>NW_027363115.1:0-1200000 GCF_046119375.1 Phyllobates terribilis | reverse complement strand
TGTGGAGAAATTACTGTTTGTGCATTTACAATATTCATTGATTTTTGCCATTGAAAAACGTCCAGAAATGATTGAAGCTACTGACTGAATGAAAGGAGCTGGCATCTCACTCTCTTTGAATCTTCTTTATCATGCTAAGAGGAGCAGGAAAAAGCAAAAAATTTCAGAATCGCACCTTGCAATGCGGAGAAATTAATGTTTGTGCATTTACAATATTCATTGATTTTTGCCATTGAAAAACGTCCAGAAATGTTTGAAGCTACTGACTGAATGAAAGGAGCTGGCATCTCACTCTCTTTGAATCTTCTTTATCATGCTAAGAGGAGCAGGAAAAAGCAAAAAATTTCAGAATTGCACCTTGCAATGCGGAGAAATTACTGTTTGTGCATTTACAATATTCATTGATTTTTGCCATTGAAAAACATCATGTTATTCATATACCAGAAATGTTTGAAGCTACTGACTGAATGAAAGGAGCTGGCATCTCACTCTCTTTGAATCTTCTTTATCATGCTAAGAGGAGCAGGAAAAAGCAAAAAATTTCAGAATTGCACCTTGCAATGCGGAGAAATTACTGTTTGTGCATTTACAATATTCATTGATTTTTGCCATTGAAAAACATGTTATTCATATACCAGAAATGTTTGAAGCTACTGACTGAATGAAAGGAGCTGGCATCTCACTCTCTTTGAATCTTCTTTATCATGCTAAGAGGAGCAGGAAAAAGCAAAAAATTTCAGAATTGCACCTTGCAATGTGGAGAAATTACTGTTTGTGCATTTACAATATTCATTGATTTTTGCCATTGAAAAACGTCCAGAAATGATTGAAGCTACTGACTGAATGAAAGGAGCTGGCATCTCACTCTCTTTGAATCTTCTTTATCATGCTAAGAGGAGCAGGAAAAAGCAAAAAATTTCAGAATTGCACCTTGCAATGCGGAGAAATTACTGTTTGTGCATTTACAATATTCATTGATTTTTGCCATTGAAAAACATCATGTTATTCATATACCAGAAATGTTTGAAGCTACTGACTGAATGAAAGGAGCTGGCATCTCACTCTCTTTGAATCTTCTTTACCATGCTAAGAGGAGCAGGAAAAAGCAAAAAATTTCAAAATTGCACCTTGCAATGCGGAGAAATTAGTTTGTGCATTTACAATATTCATTGATTTTTGCCATTGAAAAACGTCCAGAAATGATTGAAGCTACTGACTGAATGAAAGGAGCTGGCATCTCACTCTCTTTGAATCTTCTTTATCATGCTAAGAGGAGCAGGAAAAAGAAAAAAAATTCAGAATTGCACCTTGCAATGCGGAGAAATTACTGTTTGTGCATTTACAATATTCATTGATTTTTGAAATTGAAAAACGTCCAGAAATGATTGAAGCTACTGACTGAATGAAAGGAGCTGGCATCTCACTCTCTTTGAATCTTCTTTATCATGCTAAGAGGAGCAGGAAAAAGCAAACAATTTCAGAATTGCACCTTGCAATGCGGAGAAATTACTGTTTGTGCATTTACAATATTCATTGATTTTTGCCATTGAAAAACATCATGTTATTCATATACCAGAAATGTTTGAAGCTACTGACTGAATGAAAGGAGCTGGCATCTCACTCTCTTTGAATCTTCTTTATCATGCTAAGAGGAGCAGGAAAAAGCAAAAAATTTCAGAATTGCACCTTGCAATGTGGAGAAATTACTGTTTGTGCATTTACAATATTCATTGATTTTTGCCATTGAAAAACGTCCAGAAATGTTTGAAGCTACTGACTGAATGAAAGGAGCTGGCATCTCACTCTCTTTGAATCTTCTTGATCATGCCAAGAGGAGCAGGAAAAAGCAAAAAATTTCAGAATTGCACCTTGCAATGCGGAGAAATTACTGTTTGTGCATTTACAATATTCATTGATTTTTGCCATTGAAAAACGTCCAGAAATGATTGAAGCTACTGACTGAATGAAAGGAGCTGGCATCTCACTCTCTTTGAATCTTCTTTATCATGCTAAGAGGAGCAGGAAAAAGCAAAAAATTTCAGAATTGCACCTTGCAATGCGGAGAAATTACTGTTTGTGCATTTACAATATTCATTGATTTTTGCCATTGAAAAACATCATGTTATTCATATACCAGAAATGTTTGAAGCTACTGACTGAATGAAAGGAGCTGGCATCTCACTCTCTTTGAATCTTCTTTATCATGCTAAGAGGAGCAGGAAAAAGCAAACAATTTCAGAATTGCACCTTGCAATGCGGAGAAATTACTGTTTGTGCATTTACAATATTCATTGATTTTTGCCATTGAAAAACATCATGTTATTCATATACCAGAAATGTTTGAAGCTACTGACTGAATGAAAGGAGCTGGCATCTCACTCTCTTTGAATCTTCTTTATCATGCTAAGAGGAGCAGGAAAAAGCAAAAAATTTCAGAATTGCACCTTGCAATGCGCAGAAATTACTGTTTGTGCATTTACAATATTCATTGATTTTTGCCATTGAAAAACGTCCAGAAATGTTTGAAGCTACTGACTGAATGAAAGGAGCTGGCATCTCACTCTATTTGAATCTTCTTTATCATGCTAAGAGGAGCAGGAAAAAGCATAAAATTTCAGAATTGCACCTTGCAATGTGGAGAAATTACTGTTTGTGCATTTACAATATTCATTGATTTTTGCCATTGAAAAACATCCAGAAATGATTGAAGCTACTGACTGAATGAAAGGAGCTGGCATCTCACTCTCTTTGAATCTTCTTTATCATGCTAAGAGGAGCAGGAAAAAGCAAAAAATTTCAGAATCGCACCTTGCAATGCGGAGAAATTACTGTTTGTGCATTTACAATATTCATTGATTTTTGCCATTGAAAAACGTCCAGAAATGCTTGAAGCTACTGACTGAATGAAAGGAGGTGGCATCTCACTCTCTTTGTATCTTCTTTATCATGCTAAGAGGAGCAGGAAAAAGCAAAAAATTTCAGAATTGCACCTTGCAATGTGGAGAAATTAATGTTTGTGCATTTACAATATTCATTGATTTTTGCCATTGAAAAACGTCCAGAAATGTTTGAAGCTACTGACTGAATGAAAGGAGCTGGCATCTCACTCTATTTGAATCTTCTTTATCATGCTAAGAGGAGCAGGAAAAAGCAAAAAATTTCAGAATTGCACCTTGCAATGCGGAGAAATTACTGTTTGTGCATTTACAATATTCATTGATTTTTGCCATTGAAAAACGTCCAGAAATGTTTGAAGCTACTGACTGAATGAAAGGAGCTGGCATCTCACTGTCTTTGAATCTTCTTTATCATGCTAAGAGGAGCAGGAAAAAGCAAAAAATTTCAGAATTGCACCTTGCAATGCGGAGAAATTACTGTTTGTGCATTTACAATATTCATTGATTTTTGCCATTGAAAAACATCATGTTATTCATACACCAGAAATGTTTGAAGCTACTGACTGAATGAAAGGAGCTGGCATCTCACTCTCTTTGAATCTTCTTTATCATGCTAAGAGGAGCAGGAAAAAGCAAAAAATTTCAGAATTGCACCTTGCAATGCGGAGAAATTACTGTTTGTGCATTTACAATATTCATTGATTTTTGCCATTGAAAAACATGTTATTCATATACCAGAAATGTTTGAAGCTACTGACTGAATGAAAAGAGCTGGCATCTCACTCTCTTTGAATCTTCTTTATCATGCTAAGAGGAGCAGGAAAAAGCAAAAAATTTCAGAATTGCACCTTGCAATGCGGAGAAATTACTGTTTGTGCATTTACAATATTCATTGATTTTTGCCATTGAAAAACATCATGTTATTCATATACCAGAAATGTTTGAAGCTACTGACTGAATGAAAGGAGCTGGCATCTCACTCTCTTTGAATCTTCTTTATCATGCTAAGAGGAGCAGGAAAAAGCAAAAAATTTCAGAATTGCACCTTGCAATGCGGAGAAATTACTGTTTGTGCATTTACAATATTCATTGATTTTTGCCATTGAAAAACATGTTATTCATATACCAGAAATGTTTGAAGCTACTGACTGAATGAAAGGAGCTGGCATCTCACTCTCTTTGAATCTTCTTTATCATGCTAAGAGGAGCAGGAAAAAGCAAAAAATTTCAGAATTGCACCTTGCAATGCGGAGAAATTAGTTTGTGCATTTACAATATTCATTGATTTTTGCCATTGAAAAACGTCCAGAAATTATTGAAGCTACTGACTGAATGAAAGGAGCTGGCATCTCAGTCTCTTTGAATCTTCTTTATCATGCTAAGAGGAGCAGGAAAAAGAAAAAAATTTCAGAATTGCACCTTGCAATGCGGAGAAATTACTGTTTGTGCATTTACAATATTCATTGATTTTTGCCATTGAAAAACGTCCAGAAATGATTGAAGCTACTGACTGAATGAAAGGAGCTGGCATCTCACTCTCTTTGAATCTTCTTTATCATGCTAAGAGGAGCAGGAAAAAGCAAAAAATTTCAGAATTGCACCTTGCAATGCGGAGAAATTACTGTTTGTGCATTTACAATATTCATTGATTTTTGCCATTGAAAAACATCATGTTATTCATATACCAGAAATGTTTGAAGCTACTGACTGAATGAAAGGAGCTGGCATCTCACTCTCTTTGAATCTTATTTATCATGCTAAGAGGAGCAGGAAAAAGCAAAAAATTTCAGAATTGCACCTTGCAATGTGGAGAAATTACTGTTTGTGCATTTACAATATTCTTTGATTTTTGCCATTGAAAAACGTCCAGAAATGTTTGAAGCTACTGACTGAATGAAAGGAGCTGGCATCTCACTCTCTTTGAATCTTCTTTATCATGCCAAGAGGAGCAGGAAAAAGAAAAAAATTTCAGAATTGCACCTTGCAATGCGGAGAAATTACTGTTTGTGCATTTACAATATTCATTGATTTTTGCCATTGAAAAACGTCCAGAAATGATTGAAGCTACTGACTGAATGAAAGGAGCTGGCATCTCACTCTCTTTGAATCTTCTTTATCATGCTAAGAGGAGCAGGAAAAAGCAAAAAATTTCAGAATTGCACCTTGCAATGCGGAGAAATTACTGTTTGTGCAATTACAATATTCATTGATTTTTGCCATTGAAAAACATCATGTTATTCATATACCAGAAATGTTTGAAGCTACTGACTGAATGAAAGGAGCTGGCATCTCACTCTCTTTGAATCTTCTTTATCATGCTAAGGGGAGCAGGAAAAAGCAAAAAATTTCAGAATTGCACCTTGCAATGTGGAGAAATTACTGTTTGTGCATTTACAATATTCATTGATTTTTGCCATTGAAAAACGTCCAGAAATGTTTGAAGCTACTGACTGAATGAAAGGAGCTGGCATCTCACTCTCTTTGAATCTTCTTTATCATGCCAAGAGGAGCAGGAAAAAGCAAAAAATTTCAGAATTGCACCTTGCAATGCGGAGAAATTACTGTTTGTGCATTTACAATATTCATTGATTTTTGCCATTGAAAAACGTCCAGAAATGTTTGAAGCTACTGACTGAATGAAAGGAGCTGGCATCTCACTCTCTTTGAATCTTCTTTATCATGCCAAGAGGAGCAGGAAAAAGCAAAAAATTTCAGAATTGCACCTTGCAATGCGGAGAAATTACTGTTTGTGCATTTACAATATTCATTGATTTTTGCCATTGAAAAACGTCCAGAAATGATTGAAGCTACTGACTGAATGAAAGGAGCTGGCATCTCACTCTCTTTGAATCTTATTTATCATGCTAAGAGGAGCAGGAAAAAGCAAAAAATTTCAGAATTGCACCTTGCAATGCGGAGAAATTACTGTTTGTGCATTTACAATATTCATTGATTTTTGCCATTGAAAAACATCATGTTATTCATATACCAGAAATGTTTGAAGCTACTGACTGAATGAAAGGAGCTGGCATCTCACTCTCTTTGAATCTTCTTTATCATGCTAAGAGGAGCAGGAAAAAGCAAACAATTTCAGAATTGCACCTTGCAATGCGGAGAAATTAGTTTGTGCATTTACAATATTCATTGATTTTTGCCATTGAAAAACGTCCAGAAATGATTGAAGCTACTGACTGAATGAAAGGAGCTGGCATCTCACTCTCTTTGAATCTTCTTTATCATGCTAAGAGGAGCAGGAAAAAGAAAAAAATTTCAGAATTGCACCTTGCAATGCGGAGAAATTACTGTTTGTGCATTTACAATATTCATTGATTTTTGCCATTGAAAAACGTCCAGAAATGATTGAAGCTACTGACTGAATGAAAGGAGCTGGCATCTCACTCTCTTTGAATCTTCTTTATCATGCTAAGAGGAGCAGGAAAAAGCAAAAAATTTCAGAATTGCACCTTGCAATGCGGAGAAATTACTGTTTGTGCATTTACAATATTCATTGATGTTTGCCATTGAAAAACATCATGTTATTCATATACCAGAAATGTTTGAAGCTACTGACTGAATGAAAGGAGCTGGCATCTCACTCTCTTTGAATCTTCTTTATCATGCTAAGAGGAGCAGGAAAAAGCAAAAAATTTCAGAATTGCACCTTGCAATGTGGAGAAATTACTGTTTGTGCATTTACAATATTCATTGATTTTTGCCATTGAAAAACGTCCAGAAATGATTGAAGCTACTGAATGAATGAAAGGAGCTGGCATCTCACTCTCTTTGAATCTTTTTTATCATGCTAAGAGGAGCAGGAAAAAGCAAAAAATTTCAGAATTGCACCTTGCAATGCGGAGAAATTACTGTTTGTGCATTTACAATATTCATTGATTTTTGCCATTGAAAAACATCATGTTATTCATATACCAGAAATGTTTGAAGCTACTGACTGAATGAAAGGAGCTGGCATCTCACTCTCTTTGAATCTTCTTTATCATGCTAAGAGGAGCAGGAAAAAGCAAAAAATTTCAGAATTGCACCTTGCAATGCGGAGAAATTAGTTTGTGCATTTACAATATTCATTGATTTTTGCCATTGAAAAACGTCCAGAAATGATTGAAGCTACTGACTGAATGAAAGGAGCTGGCATCTCACTCTCTTTGAATCTTCTTTATCATGCTAAGAGGAGCAGGAAAAAGAAAAAAATTTCAGAATTGCACCTTGCAATGCGGAGAAATTACTGTTTGTGAATTTACAATATTCATTGATTTTTGCCATTGAAAAACGTCCAGAAATGATTGAAGCTACTGACTGAATGAAAGGAGCTGGCATCTCACTCTCTTTGAATCTTCTTTATCATGCTAAGAGGAGCAGGAAAAAGCAAAAAATTTCAGAATTGCACCTTGCAATGCGGAGAAATTACTGTTTGTGCATTTACAATATTCATTGATTTTTGCCATTGAAAAACATCATGTTATTCATATACCAGAAATGTTTGAAGCTACTGACTGAATGAAAGGAGCTGGCATCTCACTCTCTTTGAATCTTCTTTATCATGCTAAGAGGAGCAGGAAAAAGCAAAAAATTTCAGAATTGCACCTTGCAATGTGGAGAAATTACTGTTTGTGCATTTACAATATTCATTGATTTTTGCCATTGAAAAACGTCCAGAAATGTTTGAAGCTACTGACTGAATGAAAGGAGCTGGCATCTCACTCTCTTTGAATCTTCTTTATCATGCCAAGAGGAGCAGGAAAAAGCAAAAAATTTCAGAATTGCACCTTGCAATGCGGAGAAATTACTGTTTGTGCATTTACAATATTCATTGATTTTTGCCATTGAAAAACGTCCAGAAATGATTGAAGCTACTGACTGAATGAAAGGAGCTGGCATCTCACTCTCTTTGAATCTTCTTTATCATGCTAAGAGGAGCAGGAAAAAGCAAAAAATTTCAGAATTGCACCTTGCAATGCGGAGAAATTACTGTTTGTGCATTTACAATATTCATTGATTTTTGCCATTGAAAAACATCATGTTATTCATATACCAGAAATGTTTTAAGCTACTGACTGAATGAAAGGAGCTGGCATCTCACTCTCTTTGAATCTTCTTTATCATGCTAAGAGGAGCAGGAAAAAGCAAACAATTTCAGAATTGCACCTTGCAATGCGGAGAAATTAGTTTGTGCATTTACAATATTCATTGATTTTTGCCATTGAAAAACGTCCAGAAATGATTGAAGCTACTGACTGAATGAAAGGAGCTGGCATCTCACTCTCTTTGAATCTTCTTTATCATGCTAAGAGGAGCAGGAAAAAGAAAAAAATTTCAGAATTGCACCTTGCAATGCGGAGAAATTACTGTTTGTGCATTTACAATATTCATTGATTTTTGCCATTGAAAAACGTCCAGAAATGATTGAAGCTACTGACTGAATGAAAGGAGCTGGCATCTCACTCTCTTTGAATCTTCTTTATCATGCTAAGAGGAGCAGGAAAAAGCAAAAAATTTCAGAATTGCACCTTGCAATGCGGAGAAATTACTGTTTGTGCATTTACAATATTCATTGATTTTTGCCATTGAAAAACATCATGTTATTCATATACCAGAAATGTTTGAAGCTACTGACTGAATGAAAGGAGCTGGCATCTCAATCTCTTTGAATCTTCTTTATCATGCTAAGAGGAGCAGGAAAAAGCAAAAAATTTCAGAATTGCACCTTGCAATGTGGAGAAATTACTGTTTGTGCATTTACAATATTCATTGATTTTTGCCATTGAAAAACATCCAGAAATGATTGAAGCTACTGAATGAATGAAAGGAGCTGGCATCTCACTCTCTTTGAATCTTTTTTATCATGCTAAGAGGAGCAGGAAAAAGCAAAAAATTTCAGAATTGCACCTTGCAATGCGGAGAAATTACTGTTTGTGCATTTACAATATTCATTGATTTTTGCCATTGAAAAACATCATGTTATTCATATACCAGAAATGTTTGAAGCTACTGACTGAATGAAAGGAGCTGGCATCTCACTCTCTTTGAATCTTCTTTATCATGCTAAGAGGAGCAGGAAAAAGCAAAAAATTTCAGAATTGCACCTTGCAATGCGGAGAAATTAGTTTGTGCATTTACAATATTCATTGATTTTTGCCATTGAAAAACGTCCAGAAATGATTGAAGCTACTGACTGAATGAAAGGAGCTGGCATCTCACTCTCTTTGAATCTTCTTTATCATGCTAAGAGGAGCAGGAAAAAGAAAAAAATTTCAGAATTGCACCTTGCAATGCGGAGAAATTACTGTTTCTGAATTTACAATATTCATTGATTTTTGCCATTGAAAAACGTCCAGAAATGATTGAAGCTACTGACTGAATGAAAGGAGCTGGCATCTCACTCTCTTTGAATCTTCTTTATCATGCTAAGAGGAGCAGGAAAAAGCAAAAAATTTCAGAATTGCACCTTGCAATGCGGAGAAATTACTGTTTGTGCATTTACAATATTCATTGATTTTTGCCATTGAAAAACATCATGTTATTCATATACCAGAAATGTTTGAAGCTACTGACTGAATGAAAGGAGCTGGCATCTCACTCTCTTTGAATCTTCTTTATCATGCTAAGAGGAGCAGGAAAAAGCAAAAAATTTCAGAATTGCACCTTGCAATGTGGAGAAATTACTGTTTGTGCATTTACAATATTCATTGATTTTTGCCATTGAAAAACGTCCAGAAATGTTTGAAGCTACTGACTGAATGAAAGGAGCTGGCATCTCACTCTCTTTGAATCTTCTTTATCATGCCAAGAGGAGCAGGAAAAAGCAAAAAATTTCAGAATTGCACCTTGCAATGCGGAGAAATTACTGTTTGTGCATTTACAATATTCATTGATTTTTGCCATTGAAAAACGTCCAGAAATGATTGAAGCTACTGACTGAATGAAAGGAGCTGGCATCTCACTCTCTTTGAATCTTCTTTATCATGCTAAGAGGAGCAGGAAAAAGCAAAAAATTTCAGAATTGCACCTTGCAATGCGGAGAAATTACTGTTTGTGCATTTACAATATTCATTGATTTTTGCCATTGAAAAACATCATGTTATTCATATACCAGAAATGTTTGAAGCTACTGACTGAATGAAAGGAGCTGGCATCTCACTCTCTTTGAATCTTCTTTATCATGCTAAGAGGAGCAGGAAAAAGCAAAAAATTTCAGAATTGCACCTTGCAATGCGGAGAAATTACTGTTTGTGCATTTACAATATTCATTGATTTTTGCCATTGAAAAACATCATGTTATTCATATACCAGAAATGTTTGAAGCTACTGACTGAATGAAAGGAGCTCGCATCTCACTCTCTTTGAATCTTCTTTATCATGCTAAGAGGAGCAGGAAAAAGCAAAAAATTTCAGAATTGCACCTTGCAATGTGGAGAAATTACTGTTTGTGCATTTACAATATTCATTGATTTTTGCCATTGAAAAACGTCCAGAAATGTTTGAAGCTACTGACTGAATGAAAGGAGCTGGCATCTCACTCTCTTTGAATCTTCTTTATCATGCCAAGAGGAGCAGGAAAAAGCAAAAAATTTCAGAATTGCACCTTGCAATGCGGAGAAATTACTGTTTGTGCATTTACAATATTCATTGATTTTTGCCATTGAAAAACATCATGTTATTCATATACCAGAAATGTTTGAAGCTACTGACTGAATGAAAGGAGCTGGCATCTCACTCTCTTTGAATCTTCTTTATCATGCTAAGAGGAGCAGGAAAAAGCAAAAAATTTCAGAATTGCACCTTGCAATGCGGAGAAATTACTGTTTGTGCATTTACAATATTCATTGATTTTTGCCATTGAAAAACATCATGTTATTCATATACCAGAAATGTTTGAAGCTACTGACTGAATGAAAGGAGCTGGCATCTCACTCTCTTTGAATCTTCTTTATCATGCTAAGAGGAGCAGGAAAAAGCAAAAAATTTCAGAATTGCACCTTGCAATGTGGAGAAATTACTGTTTGTGCATTTACAATATTCATTGATTTTTGCCATTGAAAAACGTCCAGAAATGTTTGAAGCTACTGACTGAATGAAAGGAGCTGGCATCTCACTCTCTTTGAATCTTCTTTATCATGCCAAGAGGAGCAGGAAAAAGCAAAAAATTTCAGAATTGCACCTTGCAATGCGGAGAAATTACTGTTTGTGCATTTACAATATTCATTGATTTTTGCCATTGAAAAACGTCCAGAAATGATTGAAGCTACTGACTGAATGAAAGGAGCTGGCATCTCACTCTCTTTGAATCTTCTTTATCATGCTAAGAGGAGCAGGAAAAAGCAAAAAATTTCAGAATTGCACCTTGCAATGCGGAGAAATTACTGTTTGTGCATTTACAATATTCATTGATTTTTGCCATTGAAAAACATCATGTTATTCATATACCAGAAATTTTTTAAGCTACTGACTGAATGAAAGGAGCTGGCATCTCACTCTCTTTGAATCTTCTTTATCATGCTAAGAGGAGCAGGAAAAAGCAAACAATTTCAGAATTGCACCTTGCAATGCGGAGAAATTACTGTTTGTGCATTTACAATATTCATTGATTTTTGCCATTGAAAAACATCATGTTATTCATATACCAGAAATGTTTGAAGCTACTGACTGAATGAAAGGAGCTGGCATCTCACTCTCTTTGAATCTTCTTTATCATGCTAAGAGGAGCAGGAAAAAGCAAAAAATTTCAGAATTGCACCTTGCAATGCGGAGAAATTACTGTTTGTGCATTTACAATATTCATTGATTTTTGCCATTGAAAAACGTCCAGAAATGTTTGAAGCTACTGACTGAATGAAAGGAGCTGGCATCTCACTCTATTTGAATCTTCTTTATCATGCTAAGAGGAGCAGGAAAAAGCATAAAATTTCAGAATTGCACCTTGCAATGTGGAGAAATTACTGTTTGTGCATTTACAATATTCATTGATTTTTGCCATTGAAAAACGTCCAGAAATGATTGAAGCTACTGACTGAATGAAAGGAGCTGGCATCTCACTCTCTTTGAATCTTCTTTATCATGCTAAGAGGAGCAGGAAAAAGCAAAAAATTTCAGAATCGCACCTTGCAATGCGGAGAAATTACTGTTTGTGCATTTACAATATTCATTGATTTTTGCCATTGAAAAACGTCCAGAAATGTTTGAAGCTACTGACTGAATGAAAGGAGGTGGCATCTCACTCTCTTTGTATCTTCTTTATCATGCTAAGAGGAGCAGGAAAAAGCAAAAAATTTCAGAATTGCACCTTGCAATGTGGAGAAATTACTGTTTGTGCATTTACAATATTCATTGATTTTTGCCATTGAAAAACGTCCTGAAATGTTTGAAGCTACTGACTGAATGAAAGGAGCTGGCATCTCACTCTATTTGAATCTTCTTTATCATGCTAAGAGGAGCAGGAAAAAGCAAAAAATTTCAGAATTGCACCTTACAATGCGGAGAAATTACTGTTTGTGCATTTACAATATTCATTGATTTTTGCCATTGAAAAACGTCCAGAAATGTTTGAAGCTACTGACTGAATGAAAGGAGCTGGCATCTCACTCTCTTTGAATCTTCTTTATCATGCTAAGAGGAGCAGGAAAAAGCAAAAAATTTCAGAATTGCACCTTGCAATGCGGAGAAATTACTGTTTGTGCATTTACAATATTCATTGATTTTTGCCATTGAAAAACATCATGTTATTCATACACCAGAAATGTTTGAAGCTACTGACTGAATGAAAGGAGCTGGCATCTCACTCTCTTTGAATCTTCTTTATCATGCTAAGAGGAGCAGGAAAAAGCAAAAAATTTCAGAATTGCACCTTGCAATGCGGAGAAATTACTGTTTGTGCATTTACAATATTCATTGATTTTTGCCATTGAAAAACGTCCAGAAATGATTGAAGCTACTGACTGAATGAAAGGAGCTGGCATCTCACTCTCTTTGAATCTTCTTTATCATGCTAAGAGGAGCAGGAAAAAGCAAAAAATTTCAGAATTGCACCTTGCAATGCGGAGAAATTACTGTTTGTGCATTTACAATATTCATTGATTTTTGCCATTGAAAAACGTCCAGAAATGATTGAAGCTACTGACTGAATGAAAGGAGCTGGCATCTCACTCTCTTTGAATCTTCTTTATCATGCTAAGAGGAGCAGGAAAAAGCAAAAAATTTCAGAATTGCACCTTGCAATGCGGAGAAATTACTGTTTGTGCATTTACAATATTCATTGATTTTTGCCATTGAAAAACATCCAGAAATGATTGAAGCTACTGACTGAATGAAAGGAGCTGGCATCTCACTCTCTTTGAATCTTCTTTATCATGCTAAGAGGAGCAGGAAAAAGCAAAAAATTTCAGAATTGCACCTTGCAATGCGGAGAAATTACTGTTTGTGCATTTACAATATTCATTGATTTTTGCCATTGAAAAACATGTTATTCATATACCAGAAATGTTTGAAGCTACTGACTGAATGAAAAGAGCTGGCATCTCACTCTCTTTGAATCTTCTTTATCATGCTAAGAGGAGCAGGAAAAAGCAAAAAATTTCAGAATTGCACCTTGCAATGCGGAGAAATTACTGTTTGTGCATTTACAATATTCATTGATTTTTGCCATTGAAAAACATCATGTTATTCATATACCAGAAATGATTGAAGCTACTGACTGAATGAAAGGAGCTGGCATCTCACTCTCTTTGAATCTTCTTTATCATGCTAAGAGGAGCAGGAAAAGGCAAAAAATTTCAGAATTGCACCTTGCAATGCGGAGAAATTACTGTTTGTGCATTTACAATATTCATTGATTTTTGCCATTGAAAAACATCATGTTATTCATATACCAGAAATGTTTGAAGCTACTGACTGAATGAAAGGAGCTGGCATCTCACTCTCTTTGAATCTTCTTTATCATGCTAAGAGGAGCAGGAAAAAGCAAAAAATTTCAGAATTGCACCTTGCAATGCGGAGAAATTACTGTTTGTGCATTTACAATATTCATTGATTTTTGCCATTGAAAAACATCATGTTATTCATATACCAGAAATGTTTGAAGCTACTGACTGAATGAAAGGAGCTGGCATCTCACTCTCTTTGAATCTTCTTTATCATGCTAAGAGGAGCAGGAAAAAGCAAAAAATTTCAGAATTGCACCTTGCAATGTGGAGAAATTACTGTTTGTGCATTTACAATATTCATTGATTTTTGCCATTGAAAAACGTCCAGAAATGATTGAAGCTACTGACTGAATGAAAGGAGCTGGCATCTCACTCTCTTTGAATCTTCTTTATCATGCTAAGAGGAGCAGGAAAAAGCAAAAAAATTCAGAATTGCACCTTGCAATGTGGAGAAATTACTGTTTGTGCATTTACAATATTCATTGATTTTTGCCATTGAAAAACGTCCAGAAATGATTGAAGCTACTGACTGAATGAAAGGAGCTGGCATCTCACTCTCTTTGAATCTTCTTTATCATGCTAAGAGGAGCAGGAAAAAGCAAAAAATTTCAGAATCGCACCTTGCAATGCGGAGAAATTACTGTTTGTGCATTTACAATATTCATTGATTTTTGCCATTGAAAAACGTCCAGAAATGTTTGAAGCTACTGACTGAATGAAAGGAGCTGGCATCTCACTCTCTTTGAATCTTCTTTATCATGCTAAGAGGAGCAGGAAAAAGCAAAAAATTTCAGAATTGCACCTTGCAATGTAGAGAAATTACTGTTTGTGCATTTACAATATTCATTGATTTTTGCCATTGAAAAACGTCCAGAAATGTTTGAAGCTACTGACTGAATGAAAGGAGCTGGCATCTCACTCTATTTGAATCTTCGTTATCATGCTAAGAGGAGCAGGAAAAAGCAAAAAATTTCAGAATTGCACCTTGCAATGCGGAGAAATTACTGTTTGTGAATTTACAATATTCATTGATTTTTGCCATTGAAAAACGTCCAGAAATGTTTGAAGCTACTGACTGAATGAAAGGAGCTGGCATCTCACTCTCTTTGAATCTTTTTTATCATGCTAAGAGGAGCAGGAAAAAGCAAAAAATTTCAGAATTGCACCTTGCAATGCGGAGAAATTACTGTTTGTGCATTTACAATATTCATTGATTTTTGCCATTGAAAAACATCATGTTATTCATATACCAGAAATGTTTGAAGCTACTGACTGAATGAAAGGAGCTGGCATCTCACTCTCTTTGAATCTTCTTTATCATGCTAAGAGGAGCAGGAAAAAGCAAAAAATTTCAGAATTGCACCTTGCAATGCGGAGAAATTACTGTTTGTGCATTTACAATATTCATTGATTTTTGCCATTGAAAAACGTCCAGAAATGATTGAAGCTACTGACTGAATGAAAGGAGCTGGCATCTCACTCTCTTTGAATCTTCTTTATCATGCTAAGAGGAGCAGGAAAAAGCAAAAAATTTCAGAATTGCACCTTGCAATGCGGAGAAATTACTGTTTGTGCATTTACAATATTCATTGATTTTTGCCATTGAAAAACGTCCAGAAATGTTTGAAGCTACTGACTAAATGAAAGGAGCTGGCATCTCACTCTCTTTGAATCTTCTTTATCATGCTAAGAGGAGCAGGAAAAAGCAAAAAATTTCAGAATTGCACCTTGCAATGTGGAGAAATTACTGTTTGTGCATTTACAATATTCATTGATTTTTGCCATTGAAAAACGTCCAGAAATGATTGAAGCTACTGACTGAATGAAAGGAGCTGGCATCTCACTCTCTTTGAATCTTCTTTATCATGCTAAGAGGAGCAGGAAAAAGCAAAAAATTTCAGAATTGCACCTTGCAATGCGGAGAAATTACTGTTTGTGCATTTACAATATTCATTGATTTTTGCCATTGAAAAACGTCCAGAAATGATTGAAGCTACTGACTGAATGAAAGGAGCTGGCATCTCACTCTCTTTGAATCTTCTTTATCATGCTAAGAGGAGCAGGAAAAAGCAAAAAATTTCAGAATTGCACCTTGCAATGCGGAGAAATTACTGTTTGTGCATTTACAATATTCATTGATTTTTGCCATTGAAAAACGTCCAGAAATGTTTGAAGCTACTGACTGAATGAAAGGAGCTGGCATCTCACTCTCTTTGAATCTTCTTTACCATGCTAAGAGGAGCAGGAAAAAGCAAAAAATTTCAGAATTGCACCTTGCAATGTGGAGAAATTACTGTTTGTGCATTTACAATATTCATTGATTTTTGCCATTGAACAACGTCCAGAAATGATTGAAGCTACTGACTGAATGAAAGGAGCTGGCATCTCACTCTCTTTGAATCTTCTTTATCATGCTAAGAGGAGGAGGAAAAAGCAAAAAAATTCAGAATTGCACCTTGCAATGCGGAGAAATTACTGTTTGTGCATTTACAATATTCATTGATTTTTGCCATTGAAAAACATCATGTTATTCATATACCAGAAATATTTGAAGCTACTGACTGAATGAAAGGAGCTGGCATCTCACTCTCTTTGAATCTTCTTTATCATGCTAAGAGGAGCAGGAAAAAGCAAAAAATTTCAGAATTGCACCTTGCAATGCGGAGAAATTACTGTTTGTGCATTTACAATATTCATTGATTTTTGCCATTGAAAAACGTCCAGAAATGATTGAAGCTACTGACTGAATGAAAGGAGCTGGCATCTCACTCTCTTTGAATCTTCTTTATCATGCTAAGAGGAGCAGGAAAAAGCAAAAAATTTCAGAATTGCACCTTGCAATGCGGAGAAATTACTGTTTGTGCATTTACAATATTCATTGATTTTTGCCATTGAAAAACGTCCAGAAATGTTTGAAGCTACTGACTGAATGAAAGGAACTGGCATCTCACTCTCTTTGAATCTTCTTTATCATGCTAAGAGGAGCAGGAAAAAGCAAAAAATTTCAGAATTTCACCTTGCAATGTGGAGAAATTACTGTTTGTGCATTTACAATATTCATTGATTTTTGCCATTGAAAAACGTCCAGAAATGATTGAAGCTACTGACTGAATGAAAGGAGCTGGCATCTCACTCTCTTTGAATCTTCTTTATCATGCTAAGAGGAGCAGGAAAAAGCAAAAAATTTCAGAATTGCACCTTGCAATGCGGAGAAATTACTGTTTGTGCATTTACAATATTCATTGATTTTTGCCATTGAAAAACGTCCAGAAATGATTGAAGCTACTGACTGAATGAAAGGAGCTGGCATCTCACTCTCTTTGAATCTTCTTTATCATGCTAAGAGGAGCAGGAAAAAGCAAAAAATTTCAGAATTGCACCTTGCAATGCAGAGAAATTACTGTTTGTGCATTTACAATATTCATTGATTTTTGCCATTGAAAAACGTCCAGAAATGTTTGAAGCTACTGACTGAATGAAAGGAGCTGGCATCTCATTCTCTTTGAATCTTCTTTATCATGCTAAGAGGAGCAGGAAAAAGCAAAAAATTTCAGAATTGCACCTTGCAATGTGGAGAAATTACTGTTTGTGCATTTACAATATTCATTGATTTTTGCCATTGAAAAACGTCCAGAAATGATTGGAGCTACTGACTGAATGAAAGGAGCTGGCATATCACTCTCTTTGAATCTTCTTTATCATGCTAAGAGGAGCAGGAAAAAGCAAAAAATTTCAGAATTGCACCTTGCAATGCGGAGAAATTACTGTTTGTGCATTTACAATATTCATTGATTTTTGCCATTGAAAAACGTCCAGAAATGATTGAAGCTACTGACTGAATGAAAGGAGCTGGCATCTCACTCTCTTTGAATCTTCTTTATCATGCTAAGAGGAGCAGGAAAAAGCAAAAAATTTCAGAATTGCACCTTGCAATGCGGAGAAATTACTGTTTGTGCATTTACAATATTCATTGATTTTTGCCATTGAAAAACGTCCAGAAATGTTTGAAGCTCCTGACTGAATGAAAGGAACTGGCATCTCACTCTCTTTGAATCTTCTTTATCATGCTAAGAGGAGCAGGAAAAAGCAAAAAATTTCAGAATTTCACCTTGCAATGTGGAGAAATTACTGTTTGTGCATTTACAATATTCATTGATTTTTGCCATTGAAAAACGTCCAGAAATGATTGAAGCTACTGACTGAACGAAAGGAGCTGGCATCTCACTCTCTTTGAATCTTATTTATCATGCTAAGAGGAGCAGGAAAAAGCAAAAAATTTCAGAATTGCACCTTGCAATGCGGAGAAATTACTGTTTGTGCATTTACAATATTCATTGATTTTTGCCATTGAAAAACATCATGTTATTCATATACCAGAAATGTTTGAAGCTACTGACTGAATGAAAGGAGCTGGCATCTCACTCTCTTTGAATCTTCTTTATCATGCTAAGAGGAGCAGGAAAAAGCAAAAAATTTCAGAATTGCACCTTGCAATGCGGAGAAATTACTATTTGTGCATTTACAATATTCATTGATTTTTGCCATTGAAAAACGTCCAGAAATGATTGAAGCTACTGACTGAATGAAAGGAGCTGGCATCTCACTCTCTTTGAATCTTCTTTATCATGCTAAGAGGAGCAGGAAAAAGCAAAAAATTTCAGAATTGCACCTTGCAATGCGGAGAAATTACTGTTTGTGCATTTACAATATTCATTGATTTTTGCCATTGAAAAACATGTTATTCATATACCAGAAATGTTTGAAGCTACTGACTGAATGAAAGGAGCTGACATCTCACTCTCTTTGAATCTTCTTTATCATGCTAAGAGGAGCAGGAAAAAGCAAAAAATTTCAGAATTGCACCTTGCAATGCGGAGAAATTAGTTTGTGCATTTACAATATTCACTGATTTTTGCCATTGAAAAACGTCCAGAAATGATTGAAGCTACTGACTGAATGAAAGGAGCTGGCATCTCACTCTCTTTGAATCTTCTTTATCATGCTAAGAGGAGCAGGAAAAAGAAAAAAATTTCAGAATTGCACCTTGCAATGTGGAGAAATTACTGTTTGTGCATTTACAATATTCATTGATTTTTGCCATTGAAAAACGTCCAGAAATGATTGAAGCTACTGACTGAATGAAAGGAGCTGGCATCTCAATCTCTTTGAATCTTCTTTATCATGCTAAGAGGAGCAGGAAAAAGCAAAAAAATTCAGAATTGCACCTTGCAATGCGGAGAAATTACTGTTTGTGCATTTACAATATTCATTGATTTTTGCCATTGAAAAACATCATGTTATTCATATACCAGAAATGTTTGAAGCTACTGACTGAATGAAAGGAGCTGGCATCTCACTCTCTTTGAATCTTCATCATGCTAAGAGGAGCAGGAAAAAGCAAAAAATTTCAGAATTGCACCTTGCAATGCGGAGAAATTACTGTTTGTGCATTTACAATATTCATTGATTTTTGCCATTGAAAAACGTCCAGAAATGATTGAAGCTACTGACTGAATGAAAGGAGCTGGCATCTCACTCTCTTTGAATCTTCTTTATCATGCTAAGAGGAGCAGGAAAAAGGAAAAATTTCAGAATTGCACCTTGCAATGCGGAGAAATTACTGTTTGTGCATTTACAATATTCATTGATTTTTGCCATTGAAAAACGTCCAGAAATGTTTGAAGCTACTGACTTAATGAAAGGAACTGGCATCTCACTCTCTTTGAATCTTCTTTACCATGCTAAGAGGAGCAGGAAAAAGCAAAAAATTTCAGAATTTCACCTTGCAATGTGGAGAAATTACTGTTTGTGCATTTACAATATTCATTGATTTTTGCCATTGAAAAACGTCCAGAAATGATTGAAGCTACTGACTGAATGAAAGGAGCTGGCATCTCACTCTCTTTGAATCTTCTTTATCATGCTAAGAGGAGGAGGAAAAAGCAAAAAAATTCAGAATTGCACCTTGCAATGCGGAGAAATTACTGTTTGTGCATTTACAATATTCATTGATTTTTGCCATTGAAAAACATCATGTTATTCATATACCAGAAATGTTTGAAGCTACTGACTGAATGAAAGGAGCTGGCATCTCACTCTCTTTGAATCTTCTTTATCATGCTAAGAGGAGCAGGAAAAAGCAAAAAATTTCAGAATTGCACCTTGCAATGCGGAGAAATTACTGTTTGTGCATTTACAATATTCATTGATTTTTGCCATTGAAAAACGTCCAGAAATGATTGAAGCTACTGACTGAATGAAAGGAGCTGGCATCTCACTCTCTTTGAATCTTCTTTATCATGCTAAGAGGAGCAGGAAAAAGCAAAAAATTTCAGAATTGCACCTTGCAATGCGGAGAAATTACTGTTTGTGCATTTACAATATTCATTGATTTTTGCCATTGAAAAACGTCCAGAAATGTTTGAAGCTACTGACTGAATGAAAGGAACTGGCATCTCACTCTCTTTGAATCTTCTTTATCATGCTAAGAGGAGCAGGAAAAAGCAAAAAATTTCAGAATTTCACCTTGCAATGTGGAGAAATTACTGTTTGTGCATTTACAATATTCATTGATTTTTGCCATTGAAAAACGTCCAGAAATGATTGAAGCTAATGACTGAATGAAAGGAGCTGGCATCTCACTCTCTTTGAATCTTCTTTATCATGCTAAGAGGAGCAGGAAAAAGCAAAAAATTTCAGAATTGCACCTTGCAATGCGGAGAAATTACTGTTTGTGCATTTACAATATTCATTGATTTTTGCCATTGAAAAACGTCCAGAAATGATTGAAGCTACTGACTGAATGAAAGGAGCTGGCATCTCACTCTCTTTGAATCTTCTTTATCATGCTAAGAGGAGCAGGAAAAAGCAAAAAATTTCAGAATTTCACCTTGCAATGTGGAGAAATTACTGTTTGTGCATTTACAATATTCATTGATTTTTGCCATTGAAAAACGTCCAGAAATGATTGAAGCTAATGACTGAATGAAAGGAGCTGGCATCTCACTCTCTTTGAATCTTCTTTATCATGCTAAGAGGAGCAGGAAAAAGCAAAAAATTTCAGAATTGCACCTTGCAATGCGGAGAAATTACTGTTTGTGCATTTACAATATTCATTGATTTTTGCCATTGAAAAACATCATGTTATTCATATACCAGAAATGTTTGAAGCTACTGACTGAATGAAAGGAGCTGGCATCTCACTCTCTTTGAATCTTCTTTATCATGCTAAGAGGAGCAGGAAAAAGCAAAAAATTTCAGAATTGCACCTTGCAATGCGGAGAAATTACTGTTTGTGCATTTACAATATTCATTGATTTTTGCCATTGAAAAACGTCCAGAAATGATTGAAGCTACTGACTGAATGAAAGGAGCTGGCATCTCACTCTCTTTGAATCTTCTTTATCATGCTAAGAGGAGCAGGAAAAAGCAAAAAATTTCAGAATTGCACCTTGCAATGCGGAGAAATTACTGTTTGTGCATTTACAATATTCATTGATTTTTGCCATTGAAAAACGTCCAGAAATGTTTGAAGCTACTGACTGAATGAAAGGAACTGGCATCTCACTCTCTTTGAATCTTCTTTATCATGCTAAGAGGAGCAGGAAAAAGCAAAAAATTTCAGAATTTCACCTTGCAATGTGGAGAAATTACTGTTTGTGCATTTACAATATTCATTGATTTTTGCCATTGAAAAACGTCCAGAAATGATTGAAGCTACTGACTGAATGAAAGGAGCTGGCATCTCACTCTCTTTGAATCTTCTTTATCATGCTAAGAGGAGCAGGAAAAAGCAAAAAATTTCAGAATTGCACCTTGCAATGCGGAGAAATTACTGTTTGTGCATTTACAATATTCATTGATTTTTGCCATTGAAAAACGTCCAGAAATGATTGAAGCTACTGACTGAATGAAAGGAGCTGGCATCTCACTCTCTTTGAATCTTCTTTATCATGCTAAGAGGAGCAGGAAAAAGCAAAAAATTTCAGAATTGCACCTTGCAATGCGGAGAAATTACTGTTTGTGCATTTACAATATTCATTGATTTTTGCCATTGAAAAACGTCCAGAAATGTTTGAAGCTACTCACTGAATGAAAGGAGCTGGCATCTCACTCTCTTTGAATCTTCTTTATCATGCTAAGAGGAGCAGGAAAAAGCAAAAAATTTCAGAATTGCACCTTGCAATGTGGAGAAATTACTGTTTGTGCATTTACAATATTCATTGATTTTTGCCATTGAAAAACGTCCAGAAATGATTGGAGCTACTGACTGAATGAAAGGAGCTGGCATCTCACTCTCTTTGAATCTTCTTTATCATGCTAAGAGGAGCAGGAAAAAGCAAAAAATTTCAGAATTGCACCTTGCAATGCGGAGAAATTACTGTTTGTGCATTTACAATATTCATTGATTTTTGCCATTGAAAAACGTCCAGAAATGATTGAAGCTACTGACTGAATGAAAGGAGCTGGCATCTCACTCTCTTTGAATCTTCTTTATCATGCTAAGAGGAGCAGGAAAAAGCAAAAAATTTCAGAATTGCACCTTGCAATGCGGAGAAATTACTGTTTGTGCATTTACAATATTCATTGATTTTTGCCATTGAAAAACGTCCAGAAATGTTTGAAGCTCCTGACTGAATGAAAGGAACTGGCATCTCACTCTCTTTGAATCTTCTTTATCATGCTAAGAGGAGCAGGAAAAAGCAAAAAATTTCAGAATTTCACCTTGCAATGTGGAGAAATTACTGTTTGTGCATTTACAATATTCATTGATTTTTGCCATTGAAAAACGTCCAGAAATGATTGAAGCTACTGACTGAATGAAAGGAGCTGGCATCTCACTCTCTTTGAATCTTATTTATCATGCTAAGAGGAGCAGGAAAAAGCAAAAAATTTCAGAATTGCACCTTGCAATGCGGAGAAATTACTGTTTGTGCATTTACAATATTCATTGATTTTTGCCATTGAAAAACATCATGTTATTCATATACCAGAAATGTTTGAAGCTACTGACTGAATGAAAGGAGCTGGCATCTCACTCTCTTTGAATCTTCTTTATCATGCTAAGAGGAGCAGGAAAAAGCAAAAAATTTCAGAATTGCCCTTGCAATGCGGAGAAATTACTATTTGTGCATATACAATATTCATTGATTTTTGCCATTGAAAAACGTCCAGAAATGATTGAAGCTACTGACTGAATGAAAGGAGCTGGCATCTCACTCTCTTTGAATCTTCTTTATCATGCTAAGAGGAGCAGGAAAAAGCAAAAAATTTCAGAATTGCACCTTGCAATGCAGAGAAATTACTGTTTGTGCATTTACAATATTCATTGATTTTTGCCATTGAAAAACATGTTATTCATATACCAGAAATGTTTGAAGCTACTGACTGAATGAAAGGAGCTGGCATCTCACTCTCTTTGAATCTTCTTTATCATGCTAAGAGGAGCAGGAAAAAGCAAAAAATTTCAGAATTGCACCTTGCAATGCGGAGAAATTAGTTTGTGCATTTACAATATTCATTGATTTTTGCCATTGAAAAACGTCCAGAAATGATTGAAACTACTGACTGAATGAAAGGAGCTGGCATCTCACTCTCTTTGAATCTTCTTTATCATGCTAAGAGGAGCAGGAAAAAGCAAAAAATTTCAGAATTGCACCTTGCAATGCGGAGAAATTACTGTTTGTGCATTTACAATATTCATTGATTTTTGCCATTGAAAAACGTCCAGAAATGTTTGAAGCTACTGACTGAATGAAAGGAACTGGCATCTCACTCTCTTTGAATCTTCTTTATCATGCTAAGAGGAGCAGGAAAAAGCAAAAAATTTCAGAATTTCACCTTGCAATGTGGAGAAATTACTGTTTGTGCATTTACAATATTCATTGATTTTTGCCATTGAAACACGTCCAGAAATGATTGAAGCTACTGACTGAATGAAAGGAGCTGGCATCTCACTCTCTTTGAATCTTCTTTATCATGCAAAGAGGAGCAGGAAAAAGCAAAAAATTTCAGAATTGCACCTTGCAATGCGGAGAAATTACTGTTTGTGCATTTACAATATTCATTGATTTTTGCCATTGAAAAACATCATGTTATTCATATACCAGAAATGTTTGAAGCTACTGACTGAATGAAAGGAGCTGGCATCTCACTCTCTTTGAATCTTCTTTATCATGCTAAGAGGAGCAGGAAAAAGCAAAAAATTTCAGAATTGCACCTTGCAATGCGGAGAAAATACTGTTTGTGCATTTACAATATTCATTGATTTTTGCCATTGAAAAACGTCCAGAAATGATTGAAGCTACTGACTGAATGAAAGGAGCTGGCATCTCACTCTCTTTGAATCTTCTTTATCATGCTAAGAGGAGCAGGAAAAAGCAAAAAATTTCAGAATTGCACCTTGCAATGCGGAGAAATTACTGTTTGTGCATTTACAATATTCATTGATTTTTGCCATTGAAAAACATGTTATTCATATACCAGAAATGTTTGAAGCTACTGACTGAATGAAAGGAGCTGGCATCTCACTCTCTTTGAATCTTCTTTATCATGCTAAGAGGAGCAGGAAAAAGCAAAAAATTTCAGAATTGCACCTTGCAATGCGGAGAAATTACTGTTTGTGCATTTACAATATTCATTGATTTTTGCCATTGAAAAACGTCCAGAAATGATTGAAGCTACTGACTGAATGAAAGGAGCTGGCATCTCACTCTCTTTGAATCTTCTTTATCATGCTAAGAGGAGCAGGAAAAAGCAAAAAATTTCAGAATTGCACCTTGCAATGCGGAGAAATTACTGTTTTTGCATTTACAATATTCATTGATTTTTGCCATTGAAAAACATCATGTTATTCATATACCAGAAATGTTTGAAGCTAATGACTGAATGAAAGGAGCTGGCATCTCACTCTCTTTGAATCTTCTTTATCATGCTAAGAGGAGCAGGAAAAAGCAAAAAATTTCAGAATTGCACCTTGCAATGTGGAGAAATTACTGTTTGTGCATTTACAATATTCATTGATTTTTGCCATTGAAAAACGTCCAGAAATGTTTGAAGCTACTGACTGAATGAAAGGAGCTGGCATCTCACTCTCTTTGAATCTTCTTTATCATGCTAAGAGGAGCAGGAAAAAGCAAAAAATTTCAGAATTGCACCTTGCAATGCGGAGAAATTACTGTTTGTGCATTTACAATATTCATTGATTTTTGCCATTGAAAAACGTCCAGAAATGATTGAAGCTACTGACTGAATGAAAGGAGCTGGCATCTCACTCTCTTTGAATCTTCTTTATCATGCTAAGAGGAGCAGGAAAAAGCAAAAAATTTCAGAATTGCACCTTGCAATGCGGAGAAATTACTGTTTGTGCATTTACAATATTCATTGATTTTTGCCATTGAAAAACGTCCAGAAATGATTGAAGCTACTGACTGAATGAAAGGAGCTGGCATCTCACTCTCTTTGAATCTTCTTTATCATGCTAAGAGGAGCAGGAAAAAGCAAAAAATTTCAGAATTGCACCTTGCAATGCGGAGAAATTACTGTTTGTGCATTTACAATATTCATTGATTTTTGCCATTGAAAAACGTCCAGAAATGTTTGAAGCTACTGACTGAATGAAAGGAACTGGCATCTTACTCTCTTTGAATCTTCTTTATCATGCTAAGAGGAGCAGGAAAAAGCAAAAAATTTCAGAATTTCACCTTGCAATGTGGAGAAATTACTGTTTGTGCATTTACAATATTCATTGATTTTTGCCATTGAAAAACGTCCAGAAATGATTGAAGCTACTGACTGAATGAAAGGAGCTGGCATCTCACTCTCTTTGAATCTTCTTTATCATGCTAAGAGGAGCAGGAAAAAGCAAAAAATTTCAGAATTGCACCTTGCAATGCGGAGAAATTACTGTTTGTGCATTTACAATATTCATTGATTTTTGCCATTGAAAAACGTCCAGAAATGATTGAAGCTACTGACTGAATGAAAGGAGCTGGAATCTCACTCTCTTTGAATCTTCTTTATCATGCTAAGAGGAGCAGGAAAAAGCAAAAAATTTCAGAATTGCACCTTGCAATGCGGAGAAATTACTGTTTGTGCATTTACAATATTCATTGATTTTTGCCATTGAAAAACGTCCAGAAATGTTTGAAGCTACTGACTGAATGAAAGGAGCTGGCATCTCACTCTCTTTGAATCTTCTTTATCATGCTAAGAGGAGCAGGAAAAAGCAAAAAATTTCAGAATTGCACCTTGCAATGCGGAGAAATTACTGTTTGTGCATTTACAATATTCATTGATTTTTGCCATTGAAAAACGTCCA
Organism: Phyllobates terribilis; assembly: GCF_046119375.1. Lineage (NCBI taxonomy): Eukaryota > Metazoa > Chordata > Amphibia > Anura > Dendrobatidae > Phyllobates > Phyllobates terribilis. Next base: position 1,173,853 of record NW_027363115.1, on the reverse strand, counting down.
GAAATGTTTGAAGCTACTGACTGAATGAAAGGAACTGGCATCTCACTCTCTTTGAATCTTCTTTATCATGCTAAGAGGAGCAGGAAAAAGCAAAAAATTTCAGAATTTCACCTTGCAATGTGGAGAAATTACTGTTTGTGCATTTACAATATTCATTGATTTTTGCCATTGAAACACGTCCAGAAATGATTGAAGCTACTGACTGAATGAAAGGAGCTGGCATCTCACTCTCTTTGAATCTTCTTTATCATGCAAAGAGGAGCAGGAAAAAGCAAAAAATTTCAGAATTGCACCTTGCAATGCGGAGAAATTACTGTTTGTGCATTTACAATATTCATTGATTTTTGCCATTGAAAAACATCATGTTATTCATATACCAGAAATGTTTGAAGCTACTGACTGAATGAAAGGAGCTGGCATCTCACTCTCTTTGAATCTTCTTTATCATGCTAAGAGGAGCAGGAAAAAGCAAAAAATTTCAGAATTGCACCTTGCAATGCGGAGAAAATACTGTTTGTGCATTTACAATATTCATTGATTTTTGCCATTGAAAAACGTCCAGAAATGATTGAAGCTACTGACTGAATGAAAGGAGCTGGCATCTCAGTCTCTTTGAATCTTCTTTATCATGCTAAGAGGAGCAGGAAAAAGCAAAAAATTTCAGAATTGCACCTTGCAATGCGGAGAAATTACTGTTTGTGCATTTACAATATTCATTGATTTTTGCCATTGAAAAACATGTTATTCATATACCAGAAATGTTTGAAGCTACTGACTGAATGAAAGGAGCTGGCATCTCACTCTCTTTGAATCTTCTTTATCATGCTAAGAGGAGCAGGAAAAAGCAAAAAATTTCAGAATTGCACCTTGCAATGCGGAGAAATTACTGTTTGTGCATTTACAATATTCATTGATTTTTGCCATTGAAAAACGTCCAGAAATGATTGAAGCTACTGACTGAATGAAAGGAGCTGGCATCTCACTCTCTTTGAATCTTCTTTATCATGCTAAGAGGAGCAGGAAAAAGCAAAAAATTTCAGAATTGCACCTTGCAATGCGGAGAAATTACTGTTTTTGCATTTACAATATTCATTGATTTTTGCCATTGAAAAACATCATGTTATTCATATACCAGAAATGTTTGAAGCTAATGACTGAATGAAAGGAGCTGGCATCTCACTCTCTTTGAATCTTCTTTATCATGCTAAGAGGAGCAGGAAAAAGCAAAAAATTTCAGAATTGCACCTTGCAATGTGGAGAAATTACTGTTTGTGCATTTACAATATTCATTGATTTTTGCCATTGAAAAACGTCCAGAAATGTTTGAAGCTACTGACTGAATGAAAGGAGCTGGCATCTCACTCTCTTTGAATCTTCTTTATCATGCTAAGAGGAGCAGGAAAAAGCAAAAAATTTCAGAATTGCACCTTGCAATGCGGAGAAATTACTGTTTGTGCATTTACAATATTCATTGATTTTTGCCATTGAAAAACGTCCAGAAATGATTGAAGCTACTGACTGAATGAAAGGAGCTGGCATCTCACTCTCTTTGAATCTTCTTTATCATGCTAAGAGGAGCAGGAAAAAGCAAAAAATTTCAGAATTGCACCTTGCAATGCGGAGAAATTACTGTTTGTGCATTTACAATATTCATTGATTTTTGCCATTGAAAAACGTCCAGAAATGATTGAAGCTACTGACTGAATGAAAGGAGCTGGCATCTCACTCTCTTTGAATCTTCTTTATCATGCTAAGAGGAGCAGGAAAAAGCAAAAAATTTCAGAATTGCACCTTGCAATGCGGAGAAATTACTGTTTGTGCATTTACAATATTCATTGATTTTTGCCATTGAAAAACGTCCAGAAATGTTTGAAGCTACTGACTGAATGAAAGGAACTGGCATCTCACTCTCTTTGAATCTTCTTTATCATGCTAAGAGGAGCAGGAAAAAGCAAAAAATTTCAGAATTTCACCTTGCAATGTGGAGAAATTACTGTTTGTGCATTTACAATATTCATTGATTTTTGCCATTGAAAAACGTCCAGAAATGATTGAAGCTACTGACTGAATGAAAGGAGCTGGCATCTCACTCTCTTTGAATCTTCTTTATCATGCTAAGAGGAGCAGGAAAAAGCAAAAAATTTCAGAATTGCACCTTGCAATGCGGAGAAATTACTGTTTGTGCATTTACAATATTCATTGATTTTTGCCATTGAAAAACGTCCAGAAATGATTGAAGCTACTGACTGAATGAAAGGAGCTGGCATCTCACTCTCTTTGAATCTTCTTTATCATGCTAAGAGGAGCAGGAAAAAGCAAAAAATTTCAGAATTGCACCTTGCAATGCGGAGAAATTACTGTTTGTGCATTTACAATATTCATTGATTTTTGCCATTGAAAAACGTCCAGAAATGTTTGAAGCTACTGACTGAATGAAAGGAGCTGGCATCTCACTCTCTTTGAATCTTCTTTATCATGCTAAGAGGAGCAGGAAAAAGCAAAAAATTTCAGAATTGCACCTTGCAATGTGGAGAAATTACTGTTTGTGCATTTACAATATTCATTGATTTTTGCCATTGAAAAACGTCCAGAAATGATTGGAGCTACTGACTGAATGAAAGGAGCTGGCATCTCACTCTCTTTGAATCTTCTTTATCATGCTAAGAGGAGCAGGAAAAAGCAAAAAATTTCAGAATTGCACCTTGCAATGCGGAGAAATTACTGTTTGTGCATTTACAATATTCATTGATTTTTGCCATTGAAAAACGTCCAGAAATGATTGAAGCTACTGACTGAATGAAAGGAGCTGGCATCTCACTCTCTTTGAATCTTCTTTATCATGCTAAGAGGAGCAGGAAAAAGCAAAAAATTTCAGAATTGCACCTTGCAATGCGGAGAAATTACTGTTTGTGCATTTACAATATTCATTGATTTTTGCCATTGAAAAACGTCCAGAAATGTTTGAAGCTCCTGACTGAATGAAAGGAACTGGCATCTCACTCTCTTTGAATCTTCTTTATCATGCTAAGAGGAGCAGGAAAAAGCAAAAAATTTCAGAATTTCACCTTGCAATGTGGAGAAATTACTGTTTGTGCATTTACAATATTCATTGATTTTTGCCATTGAAAAACGTCCAGAAATGATTGAAGCTACTGACTGAATGAAAGGAGCTGGCATCTCACTCTCTTTGAATCTTATTTATCATGCTAAGAGGAGCAGGAAAAAGCAAAAAATTTCAGAATTGCACCTTGCAATGCGGAGAAATTACTGTTTGTGCATTTACAATATTCATTGATTTTTGCCATTGAAAAACATCATGTTATTCATATACCAGAAATGTTTGAAGCTACTGACTGAATGAAAGGAGCTGGCATCTCACTCTCTTTGAATCTTCTTTATCATGCTAAGAGGAGCAGGAAAAAGCAAAAAATTTCAGAATTGCCCTTGCAATGCGGAGAAATTACTATTTGTGCATTTACAATATTCATTGATTTTTGCCATTGAAAAACGTCCAGAAATGATTGAAGCTACTGACTGAATGAAAGGAGCTGGCATCTCACTCTCTTTGAATCTTCTTTATCATGCTAAGAGGAGCAGGAAAAAGCAAAAAATTTCAGAATTGCACCTTGCAATGCGGAGAAATTACTGTTTGTGCATTTACAATATTCATTGATTTTTGCCATTGAAAAACATGTTATTCATATACCAGAAATGTTTGAAGCTACTGACTGAATGAAAGGAGCTGGCATCTCACTCTCTTTGAATCTTCTTTATCATGCTAAGAGGAGCAGGAAAAAGCAAAAAATTTCAGAATTGCACCTTGCAATGCGGAGAAATTAGTTTGTGCATTTACAATATTCATTGATTTTTGCCATTGAAAAACGTCCAGAAATGATTGAAACTACTGACTGAATGAAAGGAGCTGGCATCTCACTCTCTTTGAATCTTCTTTATCATGCTAAGAGGAGCAGGAAAAAGCAAAAAATTTCAGAATTGCACCTTGCAATGCGGAGAAATTACTGTTTGTGCATTTACAATATTCATTGATTTTTGCCATTGAAAAACGTCCAGAAATGTTTGAAGCTACTGACTGAATGAAAGGAACTGGCATCTCACTCTCTTTGAATCTTCTTTATCATGCTAAGAGGAGCAGGAAAAAGCAAAAAATTTCAGAATTTCACCTTGCAATGTGGAGAAATTACTGTTTGTGCATTTACAATATTCATTGATTTTTGCCATTGAAACACGTCCAGAAATGATTGAAGCTACTGACTGAATGAAAGGAGCTGGCATCTCACTCTCTTTGAATCTTCTTTATCATGCAAAGAGGAGCAGGAAAAAGCAAAAAATTTCAGAATTGCACCTTGCAATGCGGAGAAATTACTGTTTGTGCATTTACAATATTCATTGATTTTTGCCATTGAAAAACATCATGTTATTCATATACCAGAAATGTTTGAAGCTACTGACTGAATGAAAGGAGCTGGCATCTCACTCTCTTTGAATCTTCTTTATCATGCTAAGAGGAGCAGGAAAAAGCAAAAAATTTCAGAATTGCACCTTGCAATGCGGAGAAAATACTGTTTGTGCATTTACAATATTCATTGATTTTTGCCATTGAAAAACGTCCAGAAATGATTGAAGCTACTGACTGAATGAAAGGAGCTGGCATCTCACTCTCTTTGAATCTTCTTTATCATGCTAAGAGGAGCAGGAAAAAGCAAAAAATTTCAGAATTGCACCTTGCAATGCGGAGAAATTACTGTTTGTGCATTTACAATATTCATTGATTTTTGCCATTGAAAAACATGTTATTCATATACCAGAAATGTTTGAAGCTACTGACTGAATGAAAGGAGCTGGCATCTCACTCTCTTTGAATCTTCTTTATCATGCTAAGAGGAGCAGGAAAAAGCAAAAAATTTCAGAATTGCACCTTGCAATGCGGAGAAATTACTGTTTGTGCATTTACAATATTCATTGATTTTTGCCATTGAAAAACGTCCAGAAATGATTGAAGCTACTGACTGAATGAAAGGAGCTGGCATCTCACTCTCTTTGAATCTTCTTTATCATGCTAAGAGGAGCAGGAAAAAGCAAAAAATTTCAGAATTGCACCTTGCAATGCGGAGAAATTACTGTTTTTGCATTTACAATATTCATTGATTTTTGCCATTGAAAAACATCATGTTATTCATATACCAGAAATGTTTGAAGCTACTGACTGAATGAAAGGAGCTGGCATCTCACTCTCTTTGAATCTTCTTTATCATGCTAAGAGGAGCAGGAAAAAGCAAAAAATTTCAGAATTGCACCTTGCAATGTGGAGAAATTACTGTTTGTGCATTTACAATATTCATTGATTTTTGCCATTGAAAAACGTCCAGAAATGTTTGAAGCTACTGACTGAATGAAAGGAGCTGGCATCTCTCTCTCTTTGAATCTTCTTTATCATGCTAAGAGGAGCAGGAAAAAGCAAAAAATTTCAGAATTGCACCTTGCAATGCGGAGAAATTACTGTTTGTGCATTTACAATATTCATTGATTTTTGCCATTGAAAAACGTCCAGAAATGATTGAAGCTACTGACTGAATGAAAGGAGCTGGCATCTCACTCTCTTTGAATCTTCTTTATCATGCTAAGAGGAGCAGGAAAAAGCAAAAAATTTCAGAATTGCACCTTGCAATGCGGAGAAATTACTATTTGTGCATTTACAATATTCATTGATTTTTGCCATTGAAAAACATCATGTTATTCATATACCAGAAATGTTTGAAGCTACTGACTGAATGAAAGGAGCTGGCATCTCACTCTCTTTGAATCTTCTTTATCATGCTAAGAGGAGCAGGAAAAAGCAAAAAATTTCAGAATTGCACCTTGCAATGCGAAGAAATTACTCTTTGTGCATTTACAATATTCATTGATTTTTGCCATTGAAAAACATCATGTTATTCACATACCAGAAATGTTTGAAGCTACTGACTGAATGAAAGGAGCTGGCATCTCACTCTCTTTGAATCTTCTTTATCATGCTAACAGGAGCAGGAAAAAGCAAAAAATTTCAGAATTGCACCTTGCAATGCGGAGAAATTACTGTCTGTGCATTTACAATATTCATTGATTTTTTGCCATTGAAAATCATCATGTTATTCCTATACCAGAAATGTTTGAAGCTACTGACTGAATGAAAGGAGCTGACATCTCACTCTCTTTGAATCTTCTTTATCATGCTAAGAGGAGCAGGAAAAAGCAAAAAATTTCAGAATTGCACCTTGCAATGCGGAGAAATTACTGTTTGTGCATTTACAATATTCATTGATTTTTGCCATTGAAAAACGTCCAGAAATGATTGAAGCTACTGACTGAATGAAAGGAGCTGGCATCTCACTCTCTTTGATTCTTCTTTATCATGCTAAGAGGAGCAGGAAAAAGCAAAAAATTTCAGAATTGCACCTTGCAATGCGGAGAAATTACTGTTTGTGCATTTACAATATTCATTGATTTTTGCCATTGAAAAACGTCCAGAAATGATTGAAGCTACTGACTGAATGAAAGGAGCTGGCATCTCACTCTCTTTGAATCTTCTTTATCATGCTAAGAGGAGCAGGAAAAAGCAAAAAATTTCAGAATTGCACCTTGCAATGCGGAGAAATTACTGTTTGTGCATTTACAATATTCATTGATTTTTGCCATTGAAATACATCATGTTATTCATATACCAGAAATGATTGAAGCTACTGACTGAATGAAAGGAGCTGGCATCTCACTCTATTTGAATCTTCTTTATCATGCTAAGAGGAGCAGGAAAAAGCAAAAAATTTCAGAATTGCACCTTGCAATGCGGAGAAATTACTGTTTGTGCATTTACAATATTCATTGATTTTTGCATTGAAAAACGTCCAGAAATGATTGAAGCTACTGACTGAATGAAAGGAGCTGGCATCTCACTCTCTTTGAATCTTCTTTATCATGCTAAGAGGAGCAGGAAAAAGCAAAAAATTTCAGAATTGCACCTTGCAATGCGGAGAAATTACTGTTTGTGCATTTACAATATTCATTGATTTTTGCCATTGAAAAACGTCCAGAAATGTTTGAAGCTACTGACTGAATGAAAGGAACTGGCATCTCACTCTTTTTGAATCTTCTTTATCATGCTAAGAGGAGCAGGAAAAAGAAAAAAATTTCAGAATTTCACCTTGCAGTGTGGAGAAATTACTGTTTGTGCATTTACAATATTCATTGATTTTTGCCATTGAAAAACGTCCAGAAATGATTGAAGCTACTGACTGAATGAAAGGAGCTGGCATCTCACTCTCTTTGAATCTTCTTTATCATGCTAAGAGGAGCAGGAAAAAGCAAAAAATTTCAGAATTGCACCTTGCAATGAGGAGAAATTACTGTTTGTGCATTTACAATATTCATTGATTTTTGCCATTGAAAAACATGTTATTCATATACCAGAAATGTTTGAAGCTACTGACTGAATGAAAGGAGCTGGCATCTCACTCTCTTTGAATCTTCTTTATCATGCTAAGAGGAGCAGGAAAAAGCAAAAAATTTCAGAATTGCACCTTGCAATGCGGAGAAATTAGTTTGTGCATTTACAATATTCATTGATTTTTGCCATTGAAAAACGTACAGAAATGATTGAAGCTACTGACTGAATGAAAGGAGCTGGCATCTCACTCTCTTTGAATCTTCTTTATCATGCTAAGAGGAGCAGGAAAAAGAAAAAAATTTCAGAATTGCACCTTGCAATGCGGAGAAATTAGTTTGTGCATTTACAATATTCATTGATTTTTGCCATTGAAAAACGTCCAGAAATGATTGAAGCTACTGACTGAATGAAAGGAGCTGGCATCTCACTCTCTTTGAATCTTCTTTATCATGCTAAGAGGAGCAGGAAAAAGCAAAAAATTTCAGAATTGCACCTTGCAATGCGGAGAAATTACTGTTTGTGCATTTACAATATTCATTGATTTTTGCCATTGAAAAACATGTTATTCATATACCAGAAATGTTTGAAGCTACTGACTGAATGAAAGGAGCTGGCATCTCACTCTCTTTGAATCTTCTTTATCATGCTAAGAGGAGCAGGAAAAAGCAAAAAATTTCAGAATTGCACCTTGCAATGCGGAGAAATTAGTTTGTGCATTTACAATATTCATTGATTTTTGCCATTGAAAAACGTCCAGAAATGATTGAAGCTACTGACTGAATGAAAGGAGCTGGCATCTCACTCTCTTTGAATCTTATTTATCATGCTAAGAGGAGCAGGAAAAAGAAAAAAATTTCAGAATTGCACCTTGCAATGCGGAGAAATTACTGTTTGTGCATTTACAATATTCATTGATTTTTGCCATTGAAAAACGTCCAGAAATGTTTGAAGCTACTGACTGAATGAAAGGAGCTGGCATCTCACTCTCTTTGAATCTTCTTTATCATGCTAAGAGGAGCAGGAAAAAGCAAAAAATTTCAGAATTGCCCCTTGCAATGCGGAGAAATTACTGTTTGTGCATTTACAATATTCATTGATTTTTGCCATTGAAAAACGTCCAGAAATGATTGAAGCTACTGACTGAATGAAAGGAGCTGGCATCTCACTCTCTTTGAATCTTCTTTATCATGCTAAGAGGAGCAGGAAAAAGCAAAAAATTTCAGAATTGCACCTTGCAATGCGGAGAAATTACTGTTTGTGCATTTACAATATTCATTGATTTTTGCCATTGAAAAACATCATGTTATTCATATACCAGAAATGTTTGAAGCTACTGACTGAATGAAAGGAGCTGGCATCTCACTCTCTTTGAATCTTCTTTATCATGCTAAGAGGAGCAGGAAAAAGCAAAAAATTTCAGAATTGCACCTTGCAATGCGGAGAAATTACTGTTTGTGCATTTACAATATTCATTGATTTTTGCCATTGAAAAACATCATATTATTCACATACCAGAAATGTTTGAAGCTACTGACTGAATGAAAGGAGCTGGCATCTCACTCTCTTTGAATCTTCTTTATCATGCTAACAGGAGCAGGAAAAAGCAAAAAATTTCAGAATTGCACCTTGCAATGCGGAGAAATTACTGTTTGTGCATTTACAATATTCATTGATTTTTGCCATTGAAAATCATCATGTTATTCATATACCAGAAATGTTTGAAGCTACTGACTGAATCAAAGGAGCTGGCATCTCACTCTCTTTGAATCTTCTTTATCATGCTAAGAGGAGCAGGAAAAAGCAAAAAATTTCAGAATTGCACCTTGCAATGCGGAGAAATTACTGTTTGTGCATTTACAATATTCATTGATTTTTGCCATTGAAAAACATCATCTTATTCATATACCAGAAATGTTTGAAGCTACTGACTGAATGAAAGGAGCTGACATCTCACTCTCTTTGAATCTTCTTTATCATGCTAAGATGAGCAGGAAAAAGCAAAAAATTTCAGAATTGCACCTTGCAATGCGGAGAAATTACTGTTTGTGCATTTACAATATTCATTGATTTTTGCCATTGAAAAACGTCCAGAAATGATTGAAGCTACTGACTGAATGAAAGGAGCTGGCATCTCACTCTCTTTGAATCTTCTTTATCATGCTAAGAGGAGCAGGAAAAAGCAAAAAATTTCAGAATTGCACCTTGCAATGCGGAGAAATTACTGTTTGTGCATTTACAATATTCATTGATTTTTGCCATTGAAAAACGTCCAGAAATGATTGAAGCTACTGACTGAATGAAAGGAGCTGGCATCTCACTCTCTTTGAATCTTCTTTATCATGCTAAGAGGAGCAGGAAAAAGCAAAAAATTTCAGAATTGCACCTTGCAATGCGGAGAAATTACTGTTTGTGCATTTACAATATTCATTGATTTTTGCCATTGAAAAACATATTATTCATATACCAGAAATGTTTGAAGCTACTGACTGAATGAAAGGAGCTGGCATCTCACTCTCTTTGAATCTTCTTTATCATGCTAAGAGGAGCAGGAAAAAGCAAAAAATTTCAGAATTGCACCTTGCAATGCGGAGAAATTAGTTTGTGCATTTACAATATTCATTGATTTTTGCCATTGAAAAACGTCCAGAAATGATTGAAGCTACTGACTGAATGAAAGGAGCTGGCATCTCACTCTCTTTGAATCTTCTTTATCATGCTAAGAGGAGCAGGAAAAAGCAAAAAATTTCAGAATTGCACCTTGCAATGCGGAGAAATTACTGTTTGTGCATTTACAATATTCATTGATTTTTGCCATTGAAAAACATGTTATTCATATACCAGAAATGTTTGAAGCTACTGACTGAATGAAAGGAGCTGGCATCTCACTCTCTTTGAATCTTCTTTATCATGCTAAGAGGAGCAGGAAAAAGCAAAAAATTTCAGAATTGCACCTTGCAATGCGGAGAAATTAGTTTGTGCATTTACAATATTCATTGATTTTTGCCATTGAAAAACGTCCAGAAATGATTGAAGCTACTGACTGAATGAAAGGAGCTGGCATCTCACTCTCTTTGAATCTTATTTATCATGCTAAGAGGAGCAGGAAAAAGAAAAAAATTTCAGAATTGCACCTTGCAATGCGGAGAAATTACTGTTTGTGCATTTACAATATTCATTGATTTTTGCCATTGAAAAACGTCCAGAAATGATTGAAGCTACTGACTGAATGAAAGGAGCTGGCATCTCACTCTCTTTGAATCTTCTTTATCATGCTAAGAGGTGCAGGAAAAAGCAAAAAATTTCAGAATTGCACCTTGCAATGCGGAGAAATTACTGTTTGTGCATTTACAATATTCATTGATTTTTGCCATTGAAAAACATCATGTTATTCATATACCAGAAATGTTTGAAGCTACTGACTGAATGAAAGGAGCTGGCATCTCACTCTCTTTGAATCTTCTTTATCATGCTAAGAGGAGCAGGAAAAATCAAAAAATTTCAGAATTGCACCTTGCAATGTGGAGAAATTACTGTTTGTGCATTTACAATATTCATTGATTTTTGACATTGAAAAACGTCCAGAAATGTTTGAAGCTACTGACTGAATGAAAGGAGCTGGCATCTCACTCTCTTTGAATCTTCTTTATCATGCTAAGAGGAGCAGGAAAAAGCAAAAAATTTCAGAATTGCCCCTTGCAATGCGGAGAAATTACTGTTTGTGCATTTACAATATTCAATGATTTTTGCCATTGAAAAACGTCCAGAAATGATTGAAGCTACTGACTGAATGAAAGGAGCTGGCATCTCACTCTCTTTGAATCTTCTTTATCATGCTAAGAGGAGCAGGAAAAAGCAAAAAATTTCAGAATTGCACCTTGCAATGCGGAGAAATTACTGTTTGTGCATTTACAATATTCATTGATTTTTGCCATTGAAAAACATCATGTTATTCATATACCAGAAATGTTTGAAGCTACTGACTGAATGAAAGGAGCTGGCATCTCACTCTCTTTGAATCTTCTTTATCATGCTAAGAGGAGCAGGAAAAAGCAAAAAATTTCAGAATTGCACCTTGCAATGCGGAGAAATTACTGTTTGTGCATTTACAATATTCATTGATTTTTGCCATTGAAAAACATCATATTATTCACATACCAGAAATGTTTGAAGCTACTGACTGAATGAAAGGAGCTGGCATCTCACTCTCTTTGAATCTTCTTTATCATGCTAACAGGAGCAGGAAAAAGCAAAAAATTTCAGAATTGCACCTTGCAATGCGGAGAAATTACTGTTTGTGCATTTACAATATTCATTGATTTTTGCCATTGAAAATCATCATGTTATTCATATACCAGAAATGTTTGAAGCTACTGACTGAATCAAAGGAGCTGGCATCTCACTCTCTTTGAATCTTCTTTATCATGCTAAGAGGAGCAGGAAAAAGCAAAAAATTTCAGAATTGCACCTTGCAATGCGGAGAAATTACTGTTTGTGCATTTACAATATTCATTGATTTTTGCCATTGAAAAACATCATCTTATTCATATACCAGAAATGTTTGAAGCTACTGACTGAATGAAAGGAGCTGACATCTCACTCTCTTTGAATCTTCTTTATCATGCTAAGATGAGCAGGAAAAAGCAAAAAATTTCAGAATTGCACCTTGCAATGCGGAGAAATTACTGTTTGTGCATTTACAATATTCATTGATTTTTGCCATTGAAAAACGTCCAGAAATGATTGAAGCTACTGACTGAATGAAAGGAGCTGGCATCTCACTCTCTTTGAATCTTCTTTATCATGCTAAGAGGAGCAGGAAAAAGCAAAAAATTTCAGAATTGCACCTTGCAATGCGGAGAAATTACTGTTTGTGCATTTACAATATTCATTGATTTTTGCCATTGAAAAACGTCCAGAAATGATTGAAGCTACTGACTGAATGAAAGGAGCTGGCATCTCACTCTCTTTGAATCTTCTTTATCATGCTAAGAGGAGCAGGAAAAAGCAAAAAATTTCAGAATTGCACCTTGCAATGCGGAGAAATTACTGTTTGTGCATTTACAATATTCATTGATTTTTGCCATTGAAAAACGTCCAGAAATGATTGAAGCTACTGACTGAATGAAAGGAGCTGGCATCTCACTCTCTTTGAATTTTCTTTATCATGCTAAGAGGAGCAGGAAAAAGCAAAAAATTTCAGAATTGCACCTTGCAATGCGGAGAAATTACTGTTTGTGCATTTACAATATTCATTGATTTTTGCCATTGAAAAACATCATGTTATTCATATACCAGAAATGTTTGAAGCTACTGACTGAATGAAAGGAGCTGGCATCTCACTCTCTTTGAATCTTCTTTATCATGCTAAGAGGAGCAGGAAAAAGCAAAAAATTTCAGAATTGCACTTTGCAATGCGGAGAAATTACTGTTTGTGCATTTACAATATTCATTGATTTTTGCCATTGAAAAACATCACGTTATTCATATACCAGAAATGTTTGAAGCTACTGACTGAATGAAAAGAGCTGGCATCTCACTCTCTTTGAATCTTCTTTATCATGCTAAGAGGAGCAGAAAAAAGCAAAAAATTTCAGAATTGCACCTTGCAATGCGGAGAAATTACTGTTTGTGCATTTACAATATTCATTGATTTTTGCCATTGAAAAACATCATGTTATTCATATACCAGAAATGTTTGAAGCTACTGACTGAATGAAAGGAGCTGGCATCTCACTCTCTTTGAATCTTCTTTATCATGCTAAGAGGAGCAGGAAAAAGCAAAAAATTTCAGAATTGCACCTTGCAATGCGGAGAAATTACTGTTTGTGCATTTACAATATTCATTGATTTTTGCCATTGAAAAACGTCCAGAAATGATTGAAGCTACTGACTGAATGAAAGGAGCTGGCATCTCACTCTCTTTGAATCTTCTTTATCATGCTAAGAGGAGCAGGAAAAAGCAAAAAATTTCAGAATTTCACCTTGCAATGCGGAGAAATTACTGTTTGTGCATTTACAATATTCATTTATTTTTGCCATTGAAAACGTCCAGAAATGATTGAAGCTACTGACTGAATGAAAGGAGATGGCATCTCACTCTCTTTGAATCTTCTTTATCATGCTAAGAGGAGCAGGAAAAAGCAAAAAATTTCAGAATTGCACCTTGCAATGCGGAGAAATTACTGTTTGTGCATTTACAATATTCATTGATTTTTGCCATTGAAAAACATCATGTTATTCATATACCAGAAATGTTTGAAGCTACTGACTGAATGAAAGGAGCTGGCATCTCACTCTCTTTGAATCTTCTTTATCATGCTAAGAGGAGCAGGAAAAAGCAAAAAATTTCAGAATTGCACCTTGCAATGCGGAGAAATTAATGTTTGTGCATTTATAATATTCATTGATTTTTGCCATTGAAAAACATCATGTTATTCATATACCAGAAATGTTTGAAGCTACTGACTGAATGAAAAGAGCTGGCATCTCACTCTCTTTGAATCTTCTTTATCATGCTAAGAGGAGCAGGAAAAAGCAAAAAATTTCAGAATTGCACCTTGCAATGCGGAGAAATTACTGTTTGTGCATTTACAATATTCATTGATTTTTGCCATTGAAAAACGTCCAGAAATGATTGAAGCTACTGACTGAATGAAAGGAGCTGGCATCTCACTCTCTTTGAATCTTCTTTATCATGCTAAGAGGAGCAGGAAAAAGCAAAAAATTTCAGAATTGCACCTTGCAATGCGGAGAAATTACTGTTTGTGCATTTACAATATTCATTGATTTTTGCCATTGAAAAACATCATGTTATTCATATACCAGAAATGTTTGAAGCTACTGACTGAATGAAAGGAGCTGGCATCTCACTCTCTTTGAATCTACTTTATCGTGCTAAGAGGAGCAGGAAAAAGCAAAAAATTTCAGAATTGCACCTTGCAATGCGGAGAAATTACTGTTTGTGCATTTACAATATTCATTGATTTTTGCCATTGAAAAACCTCCAGAAATGATTGAAGCTACTGACTGAATGAAAGGAGCTGGCATCTCACTCTCTTTGAATCTTCTTTATCATGCTAAGAGGAGCAGGAAAAAGCAAAAAATTTCAGAATTGCACCTTGCATTGCGGAGAAATTACTGTTTGTGCATTTACAATATTCATGGATTTTTGCAATTGAAAAACGTCCAGAAATGTTTGAAGCTACTGACTGAATGAAAGGAGCTGGCATCTCACTCTCTTTGAATCTTCTTTATCATGCTAAGAGGAGCAGGAAAAAGCAAAAAATTTCAGAATTGCACCTTGCAATGTGGAGAAATTACTGTTTGTGCATTTACAATATTCATTGATTTTTGCCATTGAAAAACGTCCAGAAATGATTGAAGCTACTGACTGAATGAAAGGAGCTGGCATCTCACTCTCTTTGAATCTTCTTTATCATGCTAAGAGGAGCTGGAAAAAGCAAAAAATTTCAGAATTGCACCTTGCAATGCGGAGAAATTACTGTTTGTGCATTTACAATATTCATTGATTTTTGCCATTGAAAAACATCATGTTATTCATATACCAGAAATGTTTGAAGCTACAGACTGAATGAAAGGAGCTGGCATCTCACTCTCTTTGAATCTTCTTTATCATGCTAAGAGGAGCAGGAAAAAGCAAAAAAATTTCAGAATTGCAGCTTGCAATGCGGAGAAATTACTGTTTGTGCATTTACAATATTCATTGATTTTTGCCATTGAAAAACGTCCAGAAATGATTGAAGCTACTGACTGAATGAAAGGAGCTGGCATCTCACTCTCTTTGAATCTTCTTTATCATGCTAAGAGGAGCAGGAAAAAGCAAAAAATTTCAGAATTGCACCTTGCAATGCGGAGAAATTACTGTTTGTGCATTTACAATATTCATTGATTTTTGCCAATGAAAAACATGTTATTCATATACCAGAAATGTTTGAAGCTACTGACTGAATGAAAGGAGCTGGCATCTCACTCTCTTTGAATCTTCTTTATCATGCTAAGAGGAGCAGGAAAAAGCAAAAAATTTCAGAATTGCACCTTGCAATGCGGAGAAATTAGTTTGTGCATTTACAATATTCATTGATTTTTGCCATTGAAAAACGTCCAGAAATGATTGAAGCTACTGACTGAATGAAAGGAGCTGGCATCTCACTCTCTTTGAATCTTTTTTATCATGGTAAGAGGAGCAGGAAAAAGCAAAAAATTTCAGAATTGCACCTTGCAAAGCGGAGAAATTACTGTTTGTGCATTTACAATATTCATTGATTTTTGCCATTGAAAAACGTCCAGAAATGATTGAAGCTACTGTCTGAATGAAAGGAGCTGGCATCTCACTCTCTTTGAATCTTCTTTATCATGCTAAGAGGAGCAGGAAAAAGCAAAAAATTTCAGAATTGCACCTTGCAATGCGGAGAAATTACTGTTTGTGCATTTACAATATTCATTGATTTTTGCCATTGAAAAACATCATGTTATTCAAATACCAGAAATGTTTGAAGCTACTGACTGAATGAAAGGAGCTGGCATCTCACTCTCTTTGAATCTTCTTTATCATGCTAAGAGGAGCAGGAAAAAGCAAAAAATTTCAGAATTGCACCTTGCAATGCGGAGAAATTACTGTTTGTGCATTTACAATATTCATTGATTTTTGCCATTGAAAAACATCATGTTATTCATATACCAGAAATGTTTGAAGCTACTGACTGAATGAAAGGAGCTGGCATCTCACTCTCTTTGAATCTTCTTTATCATGCTAAGAGGAGCAGGAAAAAGCAAAAAATTTCAGAATTGCACCTTGCAATGCGGAGAAATTACTGTTTGTGCATTTACAATATTCATTGATTTTTGCCATTGAAAATCATCATGTTATTCATATACCAGAAATGTTTGAAGCTACTGACTGAATGAAAGGAGCTGGCATCTCACTCTCTTTGAATCTTCTTTATCATGCTAAGAGGAGCAGGAAAAAGCAAAAAATTTAAGAATTGCACCTTGCAATGCGGAGAAATTACTGTTTGTGCATTTACAATATTCATTGATTTTTGCCATTGAAAAACATCATGTTATTCATATACCAGAAATGTTTGAAGCTACTGACTGAATGAAAGGAGCTGGCATCTCACTCTCTTTGAATCTTCTTTATCATGCTAAGAGGAGGAGGAAAAAGCAAAAAAATTGAGAATTGCACCTTGCAATGCGGAAAAATTACTGTTTGTGCATTTACAATATTCATTGACTTTTGCCATTGAAAAACGTCCAGAAATGATTGAAGCTACTGACTGAATGAAAGGAGCTGGCATCTCACTCTCTTTGAATCTTCTTTATCATGCTAAGAGGAGCAGGAAAAAGCAAAAAATTTCAGAATTGCACCTTGCAATGCGGAGAAATTACTGTTTGTGCATTTACAATATTCATTGATTTTTGCCATTGAAAAACGTCCAGAAATGTTTGAAGCTACTGACTGAATGAAAGGAGCTGGCATCTCACTCTCTTTGAATCTTCTTTATCATGCTAAGAGGAGCAGGAAAAAGCAAAACATTTCAGAATTGCACCTTGCAATGTGGAGAAATTACTGTTTGTGCATTTACAATATTCATTGATTTTTGCCATTGAAAAACATCCAGAAATGATTGAAGCTACTGACTGAATGAAAGGAGCTGGCATCTCACTCTCTTTGAATCTTCTTTATCATGCTAAGAGGAGCAGGAAAAAGCAAAAAATTTCAGAATTGCACCTTGCAATGCGGAGAAATTACTGTTTGTGCATTTACAATATTCATTGATTTTTGCCATTGAAAAACATCATGTTATTCATATACCAGAAATGTTTGAAGCTACTGACTGAATGAAAGGAGCTGGCATCTCACTCTCTTTGAATCTTCTTTATCATGCTAAGAGGAGCAGGAAAAAGCAAAAAATTTCAGAATTGCACCTTGCAATGCGGAGAAATTACTGTTTGTGCATTTACAATATTCATTGATTTTTGCCATTGAAAAACATCATGTTATTCATATACCAGAAATGTTTGAAGCTACTGACTGAATGAAAGGAGCTGGCATCTCACTCTCTTTGAATCTTCTTTATCATGCTAAGAGGAGCAGGAAAAAGCAAAAAATTTCAGAATTGCACCTTGCAATGCGGAGAAATTACTGTTTGTGCATTTACAATATTCATTGATTTTTGCCATTGAAAATCATCATGTTATTCATATACCAGAAATGTTTGAAGCTACTGACTGAATGAAAGGAGCTGGCATCTCACTCTCTTTGAATCTTCTTTATCATGCTAAGAGGAGCAGGAAAAAGCAAAAAATTTAAGAATTGCACCTTGCAATGCGGAGAAATTACTGTTTGTGCATTTACAATATTCATTGATTTTTGCCATTGAAAAACTTCATGTTATTCATATACCAGAAATGTTTGAAGCTACTGACTGAATGAAAGGAGCTGGCATCTCACTCTCTTTGAATCTTCTTTATCATGCTAAGAGGAGGAGGAAAAAGCAAAAAAATTGAGAATTGCACCTTGCAATGCGGAAAAATTACTGTTTGTGCATTTACAATATTCATTGATTTTTGCCATTGAAAAACGTCCAGAAATGATTGAAGCTACTGACTGAATGAAAGGAGCTGGCATCTCACTCTCTTTGAATCTTCTTTATCATGCTAAGAGGAGCAGGAAAAAGCAAAAAATTTCAGAATTGCACCTTGCAATGCGGAGAAATTACTGTTTGTGCATTTACAATATTCATTGATTTTTGCCATTGAAAAACATCCAGAAATGTTTGAAGCTACTGACTGAATGAAAGGAGCTGGCATCTCACTCTCTTTGAATCTTCTTTATCATGCTAAGAGGAGCAGGAAAAAGCAAAAAATTTCAGAATTGCACCTTGCAATGTGGAGAAATTACTGTTTGTGCATTTACAATATTCATTGATTTTTGCCATTGAAAAACGTCCAGAAATGACTGAAGCTACTGACTGAATGAAAGGAGCTGGCATCTCACTCTCTTTGAAT
This sequence comes from Phyllobates terribilis, assembly GCF_046119375.1. Lineage (NCBI taxonomy): Eukaryota > Metazoa > Chordata > Amphibia > Anura > Dendrobatidae > Phyllobates > Phyllobates terribilis. The sequence continues at coordinate 1,155,384 of NW_027363115.1, read as the reverse complement.
CTTCTTTATCATGCTAAGAGGAGCAGGAAAAAGCAAAAAATTTCAGAATTGCACCTTGCAATGCGGAGAAATTACTGTTTGTGCATTTACAATATTCATTGATTTTTGCCATTGAAAAACATCATGTTATTCATATACCAGAAATGTTTGAAGCTACTGACTGAATGAAAGGAGCTGGCATCTCACTCTCTTTGAATCTTCTTTATCATGCTAAGAGGAGCAGGAAAAAGCAAAAAATTTCAGAATTGCACCTTGCAATGCGGAGAAATTACTGTTTGTGCATTTACAATATTCATTGATTTTTGCCATTGAAAAACGTCCAGAAATGATTGAAGCTACTGACTGAATGAAAGGAGCTGGCATCTCACTCTCTTTGAATCTTCTTTATCATGCTAAGAGGAGCAGGAAAAAGCAAAAAATTTCAGAATTGCACCTTGCAATGCGGAGAAATTACTGTTTGTGCATTTACAATATTCATTGATTTTTGCCATTGAAAAACGTCCAGAAATGTTTGAAGCTACTGACTGAATGAAAGGAGCTGGCATCTCACTCTCTTTGAATCTTCTTTATCATGCTAAGTGGAGCAGGAAAAAGCAAAAAATTTCAGAATTGCACCTTGCAATGTGGAGAAATTACTGTTTGTGCATTTACAATATTCATTGATTTTTGCCATTGAAAAATGTCCAGAAATGATTGAAGCTACTGACTGAATGAAAGGAGCTGGCATCTGACTCTCTTTGAATCTTCTTTATCATGCTAAGAGGAGCAGGAAAAAGCAAAAAATTTCAGAATTGCACCTTGCAATGCGGAGAAATTACTGTTTGTGCATTTACAATATTCATTGATTTTTGCCATTGAAAAACATCATGTTATTCATATACCAGAAATGTTTGAAGCTACTGACTGAATGAAAGGAGCTGGCATCTCACTCTCTTTGAATCTTCTTTATCATGCTAAGAGGAGCAGGAAAAAGCAAAAAAATTCAGAATTGCACCTTGCAATGCGGAGAAATTACTGTTTGTGCATTTACAATATTCATTGATTTTTGCCATTGAAAAACGTCCAGAAATGATTGAAGCTACTGACTGAATGAAAGGAGCTGGCATCTCACTCTCTTTGAATCTTCTTTATCATGCTAAGAGGAGCAGGAAAAAGCAAAAAATTTCAGAATTGCACCTTGCAATGCGGAGAAATTACTGTTTGTGCATTTACAATATTCATTGATTTTTGCCATTGAAAAACATGTTATTCATATACCAGAAATGTTTGAAGCTACTGACTGAATGAAAGGAGCTTACATCTCACTCTCTTTGAATCTTCTTTATCATGCTAAGAGGAGCAGGAAAAAACAAAAAATTTCAGAATTGCACCTTGCAATGCGGAGAAATTAGTTTGTGCATTTACAATATTCATTGATTTTTGCCATTGAAAAACGTCCAGAAATGATTGAAGCTACTGACTGAATGAAAGGAGCTGGCATCTCACTCTCTTTGAATCTTCTTTATCATGCTAAGAGGAGCAGGAAAAAGAAAAAAATTTCAGAATTTCACCTTGCAATGCGGAGAAATTACTGTTTGTGCATTTACAATATTCATTGATTTTTGCCATTGAAAAACGTCCAGAAATGATTGAAGCTACTGACTGAATGAAAGGAGCTGGCATCTCACTCTCTTTGAATCTTCTTTATCATGCTAAGAGGAGCAGGAAAAAGCAAAAAATTTCAGAATTGCACCTTGCAATGCGGAGAAATTACTGTTTGTGCATTTACAATATTCATTGATTTTTGCCATTGAAAAACATCATGTTATTCATATACCAGAAATGTTTGAAGCTACTGACTGAATGAAAGGAGCTGGCATCTCACTCTCTTTGAATCTTCTTTATCATGCTAAGAGGAGCAGGAAAAAGCAAAAAATTTCAGAATTGCACCTTGCAATGCGGAGAAATTACTGTTTGTGCATTTACAATATTCATTGATTTTTGCCATTGAAAATCATCATGTTATTCATATACCAGAAATGTTTGAAGCTACTGACTGAATGAAAGGAGCTGGCATCTCACTCTCTTTGAATCTTCTTTATCATGCTAAGAGGAGCAGGAAAAAGCAAAAAATTTCAGAATTGCACCTTGCAATGCGGAGAAATTACTGTTTGTGCATTTACAATATTCATTGATTTTTGCCATTGAAAAACATCATGTTATTCATATACCAGAAATGTTTGAAGCTACTGACTGAATGAAAGGAGCTGGCATCTCACTCTCTTTGAATCTTCTTTATCATGCTAAGAGGAGCAGGAAAAAGCAAAAAATTTCAGAATTGCACCTTGCAATGCGGAGAAATTACTGTTTGTGCATTTACAATATTCATTGATTTTTGCCATTGAAAAACGTCCAGAAATGATTGAAGCTACTGACTGAATGAAAGGAGCTGGCATCTCACTCTCTTTGAATCTTCTTTATCATGCTAAGAGGAGCAGGAAAAAGCAAAAAATTTCAGAATTGCACCTTGCAATGCGGAGAAATTACTGTTTGTGCATTTACAATATTCATTGATTTTTGCCATTGAAAAACGTCCAGAAATGTTTGAAGCTACTGACTGAATGAAAGGAGCTGGCATCTCACTCTCTTTGAATCTTCTTTATCATGCTAAGTGGAGCAGGAAAAAGCAAAAAATTTCAGAATTGCACCTTGCAATGTGGAGAAATTACTGTTTGTGCATTTACAATATTCATTGATTTTTGCCATTGAAAAATGTCCAGAAATGATTGAAGCTACTGACTGAATGAAAGGAGCTGGCATCTGACTCTCTTTGAATCTTCTTTATCATGCTAAGAGGAGCAGGAAAAAGCAAAAAATTTCAGAATTGCACCTTGCAATGCGGAGAAATTACTGTTTGTGCATTTACAATATTCATTGATTTTTGCCATTGAAAAACATCATGTTATTCATATACCAGAAATGTTTGAAGCTACTGACTGAATGAAAGGAGCTGGCATCTCACTCTCTTTGAATCTTCTTTATCATGCTAAGAGGAGCAGGAAAAAGAAAAAAATTTCAGAATTTCACCTTGCAATGCGGAGAAATTACTGTTTGTGCATTTACAATATTCATTGATTTTTGCCATTGAAAAACGTCCAGAAATGATTGAAGCTACTGACTGAATGAAAGGAGCTGGCATCTCACTCTCTTTGAATCTTCTTTATCATGCTAAGAGGAGCAGGAAAAAGCAAAAAATTTCAGAATTGCACCTTGCAATGCGGAGAAATTACTGTTTGTGCATTTACAATATTCATTGATTTTTGCCATTGAAAAACATCATGTTATTCATATACCAGAAATGTTTGAAGCTACTGACTGAATGAAAGGAGCTGGCATCTCACTCTCTTTGAATCTTCTTTATCATGCTAAGAGGAGCAGGAAAAAGCAAAAAATTTCAGAATTGCACCTTGCAATGCGGAGAAATTACTGTTTGTGCATTTACAATATTCATTGATTTTTGCCATTGAAAATCATCATGTTATTCATATACCAGAAATGTTTGAAGCTACTGACTGAATGAAAGGAGCTGGCATCTCACTCTCTTTGAATCTTCTTTATCATGCTAAGAGGAGCAGGAAAAAGCAAAAAATTTCAGAATTGCACCTTGCAATGCGGAGAAATTACTGTTTGTGCATTTACAATATTCATTGATTTTTGCCATTGAAAAACATCATGTTATTCATATACCAGAAATGTTTGAAGCTACTGACTGAATGAAAGGAGCTGGCATCTCACTCTCTTTGAATCTTCTTTATCATGCTAAGAGGAGCAGGAAAAAGCAAAAAATTTCAGAATTGCACCTTGCAATGCGGAGAAATTACTGTTTGTGCATTTACAATATTCATTGATTTTTGCCATTGAAAAACGTCCAGAAATGATTGAAGCTACTGACTGAATGAAAGGAGCTGGCATCTCACTCTCTTTGAATCTTCTTTATCATGCTAAGAGGAGCAGGAAAAAGCAAAAAATTTCAGAATTGCACCTTGCAATGCGGAGAAATTACTGTTTGTGCATTTACAATATTCATTGATTTTTGCCATTGAAAAACGTCCAGAAATGTTTGAAGCTACTGACTGAATGAAAGGAGCTGGCATCTCACTCTCTTTGAATCTTCTTTATCATGCTAAGTGGAGCAGGAAAAAGCAAAAAATTTCAGAATTGCACCTTGCAATGTGGAGAAATTACTGTTTGTGCATTTACAATATTCATTGATTTTTGCCATTGAAAAATGTCCAGAAATGATTGAAGCTACTGACTGAATGAAAGGAGCTGGCATCTGACTCTCTTTGAATCTTCTTTATCATGCTAAGAGGAGCAGGAAAAAGCAAAAAATTTCAGAATTGCACCTTGCAATGCGGAGAAATTACTGTTTGTGCATTTACAATATTCATTGATTTTTGCCATTGAAAAACATCATGTTATTCATATACCAGAAATGTTTGAAGCTACTGACTGAATGAAAGGAGCTGGCATCTCACTCTCTTTGAATCTTCTTTATCATGCTAAGAGGAGCAGGAAAAAGCAAAAAAATTCAGAATTGCACCTTGCAATGCGGAGAAATTACTGTTTGTGCATTTACAATATTCATTGATTTTTGCCATTGAAAAACGTCCAGAAATGATTGAAGCTACTGACTGAATGAAAGGAGCTGGCATCTCACTCTCTTTGAATCTTCTTTATCATGCTAAGAGGAGCAGGAAAAAGCAAAAAATTTCAGAATTGCACCTTGCAATGCGGAGAAATTACTGTTTGTGCATTTACAATATTCATTGATTTTTGCCATTGAAAAACATGTTATTCATATACCAGAAATGTTTGAAGCTACTGACTGAATGAAAGGAGCTGGCATCTCACTCTCTTTGAATCTTCTTTATCATGCTAAGAGGAGCAGGAAAAAACAAAAAATTTCAGAATTGCACCTTGCAATGCGGAGAAATTAGTTTGTGCATTTACAATATTCATTGATTTTTGCCATTGAAAAACGTCCAGAAATGATTGAAGCTACTGACTGAATGAAAGGAGCTGGCATCTCACTCTCTTTGAATCTTCTTTATCATGCTAAGAGGAGCAGGAAAAAGAAAAAAATTTCAGAATTTCACCTTGCAATGCGGAGAAATTACTGTTTGTGCATTTACAATATTCATTGATTTTTGCCATTGAAAAACGTCCAGAAATGATTGAAGCTACTGACTGAATGAAAGGAGCTGGCATCTCACTCTCTTTGAATCTTCTTTATCATGCTAAGAGGAGCAGGAAAAAGCAAAAAAATTCAGAATTGCACCTTGCAATGCGGAGAAATTACTGTTTGTGCATTTACAATATTCATTGATTTTTGCCATTGAAAAACATCATGTTATTCATATACCAGAAATGTTTGAAGCTACTGACTGAATGAAAGGAGCTGGCATCTCACTCTCTTTGAATCTTCTTTATCATGCTAAGAGGAGCAGGAAAAAGCAAAACATTTCAGATTTGCACCTTGCAATGCGGAGAAATTACTGTTTGTGCATTTACAATATTCATTGATTTTTGCCATTGAAAAACATCATGTTATTCATATACCAGAAATGTTTGAAGCTACTGACTGAATGAAAGGAGCTGGCATCTCACTCTCTTTGAATCTTCTTTATCATGCTAAGAGGAGCAGGAAAAAGCAAAAAATTTCAGAATTGCACCTTGCAATGCGGAGAAATTACTGTTTGTGCATTTACAATATTCATTGATTTTTGCCATTGAAAATCATCATGTTATTCATATACCAGAAATGTTTGTAGCTACTGACTGAATGAAAGGAGCTGGCATCTCACTCTCTTTGAATCTTCTTTATCATGCTAAGAGGAGCAGGAAAAAGCAAAAAATTTCAGAATTGCACCTTGCAATGCTGAGAAATTACTGTTTGTGCATTTACAATATTCATTGATTTTTGCCATTGAAAAACATCATGTTATTCATATACCAGAAATGTTTGAAGCTACTGACTGAATGAAAGGAGCTGGCATCTCACTCTCTTTGAATCTTCTTTATCATACTAAGAGGAGCAGGAAAAAGCAAAAAAATTCAGAATTGCACCTTGCAATGCGGAAAAATTACTGTTTGTGCATTTACAATATTCATTGATTTTTGCCATTGAAAAACGTCCAGAAATGATTGAAGCTACTGACTGAATGAAAGGAGCTGGCATCTCACTCTCTTTGAATCTTCTTTATCATGCTAAGAGGAACAGGAAAAAGCAAAAAATTTCAGAATTGCACCTTGCAATGCGGAGAAATTACTGTTTGTGCATTTACAATATTCATTGATTTTTGCCTTTGAAAAACGTCCAGAAATGTTTGAAGCTACTGACTGAATGAAAGGAGCTGGCATCTCACTCTCTTTGAATCTTCTTTATCATGCTAAGAGGAGCAGGAAAAAGCAAAAAATTTCAGAATTGCACCTTGCAATGTGGAGAAATTACTGTTTGTGCATTTACAATATTCATTGATTTTTGCCATTGAAAAACGTCCAGAAATGATTGAAGCTACTGACTGAATGAAAGGAGCTGGCATCTCACTCTCTTTGAATCTTCTTTATCATGCTAAGAGGAGCAGGAAAAAGCAAAAAATTTCAGAATTGCACCTTGCAATGCGGAGAAATTACTGTTTGTGCATTTACAATATTCATTGATTTTTGCCATTGAAAAACGTCCAGAAATGATTGAAGCTACTGACTGAATGAAAGGAGCTGGCATCTCACTCTCTTTGAATCTTCTTTATCATGCTAAGAGGAGCAGGAAAAAGCAAAAAATTTCAGAATTGCACCTTGCAATGCGGAGAAATTACTGTTTGTGCATTTACAATATTCATTGATTTTTGCCATTGAAAAACATCATGTTATTCATATACCAGAAATGTTTGAAGCTACTGACTGAATGAAAGGAGCTGGCATCTCACTCTCTTTGAATCTTCTTTATCATGCTAAGAGGAGCAGGAAAAAGCAAAAAATTTCAGAATTGCACCTTGCAATGCGGAGAAATTACTGTTTGTGCATTTACAATATTCATTGATTTTTGCCATTGAAAAACGTCCAGAAATGATTGAAGCTACTGACTGAATGAAAGGAGCTGGCATCTCACTCTCTTTGAATCTTCTTTATCATGCTAAGAGGAGCAGGAAAAAGCAAAAAATTTCAGAATTGCACCTTGCAATGCGGAGAAATTACTGTTTGTGCATTTACAATATTCATTGATTTTTGCCATTGAAAAACATGTTATTCATATACCAGAAATGTTTGAAGCTACTGACTGAATGAAAGGAGCTGGCATCTCACTCTCTTTGAATCTTCTTTATCATGCTAAGAGGAGCAGGAAAAAGCAAAAAATTTCAGAATTGCACCTTGCAATGCGGAGAAATTAGTTTGTGCAATTACAATATTCATTGATTTTTGCCATTGAAAAACGTCCAGAAATGATTGAAGCTACTGACTGAATGAAAGGATCTGGCATCTCACTCTCTTTGAATCTTCTTTATCATGCTAAGAGGAGCAGGAAAAAGAAAAAAATTTCAGAATTGCACCTTGCAATGCGGAGAAATTACTGTTTGTGCATTTACAATATTCATTGATTTTTGCCATTGAAAAACGTCCAGAAATGATTGAAGCTACTGACTGAATGAAAGGAGCTGGCATCTCACTCTCTTTGAATCTTCTTTATCATGCTAAGAGGAGCAGGAAAAAGCAAAAAATTTCAGAATTGCACCTTGCAATGCGGAGAAATTACTGTTTGTGCATTTACAATATTCATTGATTTTTGCCATTGAAAAACATCATGTTATTCATATACCAGAAATGTTTGAAGCTACTGACTGAATGAAAGGAGCTGGCATCTCACTCTCATTGAATCTTCTTTATCATGCTAAGAGGAGCAGGAAAAAGCAAAAAATTTCAGAATTGCACCTTGCAATGCGGAGAAATTACTGTTTGTGCATTTACAATATTCATTGATTTTTGCCATTGAAAATCATCATGTTATTCATATACCAGAAATGTTTGAAGCTACTGACTGAATGAAAGGAGCTGGCATCTCACTCTCTTTGAATCTTCTTTATCATGCTAAGAGGAGCAGGAAAAAGCAAAAAATTTAAGAATTGCACCTTGCAATGCAGAGAAATTACTGTTTGTGCATTTACAATATTCATTGATTTTTGCCATTGAAAAACATCATGTTATTCATATACCAGAAATGTTTGAAGCTACTGACTGAATGAAAGGAGCTCGCATCTCACTCTCTTTGAAACTTCTTTATCATGCTAAGAGGAGCAGGAAAAAGCAAAAAAATTCAGAATTGCACCTTGCAATGCGGAAAAATTACTGTTTGTGCATTTACAATATTCATTGATTTTTGCCATTGAAAACCGTCCAGAAATGATTGAAGCTACTGACTGAATGAAAGGAGCTGGCATCTCACTCTCTTTGTATCTTCTTTATCATGCTAAGAGGAGCAGGAAAAAGCAAAAAATTTCAGAATTGCTCCTTGCAATGCGGAGAAATTACTGTTTGTGCATTTACAATATTCATTGATTTTTGCCATTGAAAAACGTCCAGAAATGTTTGAAGCTACTGACTGAATGAAAGGAGCTGGCATCTCACTCTCTTTGAATCTTCTTTATCATGCTAAGAGGAGCAGTAAAAAGCAAAAAATTTTAGAATTGCACCTTGCAATGTGGAGAAATTACTGTTTGTGCATTTACAATATTCATTGATTTTTGCCATTGAAAAACATCCAGAAATGATTGAAGCTACTGACTGAATGAAAGGAGCTGGCATCTCACTCTCTTTGAATCTTCTTTATCATGCTAAGAGGAGCAGGAAAAAGCAAAAAATTTCAGAATTGCACCTTGCAATGCGGAGAAATTACTGTTTGTGCATTTACAATATTCATTGATTTTTGCCATTGAAAATCATCATGTTATTCATATACCAGAAATGTTTGAAGCTACTGACTGAATGAAAGGAGCTGGCATCTCAATCTCTTTGAATCTTCTTTATCATGCTAAGAGGAGCAGGAAAAAGCAAAAAATTTAAGAATTGCACCTTGCAATGCAGAGAAATTACTGTTTGTGCATTTACAATATTCATTGATTTTTGCCATTGAAAAACATCATGTTATTCATATACCAGAAATGTTTGAAGCTACTGACTGAATGAAAGGAGCTGGCATCTCACTCTCTTTGAATCTTCTTTATCATGCTAAGAGGAGCAGGAAAAAGCAAAAAAATTCAGAATTGCACCTTGCAATGCGGAAAAATTACTGTTTGTGCATTTACAATATTCATTGATTTTTGCCATTGAAAAACGTCCAGAAATGATTGAAGCTACTGACTGAATGAAAGGAGCTGGCATCTCACTCTCTTTGTATCTTCTTTATCATGCTAAGAGGAGCAGGAAAAAGCAAAAAATTTCAGAATTGCACCTTGCAATGCGGAGAAATTACTGTTTGTGCATTTACAATATTCATTGATTTTTGCCATTGAAAAACGTCCAGAAATGTTTGAAGCTACTGACTGAATGAAAGGAGCTGGCATCTCACTCTCTCTGAATCTTCTTTATCTTGCTAAGAGGAGCAGGAAAAAGCAAAAAATTTTAGAATTGCACCTTGCAATGTGGAGAAATTACTGTTTGTGCATTTACAATATTCATTGATTTTTGCCATTGAAAAACGTCCAGAAATGATTGAAGCTACTGACTGAATGAAAGGAGCTGGCATCTCACTCTCTTTGAATCTTCTTTATCATGCTAAGAGGAGCAGGAAAAAGCAAAAAATTTCAGAATTGCACCTTGCACTGCGGAGAAATTACTGTTTGTGCATTTACAATATTCATTGATTTTTGCCATTGAAAAACATCATGTTATTCATATACCAGAAATGTTTGAAGCTGCTGACTGAATGAAAGGAGCTGGCATCTCACTCTCTTTGAATCTTCTTTATCATGCTAAGAGGAGCAGGAAAAAGCAAAAAAATTCAGAATTGCACCTTGCAATGCGGAGAAATTACTGTTTGTGCATTTACAATATTCATTGATTTTTGCCATTGAAAAACGTCCAGAAATGATTGAAGCTACTGACTGAATGAAAGGAGCTGGCATCTCACTCTCTTTGAATCTTCTTTATCATGCTAAGAGGAGCAGGAAAAAGCAAAAAATTTCAGAATTGCACCTTGCAATGCGGAGAAATTACTGTTTGTGCATTTACAATATTCATTGATTTTTGCCATTGAAAAACATGTTATTCATATACCAGAAATGTTTGAAGCTACTGACTGAATGAAAGGAGCTGGCATCTCACTCTCTTTGAATCTTCTTTATCATGCTAAGAGGAGCAGGAAAAAACAAAAAATTTCAGAATTGCACCTTGCAATGCGGAGAAATTAGTTTGTGCATTTACAATATTCATTGATTTTTGCCATTGAAAAACGTCCAGAAATGATTGAAGCTACTGACTGAATGAAAGGAGCTGGCATCTCACTCTCTTTGAATTTCTTTATCATGCTAAGAGGAGCAGGAAAAAGAAAAAAATTTCAGAATTGCACCTTGCAATGCGGAGAAATTACTGTTTGTGCATTTACAATATTCATTGATTTTTGCCATTGAAAAACGTCCAGAAATGATTGAAGCTACTGACTGAATGAAAGGAGCTGGCATCTCACTCTCTTTGAATCTTCTTTATCATGCTTAGAGGAGCAGGAAAAAGCAAAAAATTTCAGAATTGCACCTTGCAATGCGGAGAAATTACTGTTTGTGCATTTACAATATTCATTGATTTTTGCCATTGAAAAACATCATGTTATTCATATACCAGAAATGTTTGAAGCTACTGACTGAATGAAAGGAGCTGGCATCTCACTCTCTTTGAATCTTCTTTATCATGCTAAGAGGAGCAGGAAAAAGCAAAAAATTTCAGATTTGCACCTTGCAATGCGGAGAAATTACTGTTTGTGCATTTACAATATTCATTGATTTTTGCCATTGAAAAACATCATGTTATTCATATACCAGAAATGTTTGAAGCTACTGACTGAATGAAAGGAGCTGGCATCTCACTCTCTTTGAATCTTCTTTATCATGCTAAGAGGAGCAGGAACAAGCAAAAAATTTCAGAATTGCACCTTGCAATGCGGAGAAATTACTGTTTGTGCATTTACAATATTCATTGATTTTTGCCATTGAAAATCATCATGTTATTCATATACCAGAAATGTTTGAAGCTACTGACTGAATGAAAGGAGCTGGCATCTCACTCTCTTTGAATCTTCTTTATCATGCTAAGAGGAGCAGGAAAAAGCAAAAAATTTCAGAATTGCACCTTGCAATGCGGAGAAATTACTGTTTGTGCATTTACAATATTCATTGATTTTTGCCATTGAAAAACATCATGTTATTCATATACCAGAAATGTTTGAAGCTACTGACTGAATGAAAGGAGCTGGCATCTCACTCTCTTTGAATCTTCTTTATCATGCTAAGAGGAGCAGGAAAAAGCAAAAAAATTCAGAATTGCACCTTGCAATGCGGAAAAATTACTGTTTGTGCATTTACAATATTCATTGATTTTTGCCATTGAAAAACGTCCAGAAATGATTGAAGCTACTGACTGAATGAAAGGAGCTGGCATCTCACTCTCTTTGAATTTCTTTATCATGCTAAGAGGAGCAGGAAAAAGAAAAAAATTTCAGAATTGCACCTTGCAATGCGGAGAAATTACTGTTTGTGCATTTACAATATTCATTGATTTTTGCTATTGAAAAACGTCCAGAAATGATTGAAGCTACTGACTGAATGAAAGGAGCTGGCATCTCACTCTCTTTGAATCTTCTTTATCATGCTAAGAGGAGCAGGAAAAAGCAAAAAATTTCAGACTTGCACCTTGCAATGCGGAGAAATTACTGTTTGTGCATTTACAATATTCATTGATTTTTGCCATTGAAAAACATCATGTTATTCATATACCAGAAATGTTTGAATCTACTGACTGAATGAAAGGAGCTGGCATCTCACTCTCTTTGAATCTTCTTTATCATGCTAAGAGGAGCAGGAAAAAGCAAAAAATTTCAGATTTGCACCTTGCAATGCGGAGAAATTACTGTTTGTGCATTTACAATATTCATTGATTTTTGCCATTGAAAAACATCATGTTATTCATATACCAGAAATGTTTGAAGCTACTGACTGAATGAAAGGAGCTGGCGTCTCACTCTCTTTGAATCTTCTTTATCATGCTAAGAGGAGCAGGAAAAAGCAAAAAATTTCAGAATTGCACCTTGCAATGCGGAGAAATTACTGTTTGTGCATTTACAATATTCATTGATTTTTGCCATTGAAAATCATCATGTTATTCATATACCAGAAATGTTTGAAGCTACTGACTGAATGAAAGGAGCTGGCATCTCACTCTCTTTGAATCTTCTTTATCATGCTAAGAGGAGCAGGAAAAAGCAAAAAATTTCAGAATTGCACCTTGCAATGCGGAGAAATTACTGTTTGTGCATTTACAATATTCATTGATTTTTGCCATTGAAAAACATCATGTTATTCATATACCAGAAATGTTTGAAGCTACTGACTGAATGAAAGGAGCTGGCATCTCACTCTCTTTGAATCTTCTTTATCATGCTAAGAGGAGCAGGAAAAAGCAAAAAAATTCAGAATTGCACCTTGCAATGCGGAAAAATTACTGTTTGTGCATTTACAATATTCATTGATTTTTGCCATTGAAAAACGTCCAGAAATGATTGAAGCTACTGACTGAATGAAAGGAGCTGGCATCTCACTCTCTTTGAATCTTCTTTATCATGCTAAGAGGAGCAGGAAAAAGCAAAAAATTTCAGAATTGCACCTTGCAATGCGGAGAAATTACTGTTTGTGCATTTACAATATTCATTGATTTTTGCCATTGAAAAACGTCCAGAAATGTTTGAAGCTACTGACTGAATGAAAGGAGCTGGCATCTCACTCTCTTTGAATCTTCTTTATCATGCTAAGAGGAGCAGGAAAAAGCAAAAAATTTCAGAATTGCACCTTGCAATGTGGAGAAATTACTGTTTGTGCATTTACAATATTCATTGATTTTTGCCATTGAAAAACGTCCAGAAATGATTGAAGCTACTGACTGAATGAAAGGAGCTGGCATCTCACTCTCTTTGAATCTTCTTTATCATGCTAAGAGGAGCAGGAAAAAGCAAAAAATTTCAGAATTGCACCTTGCAATGCGGAGAAATTACTGTTTGTGCATTTACAATATTCATTGATTTTTGCCATTGAAAAACATCATGTTATTCATATACCAGAAATGTTTGAAGCTACTGACTGAATGAAAGGAGCTGGCATCTCACTCTCTTTGAATCTTCTTTATCATGCTAAGAGGAGCAGGAAAAAGCAAAAAATTTCAGAATTGCACCTTGCAATGCGGAGAAATTACTGTTTGTGCATTTACAATATTCATTGATTTTTGCCATTGAAAAACGTCCAGAAATGATTGAAGCTACTGACTGAATGAAAGGAGCTGGCATCTCACTCTCTTTGAATCTTCTTTATCATGCTAAGAGGAGCAGGAAAAAGCAAAAAATTTCAGAATTGCACCTTGCAATGCGGAGAAATTACTGTTTGTGCATTTACAATATTCATTGATTTTTGCCATTGAAAAACATGTTATTCATATACCAGAAATGTTTGAAGCTACTGACTGAATGAAAGGAGCTGGCATCTCACTCTCTTTGAATCTTCTTTATCATGCTAAGAGGAGCAGGAAAAAGCAAAAAATTTCAGAATTGCACCTTGCAATGCGGAGAAATTAGTTTGTGCATTTACAATATTCATTGATTTTTGCCATTGAAAAACGTTCAGAAATGATTGAAGCTACTGACTGAATGAAAGGATCTGGCATCTCACTCTCTTTGAATCTTCTTTATCATGCTAAGAGGAGCAGGAAAAAGCAAAAAATTTCAGAATTGCACCTTGCAATGCGGAGAAATTACTGTTTGTGCATTTACAATATTCATTGATATTTGCCATTGAAAAACATCATGTTATTCATATACCAGAAATGTTTGAAGCTACTGACTGAATGAAAGGAGCTGGCATCTCACTCTCTTTGAATCTTCTTTATCATGCTAAGAGGAGCAGGAAAAAGCAAAAAATTTCAGAATTGCACCTTGCAATGCGGAGAAATTACTGTTTGTGCATTTACAATATTCATTGATTTTTGCCATTGAAAATCATCATGTTATTCATATACCAGAAATGTTTGAAGCTACTGACTGAATGAAAGGAGCTGGCATCTCACTCTCTTTGAATCTTCTTTATCATGCTAAGAGGAGCAGGAAAAAGCAAAAAATTTAAGAATTGCACCTTGCAATGCAGAGAAATTACTGTTTGTGCATTTACAATATTCATTGATTTTTGCCATTGAAAAACATCATGTTATTCATATACCAGAAATGTTTGAAGCTACTGACTGAATGAAAGGAGCTGGCATCTCACTCTCTTTGAATATTCTTTATCATGCTAAGAGGAGCAGGAAAAAGCAAAAAAATTGAGAATTGCACCTTGCAATGCGGAAAAATTACTGTTTGTGCATTTACAATATTCATTGATTTTTGCCATTGAAAAACGTCCAGAAATGATTGAAGCTACTGACTGAATGAAAGGAGCTGGCATCTCACTCTCTTTGTATCTTCTTTATCATGCTAAGAGGAGCAGGAAAAAGCAAAAAATTTCAGAATTGCACCTTGCAATGCGGAGAAATTACTGTTTGTGCATTTACAATATTCATTGATTTTTGCCATTGAAAAACGTCCAGAAATGTTTGAAGCTACTGACTGAATGAAAGAAGCTGGCATCTCACTCTCTTTGAATCTTCTTTATCATGCTAAGAGGAGCAGGAAAAAGCAAAAAATTTTAGAATTGCACCTTGCAATGTGGAGAAATTACTGTTTGTGCATTTACAATATTCATTGATTTTTGCCATTGAAAAACGTCCAGAAATGATTGAAGCTACTGACTGAATGAAAGGAGCTGGCATCTCACTCTCTTTGAATCTTCTTTATCATGCTAAGAGGAGCAGGAAAAAGCAAAAAATTTCAGAATTGCACCTTGCAATGCGGAGAATTTACTGTTTGTGCATTTACAATATTCATTGATTTTTGCCATTGAAAAACATCATGTTATTCATATACCAGAAATGTTTGAAGCTACTGACTGAATGAAAGGAGCTGGCATCTCACTCTCTTTGAATCTTCTTTATCATGCTAAGAGGAGCAGGAAAAAGCAAAAAAATTCAGAATTGCACCTTGCAATGCGGAGAAATTACTGTTTGTGCATTTACAATATTCATTGATTTTTGCCATTGAAAAACGTCCAGAAATGATTGAAGCTACTGACTGAATGAAAGGAGCTGGCATCTCACTCTCTTTGAATCTTCTTTATCATGCTAAGAGGAGCAGGAAAAAGCAAAAAAATTCAGAATTGCACCTTGCAATGCGGAGAAATTACTGTTTGTGCATTTACAATATTCATTGATTTTTGCCATTGAAAAACATGTTATTCATATACCAGAAATGTTTGAAGCTACTGACTGAATGAAAGGAGCTGGCATCTCACTCTCTTTGAATCTTCTTTATCATGCTAAGAGGAGCAGGAAAAAGAAAAAAATTTCAGAATTGCACCTTGCAATGCGGAGAAATTACTGTTTGTGCATTTACAATATTCATTGATTTTTGCCATTGAAAAACGTCCAGAAATGATTGAAGCTACTGACTGAATGAAAGGAGCTGGCATCTCACTCTCTTTGAATCTTCTTTATCATGCTAAGAGGAGCAGGAAAAAGCAAAAAATTTCAGAATTGCACCTTGCAATGCGGAGAAATTACTGTTTGTGCATTTACAATATTCATTGATTTTTGCCATTGAAAAACATCATGTTATTCATATACCAGAAATGTTTGAAGCTACTGACTGAATGAAAGGAGCTGGCATCTCACTCTCTTTGAATCTTCTTTATCATGCTAAGAGGAGCAGGAAAAAGCAAAAAATTTCAGATTTGCACCTTGCAATGCGGAGAAATTACTGTTTGTGCATTTACAATATTCATTGATTTTTGCCATTGAAAAACATCATGTTATTCATATACCAGAAATGTTTGAAGCTACTGACTGAATGAAAGGAGCTGGCATCTCACTCTCTTTGAATCTTCTTTATCATGCTAAGAGGAGCAGGAAAAAGCAAAAAATTTCAGAATTGCACCTTGCAATGCGGAGAAATTACTGTTTGTGCATTTACAATATTCATTGATTTTTGCCATTGAAAATCATCATGTTATTCATATACCAGAAATGTTTGAAGCTACTGACTGAATGAAAGGAGCTGGCATCTCACTCTCTTTGAATCTTCTTTATCATGCTAAGAGGAGCAGGAAAAAGCAAAAAATTTCAGAATTGCACCTTGCAATGCGGAGAAATTACTGTTTGTGCATTTACAATATTCATTGATTTTTGCCATTGAAAAACATCATGTTATTCATATACCAGAAATGTTTGAAGCTACTGACTGAATGAAAGGAGCTGGCATCTCACTCTCTTTGAATCTTCTTTATCATGCTAAGAGGAGCAGGAAAAAGCAAAAAAATTCAGAATTGCACCTTGCAATGCGGAAAAATTACTGTTTGTGCATTTACAATATTCATTGATTTTTGCCATTGAAAAACGTCCAGAAATGATTGAAGCTACTGACTGAATGAAAGGAGCTGGCATCTCACTCTCTTTGAATTTCTTTATCATGCTAAGAGGAGCAGGAAAAAGAAAAAAATTTCAGAATTGCACCTTGCAATGCGGAGAAATTACTGTTTGTGCATTTACAATATTCATTGATTTTTGCCATTGAAAAACGTCCAGAAATGATTGAAGCTACTGACTGAATGAAAGGAGCTGGCATCTCACTCTCTTTGAATCTTCTTTATCATGCTAAGAGGAGCAGGAAAAAGCAAAAAATTTCAGAATTGCACCTTGCAATGCGGAGAAATTACTGTTTGTGCATTTACAATATTCATTGATTTTTGCCATTGAAAAACATCATGTTATTCATATACCAGAAATGTTTGAAGCTACTGACTGAATGAAAGGAGCTGGCATCTCACTCTCTTTGAATCTTCTTTATCATGCTAAGAGGAGCAGGAAAAAGCAAAAAATTTCAGATTTGCACCTTGCAATGCGGAGAAATTACTGTTTGTGCATTTACAATATTCATTGATTTTTGCCATTGAAAAACATCATGTTATTCATATACCAGAAATGTTTGAAGCTACTGACTGAATGAAAGGAGCTGGCGTCTCACTCTCTTTGAATCTTCTTTATCATGCTAAGAGGAGCAGGAAAAAGCAAAAAATTTCAGAATTGCACCTTGCAATGCGGAGAAATTACTGTTTGTGCATTTACAATATTCATTGATTTTTGCCATTGAAAAACATCATGTTATTCATATACGAGAAATGTTTGAAGCTACTGACTGAATGAAAGGAGCTGGCATCTCACTCTCTTTGAATCTTCTTTATCATGCTAAGAGGAGCAGGAAAAAGCAAAAAATTTCAGATTTGCACCTTGCAATGCGGAGAAATTACTGTTTGTGCATTTACAATATTCATTGATTTTTGCCATTGAAAAACATCATGTTATTCATATACCAGAAATGTTTGAAGCTACTGACTGAATGAAAGGAGCTGGCGTCTCACTCTCTTTGAATCTTCTTTATCATGCTAAGAGGAGCAGGAAAAAGCAAAAAATTTCAGAATTGCACCTTGCAATGCGGAGAAATTACTGTTTGTGCATTTACAATATTCATTGATTTTTGCCATTGAAAAACATCATGTTATTCATATACCAGAAATGTTTGAAGCTACTGACTGAATGAAAGGAGCTGGCGTCTCACTCTCTTTGAATCTTCTTTATCATGCTAAGAGGAGCAGGAAAAAGCAAAAAATTTCAGAATTGCACCTTGCAATGCGGAGAAATTACTGTTTGTGCATTTACAATATTCATTGATTTTTGCCATTGAAAATCATCATGTTATTCATATACCAGAAATGTTTGAAGCTACTGACTGAATGAAAGGAGCTGGCATCTCACTCTCTTTGAATCTTCTTTATCATGCTAAGAGGAGCAGGAAAAAGCAAAAAATTTCAGAATTGCACCTTGCAATGCGGAGAAATTACTGTTTGTGCATTTACATTATTCATTGATTTTTGCCATTGAAAAACATCATGTTATTCATATACCAGAAATGTTTGAAGCTACTGACTGAATGAAAGGAGCTGGCATCTCACTCTCTTTGAATCTTCTTTATCATGCTAAGAGGAGCAGGAAAAAGCAAAAAATTTCAGAATTGCACCTTGCAATGCGGAGAAATTACTGTTTGTGCATTTACAATATTCATTGATTTTTGCCATTGAAAATCATCATGTTATTCATATACCAGAAATGTTTGAAGCTACTGACTGAATGAAAGGAGCTGGCATCTCACTCTCTTTGAATCTTCTTTATCATGCTAAGAGGAGCAGGAAAAAGCAAAAAATTTCAGAATTGCAACTTGCAATGCGGAGAAATTACTGTTTGTGCATTTACAATATTCATTGATTTTTGCCATTGAAAAACATCATGTTATTCATATACCAGAAATGTTTGAAGCTACTGACTGAATGAAAGGAGCTGGCATCTCACTCTCTTTGAATCTTCTTTATCATGCTAAGAGGAGCAGGAAAAAGCAAAAAAAATTCAGAATTGCACCTTGCAATGCGGAGAAATTACTGTTGGTGCATTTACAATATTCATTGATTTTTGCCATTGAAAAACGTCCAGAAATGATTGAAGCTACTGACTGAATGAAAGGAGCTGGCATCTCACTCTCTTTGAATCTTCTTTATCATGCTAAGAGGAGCAGGAAAAAGCAAAAAATTTCAGAATTGCACCTTGCAATGCGGAGAAATTACTGTTTGTGCATTTACAATATTCATTGATTTTTGCCATTGAAAACATGTTATTCATATACCAGAAATGTTTGAAGCTACTGACTGAATGAAAGGAGCTGGCATCTCACTCTCTTTGAATCTTCTTTATCATGCTAAGAGGAGCAGGAAAAAACAAAAAATTTCAGAATTGCACCTTGCAATGCGGAGAAATTAGTTTGTGCATTTACAATATTCATTGATTTTTGCCATTGAAAAACGTCCAGAAATGATTCAAGCTACTGACTGAATGAAAGGAGCTGGCATCTCACTCTCTTTGAATTTCTTTATCATGCTAAGAGGAGCAGGAAAAAGAAAAAAATTTCAGAATTGCACCTTGCAATGCGGAGAAATTACTGTTTGTGCATTTACAATATTCATTGATTTTTGCCATTGAAAAACGTCCAGAAATGATTGAAGCTACTGACTGAATGAAAGGAGCTGGCATCTCACTCTCTTTGAATCTTCTTTATCATGCTAAGAGGAGCAGGAAAAAGCAAAAAATTTCAGAATTGCACCTTGCAATGCGGAGAAATTACTGTTTGTGCATTTACAATATTCATTGATTTTTGCCATTGAAAAACATCATGTTATTCATATACCAGAAATGTTTGAAGCTACTGACTGAATGAAAGGAGCTGGCATCTCACTCTCTTTGAATCTTCTTTATCATGCTAAGAGGAGCAGGAAAAAGCAAAAAATTTCAGATTTGCACCTTGCAATGCGGAGAAATTACTGTTTGTGCATTTACAATATTCATTGATTTTTGCCATTGAAAAACATCATGTTATTCATATACCAGAAATGTTTGAAGCTACTGACTGAATGAAAGGAGCTGGCATCTCACTCTCTTTGAATCTTCTTTATCATGCTAAGAGGAGCAGGAAAAAGCAAAAAATTTCAGAATTGCACCTTGCAATGCGGAGAAATTACTGTTTGTGCATTTACAATAATCATTGATTTTTGCCATTGAAAATCATCATGTTATTCATATACCAGAAATGTTTGAAGCTACTGACTGAATGAAAGGAGCTGGCATCTCACTCTCTTTGAATCTTCTTTATCATGCTAAGAGGAGCAGGAAAAAGCAAAAAATTTCAGAATTGCACCTTGCAATGCGGAGAAATTACTGTTTGTGCATTTACAATATTCATTGATTTTTGCCATTGAAAAACATCATGTTATTCATATACCAGAAATGTTTGAAGCTACTGACTGAATGAAAGGAGCTGGCATCTCACTCTCTTTGAATCTTCTTTATCATGCTAAGAGGAGCAGGAAAAAGCAAAAAATTTCAGATTTGCACCTTGCAATGCGGAGAAATTACTGTTTGTGCATTTACAATATTCATTGATTTTTGCCATTGAAAAACATCATGTTATTCATATACCAGAAATGTTTGAAGCTACTGACTGAATGAAAGGAGCTGGCATCTCACTCTCTTTGAATCTTCTTTATCATGCTAAGAGGAGCAGGAAAAAGCAAAAAATTTCAGAATTGCACCTTGCAATGCGGAGAAATTACTGTTTGTGCATTTACAATATTCATTGATTTTTGCCATTGAAAATCATCATGTTATTCATATACCAGAAATGTTTGAAGCTACTGACTGAATGAAAGGAGCTGGCATCTCACTCTCTTTGAATCTTCTTTATCATGCTAAGAGGAGCAGGAAAAAGCAAAAAATTTCAGAATTGCACCTTGCAATGCGGAGAAATTACTGTTTGTGCATTTACAATATTCATTGATTTTTGCCATTGAAAAACATCATGTTATTCATATACCAGAAATGTTTGAAGCTACTGACTGAATGAAAGGAGCTGGCATCTCACTCTCTTTGAATCTTCTTTATCATGCTAAGAGGAGCAGGAAAAAGCAAAAAAATTCAGAATTGCACCTTGCAATGCGGAAAAATTACTGTTTGTGCATTTACAATATTCATTGATTTTTGCCATTGAAAAACGTCCAGAAATGATTGAAGCTACTGACTGAATGAAAGGAGCTGGCATCTCACTCTCTTTGAATTTCTTTATCATGCTAAGAGGAGCAGGAAAAAGAAAAAAATTTCAGAATTGCACCTTGCAATGCGGAGAAATTACTGTTTGTGCATTTACAATATTCATTGATTTTTGCCATTGAAAAACGTCCAGAAATGATTGAAGCTACTGACTGAATGAAAGGAGCTGGCATCTCACTCTCTTTGAATCTTCTTTATCATGCTAAGAGGAGCAGGAAAAAGCAAAAAATTTCAGAATTGCACCTTGCAATGCGGAGAAATTACTGTTTGTGCATTTACAATATTCATTGATTTTTGCCATTGAAAAACATCATGTTATTCATATACCAGAAATGTTTGAAGCTACTGACTGAATGAAAGGAGCTGGCATCTCACTCTCTTTGAATCTTCTTTATCATGCTAAGAGGAGCAGGAAAAAGCAAAAAATTTCAGATTTGCACCTTGCAATGCGGAGAAATTACTGTTTGTGCATTTACAATATTCATTGATTTTTGCCATTGAAAATCATCATGTTATTCATATACCAGAAATGTTTGAAGCTACTGACTGAATGAAAGGAGCTGGCATCTCACTCTCTTTGAATCTTCTTTATCATGCTAAGAGGAGCAGGAAAAAGCAAAAAATTTCAGAATTGCAACTTGCAATGCGGAGAAATTACTGTTTGTGCATTTACAATATTCATTGATTTTTGCCATTGAAAAACATCATGTTATTCATATACCAGAAATGTTTGAAGCTACTGACTGAATGAAAGGAGCTGGCATCTCACTCTCTTTGAATCTTCTTTATCATGCTAAGAGGAGCAGGAAAAAGCAAAAAATTTCAGAATTGCACCTTGCAATGCGGAGAAATTACTGTTTGTGCATTTACAATATTCATTGATTTTTGCCATTGAAAAACATCATGTTATTCATATACCAGAAATGTTTGAAGCTACTGACTGAATGAAAGGAGCTGGCATCTCACTCTCTTTGAATCTTCTTTATCATGCTAAGAGGAGCAGGAAAAAGCAAAAAAATTCAGAATTGCACCTTGCAATGCGGAAAAATTACTGTTTGTGCATTTACAATATTCATTGATTTTTGCCATTGAAAAACGTCCAGAAATGATTGAAGCTACTGACTGAATGAAAGGAGCTGGCATCTCACTCTCTTTGAATTTCTTTATCATGCTAAGAGGAGCAGGAAAAAGAAAAAAATTTCAGAATTGCACCTTGCAATGCGGAGAAATTACTGTTTGTGCATTTACAATATTCATTGATTTTTGCCATTGAAAAACGTCCAGAAATGATTGAAGCTACTGACTGAATGAAAGGAGCTGGCATCTCACTCTCTTTGAATCTTCTTTATCATGCTAAGAGGAGCAGGAAAAAGCAAAAAATTTCAGAATTGCACCTTGCAATGCGGAGAAATTACTGTTTGTGCATTTACAATATTCATTGATTTTTGCCATTGAAAAACATCATGTTATTCATATACCAGAAATGTTTGAAGCTACTGACTGAATGAAAGGAGCTGGCATCTCACTCTCTTTGAATCTTCTTTATCATGCTAAGAGGAGCAGGAAAAAGCAAAAAATTTCAGATTTGCACCTTGCAATGCGGAGAAATTACTGTTTGTGCATTTACAATATTCATTGATTTTTGCCATTGAAAATCATCATGTTATTCATATACCAGAAATGTTTGAAGCTACTGACTGAATGAAAGGAGCTGGCATCTCACTCTCTTTGAATCTTCTTTATCATGCTAAGAGGAGCAGGAAAAAGCAAAAAATTTCAGAATTGCAACTTGCAATGCGGAGAAATTACTGTTTGTGCATTTACAATATTCATTGATTTTTGCCATTGAAAAACATCATGTTATTCATATACCAGAAATGTTTGAAGCTACTGACTGAATGAAAGGAGCTGGCATCTCACTCTCTTTGAATCTTCTTTATCA
Organism: Phyllobates terribilis; assembly: GCF_046119375.1. NCBI lineage: Eukaryota > Metazoa > Chordata > Amphibia > Anura > Dendrobatidae > Phyllobates > Phyllobates terribilis. The sequence continues at coordinate 1,132,370 of NW_027363115.1, read as the reverse complement.
TGCTAAGAGGAGCAGGAAAAAGCAAAAAAAATTCAGAATTGCACCTTGCAATGCGGAGAAATTACTGTTTGTGCATTTACAATATTCATTGATTTTTGCCATTGAAAACATGTTATTCATATACCAGAAATGTTTGAAGCTACTGACTGAATGAAAGGAGCTGGCATCTCACTCTCTTTGAATCTTCTTTATCATGCTAAGAGGAGCAGGAAAAAACAAAAAATTTCAGAATTGCACCTTGCAATGCGGAGAAATTAGTTTGTGCATTTACAATATTCATTGATTTTTGCCATTGAAAAACGTCCAGAAATGATTGAAGCTACTGACTGAATGAAAGGAGCTGGCATCTCACTCTCTTTGAATTTCTTTATCATGCTAAGAGGAGCAGGAAAAAGAAAAAAATTTCAGAATTGCACCTTGCAATGCGGAGAAATTACTGTTTGTGCATTTACAATATTCATTGATTTTTGCCATTGAAAAACGTCCAGAAATGATTGAAGCTACTGACTGAATGAAAGGAGCTGGCATCTCACTCTCTTTGAATCTTCTTTATCATGCTAAGAGGAGCAGGAAAAAGCAAAAAATTTCAGAATTGCACCTTGCAATGCGGAGAAATTACTGTTTGTGCATTTACAATATTCATTGATTTTTGCCATTGAAAAACATCATGTTATTCATATACCAGAAATGTTTGAAGCTACTGACTGAATGAAAGGAGCTGGCATCTCACTCTCTTTGAATCTTCTTTATCATGCTAAGAGGAGCAGGAAAAAGCAAAAAATTTCAGATTTGCACCTTGCAATGCGGAGAAATTACTGTTTGTGCATTTACAATATTCATTGATTTTTGCCATTGAAAAACATCATGTTATTCATATACCAGAAATGTTTGAAGCTACTGACTGAATGAAAGGAGCTGGCATCTCACTCTCTTTGAATCTTCTTTATCATGCTAAGAGGAGCAGGAAAAAGCAAAAAATTTCAGAATTGCACCTTGCAATGCGGAGAAATTACTGTTTGTGCATTTACAATATTCATTGATTTTTGCCATTGAAAATCATCATGTTATTCATATACCAGAAATGTTTGAAGCTACTGACTGAATGAAAGGAGCTGGCATCTCACTCTCTTTGAATCTTCTTTATCATGCTAAGAGGAGCAGGAAAAAGCAAAAAATTTCAGAATTGCACCTTGCAATGCGGAGAAATTACTGTTTGTGCATTTACAATATTCATTGATTTTTGCCATTGAAAAACATCATGTTATTCATATACCAGAAATGTTTGAAGCTACTGACTGAATGAAAGGAGCTGGCATCTCACTCTCTTTGAATCTTCTTTATCATGCTAAGAGGAGCAGGAAAAAGCAAAAAATTTCAGATTTGCACCTTGCAATGCGGAGAAATTACTGTTTGTGCATTTACAATATTCATTGATTTTTGCCATTGAAAAACATCATGTTATTCATATACCAGAAATGTTTGAAGCTACTGACTGAATGAAAGGAGCTGGCATCTCACTCTCTTTGAATCTTCTTTATCATGCTAAGAGCAGCAGGAAAAAGCAAAAAATTTCAGAATTGCACCTTGCAATGCGGAGAAATTACTGTTTGTGCATTTACAATATTCATTGATTTTTGCCATTGAAAATCATCATGTTATTCATATACCAGAAATGTTTGAAGCTACTGACTGAATGAAAGGAGCTGGCATCTCACTCTCTTTGAATCTTCTTTATCATGCTAAGAGGAGCAGGAAAAAGCAAAAAATTTCAGAATTGCACCTTGCAATGCGAGAAATTACTGTTTGTGCATTTACAATATTCATTGATTTTTGCCATTGAAAAACATCATGTTATTCATATACCAGAAATGTTTGAAGCTACTGACTGAATGAAAGGAGCTGGCATCTCACTCTCTTTGAATCTTCTTTATCATGCTAAGAGGAGCAGGAAAAAGCAAAAAAATTCAGAATTGCACCTTGCAATGCGGAAAAATTACTGTTTGTGCATTTACAATATTCATTGATTTTTGCCATTGAAAAACGTCCAGAAATGATTGAAGCTACTGACTGAATGAAAGGAGCTGGCATCTCACTCTCTTTGAATTTCTTTATCATGCTAAGAGGAGCAGGAAAAAGAAAAAAATTTCAGAATTGCACCTTGCAATGCGGAGAAATTACTGTTTGTGCATTTACAATATTCATTGATTTTTGCCATTGAAAAACGTCCAGAAATGATTGAAGCTACTGACTGAATGAAAGGAGCTGGCATCTCACTCTCTTTGAATCTTCTTTATCATGCTAAGAGGAGCAGGAAAAAGCAAAAAATTTCAGAATTGCACCTTGCAATGCGGAGAAATTACTGTTTGTGCATTTACAATATTCATTGATTTTTGCCATTGAAAAACATCATGTTATTCATATACCAGAAATGTTTGAAGCTACTGACTGAATGAAAGGAGCTGGCATCTCACTCTCTTTCAATCTTCTTTATCATGCTAAGAGGAGCAGGAAAAAGCAAAAAATTTCAGATTTGCACCTTGCAATGCGGAGAAATTACTGTTTGTGCATTTACAATATTCATTGATTTTTGCCATTGAAAAACATCATGTTATTCATATACCAGAAATGTTTGAAGCTACTGACTGAATGAAAGGAGCTGGCGTCTCACTCTCTTTGAATCTTCTTTATCATGCTAAGAGGAGCAGGAAAAAGCAAAAAATTTCAGAATTGCACCTTGCAATGCGGAGAAATTACTGTTTGTGCATTTACAATATTCATTGATTTTTGCCATTGAAAATCATCATGTTATTCATATACCAGAAATGTTTGAAGCTACTGACTGAATGAAAGGAGCTGGCATCTCACTCTCTTTGAATCTTCTTTATCATGCTAAGAGGAGCAGGAAAAAGCAAAAACTTTCAGAATTGCACCTTGCAATGCGGAGAAATTACTGTTTGTGCATTTACAATATTCATTGATTTTTGCCATTGAAAAACATCATGTTATTCATATACCAGAAATGTTTGAAGCTACTGACTGAATGAAAGGAGCTGGCATCTCACTCTCTTTGAATCTTCTTTATCATGCTAAGAGGAGCAGGAAAAAGCAAAAAAATTCAGAATTGCACCTTGCAATGCGGAAAAATTACTGTTTGTGCATTTACAATATTCATTGATTTTTGCCATTGAAAAACGTCCAGAAATGATTGAAGCTACTGACTGAATGAAAGGAGCTGGCATCTCACTCTCTTTGAATCTTCTTTATCATGCTAAGAGGAGCAGGAAAAAGCAAAAAATTTCAGAATTGCACCTTGCAATGCGGAGAAATTACTGTTTGTGCATTTACAATATTCATTGATTTTTGCCATTGAAAAACGTCCAGAAATGTTTGAAGCTACTGACTGAATGAAAGGAGCTGGCGTCTCACTCTCTTTGAATCTTCTTTATCATGCTAAGAGGAGCAGGAAAAAGCAAAAAATTTCAGAATTGCACCTTGCAATGCGGAGAAATTACTGTTTGTGCATTTACAATATTCATTGATTTTTGCCATTGAAAAACATCATGTTATTCATATACCAGAAATGTTTGAAGCTACTGACTGAATGAAAGGAGCTGGCGTCTCACTCTCTTTGAATCTTCTTTATCATGCTAAGAGGAGCAGGAAAAAGCAAAAAATTTCAGAATTGCACCTTGCAATGCGGAGAAATTACTGTTTGTGCATTTACAATATTCATTGATTTTTGCCATTGAAAATCATCATGTTATTCATATACCAGAAATGTTTGAAGCTACTGACTGAATGAAAGGAGCTGGCATCTCACTCTCTTTGAATCTTCTTTATCATGCTAAGAGGAGCAGGAAAAAGCAAAAAATTTCAGAATTGCACCTTGCAATGCGGAGAAATTACTGTTTGTGCATTTACATTATTCATTGATTTTTGCCATTGAAAAACATCATGTTATTCATATACCAGAAATGTTTGAAGCTACTGACTGAATGAAAGGAGCTGGCATCTCACTCTCTTTGAATCTTCTTTATCATGCTAAGAGGAGCAGGAAAAAGCAAAAAATTTCAGAATTGCACCTTGCAATGCGGAGAAATTACTGTTTGTGCATTTACAATATTCATTGATTTTTGCCATTGAAAATCATCATGTTATTCATATACCAGAAATGTTTGAAGCTACTGACTGAATGAAAGGAGCTGGCATCTCACTCTCTTTGAATCTTCTTTATCATGCTAAGAGGAGCAGGAAAAAGCAAAAAATTTCAGAATTGCATCTTGCAATGCGGAGAAATTACTGTTTGTGCATTTACAATATTCATTGATTTTTGCCATTGAAAAACGTCCAGAAATGATTGAAGCTACTGACTGAATGAAAGGAGCTGGCATCTCACTCTCTTTGAATCTTCTTTATCATGCTAAGAGGAGCAGGAAAAAGCAAAAAATTTCAGAATTGCACCTTGCAATGCGGAGAAATTACTGTTTGTGCATTTACAATATTCATTGATTTTTGCCATTGAAAAACATCATGTTATTCATATACCAGAAATGTTTGAAGCTACTGACTGAATGAAAGGAGCTGGCATCTCACTCTCTTTGAATCTTCTTTATCATGCTAAGAGGACCAGGAAAAAGCAAAAAATTTCAGATTTGCACCTTGCAATGCGGAGAAATTATTGTTTGTGCATTTACAATATTCATTGATTTTTGCCATTGAAAAACATCATGTTATTCATATACCAGAAATGTTTGAAGCTACTGACTGAATGAAAGGAGCTGGCATCTCACTCTCTTTGAATCTTCTTTATCATGCTAAGAGGAGCAGGAAAAAGCAAAAAATTTCAGATTTGCACCTTGCAATGCGGAGAAATTACTGTTTGTGCATTTACAATATTCATTGATTTTTGCCATTGAAAAACATCATGTTATTCATATACCAGAAATGTTTGAAGCTACTGACTGAATGAAAGGAGCTGGCATCTCACTCTCTTTGAATCTTCTTTATCATGCTAAGAGGAGCAGGAAAAAGCAAAAAATTTCAGAATTGCACCTTGCAATGCGGAGAAATTACTGTTTGTGCATTTACAATATTCATTGATTTTTGCCATTGAAAATCATCATGTTATTCATATACCAGAAATGTTTGAAGCTACTGACTGAATGAAAGGAGCTGGCATCTCACTCTCTTTGAATCTTCTTTATCATGCTAAGAGGAGCAGGAAAAAGCAAAAAATTTCAGAATTGCACCTTGCAATGCGGAGAAATTACTGTTTGTGCATTTACAATATTCATTGATTTTTGCCATTGAAAAACATCATGTTATTCATATACCAGAAATGTTTGAAGCTACTGACTGAATGAAAGGAGCTGGCATCTCACTCTCTTTGAATCTTCTTTATCATGCTAAGAGGAGCAGGAAAAAGCAAAAAAATTCAGAATTGCACCTTGCAATGCGGAAAAATTACTGTTTGTGCATTTACAATATTCATTGATTTTTGCCATTGAAAAACGTCCAGAAATGATTGAAGCTACTGACTGAATGAAAGGAGCTGGCATCTCACTCTCTTTGAATTTCTTTATCATGCTAAGAGGAGCAGGAAAAAGAAAAAAATTTCAGAATTGCACCTTGCAATGCGGAGAAATTACTGTTTGTGCATTTACAATATTCATTGATTTTTGCCATTGAAAAACGTCCAGAAATGATTGAAGCTACTGACTGAATGAAAGGAGCTGGCATCTCACTCTCTTTGAATCTTCTTTATCATGCTAAGAGGAGCAGGAAAAAGCAAAAAATTTCAGAATTGCACCTTGCAATGCGGAGAAATTACTGTTTGTGCATTTACAATATTCATTGATTTTTGCCATTGAAAAACATCATGTTATTCATATACCAGAAATGTTTGAAGCTACTGACTGAATGAAAGGAGCTGGCATCTCACTCTCTTTGAATCTTCTTTATCATGCTAAGAGGAGCAGGAAAAAGCAAAAAATTTCAGATTTGCACCTTGCAATGCGGAGAAATTACTGTTTGTGCATTTACAATATTCATTGATTTTTGCCATTGAAAAACATCATGTTATTCATATACCAGAAATGTTTGAAGCTACTGACTGAATGAAAGGAGCTGGCATCTCACTCTCTTTGAATCTTCTTTATCATGCTAAGAGGAGCAGGAAAAAGCAAAAACTTTCAGAATTGCACCTTGCAATGCGGAGAAATTACTGTTTGTGCATTTACAATATTCATTGATTTTTGCCATTGAAAAACATCATGTTATTCATATACCAGAAATGTTTGAAGCTACTGACTGAATGAAAGGAGCTGGCATCTCACTCTCTTTGAATCTTCTTTATCATGCTAAGAGGAGCAGGAAAAAGCAAAAAAATTCAGAATTGCACCTTGCAATGCGGAAAAATTACTGTTTGTGCATTTACAATATTCATTGATTTTTGCCATTGAAAAACGTCCAGAAATGATTGAAGCTACTGACTGAATGAAAGGAGCTGGCATCTCACTCTCTATGAATCTTCTTTATCATGCTAAGAGGAGCAGGAAAAAGCAAAAAATTTCAGAATTGCACCTTGCAATGCGGAGAAATTACTGTTTGTGCATTTACAATATTCATTGATTTTTGCCATTGAAAAACGTCCAGAAATGTTTGAAGCTACTGACTGAATGAAAGGAGCTGGCGTCTCACTCTCTTTGAATCTTCTTTATCATGCTAAGAGGAGCAGGAAAAAGCAAAAAATTTCAGAATTGCACCTTGCAATGCGGAGAAATTACTGTTTGTGCATTTACAATATTCATTGATTTTTGCCATTGAAAAACATCATGTTATTCATATACCAGAAATGTTTGAAGCTACTGACTGAATGAAAGGAGCTGGCGTCTCACTCTCTTTGAATCTTCTTTATCATGCTAAGAGGAGCAGGAAAAAGCAAAAAATTTCAGAATTGCACCTTGCAATGCGGAGAAATTACTGTTTGTGCATTTACAATATTCATTGATTTTTGCCATTGAAAATCATCATGTTATTCATATACCAGAAATGTTTGAAGCTACTGACTGAATGAAAGGAGCTGGCATCTCACTCTCTTTGAATCTTCTTTATCATGCTAAGAGGAGCAGGAAAAAGCAAAAAATTTCAGAATTGCACCTTGCAATGCGGAGAAATTACTGTTTGTGCATTTACATTATTCATTGATTTTTGCCATTGAAAAACATCATGTTATTCATATACCAGAAATGTTTGAAGCTACTGACTGAATGAAAGGAGCTGGCATCTCACTCTCTTTGAATCTTCTTTATCATGCTAAGAGGAGCAGGAAAAAGCAAAAAATTTCAGAATTGCACCTTGCAATGCGGAGAAATTACTGTTTGTGCATTTACAATATTCATTGATTTTTGCCATTGAAAATCATCATGTTATTCATATACCAGAAATGTTTGAAGCTACTGACTGAATGAAAGGAGCTGGCATCTCACTCTCTTTGAATCTTCTTTATCATGCTAAGAGGAGCAGGAAAAAGCAAAAAATTTCAGAATTGCACCTTGCAATGCGGAGAAATTACTGTTTGTGCATTTACAATATTCATTGATTTTTGCCATTGAAAAACATCATGTTATTCATATACCAGAAATGTTTGAAGCTACTGACTGAATGAAAGGAGCTGGCATCTCACTCTCTTTGAATCTTCTTTATCATGCTAAGAGGAGCAGGAAAAAGCTAAAAAATTCAGAATTGCACCTTGCAATGCGGAGAAATTACTGTTTGTGCATTTACAATATTCATTGATTTTTGCCATTGAAAAACGTCCAGAAATGATTGAAGCTACTGACTGAATGAAAGGAGCTGGCATCTCACTCTCTTTGAATCTTCTTTATCATGCTAAGAGGAGCAGGAAAAAGCAAAAAATTTCAGAATTGCACCTTGCAATGCGGAGAAATTACTGTTTGTGCATTTACAATATTCATTGATTTTTGCCATTGAAAAACATGTTATTCATATACCAGAAATGTTTGAAGCTACTGACTGAATGAAAGGAGCTGGCATCTCACTCTCTTTGAATCTTCTTTATCATGCTAAGAGGAGCAGGAAAAAACAAAAAATTTCAGAATTGCACCTTGCAATGCGGAGAAATTAGTTTGTGCATTTACAATATTCATTGATTTTTGCCATTGAAAAACGTCCAGAAATGATTGAAGCTACTGACTGAATGAAAGGAGCTGGCATCTCACTCTCTTTGAATTTCTTTATCATGCTAAGAGGAGCAGGAAAAAGAAAAAAATTTCAGAATTGCACCTTGCAATGCGGAGAAATTACTGTTTGTGCATTTACAATATTCATTGATTTTTGCCATTGAAAAACGTCCAGAAATGATTGAAGTTACTGACTGAATGAAAGGAGCTGGCATCTCACTCTCTTTGAATCTTCTTTATCATGCTAAGAGGAGCAGGAAAAAGCAAAAAATTTCAGAATTGCACCTTGCAATGCGGAGAAATTACTGTTTGTGCATTTACAAAATTCATTGATTTTTGCCATTGAAAAACATCATGTTATTCATATACCAGAAATGTTTGAAGCTACTGACTGAATGAAAGGAGCTGGCATCTCACTCTCTTTGAATCTTCTTTATCATGCTAAGAGGAGCAGGAAAAAGCAAAAAATTTCAGATTTGCACCTTGCAATGCGGAGAAATTACTGTTTGTGCATTTACAATATTGATTGATTTTTGCCATTGAAAAACATCATGTTATTCATATACCAGAAATGTTTGAAGCTACTGACTGAATGAAAGGAGCTGGCATCTCACTCTCTTTGAATCTTCTTTATCATGCTAAGAGGAGCAGGAAAAAGCAAAAAATTTCAGTATTGCACCTTGCAATGCGGAGAAATTACTGTTTGTGCATTTACAATATTCATTGATTTTTGCCATTGAAAATCATCATGTTATTCATATACCAGAAATGTTTGAAGCTACTGACTGAATGAAAGGAGCTGGCATCTCACTCTCTTTGAATCTTCTTTATCATGCTAAGAGGAGCAGGAAAAAGCAAAAAATTTCAGAATTGCACCTTGCAATGCGGAGAAATTACTGTTTGTGCATTTACAATATTCATTGATTTTTGCCATTGAAAAACATCATGTTATTCATATACCAGAAATGTTTGAAGCTACTGACTGAATGAAAGGAGCTGGCATCTCACTCTCTTTGAATCTTCTTTATCATGCTAAGAGGAGCAGGAAAAAGCAAAAAAATTCAGAATTGCACCTTGCAATGCGGAAAAATTACTGTTTGTGCATTTACAATATTCATTGATTTTTGCCATTGAAAAACGTCCAGAAATGATTGAAGCTACTGACTGAATGAAAGGAGCTGGCATCTCACTCTCTTTGAATTTCTTTATCATGCTAAGAGGAGCAGGAAAAAGAAAAAAATTTCAGAATTGCACCTTGCAATGCGGAGAAATTACTGTTTGTGCATTTACAATATTCATTGATTTTTGCCATTGAAAAACGTCCAGAAATGATTGAAGCTACTGACTGAATGAAAGGAGCTGGCATCTCACTCTCTTTGAATCTTCTTTATCATGCTAAGAGGAGCAGGAAAAAGCAAAAAATTTCAGAATTGCACCTTGCAATGCGGAGAAATTACTGTTTGTGCATTTACAATATTCATTGATTTTTGCCATTGAAACACATCATGTTATTCATATACCAGAAATTTTGAAGCTACTGACTGAATGAAAGGAGCTGGCATCTCACTCTCTTTGAATCTTCTTTATCATGCTAAGAGGAGCAGGAAAAAGCAAAAAATTTCAGATTTGCACCTTGCAATGCGGAGAAATTACTGTTTGTGCATTTACAATATTCATTGATTTTTGCCATTGAAAAACATCATGTTATTCATATACCAGAAATGTTTGAAGCTACTGACTGAATGAAAGGAGCTGGCATCTCACTCTCTTTGAATCTTCTTTATCATGCTAAGAGGAGCAGGAAAAAGCAAAAAATTTCAGAATTGCACCTTGCAATGCGGAGAAATTACTGTTTGTGCATTTACAATATTCATTGATTTTTGCCATTGAAAATCATCATGTTATTCATATACCAGAAATGTTTGAAGCTACTGACTGAATGAAAGGAGCTGGCATCTCACTCTCTTTGAATCTTCTTTATCATGCTAAGAGGAGCAGGAAAAAGCAAAAAATTTCAGAATTGCACCTTGCAATGCGGAGAAATTACTGTTTGTGCATTTACAATATTCATTGATTTTTGCCATTGAAAAACATCATGTTATTCATATACCAGAAATGTTTGAAGCTACTGACTGAATGAAAGGAGCTGGCATCTCACTCTCTTTGAATCTTCTTTATCATGCTAAGAGGAGCAGGAAAAAGCAAAAAAATTCAGAATTGCACCTTGCAATGCGGAAAAATTACTGTTTGTGCATTTACAATATTCATTGATTTTTGCCATTGAAAAACGTCCAGAAATGATTGAAGCTACTGACTGAATGAAAGGAGCTGGCATCTCACTCTCTTTGAATTTCTTTATCATGCTAAGAGGAGCAGGAAAAAGAAAAAAATTTCAGAATTGCACCTTGCAATGCGGAGAAATTACTGTTTGTGCATTTACAATATTCATTGATTTTTGCCATTGAAAAACATCCAGAAATGATTGAAGCTACTGACTGAATGAAAGGAGCTGGCATCTCACTCTCTTTGAATCTTCTTTATCATGCTAAGAGGAGCAGGAAAAAGCAAAAAATTTCAGAATTGCACCTTGCAATGCGGAGAAATTACTGTTTGTGCATTTACAATATTCATTGATTTTTGCCATTGAAAAACATCATGTTATTCATATACCAGAAATGTTTGAAGCTACTGACTGAATGAAAGGAGCTGGCATCTCACTCTCTTTGAATCTTCTTTATCATGCTAAGAGGAGCAGGAAAAAGCAAAAAATTTCAGATTTGCACCTTGCAATGCGGAGAAATTACTGTTTTTGCATTTACAATATTCATTGATTTTTGCCATTGAAAAACATCATGTTATTCATATACCAGAAATGTTTGAAGCTACTGACTGAATGAAAGGAGCTGGCGTCTCACTCTCTTTGAATCTTCTTTATCATGCTAAGAGGAGCAGGAAAAAGCAAAAAATTTCAGAATTGCACCTTGCAATGCGGAGAAATTACTATTTGTGCATTTACAATATTCATTGATTTTTGCCATTGAAAATCATCATGTTATTCATATACCAGAAATGTTTGAAGCTACTGACTGAATGAAAGGAGCTGGCATCTCACTCTCTATGAATCTTCTTTATCATGCTAAGAGGAGCAGGAAAAAGCAAAAAAATTCAGAATTGCACCTTGCAATGTGGAGAAATTACTGTTTGTGCATTTACAATATTCATTGATTTTTGCCATTGAAAAACATCATGTTATTCATATACCAGAAATGTTTGAAGCTACTGACTGAATGAAAGGAGCTGGCATCTCACTCTCTTTGAATTTTCTTTATCATGCTAAGAGGAGCAGGAAAAAGCAAAAAAATTCAGAATTGCACCTTGCAATGTGGAGAAATTACTGTTTGTGCATTTACAATATTCATTGATTTTTGCCATTGAAAAACGTCCAGAAATGTTTGAAGCTACTGACTGAATGAAAGGAGCTGGCATCTCACTCTCTTTGAATCTTCTTTATCATGCTAAGAGGAGCAGGAAAAAGCAAAAAATTTCAGAATTGCACCTTGCAATGTGGAGAAATTACTGTTTGTGCATTTACAATATTCATTGATTTTTGCCATTGAAAAACGTCCAGAAATGATTGAAGCTACTGACTGAATGAAAGGAGCTGGCATCTCACTCTCTTTGAATCTTCTTTATCATGCTAAGAGGAGCAGGAAAAAGCAAAAAATTTCAGAATTGCACCTTGCAATGTGGAGAAATTACTGTTTGTGCATTTACAATATTCATTGATTTTTGCCATTGAAAAACGTCCAGAAATGATTGAAGCTACTGACTGAATGAAAGGAGCTGGCATCTCACTCTCTTTGAATCTTCTTTATCATGCTAAGAGGAGCAGGAAAAATCAAAAAATTTCAGAATTGCACCTTGCAATGCGGAGAAATTACTGTTTGTGCATTTACAATATTCATTGATTTTTGCCATTGAAAAACATCATGTTATTCATATACCAGAAATGTTTGAAGCTACTGACTGAATGAAAGGAGCTGGCATCTCACTCTCTTTGAATCTTCTTTATCATGCTAAGAGGAGCAGGAAAAAGCAAAAAATTTCAGAATTGCATCTTGCAATGCGGAGAAATTACTGTTTGTGCATTTACAATATTCATTGATTTTTGCCATTGAAAAACGTCCAGAAATGATTGAAGCTACTGACTGAATGAAAGGAGCTGGCATCTCACTCTCTTTGAATCTTCTTTATCATGCTAAGAGGAGCAGGAAAAGCAAAAAATTTCAGAATTGCACCTTGCAATGCGGAGAAATTACTGTTTGTGCATTTACAATATTCATTGATTTTTGCCATTGAAAAACATGTTATTCATATACCAGAAATGTTTGAAGCTACTGACTGAATGAAAGGAGCTGGCATCTCACTCTCTTTGAATCTTCTTTATCATGCTAAGAGGAGCAGGAAAAAGCAAAAAATTTCAGAATTGCACCTTGCAATGCGGAGAAATTAGTTTGTGCATTTACAATATTCATTGATTTTTGCCATTGAAAAACGTCCAGAAATGATTGAAGCTACTGACTGAATGAAAGGATCTGGCATCTCACTCTCTTTGAATCTTCTTTATCATGCTAAGAGGAGCAGGAAAAAGAAAAAAATTTCAGAATTGCACCTTGCAATGCGGAGAAATTACTGTTTGTGCATTTACAATATTCATTGATTTTTGCCATTGAAAAACGTCCAGAAATGATTGAAGCTACTGACTGAATGAAAGGAGCTGGCATCTCACTCTCTTTGAATCTTCTTTATCATGCTAAGAGGAGCAGGAAAAAGCAAAAAATTTCAGAATTGCACCTTGCAATGCGGAGAAATTACTGTTTGTGCATTTACAATATTCATTGATTTTTGCCATTGAAAAACATCATGTTATTCATATACCAGAAATGTTTGAAGCTACTGACTGAATGAAAGGAGCTGGCATCTCACTCTCTTTGAATCTTCTTTATCATGCTAAGAGGAGCAGGAAAAAGCAAAAAATTTCAGAATTGCACCTTGCAATGCGGAGAAATTACTGTTTGTGCATTTACAATATTCATTGATTTTTGCCATTGAAAAACATCATGTTATTCATATACCAGAAATGTTTGAAGCTACTGACTGAATGAAAGGAGCTGGCATCTCACTCTCTTTGAATCTTCTTTATCATGCTAAGAGGAGCAGGAAAAAACAAAAAATTTCAGAATTGCACCTTGCAATGCGGAGAAATTACTGTTTGTGCATTTACAATATTCATTGATTTTTGCCATTGAAAATCATCATGTTATTCATATACCAGAAATGTTTGAAGCTACTGACTGAATGAAAGGAGCTGGCATCTCACTCTCTTTGAATCTTCTTTATCATGCTAAGAGGAGCAGGAAAAAGCAAAAAATTTAAGAATTGCACCTTGCAATGCAGAGAAATTACTGTTTGTGCATTTACAATATTCATTGATTTTTGCCATTGAAAAACATCATGTTATTCATATACCAGAAATGTTTGAAGCTACTGACTGAATGAAAGGAGTTGGCATCTCACTCTCTTTGAATATTCTTTATCATGCTAAGAGGAGCAGGAAAAAGCAAAAAAATTCAGAATTGCACCTTGCAATGCGGAAAAATTACTGTTTGTGCATTTACAATATTCATTGATTTTTGCCATTGAAAAACGTCCAGAAATGATTGAAGCTACTGACTGAATGAAAGGAGCTGGCATCACACTCTCTTTGTAACTTCTTTATCATGCTAAGAGGAGCAGGAAAAAGCAAAAAATTTCAGAATTGCACCTTGCAATGCGGAGAAATTACTGTTTGTGCATTTACAATATTCATTGATTTTTGCCATTGAAAAACGTCCAGAAATGTTTGATGCTACTGACTGAATGAAAGGAGCTGGCATCTCACTCTCTTTGAATCTTCTTTATCATGCTAAGAGGAGCAGGAAAAAGCAAAAAATTTTAGAATTGCACCTTGCAATGCGGAGAAATTACTGTTTGTGCATTTACAATATTCATTGATTTTTGCCATTGAAAAACGTCCAGAAATGATTGAAGTTACTGACTGAATGAAAGGAGCTGGCATCTCACTCTCTTTGAATCTTCTTTATCATGCTAAGAGGAGCAGGAAAAAGCAAAAAAATTCAGAATTGCACCTTGCAATGCGGAAAAATTACTGTTTGTGCATTTACAATATTCATTGATTTTTGCCATTGAAAAACGTCCAGAAATGATTGAAGCTACTGACTGAATGAAAGGAGCTGGCATCTCACTCTCTTTGAATTTCTTTATCATGCTAAGAGGAGCAGGAAAAAGAAAAAAATTTCAGAATTGCACCTTGCAATGCGGAGAAATTACTGTTTGTGCATTTACAATATTCATTGATTTTTGCCATTGAAAAACGTCCAGAAATGATTGAAGCTACTGACTGAATGAAAGGAGCTGGCATCTCACTCTCTTTGAATCTTCTTTATCATGCTAAGAGGAGCAGGAAAAAGCAAAAAATTTCAGAATTGCACCTTGCAATGCGGAGAAATTACTGTTTGTGCATTTACAATATTCATTGATTTTTGCCTTTGAAACACATCATGTTATTCATATACCAGAAATTTTGAAGCTACTGACTGAATGAAAGGAGCTGGCATCTCACTCTCTTTGAATCTTCTTTATCATGCTAAGAGGAGCAGGAAAAAGCAAAAAATTTCAGATTTGCACCTTGCAATGCGGAGAAATTACTGTTTGTGCATTTACAATATTCATTGATTTTTGCCATTGAAAAACATCATGTTATTCATATACCAGAAATGTTTGAAGCTACTGACTGAATGAAAGGAGCTGGCATCTCACTCTCTTTGAATCTTCTTTATCATGCTAAGAGGAGCAGGAAAAAGCAAAAAATTTCAGAATTGCACCTTGCAATGCGGAGAAATTACTGTTTGTGCATTTACAATATTCATTGATTTTTGCCATTGAAAATCATCATGTTATTCATATACCAGAAATGTTTGAAGCTACTGACTGAATGAAAGGAGCTGGCATCTCACTCTCTTTGAATCTTCTTTATCATGCTAAGAGGAGCAGGAAAAAGCAAAAAATTTCAGAATTGCACCTTGCAATGCGGAGAAATTACTGTTTGTGCATTTACAATATTCATTGATTTTTGCCATTGAAAAACATCATGTTATTCATATACCAGAAATGTTTGAAGCTACTGACTGAATGAAAGGAGCTGGCATCTCACTCTCTTTGAATCTTCTTTATCATGCTAAGAGGAGCAGGAAAAAGCAAAAAAATTCAGAATTGCACCTTGCAATGCGGAAAAATTACTGTTTGTGCATTTACAATATTCATTGATTTTTGCCATTGAAAAACGTCCAGAAATGATTGAAGCTACTGACTGAATGAAAGGAGCTGGCATCTCACTCTCTTTGAATTTCTTTATCATGCTAAGAGGAGCAGGAAAAAGAAAAAAATTTCAGAATTGCACCTTGCAATGCGGAGAAATTACTGTTTGTGCATTTACAATATTCATTGATTTTTGCCATTGAAAAACATCCAGAAATGATTGAAGCTACTGACTGAATGAAAGGAGCTGGCATCTCACTCTCTTTGAATCTTCTTTATCATGCTAAGAGGAGCAGGAAAAAGCAAAAAATTTCAGAATTGCACCTTGCAATGCGGAGAAATTACTGTTTGTGCATTTACAATATTCATTGATTTTTGCCATTGAAAAACATCATGTTATTCATATACCAGAAATGTTTGAAGCTACTGACTGAATGAAAGGAGCTGGCATCTCACTCTCTTTGAATCTTCTTTATCATGCTAAGAGGAGCAGGAAAAAGCAAAAAATTTCAGATTTGCACCTTGCAATGCGGAGAAATTACTGTTTTTGCATTTACAATATTCATTGATTTTTGCCATTGAAAAACATCATGTTATTCATATACCAGAAATGTTTGAAGCTACTGACTGAATGAAAGGAGCTGGCGTCTCACTCTCTTTGAATCTCCTTTATCATGCTAAGAGGAGCAGGAAAAAACAAAAAATTTCAGAATTGCACCTTGCAATGCGGAGAAATTACTGTTTGTGCATTTACAATATTCATTGATTTTTGCCATTGAAAATCATCATGTTATTCATATACCAGAAATGTTTGAAGCTACTGACTGAATGAAAGGAGCTGGCATCTCACTCTCTTTGAATCTTCTTTATCATGCTAAGAGGAGCAGGAAAAAGCAAAAAATTTCAGAATTGCACCTTGCAATGCGGAGAAATTACTGTTTGTGCATTTACAATATTCATTGATTTTTGCCATTGAAAATCATCATGTTATTCATATACCAGAAATGTTTGAAGCTACTGACTGAATGAAAGGAGCTGGCATCTCACTCTCTTTGAATCTTCTTTATCATGCTAAGAGGAGCAGGAAAAAGCAAAAAATTTCAGAATTGCACCTTGCAATGCGGAGAAATTACTGTTTGTGCATTTACAATATTCATTGATTTTTGCCATTGAAAAACATCATGTTATTCATATACCAGAAATGTTTGAAGCTACTGACTGAATGAAAGGAGCTGGCATCTCACTCTCTTTGAATCTTCTTTATCATGCTAAGAGGAGCAGGAAAAAGCAAAAAAATTCAGAATTGCACCTTGCAATGCGGAAAAATTACTGTTTGTGCATTTACAATATTCATTGATTTTTGCCATTGAAAAACGTCCAGAAATGATTGAAGCTACTGACTGAATGAAAGGAGCTGGCATCTCACTCTCTTTGAATTTCTTTATCATGCTAAGAGGAGCAGGAAAAAGAAAAAAATTTCAGAATTGCACCTTGCAATGCGGAGAAATTACTGTTTGTGCATTTACAATATTCATTGATTTTTGCCATTGAAAAACATCCAGAAATGATTGAAGCTACTGACTGAATGAAAGGAGCTGGCATCTCACTCTCTTTGAATCTTCTTTATCATGCTAAGAGGAGCAGGAAAAAGCAAAAAATTTCAGAATTGCACCTTGCAATGCGGAGAAATTACTGTTTGTGCATTTACAATATTCATTGATTTTTGCCATTGAAAAACATCATGTTATTCATATACCAGAAATGTTTGAAGCTACTGACTGAATGAAAGGAGCTGGCATCTCACTCTCTTTGAATCTTCTTTATCATGCTAAGAGGAGCAGGAAAAAGCAAAAAATTTCAGATTTGCACCTTGCAATGCGGAGAAATTACTGTTTTTGCATTTACAATATTCATTGATTTTTGCCATTGAAAAACATCATGTTATTCATATACCAGAAATGTTTGAAGCTACTGACTGAATGAAAGGAGCTGGCGTCTCACTCTCTTTGAATCTCCTTTATCATGCTAAGAGGAGCAGGAAAAAGCAAAAAATTTCAGAATTGCACCTTGCAATGCGGAGAAATTACTGTTTGTGCATTTACAATATTCATTGATTTTTGCCATTGAAAATCATCATGTTATTCATATACCAGAAATGTTTGAAGCTACTGACTGAATGAAAGGAGCTGGCATCTCACTCTCTTTGAATCTTCTTTATCATGCTAAGAGGAGCAGGAAAAAGCAAAAAAATTCAGAATTGCACCTTGCAATGTGGAGAAATTACTGTTTGTGCATTTACAATATTCATTGATTTTTGCCATTGAAAAACGTCCAGAAATGTTTGAAGCTACTGACTGAATGAAAGGAGCTGGCATCTCACTCTCTTTGAATCTTCTTTATCATGCTAAGAGGAGCAGGAAAAAGCAAAAAATTTCAGAATTGCACCTTGCAATGTGGAGAAATTACTGTTTGTGCATTTACAATATTCATTGATTTTTGCCATTGAAAAACGTCCAGAAATGATTGAAGCTACTGACTGAATGAAAGGAGCTGGCATCTCACTCTCTTTGAATCTTCTTTATCATGCTAAGAGGAGCAGGAAAAAGCAAAAAATTTCAGAATTGCACCTTGCAATGTGGAGAAATTACTGTTTGTGCATTTACAATATTCATTGATTTTTGCCATTGAAAAACGTCCAGAAATGATTGAAGCTACTGACTGAATGAAAGGAGCTGGCATCTCACTCTCTTTGAATCTTCTTTATCATGCTAAGAGGAGCAGGAAAAATCAAAAAATTTCAGAATTGCACCTTGCAATGCGGAGAAATTACTGTTTGTGCATTTACAATATTCATTGATTTTTGCCATTGAAAAACATCATGTTATTCATATACCAGAAATGTTTGAAGCTACTGACTGAATGAAAGGAGCTGGCATCTCACTCTCTTTGAATCTTCTTTATCATGCTAAGAGGAGCAGGAAAAAGCAAAAAATTTCAGAATTGCACCTTACAATGCGGAGAAATTACTGTTTGTGCATTTACAATATTCATTGATTTTTGCCATTGAAAAACGTCCAGAAATGATTGAAGCTACTGACTGAATGAAAGGAGCTGGCATCTCACTCTCTTTGAATCTTCTTTATCATGCTAAAAGGAGCAGGAAAAAGCAAAAAATTTCAGAATTGCACCTTGCAATGCGGAGAAATTACTGTTTGTGCATTTACAATATTCATTGATTTTTGCCATTGAAAAACATGTTATTCATATACCAGAAATGTTTGAAGCTACTGACTGAATGAAAGGAGCTGGCATCTCACTCTCTTTGAATCTTCTTTATCATGCTAAGAGGAGCAGGAAAAAGCAAAAAATTTCAGAATTGCACCTTGCAATGCGGAGAAATTAGTTTGTGCATTTACAATATTCATTGATTTTTGCCATTGAAAAACGTCCAGAAATGATTGAAGCTACTGACTGAATGAAAGGATCTGGCATCTCACTCTCTTTGAATCTTCTTTATCATGCTAAGAGGAGCAGGAAAAAGAAAAAAATTTCAGAATTGCACCTTGCAATGCGGAGAAATTACTGTTTGTGCATTTACAATATTCATTGATTTTTGCCATTGAAAATCATCATGTTATTCATATACCAGAAATGTTTGAAGCTACTGACTGAATGAAAGGAGCTGGCATCTCACTCTCTTTGAATCTTCTTTATCATGCTAAGAGGAGCAGGAAAAAGCAAAAAAATTCAGAATTGCACCTTGCAATGTGGAGAAATTACTGTTTGTGCATTTACAATATTCATTGATTTTTGCCATTGAAAAACGTCCAGAAATGTTTGAAGCTACTGACTGAATGAAAGGAGCTGGCATCTCACTCTCTTTGAATCTTCTTTATCATGCTAAGAGGAGCAGGAAAAAGCAAAAAATTTCAGAATTGCACCTTGCAATGTGGAGAAATTACTGTTTGTGCATTTACAATATTCATTGATTTTTGCCATTGAAAAACGTCCAGAAATGATTGAAGCTACTGACTGAATGAAAGGAGCTGGCATCTCACTCTCTTTGAATCTTCTTTATCATGCTAAGAGGAGCAGGAAAAAGCAAAAAATTTCAGAATTGCACCTTGCAATGTGGAGAAATTACTGTTTGTGCATTTACAATATTCATTGATTTTTGCCATTGAAAAACGTCCAGAAATGATTGAAGCTACTGACTGAATGAAAGGAGCTGGCATCTCACTCTCTTTGAATCTTCTTTATCATGCTAAGAGGAGCAGGAAAAATCAAAAAATTTCAGAATTGCACCTTGCAATGCGGAGAAATTACTGTTTGTGCATTTACAATATTCATTGATTTTTGCCATTGAAAAACATCATGTTATTCATATACCAGAAATGTTTGAAGCTACTGACTGAATGAAAGGAGCTGGCATCTCACTCTCTTTGAATCTTCTTTATCATGCTAAGAGGAGCAGGAAAAAGCAAAAAATTTCAGAATTGCACCTTACAATGCGGAGAAATTACTGTTTGTGCATTTACAATATTCATTGATTTTTGCCATTGAAAAACGTCCAGAAATGATTGAAGCTACTGACTGAATGAAAGGAGCTGGCATCTCACTCTCTTTGAATCTTCTTTATCATGCTAAAAGGAGCAGGAAAAAGCAAAAAATTTCAGAATTGCACCTTGCAATGCGGAGAAATTACTGTTTGTGCATTTACAATATTCATTGATTTTTGCCATTGAAAAACATGTTATTCATATACCAGAAATGTTTGAAGCTACTGACTGAATGAAAGGAGCTGGCATCTCACTCTCTTTGAATCTTCTTTATCATGCTAAGAGGAGCAGGAAAAAGCAAAAAATTTCAGAATTGCACCTTGCAATGCGGAGAAATTAGTTTGTGCATTTACAATATTCATTGATTTTTGCCATTGAAAAACGTCCAGAAATGATTGAAGCTACTGACTGAATGAAAGGATCTGGCATCTCACTCTCTTTGAATCTTCTTTATCATGCTAAGAGGAGCAGGAAAAAGAAAAAAATTTCAGAATTGCACCTTGCAATGCGGAGAAATTACTGTTTGTGCATTTACAATATTCATTGATTTTTGCCATTGAAAAACGTCCAGAAATGATTGAAGCTACTGACTGAATGAAAGGAGCTGGCATCTCACTCTCTTTGAATCTTCTTTATCATGCTAAGAGGAGCAGGAAAAAGCAAAAAATTTCAGAATTGCACCTTGCAATGCGGAGAAATTACTGTTTGTGCATTTACAATATTCATTGATTTTTGCCATTGAAAAACATCATGTTATTCATATACCAGAAATGTTTGAAGCTACTGACTGAATGAAAGGAGCTGGCATCTCACTCTCTTTGAATCTTCTTTATCATGCTAAGAGGAGCAGGAAAAAGCAAAAAATTTCAGAATTGCACCTTGCAATGCGGAGAAATTACTGTTTGTGCATTTACAATATTCATTGATTTTTGCCATTGAAAAACATCATGTTATTCATATACCAGAAATGTTTGAAGCTACTGACTGAATGAAAGGAGCTGGCATCTCACTCTCTTTGAATCTTCTTTATCATGCTAAGAGGAGCAGGAAAAAGCAAAAAATTTCAGAATTGCACCTTGCAATGCGGAGAAATTACTGTTTGTGCATTTACAATATTCATTGATTTTTGCCATTGAAAATCATCATGTTATTCATATACCAGAAATGTTTGAAGCTACTGACTGAATGAAAGGAGCTGGCATCTCACTCTCTTTGAATCTTCTTTATCATGCTAAGAGGAGCAGGAAAAAGCAAAAAATTTAAGAATTGCACCTTGCAATGCAGAGAAATTACTGTTTGTGCATTTACAATATTCATTGATTTTTGCCATTGAAAAACATCATGTTATTCATATACCAGAAATGTTTGAAGCTACTGACTGAATGAAAGGAGTTGGCATCTCACTCTCTTTGAATATTCTTTATCATGCTAAGAGGAGCAGGAAAAAGCAAAAAAATTCAGAATTGCACCTTGCAATGCGGAAAAATTACTGTTTGTGCATTTACAATATTCATTGATTTTTGCCATTGAAAAACGTCCAGAAATGATTGAAGCTACTGACTGAATGAAAGGAGCTGGCATCACACTCTCTTTGTAACTTCTTTATCATGCTAAGAGGAGCAGGAAAAAGCAAAAAATTTCAGAATTGCACCTTGCAATGCGGAGAAATTACTGTTTGTGCATTTACAATATTCATTGATTTTTGCCATTGAAAAACGTCCAGAAATGTTTGATGCTACTGACTGAATGAAAGGAGCTGGCATCTCACTCTCTTTGAATCTTCTTTATCATGCTAAGAGGAGCAGGAAAAAGCAAAAAATTTTAGAATTGCACCTTGCAATGTGGAGAAATTACTGTTTGTGCATTTACAATATTCATTGATTTTTGCCATTGAAAAACGTCCAGAAATGATTGAAGCTACTGACTGAATGAAAGGAGCTGGCATCTCACTCTCTTTGAATCTTCTTTATCATGCTAAGAGGAGCAGGAAAAAGCAAAAAATTTCAGAATTGCACCTTGCAATGCGGAGAAATTACTGTTTGTGCATTTACAATATTCATTGATTTTTGCCATTGAAAAACATCATGTTATTCATATACCAGAAATGTTTGAAGCTACTGACTGAATGAAAGGAGCTGGCATCTCACTCTCTTTGAATCTTCTTTATCATGCTAAGAGGAGCAGGAAAAAGCAAAAAATTCAGAATTGCACCTTGCAATGCGGAGAAATTACTGTTTGTGCATTTACAATATTCATTGATTTTTGCCATTGAAAAACGTCCAGAAATGATTGAAGCTACTGACTGAATGAAAGGAGCTGGCATCTCACTCTCTTTGAATCTTCTTTATCATGCTAAGAGGAGCAGGAAAAAGCAAAAAATTTCAGAATTGCACCTTGCAATGCGGAGAAATTACTGTTTGTGCATTTACAATATTCATTGATTTTTGCCATTGAAAAACATGTTATTCATATACCAGAAATGTTTGAAGCTACTGACTGAATGAAAGGAGCTGGCATCTCACTCTCTTTGAATCTTCTTTATCATGCTAAGAGGAGCAGGAAAAAACAAAAAATTTCAGAATTGCACCTTGCAATGCGGAGAAATTAGTTTGTGCATTTACAATATTCATTGATTTTTGCCATTGAAAAACGTCCAGAAATGATTGAAGCTACTGACTGAATGAAAGGAGCTGGCATCTCACTCTCTTTGAATTTCTTTATCATGCTAAGAGGAGCAGGAAAAAGAAAAAAATTTCAGAATTGCACCTTGCAATGCGGAGAAATTACTGTTTGTGCATTTACAATATTCATTGATTTTTGCCATTGAAAAACGTCCAGAAATGATTGAAGCTACTGACTGAATGAAAGGAGCTGGCATCTCACTCTCTTTGAATCTTCTTTATCATGCTAAGAGGAGCAGGAAAAAGCAAAAAATTTCAGAATTGCACCTTGCAATGCGGAGAAATTACTGTTTGTGCATTTACAATATTCATTGATTTTTGCCATTGAAAAACATCATGTTATTCATATACCAGAAATGTTTGAAGCTACTGACTGAATGAAAGGAGCTGGCATCTCACTCTCTTTGAATCTTCTTTATCATGCTAAGAGGAGCAGGAAAAAGCAAAAAATTTCAGATTTGCACCTTGCAATGCGGAGAAATTACTGTTTGTGCATTTACAATATTCATTGATTTTTGCCATTGAAAAACATCATGTTATTCATATACCAGAAATGTTTGAAGCTACTGACTGAATGAAAGGAGCTGGCATCTCACTCTCTTTGAATCTTCTTTATCATGCTAAGAGGAGCAGGAAAAAGCAAAAAATTTCAGAATTGCACCTTGCAATGCGGAGAAATTACTGTTTGTGCATTTACAATATTCATTGATTTTTGCCATTGAAAAACATCATGTTATTCATATACCAGAAATGTTTGAAGCTACTGACTGAATGAAAGGAGCTGGCATCTCACTCTCTTTGAATCTTCTTTATCATGCTAAGAGGAGCAGGAAAAAGCAAAAAAATTCAGAATTGCTCCTTGCAATGCGGAAAAATTACTGTTTGTGCATTTACAATATTCATTGATTTTTGCCATTGAAAAACGTCCAGAAATGATTGAAGCTACTGACTGAATGAAAGGAGCTGGCATCTCACTCTCTTTGAATTTCTTTATCATGCTAAGAGGAGCAGGAAAAAGAAAAAAATTTCAGAATTGCACCTTGCAATGCGGAGAAATTACTGTTTGTGCATTTACAATATTCATTGATTTTTGCCATTGAAAAACGTCCAGAAATGATTGAAGTTACTGACTGAATGAAAGGAGCTGGCATCTCACTCTCTTTGAATCTTCTTTATCATGCTAAGAGGAGCAGGAAAAAGCAAAAAATTTCAGAATTGCACCTTGCAATGCGGAGAAATTACTGTTTGTGCATTTACAAAATTCATTGATTTTTGCCATTGAAAAACATCATGTTATTCATATACCAGAAATGTTTGAAGCTACTGACTGAATGAAAGGAGCTGGCATCTCACTCTCTTTGAATCTTCTTTATCATGCTAAGAGGAGCAGGAAAAAGCAAAAAATTTCAGATTTGCACCTTGCAATGCGGAGAAATTACTGTTTGTGCATTTACAATATTGATTGATTTTTGCCATTGAAAAACATCATGTTATTCATATACCAGAAATGTTTGAAGCTACTCACTGAATGAAAGGAGCTGGCATCTCACTCTCTTTGAATCTTCTTTATCATGCTAAGAGGAGCAGGAAAAAGCAAAAAATTTCAGTATTGCACCTTGCAATGCGGAGAAATTACTGTTTGTGCATTTACAATATTCATTGATTTTTGCCATTGAAAATCATCATGTTATTCATATACCAGAAATGTTTGAAGCTACTGACTGAATGAAAGGAGCTGGCATCTCACTCTCTTTGAATCTTCTTTATCATGCTAAGAGGAGCAGGAAAAAGCAAAAAATTTCAGAATTGCACCTTGCAATGCGGAGAAATTACTGTTTGTGCATTTACAATATTCATTGATTTTTGCCATTGAAAAACATCATGTTATTCATATACCAGAAATGTTTGAAGCTACTGACTGAATGAAAGGAGCTGGCATCTCACTCTCTTTGAATCTTCTTTATCATGCTAAGAGGAGCAGGAAAAAGCAAAAAAATTCAGAATTGCACCTTGCAATGCGGAAAAATTACTGTTTGTGCATTTACAATATTCATTGATTTTTGCCATTGAAAAACGTCCAGAAATGATTGAAGCTACTGACTGAATGAAAGGAGCTGGCATCTCACTCTCTTTGAATTTCTTTATCATGCTAAGAGGAGCAGGAAAAAGAAAAAAATTTCAGAATTGCACCTTGCAATGCGGAGAAATTACTGTTTGTGCATTTACAATATTCATTGATTTTTGCCATTGAAAAACGTCCAGAAATGATTGAAGCTACTGACTGAATGAAAGGAGCTGGCATCTCACTCTCTTTGAATCTTCTTTATCATGCTAAGAGGAGCAGGAAAAAGCAAAAAATTTCAGAATTGCACCTTGCAATGCGGAGAAATTACTGTTTGTGCATTTACAATATTCATTGATTTTTGCCATTGAAACACATCATGTTATTCATATACCAGAAATTTTGAAGCTACTGACTGAATGAAAGGAGCTGGCATCTCACTCTCTTTGAATCTTCTTTATCATGCTAAGAGGAGCAGGAAAAAGCAAAAAATTTCAGATTTGCACCTTGCAATGCGGAGAAATTACTGTTTGTGCATTTACAATATTCATTGATTTTTGCCATTGAAAAACATCATGTTATTCATATACCAGAAATGTTTGAAGCTACTGACTGAATGAAAGGAGCTGGCATCTCACTCTCTTTGAATCTTCTTTATCATGCTAAGAGGAGCAGGAAAAAGCAAAAAATTTCAGAATTGCACCTTGCAATGCGGAGAAATTACTGTTTGTGCATTTACAATATTCATTGATTTTTGCCATTGAAAATCATCATGTTATTCATATACCAGAAATGTTTGAAGCTACTGACTGAATGAAAGGAGCTGGCATCTCACTCTCTTTGAATCTTCTTTATCATGCTAAGAGGAGCAGGAAAAAGCAAAAAATTTCAGAATTGCACCTTGCAATGCGGAGAAATTACTGTTTGTGCATTTACAATATTCATTGATTTTTGCCATTGAAAAACATCATGTTATTCATATATCAGAAATGTTTGAAGCTACTGACTGAATGAAAGGAGCTGGCATCTCACTCTCTTTGAATCTTCTTTATCATGCTAAGAGGAGCAGGAAAAAGCAAAAAAATTCAGAATTGCACCTTGCAATGCGGAAAAATTACTGTTTGTGCATTTACAATATTCATTGATTTTTGCCATTGAAAAACGTCCAGAAATGATTGAAGCTACTGACTGAATGAAAGGAGCTGGCATCTCACTCTCTTTGAATTTCTTTATCATGCTAAGAGGAGCAGGAAAAAGAAAAAAATTTCAGAATTGCACCTTGCAATGCGGAGAAATTACTGTTTGTGCATTTACAATATTCATTGATTTTTGCCATTGAAAAACATCCAGAAATGATTGAAGCTACTGACTGAATGAAAGGAGCTGGCATCTCACTCTCTTTGAATCTTCTTTATCATGCTAAGAGGAGCAGGAAAAAGCAAAAAATTTCAGAATTGCACCTTGCAATGCGGAGAAATTACTGTTTGTGCATTTACAATATTCATTGATTTTTGCCATTGAAAAACATCATGTTATTCATATACCAGAAATGTTTGAAGCTACTGACTGAATGAAAGGAGCTGGCATCTCACTCTCTTTGAATCTTCTTTATCATGCTAAGAGGAGCAGGAAAAAGCAAAAAATTTCAGATTTGCACCTTGCAATGCGGAGAAATTACTGTTTTTGCATTTACAATATTCATTGATTTTTGCCATTGAAAAACATCATGTTATTCATATACCAGAAATGTTTGAAGCTACTGACTGAATGAAAGGAGCTGGCGTCTCACTCTCTTTGAATCTTCTTTATCATGCTAAGAGGAGCAGGAAAAAGCAAAAAATTTCAGAATTGCACCTTGCAATGCGGAGAAATTACTGTTTGTGCATTTACAATATTCATTGATTTTTGCCATTGAAAATCATCATGTTATTCATATACCAGAAATGTTTGAAGCTACTGACTGAATGAAAGGAGCTGGCATCTCACTCTCTTTGAATCTTCTTTATCATGCTAAGAGGAGCAGGAAAAAGCAAAAAAATTCAGAATTGCACCTTGCAATGTGGAGAAATTACTGTTTGTGCATTTACAATATTCATTGATTTTTGCCATTGAAAAACATCATGTTATTCATATACCAGAAATGTTTGAAGCTACTGACTGAATGAAAGGAGCTGGCATCTCACTCTCTTTGAATCTTCTTTATCATGCTAAGAGGAGCAGGAAAAAGCAAAAAAATTCAGAATTGCACCTTGCAATGTGGAGAAATTACTGTTTGTGCATTTACAATATTCATTGATTTTTGCCATTGAAAAACGTCCAGAAATGTTTGAAGCTACTGACTGAATGAAAGGAGCTGGCATCTCACTCTCTTTGAATCTTCTTTATCATGCTAAGAGGAGCAGGAAAAAGCAAAAAATTTCAGAATTGCACCTTGCAATGTGGAGAAATTACTGTTTGTGCATTTACAATATTCATTGATTTTTGCCATTGAAAAACGTCCAGAAATGATTGAAGCTACTGACTGAATGAAAGGAGCTGGCATCTCACTCTCTTTGAATCTTCTTTATCATGCTAAGAGGAGCAGGAAAAAGCAAAAAATTTCAGAATTGCACCTTGCAATGTGGAGAAATTACTGTTTGTGCATTTACAATATTCATTGATTTTTGCCATTGAAAAACGTCCAGAAATGATTGAAGCTACTGACTGAATGAAAGGAGCTGGCATCTCACTCTCTTTGAATCTTCTTTATCATGCTAAGAGGAGCAGGAAAAATCAAAAAATTTCAGAATTGCACCTTGCAATGCGGAGAAATTACTGTTTGTGCATTTACAATATTCATTGATTTTTGCCATTGAAAAACATCATGTTATTCATATACCAGAAATGTTTGAAGCTACTGACTGAATGAAAGGAGCTGGCATCTCACTCTCTTTGAATCTTCTTTATCATGCTAAGAGGAGCAGGAAAAAGCAAAAAATTTCAGAATTGCACCTTGCAATGCGGAGAAATTACTGTTTGTGCATTTACAATATTCATTGATTTTTGCCATTGAAAAACGTCCAGAAATGATTGAAGCTACTGACTGAATGAAAGGAGCTGGCATCTCACTCTCTTTGAATCTTCTTTATCATGCAAAGAGGAGCAGGAAAAAGCAAAAAATTTCAGAATTGCACCTTGCAATGCGGAGAAATTACTGTTTGTGCATTTACAATATTCATTGATTTTTGCCATTGAAAAACATGTTATTCATATACCAGAAATGTTTGAAGCTACTGACTGAATGAAAGGAGCTGGCATCTCACTCTCTTTGAATCTTCTTTATCATGCTAAGAGGAGCAGGAAAAAGCAAAAAATTTCAGAATTGCACCTTGCAATGCGGAGAAATTAGTTTGTGCATTTACAATATTCATTGATTTTTGCCATTGAAAAACGTCCAGAAATGATTGAAGCTACTGACTGAATGAAAGGATCTGGCATCTCACTCTCTTTGAATCTTCTTTATCATGCTAAGAGGAGCAGGAAAAAGAAAAAAATTTCAGAATTGCACCTTGCAATGCGGAGAAATTACTGTTTGTGCATTTACAATATTCATTGATTTTTGCCATTGAAAAACGTCCAGAAATGATTGAAGCTACTGACTGAATGAAAGGAGCTGGCATCTCACTCTCTTTGAATCTTCTTTATCATGCTAAGAGGAGCAGGAAAAAGCAAAAAATTTCAGAATTGCACCTTGCAATGCGGAGAAATTACTGTTTGTGCATTTACAATATTCATTGATTTTTGCCATTGAAAAACATCATGTTATTCATATACCAGAAATGTTTGAAGCTACTGACTGAATGAAAGGAGCTGGCATCTCACTCTCTTTGAATCTTCTTTATCATGCTAAGAGGAGCAGGAAAAAGCAAAAAATTTCAGAATTGCACCTTGCAATGCGGAGAAATTACTGTTTGTGCATTTACAATATTCATTGATTTTTGCCATTGAAAAACATCATGTTATTCATATACCAGAAATGTTTGAAGCTACTGACTGAATGAAAGGAGCTGGCATCTCACTCTCTTTGAATCTTCTTTATCATGCTAAGAGGAGCAGGAAAAAGCAAAAAATTTCAGAATTGCACCTTGCAATGCGGAGAAATTACTGTTTGTGCATTTACAATATTCATTGATTTTTGCCATTGAAAATCATCATGTTATTCATATATAAGAAATGTTTGAAGCTACTGACTGAATGAAAGGAGCTGGCATCTCACTCTCTTTGAATCTTCTTTATCATGCTAAGAGGAGCAGGAAAAAGGAAAAAAATTTAAGAATTGCACCTTGCAATGCAGAGAAATTACTGTTTGTGCATTTACAATATTCATTGATTTTTGCCATTGAAAAACATCATGTTATTCATATACCAGAAATGTTTGAAGCTACTGACTGAATGAAAGGAGTTGGCATCTCACTCTCTTTGAATATTCTTTATCATGCTAAGAGGAGCAGGAAAAAGCAAAAAAATTCAGAATTGCACCTTGCAATGCGGAAAAATTACTGTTTGTGCATTTACAATATTCATTGATTTTTGCCATTGAAAAACGTCCAGAAATGATTGAAGCTACTGACTGAATGAAAGGAGCTGGCATCACACTCTCTTTGCAACTTCTTTATCATGCTAAGAGGAGCAGGAAAAAGCAAAAAATTTCAGAATTGCACCTTGCAATGCGGAGAAATTACTGTTTGTGCATTTACAATATTCATTGATTTTTGCCATTGAAAAACGTCCAGAAATGTTTGATGCTACTGACTGAATGAAAGGAGCTGGCATCTCACTCTCTTTGAATCTTCTTTATCATGCTAAGAGGAGCAGGAAAAAGCAAAAAATTTTAGAATTGCACCTTGCAATGTGGAGAAATTACTGTTTGTGCATTTACAATATTCATTGATTTTTGCCATTGAAAAACGTCCAGAAATGATTGAAGCTACTGACTGAATGAAAGGAGCTGGCATCTCACTCTCTTTGAATCTTCTTTATCATGCTAAGAGGAGCAGGAAAAAGCAAAAAATTTCAGAATTGCACCTTGCAATGCGGAGAAATTACTGTTTGTGCATTTACAATATTCATTGATTTTTGCCATTGAAAAACATCATGTTATTCATATACCAGAAATGTTTGAAGCTACTGACTGAATGAAAGGAGCTGGCATCTCACTCTCTTTGAATCTTCTTTATCATGCTAAGAGGAGCAGGAAAAAGCAAAAAAATTCAGAATTGCACCTTGCAATGCGGAGAAATTACTGTTTGTGCATTTACAATATTCATTGATTTTTGCCATTGAAAAACGTCCAGAAATGATTGAAGCTACTGACTGAATGAAAGGAGCTGGCATCTCACTCTCTTTGAATCTTCTTTATCATGCTAAGAGGAGCAGGAAAAAGCAAAAAATTTCAGAATTGCACCTTGCAATGCGGAGAAATTACTGTTTGTGCATTTACAATATTCATTGATTTTTGCCATTGAAAAACATGTTATTCATATACCAGAAATGTTTGAAGCTACTGACTGAATGAAAGGAGCTGGCATCTCACTCTCTTTGAATCTTCTTTATCATGCTAAGAGGAGCAGGAAAAAACAAAAAATTTCAGAATTGCACCTTGCAATGCGGAGAAATTAGTTTGTGCATTTACAATATTCATTGATTTTTGCCATTGAAAAACGTCCAGAAATGATTGAAGCTACTGACTGAATGAAAGGAGCTGGCATCTCACTCTCTTTGAATTTCTTTATCATGCTAAGAGGAGCAGGAAAAAGAAAAAAATTTCAGAATTGCACCTTGCAATGCGGAGAAATTACTGTTTGTGCATTTACAATATTCATTGATTTTTGCCATTGAAAAACATCATGTTATTCATATACCAGAAATGTTTGAAGCTACTGACTGAATGAAAGGAGCTGGCATCTCACTCTCTTTGAATCTTCTTTATCATGCTAAGAGGAGCAGGAAAAAGCAAAAAATTTCAGATTTGCACCTTGCAATGCGGAGAAATTACTGTTTGTGCATTTACAATATTCATTGATTTTTGCCATTGAAAAACATCATGTTATTCATATACCAGAAATGTTTGAAGCTACTGACTGAATGAAAGGAGCTGGCATCTCACTCTCTTTGAATCTTCTTTATCATGCTAAGAGGAGCAGGAAAAAGCAAAAAATTTCAGAATTGCACCTTGCAATGCGGAGAAATTACTGTTTGTGCATGTACAATATTCATTGATTTTTGCCATTGAAAAACATCATGTTATTCATATACCAGAAATGTTTGAAGCTACTGACTGAATGAAAGGAGCTGGCATCTCACTCTCTTTGAATCTTCTTTATCATGCTAAGAGGAGCAGGAAAAAGCAAAAAAATTCAGAATTGCTCCTTGCAATGCGGAAAAATTACTGTTTGTGCATTTACAATATTCATTGATTTTTGCCATTGAAAAACGTCCAGAAATGATTGAAGCTACTGACTGAATGAAAGGAGCTGGCATCTCACTCTCTTTGAATTTCTTTATCATGCTAAGAGGAGCAGGAAAAAGAAAAAAATTTCAGAATTGCACCTTGCAATGCGGAGAAATTACTGTTTGTGCATTTACAATATTCATTGATTTTTGCCATTGAAAAACGTCCAGAAATGATTGAAGCTACTGACTGAATGAAAGGAGCTGGCATCTCACTCTCTTTGAATCTTCTTTATCATGCTAAGAGGAGCAGGAAAAAGCAAAAAATTTCAGAATTGCACCTTGCAATGCGGAGAAATTACTGTTTGTGCATTTACAATATTCATTGATTTTTGCCATTGAAAAACATCATGTTATTCATATACCAGAAATGTTTGAAGCTACTGACTGAATGAAAGGAGCTGGCATCTCACTCTCTTTGAATCTTCTTTATCATGCTAAGAGGAGCAGGAAAAAGCAAAAAATTTCAGATTTGCACCTTGCAATGCGGAGAAATTACTGTTTGTGCATTTACAATATTCATTGATTTTTGCCATTGAAAAACATCATGTTATTCATATACCAGAAATGTTTGAAGCTACTGACTGAATGAAAGGAGCTGGCATCTCACTCTCTTTGAATCTTCTTTATCATGCTAAGAGGAGCAGGAAAAAGCAAAAAATTTCAGAATTGCACCTTGCAATGCGGAGAAATTACTGTTTGTGCATTTACAATATTCATTGATTTTTGCCATTGAAAAACATCATGTTATTCATATACCAGAAATGTTTGAAGCTACTGACTGAATGAAAGGAGCTGGCATCTCACTCTCTTTGAATCTTCTTTATCATGCTAAGAGGAGCAGGAAAAAGCAAAAAAATTCAGAATTGCTCCTTGCAATGCGGAAAAATTACTGTTTGTGCATTTACAATATTCATTGATTTTTGCCATTGAAAAACGTCCAGAAATGATTGAAGCTACTGACTGAATGAAAGGAGCTGGCATCTCACTCTCTTTGAATCTTCTTTATCATGCTAAGAGGAGCAGGAAAAAGCAAAAAATTTCAGAATTGCACCTTGCAATGCGGAGAAATTACTGTTTGTGCATTTACAATATTCATTGATTTTTGCCATTGAAAAACATCATGTCATTCATATACCAGAAATGTTTGAAGCTACTGACTGAATGAAAGGAGCTGGCATCTCACTCTCTTTGAATCTTCTTTATCATGCTAAGAGGAGCAGGAAAAAGCAAAAAATTTCAGAATTGCACCTTGCAATGCGGAGAAATTACTGTTTGTGCATTTACAATATTCATTGATTTTTTGCCATTGAAAAACATCATGTTATTCATATACCAGAAATGTTTGAAGCTACTGACTGAATGAAAGGAGCTGGCATCTCACTCTCTTTGAATCTTCTTTATCATGCTAAGAGGAGCAGGAAAAAGCAAAAAATTTCAGAATTGCACCTTGCAATGCGGAGAAATGACTGTTTGTGCATTTACAATATTCATTGATTTTTGCCATTGAAAATCATCATGTTATTCATATACCAGAAATGTTTGAAGCTACTGACTGAATGAAAGGAGCTGGCATCTCACTCTCTTTGAATCTTCTTTATCATGCTAAGAGGAGCAGGAAAAAGCAAAAAATTTCAGAATTGCACCTTGCAATGCGGAGAAATTACTGTTTGTGCATTTACAATATTCATTGATTTTTGCCATTGAAAAACATCATGTTATTCATATACCTGAAATGTTTGAAGCTACTGACTGAATGAAAGGAGCTGGCATCTCACTCTCTTTGAATCTTCTTTATCATGCTAAGAGGAGCAGGTAAAAACAAAAAAATTTCAGAATTGCACCTTGCAATGCGGAGAAATTAGTTTGTGCATTTACAATATTCATTGATTTTTGCCATTGAAAAACGTCCAGAAATGATTGAAGCTACTGACTGAATGAAAGGAGCTGGCATCTCACTCTCTTTGAATTTCTTTACCATGCTAAGAGGAGCAGGAAAAAGCAAAAAATTTCAGAATTGCACCTTGCAATGCGGAGAAATTACTGTTTGTGCATTTACAATATTCATTGATTTTTGCCATTGAAAAACGTCCAGAAATGATTGAAGCTACTGACTGAATGAAAGGAGCTGGCATCTCACTCTCTTTGAATCTTCTTTATCATGCTAAGAGGAGCAGGAAAAAGCAAAAAAATTCAGAATTGCACCTTGCAATGCGGAAAAATTACTGTTTGTGCATTTACAATATTCATTGATTTTTGCCATTGAAAAACGTCCAGAAATGATTGAAGCTACTGACTGAATGAAAGGAGCTGGCATCTCACTCTCTTTGAATTCTTTATCATGCTAAGAGGAGCAGGAAAAAGAAAAAAATTTCAGAATTGCACCTTGCAATGCGGAGAAATTACTGTTTGTGCATTTACAATATTCATTGATTTTTGCCATTGAAAAACGTCCAGAAATGATTGAAGCTACTGACTGAATGAAAGGAGCTGGCATCTCACTCTCTTTGAATCTTCTTTATCATGCTAAGAGGAGCAGGAAAAAGCAAAAAATTTCAGAATTGCACCTTGCAATGCGGAGAAATTACTGTTTGTGCATTTACAATATTCATTGATTTTTGCCATTGAAAAACATCATGTTATTCATATACCAGAAATGTTTGAAGCTACTGACTGAATGAAAGGAGCTGGCATCTCACTCTCTTTGAATATTCTTTATCATGCTAAGAGGAGCAGGAAAAAGCAAAAAATTTCAGATTTGCACCTTGCAATGCGGAGAAATTACTGTTTGTGCATTTACAATATTCATTGATTTTTGCCATTGAAAAACATCATGTTATTCATATACCAGAAATGTTTGAAGCTACTGACTGAATGAAAGGAGCTGGCGTCTCACTCTCTTTGAATCTTCTTTATCATGCTAAGAGGAGCAGGAAAAAGCAAAAAATTTCAGAATTGCACCTTGCAATGCGGAGAAATTACTGTTTGTGCATTTACAATATTCATTGACTTTTGCCATTGAAAATCATCATGTTATTCATATACCAGAAATGTTTGAAGCTACTGACTGAATGAAAGGAGCTGGCATCTCACTCTCTTTGAATCTTCTTTATCATGCTAAGAGGAGCAGGAAAAAGCAAAAAATTTCAGAATTGCACCTTGCAATGCGGAGAAACTACTGTTTGTGCATTTACAATATTCATTGATTTTTGCCATTGAAAAACATCATGTTATTCATATACCAGAAATGTTTGAAGCTACTGACTGAATGAAAGGAGCTGGCATCTCACTCTCTTTGAATCTTCTTTATCATGCTAAGAGGAGCAGGAAAAAGCAAAAAAATTCAGAATTGCACCTTGCAATGCGGAAAAATTACTGTTTGTGCATTTACAATATTCATTGATTTTTGCCATTGAAAAACGTCCAGAAATGATTGAAGCTACTGACTGAATGAAAGGAGCTGGCATCTCACTCTCTTTGAATCTTCTTTATCATGCTAAGAGGAGCAGGAAAAAGCAAAAAATTTCAGATTTGCACCTTGCAATGCGGAGAAATTACTGTTTGTGCATTTACAATATTCATTGATTTTTGCCATTGAAAAACATCATGTTATTCATATACCAGAAATGTTTGAAGCTACTGACTGAATGAAAGGAGCTGGCATCTCACTCTCTTTGAATCTTCTTTATCATGCTAAGAGGAGCAGGAAAAAGCAAAAAATTTCAGAATTGCACCTTGCAATGCGGAGAAATTACTGTTTGTGCATTTACAATATTCATTGATTTTTGCCATTGAAAATCATCATGTTATTCATATACCAGAAATGTTTGAAGCTACTGACTGAATGAAAGGAGCTGGCATCTCACTCTCTTTGAATCTTCTTTATCATGCTAAGAGGAGCAGGAAAAAGCAAAAAATTTCAGAATTGCACCTTGCAATGCGGAGAAATTACTGTTTGTGCATTTACAATATTCATTGATTTTTGCCATTGAAAAACATCATGTTATTCATATACCAGAAATGTTTGAAGCTACTGACTGAATGAAAGGAGCTGGCATCTCACTCTCTTTGAATCTTCTTTATCATGCTAAGAGGAGCAGGAAAAAGCAAAAAAATTCAGAATTGCACCTTGCAATGCGGAAAAATTACTGTTTGTGCATTTACAATATTCATTGATTTTTGCCATTGAAAAACGTCCAGAAATGATTGAAGCTACTGACTGAATGAAAGGAGCTGGCATCTCACTCTCTTTGAATTTCTTTATCATGCTAAGAGGAGCAGGAAAAAGAAAAAAATTTCAGAATTGCACCTTGCAATGCGGAGAAATTACTGTTTGTGCATTTACAATATTCATTGATTTTTGCCATTGAAAAACGTCCAGAAATGATTGAAGCTACTGACTGAATGAAAGGAGCTGGCATCTCACTCTCTTTGAATCTTCTTTATCATGCTAAGAGGAGCAGGAAAAAGCAAAAAATTTCAGAATTGCACCTTGCAATGCGGAGAAATTACTGTTTGTGCATTTACAATATTCATTGATTTTTGCCATTGAAAAACATCATGTTATTCATATACCAGAAATGTTTGAAGCTACTGACTGAATGAAAGGAGCTGGCATCTCACTCTCTTTGAATATTCTTTATCATGCTAAGAGGAGCAGGAAAAAGCAAAAAATTTCAGATTTGCACCTTGCAATGCGGAGAAATTACTGTTTGTGCATTTACAATATTCATTGATTTTTGCCATTGAAAAACATCATGTTATTCATATACCAGAAATGTTTGAAGCTACTGACTGAATGAAAGGAGCTGGCGTCTCACTCTCTTTGAATCTTCTTTATCATGCTAAGAGGAGCAGGAAAAAGCAAAAAATTTCAGAATTGCACCTTGCAATGCGGAGAAATTACTGTTTGTGCATTTACAATATTCATTGATTTTTGCCATTGAAAATCATCATGTTATTCATATACCAGAAATGTTTGAAGCTACTGACTGAATGAAAGGAGCTGGCATCTCACTCTCTTTGAATCTTCTTTATCATGCTAAGAGGAGCAGGAAAAAGCAAAAAATTTCAGAATTGCACCTTGCAATGCGGAGAAATTACTGTTTGTGCATTTACAATATTCATTGATTTTTGCCATTGAAAAACATCATGTTATTCATATACCAGAAATGTTTGAAGCTACTGACTGAATGAAAGGAGCTGGCATCTCACTCTCTTTGAATCTTCTTTATCATGCTAAGAGGAGCAGGAAAAAGCAAAAAAATTCAGAATTGCACCTTGCAATGCGGAAAAATTACTGTTTGTGCATTTACAATATTCATTGATTTTTGCCATTGAAAAACGTCCAGAAATGATTGAAGCTACTGACTGAATGAAAGGAGCTGGCATCTCACTCTCTTTGAATCTTCTTTATCATGCTAAGAGGAGCAGGAAAAAGCAAAAAATTTCAGAATTGCACCTTGCAATGCGGAGAAATTACTGTTTGTGCATTTACAATATTCATTGATTTTTGCCATTGAAAAACGTCCAGAAATGTTTGAAGCTACTGACTGAATGAAAGGAGCTGGCATCTCACTCTCTTTGAATCTTCTTTATCATGCTAAGAGGAGCAGGAAAAAGCAAAAAATTTCAGAATTGCACCTTGCAATGTGGAGAAATTACTGTTTGTGCATTTACAATATTCATTGATTTTTGCCATTGAAAAACGTCCAGAAATGATTGAAGCTACTGACTGAATGAAAGGAGCTGGCATCTCACTCTCTTTGAATCTTCTTTATCATGCTAAGAGGAGCAGGAAAAAGCAAAAAATTTCAGAATTGCTCCTTGCAATGTGGAGAAATTACTGTTTGTGCATTTACAATATTCATTGATTTTTGCCTTTGAAAAACGTCCAGAAATGATTGAAGCTACTGACTGAATGAAAGGAGCTGGCATCTCACTCTCTTTGAATCTTCTTTATCATGCTAAGAGGAGCAGGAAAAAGCAAAAAATTTCAGAATTGCACCTTGCAATGCGGAGAAATTACTGTTTGTGCATTTACAATATTCATTGATTTTTGCCATTGAAAAACATCATGTTATTCATATACCAGAAATGTTTGAAGCTACTGACTGAATGAAAGGAGCTGGCATCTCACTCTCTTTGAATCTTCTTTATCATGCTAAGAGGAGCAGGAAAAAGCAAAAAATTTCAGAATTGCACCTTGCAATGCGGAGAAATTACTGTTTGTGCATTTACAATATTCATTGATTTTTGCCATTGAAAAACGTCCAGAAATGATTGAAGCTACTGACTGAATGAAAGGAGCTGGCATCTCACTCTCTTTGAATCTTCTTTATCATGCTAAGAGGAGCAGGAAAAAGCAAAAAATTTCAGAATTGCACCTTGCAATGCGGAGAAATTACTGTTTGTGCATTTACAATATTCATTGATTTTTGCCATTGAAAAACATGTTATTCATATACCAGAAATGTTTGAAGCTACTGACTGAATGAAAGGAGCTGGCATCTCACTCTCTTTGAATCTTCTTTATCATGCTAAGAGGAGCAGGAAAAAGCAAAAAATTTCAGAATTGCACCTTGCAATGCGGAGAAATTAGTTTGTGCATTTACAATATTCATTGATTTTTGCCATTGAAAAACGTCCAGAAATGATTGAAGCTACTGACTGAATGAAAGGATCTGGCATCTCACTCTCTTTGAATCTTCTTTATCATGCTAAGAGGAGCAGGAAAAAGAAAAAAATTTCAGAATTGCACCTTGCAATGCGGAGAAATTACTGTTTGTGCATTTACAATATTCATTGATTTTTGCCATTGAAAAACGTCCAGAAATGATTGAAGCTACTGACTGAATGAAAGGAGCTGGCATCTCACTCTCTTTGAATCTTCTTTATCATGCTAAGAGGAGCAGGAAAAAGCAAAAAATTTCAGAATTGCACCTTGCAATGCGGAGAAATTACTGTTTGTGCATTTACAATATTCATTGATTTTTGCCATTGAAAAACATCATGTTATTCATATACCAGAAATGTTTGAAGCTACTGACTGAATGAAAGGAGCTGGCATCTCACTCTCTTTGAATCTTCTTTATCATGGTAAGAGGAGCAGGAAAAAGCAAAAAATTTCAGAATTGCACCTTGCAAAGCGGAGAAATTACTGTTTGTGCATTTACAATATTCATTGATTTTTGCCATTGAAAAACATCATGTTATTCATATACCAGAAATGTTTGAAGCTACTGACTGAATGAAAGGAGCTGGCATCTCACTCTCTTTGAATCTTCTTTATCATGCTAAGAGGAACAGGAAAAATCAAAAAATTTCAGAATTGCACCTTGCAATGCGGAGAAATTACTGTTTGTGCATTTACAATATTCATTGATTTTTGCCATTGAAAAACGTCCAGAAATGATTGAAGCTACTGACTGAATGAAAGGAGCTGGCATCTCACTCTCTTTGAATCTTCTTTATCATGCTAAGAGGAGCAGGAAAAAGCAAAAAATTTCAGAATTGCACCTTGCAATGCGGAGAAATTACTGTTTGTGCATTTACAATATTCATTGATTTTTGCCATTGAAAAACGTCCAGAAATGATTGAAGCTACTGACTGAATGAAAGGAGCTGGCATCTCACTCTCTTTGAATCTTCTTTATCATGCTAAGTGGAGCAGGAAAAAGCAAAAAATTTCAGAATTGCACCTTGCAAAGCGGAGAAATTACTGTTTGTGCATTTACAATATTCATTGATTTTTGCCATTGAAAAACATCATGTTATTCATATACCAGAAATGTTTGAAGCTACTGACTGAATGAAAGGAGCTGGCATCTCACTCTCTTTGAATCTTCTTTATCATGCTAAGAGGAGCAGGAAAAAGCAAAAAATTTCAGAATTGCACCTTGCAATGCGGAGAAATTAGTTTGTGCATTTACAATATTCATTGATTTTTGCCATTGAAAAACGTCCAGAAATGATTGAAGCTACTGACTGAATGAAAGGATCTGGCATCTCACTCTCTTTGAATCTTCTTTATCATGCTAAGAGGAGCAGGAAAAAGAAAAAAATTTCAGAATTGCACCTTGCAATGCGGAGAAATTACTGTTTGTGCATTTACAATATTCATTGATTTTTGCCATTGAAAAACGTCCAGAAATGATTGAAGCTACTGACTGAATGAAAGGAGCTGGCATCTCACTCTCTTTGAATCTTCTTTATCATGCTAAGAGGAGCAGGAAAAAGCAAAAAATTTCAGAATTGCACCTTGCAATGCGGAGAAATTACTGTTTGTGCATTTACAATATTCATTGATTTTTGCCATTGAAAAACATCATGTTATTCATATACCAGAAATGTTTGAAGCTACTGACTGAATGAAAGGAGCTGGCATCTCACTCTCTTTGAATCTTCTTTATCATGCTAAGAGGAGCAGGAAAAAGCAAAAAATTTCAGAATTGCACCTTGCAAAGCGGAGAAATTACTGTTTGTGCATTTACAATATTCATTGATTTTTGCCATTGAAAAACATCATGTTATTCATATACCAGAAATGTTTGAAG
Source organism: Phyllobates terribilis (assembly GCF_046119375.1). NCBI lineage: Eukaryota > Metazoa > Chordata > Amphibia > Anura > Dendrobatidae > Phyllobates > Phyllobates terribilis. The sequence continues at coordinate 1,092,446 of NW_027363115.1, read as the reverse complement.
CTACTGACTGAATGAAAGGAGCTGGCATCTCACTCTCTTTGAATCTTCTTTATCATGCTAAGAGGAGCAGGAAAAATCAAAAAATTTCAGAATTGCACCTTGCAATGCGGAGAAATTACTGTTTGTGCATTTACAATATTCATTGATTTTTGCCATTGAAAAACGTCCAGAAATGATTGAAGCTACTGACTGAATGAAAGGAGCTGGCATCTCACTCTCTTTGAATCTTCTTTATCATGCTAAGAGGAGCAGGAAAAAGCAAAAAATTTCAGAATTGCACCTTGCAATGCGGAGAAATTACTGTTTGTGCATTTACAATATTCATTGATTTTTGCCATTGAAAAACGTCCAGAAATGATTGAAGCTACTGACTGAATGAAAGGAGCTGGCATCTCACTCTCTTTGAATCTTCTTTATCATGCTAAGTGGAGCAGGAAAAAGCAAAAAATTTCAGAATTGCACCTTGCAAAGCGGAGAAATTACTGTTTGTGCATTTACAATATTCATTGATTTTTGCCATTGAAAAACATCATGTTATTCATATACCAGAAATGTTTGAAGCTACTGACTGAATGAAAGGAGCTGGCATCTCACTCTCTTTGAATCTTCTTTATCATGCTAAGAGGAGCAGGAAAAATCAAAAAATTTCAGAATTGCACCTTGCAATGCGGAGAAATTACTGTTTGTGCATTTACAATATTCATTGATTTTTGCCATTGAAAAACGTCCAGAAATGATTGAAGCTACTGACTGAATGAAAGGAGCTGGCATCTCACTCTCTTTGAATCTTCTTTATCATGCTAAGAGGAGCAGGAAAAAGCAAAAAATTTCAGAATTGCACCTTGCAATGCGGAGAAATTACTGTTTGTGCATTTACAATATTCATTGATTTTTGCCATTGAAAAACGTCCAGAAATGTTTGAAGCTACTGACTGAATGAAAGGAGCTGGCATCTCACTCTCTTTGAATCTTCTTTATCATGCTAAGAGGAGCAGGAAAAAGCAAAAAATTTCAGAATTGCACCTTGCAATGTGGAGAAATTACTGTTTGTGCATTTACAATATTCATTGATTTTTGCCATTGAAAAACGTCCAGAAATGATTGAAGCTACTGACTGAATTAAAGGAGCTGGCATCTCACTCTCTTTGAATCTTCTTTATCATGCTAAGAGGAGCAGGAAAAAGCAAAAAATTTCAGAATTGCACCTTGCAATGCGGAGAAATTACTGTTTGTGCATTTACAATATTCATTGATTTTTGCCATTGAAAAACATCATGTTATTCATATACCAGAAATGTTTGAAGCTACTGACTGAAAGAAAGGAGCTGGCATCTCACTCTCTTTGAATCTTCTTTATCATGCTAAGAGGAGCAGGAAAAAGCAAAAAATTTCAGAATTGCACCTTGCAATGCGGAGAAATTACTGTTTGTGCATTTACAATATTCATTGATTTTTGCCATTGAAAAACGTCCAGAAATGATTGAAGCTACTGACTGAATGAAAGGAGCTGGCATCTCACTCTCTTTGAATCTTCTTTATCATGCTAAGAGGAGCAGGAAAAAGCAAAAAATTTCAGAATTGCACCTTGCAATGCGGAGAAATTACTGTTTGTGCATTTACAATATTCATTGATTTTTGCCATTGAAAAACGTCCAGAAATGATTGAAGCTACTGACTGAATGAAAGGAGCTGGCATCTCACTCTCTTTGAATCTTCTTTATCATGCTAAGAGGAGCAGGAAAAAGCAAAAAATTTCAGAATTGCACCTTGCAATGCGGAGAAATTACTGTTTGTGCATTTACAATATTCATTGATTTTTGCCATTGAAAAACGTCCAGAAATGATTGAAGCTACTGACTGAATGAAAGGAGCTGGCATCTCACTCTCTTTGAATCTTCTTTATCATGCTAAGAGGAGCAGGAAAAAGCAAAAAATTTCAGAATTGCACCTTGCAATGCGGAGAAATTACTGTTTGTGCATTTACAATATTCATTGATTTTTGCCATTGAAAAACATGTTATTCATATACCAGAAATGTTTGAAGCTACTGACTGAATGAAAGGAGCTGGCATCTCACTCTCTTTGAATCTTCTTTATCATGCTAAGAGGAGCAGGAAAAAGCAAAAAATTTCAGAATTGCACCTTGCAATGCGGAGAAATTAGTTTGTGCATTTACAATATTCATTGATTTTTGCCATTGAAAAACGTCCAGAAATGATTGAAGCTACTGACTGAATGAAAGGATCTGGCATCTCACTCTCTTTGAATCTTCTTTATCATGCTAAGAGGAGCAGGAAAAAGAAAAAAATTTCAGAATTGCACCTTGCAATGCGGAGAAATTACTGTTTGTGCATTTACAATATTCATTGATTTTTGCCATTGAAAAACGTCCAGAAATGATTGAAGCTACTGACTGAATGAAAGGAGCTGGCATCTCACTCTCTTTGAATCTTCTTTATCATGCTAAGAGGAGCAGGAAAAAGCAAAAAATTTCAGAATTGCACCTTGCAATGCGGAGAAATTACTGTTTGTGCATTTACAATATTCATTGATTTTTGCCATTGAAAAACATCATGTTATTCATATACCAGAAATGTTTGAAGCTACTGACTGAATGAAAGGAGCTGGCATCTCACTCTCTTTGAATCTTCTTTATCATGCTAAGAGGAGCAGGAAAAAGCAAAAAATTTCAGAATTGCACCTTGCAATGCGGAGAAATTACTGTTTGTGCATTTACAATATTCATTGATTTTTGCCATTGAAAAACATCATGTTATTCATATACCAGAAATGTTTGAAGCTACTGACTGAATGAAAGGAGCTGGCATCTCACTCTCTTTGAATCTTCTTTATCATGCTAAGAGGAGCAGGAAAAAGCAAAAAATTTCAGAATTTCACCTTGCAATGCGGAGAAATTACTGTTTGTGCATTTACAATATTCATTGATTTTTGCCATTGAAAATCATCATGTTATTCATATACCAGAAATGTTTGAAGCTACTGACTGAATGAAAGGAGCTGGCATCTCACTCTCTTTGAATCTTCTTTATCATGCTAAGAGGAGCAGGAAAAAGCAAAAAATTTAAGAATTGCACCTTGCAATGCAGAGAAATTACTGTTTGTGCATTTACAATATTCATTGATTTTTGCCATTGAAAAACATCATGTTATTCATATACCAGAAATGTTTGAAGCTACTGACTGAATGAAAGGAGTTGGCATCTCACTCGCTTTGAATCTTCTTTATCATGCTAAGAGGAGCAGGAAAAAGCAAAAAAATTCAGAATTGCACCTTGCAATGCGGAAAAATTACTGTTTGTGCATTTACAATATTCATTGATTTTTGCCATTGAAAAACGTCCAGAAATGATTGAAGCTACTGACTGAATGAAAGGAGGTGGCATCTCACTCTCTTTGTATCTTCTTTATCATGCTAAGAGGAGCAGGAAAAAGCAAAAAATTTCAGAATTGCACCTTGCAATGCGGAGAAATTACTGTTTGTGCATTTACAATATTCATTGATTTTTGCCATTGAAAAACGTCCAGAAATGTTTGAAGCTACTGACTGAATGAAAGGAGCTGGCATCTCACTCTCTTTGAATCTTCTTTATCATGCTAAGAGGAGCAGGAAAAAGCAAAAAATTTTAGAATTGCACCTTGCAATGTGGAGAAATTACTGTTTGTGCATTTACAATATTCATTGATTTTTGCCATTGAAAAACGTCCAGAAATGATTGAAGCTACTGACTGAATGAAAGGAGCTGGCATCTCACTCTCTTTGAATCTTCTTTATCATGCTAAGAGGAGCAGGAAAAAGCAAAAAATTTCAGAATTGCACCTTGCAATGCGGAGAAATTACTGTTTGTGCATTTACAATATTCATTGATTTTTGCCATTGAAAAACATCATGTTATTCATATACCAGAAATGTTTGAAGCTACTGACTGAATGAAAGGAGCTGGCATCTCACTCTCTTTGAATCTTCTTTATCATGCTAAGAGGAGCAGGAAAAATCAAAAAATTTCAGAATTGCACCTTGCAATGCGGAGAAATTACTGTTTGTGCATTTACAATATTCATTGATTTTTGCCATTGAAAAACGTCCAGAAATGATTGAAGCTACTGACTGAATGAAAGGAGCTGGCATCTCACTCTCTTTGAATCTTCTTTATCATGCTAAGAGGAGCAGGAAAAAGCAAAAAATTTCAGAATTGCACCTTGCAATGCGGAGAAATTACTGTTTGTGCATTTACAATATTCATTGATTTTTGCCATTGAAAAACGTCCAGAAATGTTTGAAGCTACTGACTGAATGAAAGGAGCTGGCATCTCACTCTCTTTGAATCTTCTTTATCATGCTAAGAGGAGCAGGAAAAAGCAAAAAATTTCAGAATTGCACCTTGCAATGTGGAGAAATTACTGTTTGTGCATTTACAATATTCATTGATTTTTGCCATTGAAAAACGTCCAGAAATGATTGAAGCTACTGACTGAATTAAAGGAGCTGGCATCTCACTCTCTTTGAATCTTCTTTATCATGCTAAGAGGAGCAGGAAAAAGCAAAAAATTTCAGAATTGCACCTTGCAATGCGGAGAAATTACTGTTTGTGCATTTACAATATTCATTGATTTTTGCCATTGAAAAACGTCCAGAAATGATTGAAGCTACTGACTGAATGAAAGGAGCTGGCATCTCACTCTCTTTGAATCTTCTTTATCATGCTAAGAGGAGCAGGAAAAAGCAAAAAATTTCAGAATTGCACCTTGCAATACGGAGAAATTACTGTTTGTGCATTTACAATATTCATTGATTTTTGCCATTGAAAAACGTCCAGAAATGATTGAAGCTACTGACTGAATGAAAGGAGCTGGCATCTCACTCTCTTTGAATCTTCTTTACCATGCTAAGAGGAGCAGGAAAAAGCAAAAAATTTCAGAATTGCACCTTGCAATGCGGAGAAATTACTGTTTGTGCATTTACAATATTCATTGATTTTTGCCATTGAAAAACGTCCAGAAATGATTGAAGCTACTGACTGAATGAAAGGAGCTGGCATCTCACTATCTTTGAATCTTCTTTATCATGCTAAGAGGAGCAGGAAAAAGCAAAAAATTTCAGAATTGCACCTTGCAATGCGGAGAAATTACTGTTTGTGCATTTACAATATTCATTGATTTTTGCCATTGAAAAACATGTTATTCATATACCAGAAATGTTTGAAGCTACTGACTGAATGAAAGGAGCTGGCATCTCACTCTCTTTGAATCTTCTTTATCATGCTAAGAGGAGCAGGAAAAAGCAAAAAATTTCAGAATTGCACCTTGCAATGCGGAGAAATTAGTTTGTGCATTTACAATATTCATTGATTTTTGCCATTGAAAAACGTCCAGAAATGATTGAAGCTACTGACTGAATGAAAGGATCTGGCATCTCACTCTCTTTGAATCTTCTTTATCATGCTAAGAGGAGCAGGAAAAAGAAAAAAATTTCAGAATTGCACCTTGCAATGCGGAGAAATTACTGTTTGTGCATTTACAATATTCATTGATTTTTGCCATTGAAAAACGTCCAGAAATGATTGAAGCTACTGACTGAATGAAAGGAGCTGGCATCTCACTCTCTTTGAATCTTCTTTATCATGCTAAGAGGAGCAGGAAAAAGCAAAAAATTTCAGAATTGCACCTTGCAATGCGGAGAAATTACTGTTTGTGCATTTACAATATTCATTGATTTTTGCCATTGAAAAACATCATGTTATTCATATACCAGAAATGTTTGAAGCTACTGACTGAATGAAAGGAGCTGGCATCTCACTCTCTTTGAATCTTCTTTATCATGCTAAGAGGAGCAGGAAAAAGCAAAAAATTTCAGAATTGCACCTTGCAATGCGGAGAAATTACTGTTTGTGCATTTACAATATTCATTGATTTTTGCCATTGAAAAACATCATGTTATTCATATACCAGAAATGTTTGAAGCTACTGACTGAATGAAAGGAGCTGGCATCTCACTCTCTTTGAATCTTCTTTATCATGCTAAGAGGAGCAGGAAAAAGCAAAAAATTTCAGAATTGCACCTTGCAATGCGGAGAAATTACTGTTTGTGCATTTACAATATTCATTGATTTTTGCCATTGAAAATCATCATGTTATTCATATACCAGAAATGTTTGAAGCTACTGACTGAATGAAAGGAGCTGGCATCTCACTATCTTTGAATCTTCTTTATCATGCTAAGAGGAGCAGGAAAAAGCAAAAAATTTAAGAATTGCACCTTGCAATGCGGAGAAATTACTGTTTTTGCATTTACAATATTCATTGATTTTTGCCATTGAAAAACATCATGTTATTCATATACCAGAAATGTTTGAAGCTACTGACTGAATGAAAGGAGCTGGCATCTCACTCTCTTTGAATCTTCTTTATCATGCTAAGAGGAGCAGGAAAAAGCAAAAAAATTCAGAATTGCACCTTGCAATGCGGAAAAATTACTGTTTGTGCATTTACAATATTCATTGATTTTTGCCATTGAAAAACGTCCAGAAATGATTGAAGCTACTGACTGAATGAAAGGAGCTGGCATCTCACTCTCTTTGTATCTTCTTTATCATGCTAAGAGGAGCAGGAAAAAGCAAAAAATTTCAGAATTGCACCTTGCAATGCGGAGAAATTACTGTTTGTGCATTTACAATATTCATTGATTTTTGCCATTGAAAAACGTCCAGAAATGTTTGAAGCTACTGACTGAATGAAAGGAGCTGGCATCTCACTCTCTTTGAATCTTCTTTATCATGCTAAGAGGAGCAGGAAAAAGCAAAAAATTTTAGAATTGCACCTTGCAATGTGGAGAAATTACTGTTTGTGCATTTACAATATTCATTGATTTTTGCCATTGAAAAACGTCCAGAAATGATTGAAGCTACTGACTGAATGAAAGGAGCTGGCATCTCACTCTCTTTGAATCTTCTTTATCATGCTAAGAGGAGCAGGAAAAAGCAAAAAATTTCAGAATTGCACCTTGCAATGCGGAGAAATTACTGTTTGTGCATTTACAATATTCATTGATTTTTGCCATTGAAAAACATCATGTTATTCATATACCAGAAATGTTTGAAGCTATTGACTGAATGAAAGGAGCTGGCATCTCACTCTCTTTGAATCTTCTTTATCATGCTAAGAGGAGCAGGAAAAAGCAAAAAATTTCAGAATTGCACCTTGCAATGCGGAGAAATTACTGTTTGTGCATTTACAATATTCATTGATTTTTGCCATTGAAAAACGTCCAGAAATGATTGAAGCTACTGACTGAATGAAAGGAGCTGGCATCTCACTCTCTTTGAATCTTCTTTATCATGCTAAGAGGAGCAGGAAAAAGCAAAAAATTTCAGAATTGCACCTTGCAATGCGGAGAAATTACTGTTTGTGCATTTACAATATTCATTGATTTTTGCCATTGAAAAACGTCCAGAAATGTTTGAAGCTACTGACTGAATGAAAGGAGCTGGCATCTCACTCTCTTTGAATCTTCTTTATCATGCTAAGAGGAGCAGGAAAAAGCAAAAAATTTCAGAATTGCACCTTGCAATGTGGAGAAATTACTGTTTGTGCATTTACAATATTCATTGATTTTTGCCATTGAAAAACGTCCAGAAATGATTGAAGCTACTGACTGAATTAAAGGAGCTGGCATCTCACTCTCTTTCAATCTTCTTTATCATGCTAAGAGGAGCAGGAAAAAGCAAAAAATTTCAGAATTGCACCTTGCAATGCGGAGAAATTACTGTTTGTGCATTTACAATATTCATTGATTTTTGCCATTGAAAAACATCATGTTATTCATATACCAGAAATGTTTGAAGCTACTGACTGAATGAAAGGAGCTGGCATTTCACTCTCTTTGAATCTTCTTTATCATGCTAAGAGGAGCAGGAAAAAGCAAAAAATTTCAGAATTGCACCTTGCAATGCGGAGAAATTACTGTTTGTGCATTTACAATATTCATTGATTTTTACCATTGAAAAATATCATGTTATTCATATACCAGAAATGTTTGAAGCTACTGACTGAATGAAAGGAGCTGACATCTCACTCTCTTTGAATCTTCTTTATCATGCTAAGAGGAGCAAGAAAAAGCAAAAAATTTCAGAATTGCACCTTGCAATGCGGAGAAATTACTGTTTGTGCATTTACAATATTCATTGATTTTTGCCATTGAAAAACGTCCAGAAATGATTGAAGCTACTGACTGAATGAAAGGAGCTGGCATCTCACTCTCTTTGAATCTTCTTTATCATGCTAAGAGGAGCAGGAAAAAGCAAAAAATTTCAGAATTGCACCTTGCAATGCGGAGAAATTACTGTTTGTGCATTTACAATATTCATTGATTTTTGCCATTGAAAAATATCATGTTATTCATATACCAGAAATGTTTGAAGCTACTGACTGAATGAAAGGAGCTGACATCTCACTCTCTTTGAATCTTCTTTATCATGCTAAGAGGAGCAGGAAAAAGCAAAAAATTTCAGAATTGCACCTTGCAATGCGGAGAAATTACTGTTTGTGCATTTACAATATTCATTGATTTTTGCCATTGAAAAACGTCCAGAAATGATTGAAGCTACTGACTGAATGAAAGGAGCTGGCATCTCACTCTCTTTGAATCTTCTTTATCATGCTAAGAGGAGCAGGAAAAAGCAAAAAATTTCAGAATTGCACCTTGCAATGCGGAGAAATTACTGTTTGTGCATTTACAATATTCATTGATTTTTGCCATTGAAAAACATCATGTTATTCATATACCAGAAATGTTTGAAGCTACTGACTGAATGAAAGGAGCTGGCATCTCACTCTCTTTGAATCTTCTTTATCATGCTAAGAGGAGCAGGAAAAAGCAAAAAATTTCAGAATTGCACCTTGCAATGCGGAGAAATTACTGTTTGTGCATTTACAATATTCATTGATTTTTGCCATTGAAAAACGTCCAGAAATGATTGAAGCTACTGACTGAATGAAAGGAGCTGGCATCTCACTCTCTTTGAATCTTCTTTATCATGCTAAGAGGAGCAGGAAAAAGCAAAAAATTTCAGAATTGCACCTTGCAATGCGGAGAAATTACTGTTTGTGCATTTACAATATTCATTGATTTTTGCAATTGAAAAACATCATGTTATTCATATACCAGAAATGTTTGAAGCTATTGACTGAATGAAAGGAGCTGGCATCTCACTCTCTTTGAATCTTCTTTATCATGCTAAGAGGAGCAGGAAAAAGCAAAAAATTTCAGAATTGCACCTTGCAATGCGGAGAAATTACTGTTTGTGCATTTACAATATTCATTGATTTTTGCCATTGAAAAACGTCCAGAAATGATTGAAGCTACTGACTGAATGAAAAGAGCTGGCATCTCACTCTCTTTGAATCTTCTTTATCATGCTAAGAGGAGCAGGAAAAAGCAAAAAATTTCAGAATTGCACCTTGCAATGCGGAGAAATTACTGTTTGTGCATTTACAATATTCATTGATTTTTGCCATTGAAAAACGTCCAGAAATGTTTGAAGCTACTGACTGAATGAAAGGAGCTGGCATCTCACTCTCTTTGAATCTTCTTTATCATGCTAAGAGGAGCAGGAAAAAGCAAAAAATTTCAGAATTGCACCTTGCAATGTGGAGAAATTACTGTTTGTGCATTTACAATATTCATTGATTTTTGCCATTGAAAAACGTCCAGAAATGATTGAAGCTACTGACTGAATTAAAGGAGCTGGCATCTCACTCTCTTTCAATCTTCTTTATCATGCTAAGAGGAGCAGGAAAAAGCAAAAAATTTCAGAATTGCACCTTGCAATGCGGAGAAATTACTGTTTGTGCATTTACAATATTCATTGATTTTTGCCATTGAAAAACATCATGTTATTCATATACCAGAAATGTTTGAAGCTACTGACTGAATGAAAGGAGCTGGCATTTCACTCTCTTTGAATCTTCTTTATCATGCTAAGAGGAGCAGGAAAAAGCAAAAAATTTCAGAATTGCACCTTGCAATGCGGAGAAATTACTGTTTGTGCATTTACAATATTCATTGATTTTTGCCATTGAAAAATATCATGTTATTCATATACCAGAAATGTTTGAAGCTACTGACTGAATGAAAGGAGCTGACATCTCACTCTCTTTGAATCTTCTTTATCATGCTAAGAGGAGCAGGAAAAAGCAAAAAATTTCAGAATTGCACCTTGCAATGCGGAGAAATTACTGTTTGTGCATTTACAATATTCATTGATTTTTGCCATTGAAAAACGTCCAGAAATGATTGAAGCTACTGACTGAATGAAAGGAGCTGGCATCTCACTCTCTTTGAATCTTCTTTATCATGCTAAGAGGAGCAGGAAAAAGCAAAAAATTTCAGAATTGCACCTTGCAATGCGGAGAAATTACTGTTTGTGCATTTACAATATTCATTGATTTTTGCCATTGAAAAATATCATGTTATTCATATACCAGAAATGTTTGAAGCTACTGACTGAATGAAAGGAGCTGACATCTCACTCTCTTTGAATCTTCTTTATCATGCTAAGAGGAGCAGGAAAAAGCAAAAAATTTCAGAATTGCACCTTGCAATGCGGAGAAATTACTGTTTGTGCATTTACAATATTCATTGATTTTTGCCATTGAAAAACGTCCAGAAATGATTGAAGCTACTGACTGAATGAAAGGAGCTGGCATCTCACTCTCTTTGAATCTTCTTTATCATGCTAAGAGGAGCAGGAAAGAGCAAAAAATTTCAGAATTGCACCTTGCAATGCGGAGAAATTACTGTTTGTGCATTTACAATATTCATTGATTTTTGCCATTGAAAAACATCATGTTATTCATATACCAGAAATGTTTGAAGCTACTGACTGAATGAAAGGAGCTGGCATCTCACTCTCTTTGAATCTTCTTTATCATGCTAAGAGGAGCAGGAAAAAACAAAAAATTTCAGAATTGCACCTTGCAATGCGGAGAAATTACTGTTTGTGCATTTACAATATTCATTGATTTTTGCCATTGAAAAACGTCCAGAAATGTTTGAAGCTACTGACTGAATGAAAGGAGCCGGCATCTCACTCTCTTTGAATCTTCTTTATCATGCTAAGAGGAGCAGGAAAAAGCAAAAAATTTCAGAATTGCACCTTGCAATGCGGAGAAATTACTGTTTTTGCATTTACAATATTCATTGATTTTTGCCATTGAAAAACATCATGTTATTCATATACCAGAAATGTTTGAAGCTACTGACTGAATGAAAGGAGCTGGCATCTCACTCTCTTTGAATCTTCTTTATCATGCTAAGAGGAGCAGGAAAAAGCAAAAAATTTCAGAATTGCACCTTGCAATGTGGAGAAATTACTGTTTGTGCATTTACAATATTCATTGATTTTTGCCATTGAAAAACGTCCAGAAATGATTGAAGCTACTGACTGAATTAAAGGAGCTGGCATCTCACTCTCTTTCAATCTTCTTTATCATGCTAAGAGGAGCAGGAAAAAGCAAAAAATTTCAGAATTGCACCTTGCAATGCGGAGAAATTACTGTTTGTGCATTTACAATATTCATTGATTTTTGCCATTGAAAAACATCATGTTATTCATATACCAGAAATGTTTGAAGCTACTGACTGAATGAAAGGAGCTGGCATTTCACTCTCTTTGAATCTTCTTTATCATGCTAAGAGGAGCAGGAAAAAGCAAAAAATTTCAGAATTGCACCTTGCAATGCGGAGAAATTACTGTTTGTGCATTTACAATATTCATTGATTTTTGCCATTGAAAAACGTCCAGAAATGATTGAAGCTACTGACTGAATGAAAGGAGCTGGCATCTCACTCTCTTTGAATCTTCTTTATCATGCTAAGAGGAGCAGGAAAAAGCAAAAAATTTCAGAATTGCACCTTGCAATGCGGAGAAATTACTGTTTGTGCATTTACAATATTCATTGATTTTTGCCATTGAAAAATATCATGTTATTCATATACCAGAAATGTTTGAAGCTACTGACTGAATGAAAGGAGCTGACATCTCACTCTCTTTGAATCTTCTTTATCATACTAAGAGGAGCAGGAAAAAGCAAAAAATTTCAGAATTGCACCTTGCAATGCGGAGAAATTACTGTTTGTGCATTTACAATATTCATTGATTTTTGCCATTGAAAAACGTCCAGAAATGATTGAAGCTACTGACTGAATGAAAGGAGCTGGCATCTCACTCTCTTTGAATCTTCTTTATCATGCTAAGAGGAGCAGGAAAAAGCAAAAAATTTCAGAATTGCACCTTGCAATGCGGAGAAATTACTGTTTGTGCATTTACAATATTCATTGATTTTTGCCATTGAAAAACATCATGTTATTCATATACCAGAAATGTTTGAAGCTACTGACTGAATGAAAGGAGCTGGCATCTCACTCTCTTTGAATCTTCTTTATCATGCTAAGAGGAGCAGGAAAAAGCAAAAAATTTCAGAATTGCACCTTGCAATGCGGAGAAATTACTGTTTGTGCATTTACAATATTCATTGATTTTTGCCATTGAAAAACGTCCAGAAATGTTTGAAGCTACTGACTGAATGAAAGGAGCTGGCATCTCACTCTCTTTGAATCTTCTTTATCATGCTAAGAAGAGCAGGAAAAAGCAAAAAATTTCAGAATTGCACCTTGCAATGCGGAGAAATTAATGTTTGTGCATTTACAATATTCATTGATTTTTGCCATTGAAAAACATCATGTTATTCATATACCAGAAATGTTTGAAGCTACTGACTGAATGAAAGGAGCTGGCATCTCACTCTCTTTGAATCTTCTTTATCATGCTAAGAGGAGCAGGAAAAAGCAAAAAATTTCAGAATTGCACCTTGCAATGCGGAGAAATTACTGTTTGTGCATTTACAATATTCATTGATTTTTGCCATTGAAAAACGTCCAGAAATGTTTGAAGCTACTGACTGAATGAAAGGAGCCGGCATCTCACTCTCTTTGAATCTTCTTTATCATGCTAAGAGGAGCAGGAAAAAGCAAAAAATTTCAGAATTGCACCTTGCAATGCGGAGAAATTACTGTTTGTGCATTTACAATATTCATTGATTTTTGACATTGAAAAACATCATGTTATTCATATACCAGAAATGTTTGAAGCTACTGACTGAATGAAAGGAGCTGGCATCTCACTCTCTTTGAATCTTCTTTATCATGCTAAGAGGAGCAGGAAAAAGCAAAAAATTTCAGAATTGCACCTTGCAATGCGGAGAAATTACTGTTTGTGCATTTACAATATTCATTGATTTTTGCCATTGAAAAACATCATGTTATTCATATACCAGAAATGTTTGAAGCTACTGACTGAATGAAAGGAGCTGGCATATCACTCTCTTTGAATCTTCTTTATCATGCTAAGAGGAGCAGGAAAAAGCAAAAAATTTCAGAATTGCACCTTGCAATGCGGAGAAATTACTGTTTGTGCATTTACAATATTCATTGATTTTTGCCATTGAAAAACATCATGTTATTCATATACCAGAAATGTTTGAAGCTACTGACTGAATGAAAGGAGCTGGCATCTCACTCTCTTTGAATCTTCTTTATCATGCTAAGAGGAGCAGGAAAAAGCAAAAAATTTCAGAATTGCACCTTGCAATGCGGAGAAATTACTGTTTGTGCATTTACAATATTCATTGATTTTTGCCATTGAAAAACATCATGTTATTCATATACCAGAAATGTTTGAAGCTACTGACTGAATGAAAGGAGCTGGCATATCACTCTCTTTGAATCTTCTTTATCATGCTAAGAGGAGCAGGAAAAAGCAAAAAATTTCAGAATTGCACCTTGCAATGCGGAGAAATTACTGTTTGTGCATTTACAATATTCATTGATTTTTGCCATTGAAAAACGTCCAGAAATGATTGAAGCTACTGACTGAATGAAAGGAGCTGGCATCTCACTCTCTTTGAATCTTCTTTATCATGCTAAGAGGAGCAGGAAAAAGCAAAAAATTTCAGAATTGCACCTTGCAATGCGGAGAAATTACTGTTTGTGCATTTACAATATTCATTGATTTTTGCCATTGAAAAACATCATGTTATTCATATACCAGAAATGTTTGAAGCTACTGACTGAATGAAAGGAGCTGGCATCTCACTCTCTTTGAATCTTCTTTATCATGCTAAGAGGAGCAGGAAAAAGCAAAAAATTTCAGAATTGCACCTTGCAATGCGGAGAAATTACTGTTTGTGCATTTACAATATTCATTGATTTTTGCCATCGAAAAACGTCCAGAAATGTTTGAAGCTACTGACTGAATGAAAGGAGCTGGCATCTCACTCTCTTTGAATCTTCTTTATCATGCTAAGAAGAGCAGGAAAAAGCAAAAAATTTCAGAATTGCACCTTGCAATGCGGAGAAATTAATGTTTGTGCATTTACAATATTCATTGATTTTTGCCATTGAAAAACATCATGTTATTCATATACCAGAAATGTTTGAAGCTACTGACTGAATGAAAGGAGCTGGCATCTCACTCTCTTTGAATCTTCTTTATCATGCTAAGAGGAGCAGGAAAAAGCAAAAAATTTCAGAATTGCACCTTGCAATGCGGAGAAATTACTGTTTGTGCATTTACAATATTCATTGATTTTTGCCATTGAAAAACGTCCAGAAATGTTTGAAGCTACTGACTGAATGAAAGGAGCCGGCATCTCACTCTCTTTGAATCTTCTTTATCATGCTAAGAGGAGCAGGAAAAAGCAAAAAATTTCAGAATTGCACCTTGCAATGCGGAGAAATTACTGTTTGTGCATTTACAATATTCATTGATTTTTGCCATTGAAAAACATCATGTTATTCATATACCAGAAATGTTTGAAGCTACTGACTGAATGAAAGGAGCTGGCATCTCACTCTCTTTGAATCTTCTTTATCATGCTAAGAGGAGCAGGAAAAAGCAAAAAATTTCAGAATTGCACCTTGCAATGCGGAGAAATTACTGTTTGTGCATTTACAATATTCATTGATTTTTGCCATTGAAAAACGTCCAGAAATGATTGAAGCTACTGACTGAATGAAAGGAGCTGGCATCTCACTCTCTTTGAATCTTCTTTTTCATGCTAAGAGGAGCAGGAAAAAGCAAAAAATTTCAGAATTGCACCTTGCAATGCGGAGAAATTACTGTTTGTGCATTTACAATATTCATTGATTTTTGCCATCGAAAAACATCATGTTATTCATATACCAGAAATGTTTGAAGCTACTGACTGAATGAAAGGAGCGGGCATCTCACTCTCTTTGAATCTTCTTTATCATGCTAAGAGGAGCAGGAAAAAGCAAAAAATTTCAGAATTGCACCTTGCAATGCGGAGAAATTACTGTTTGTGCATTTACAATATTCATTGATTTTTGCCATTGAAAAACGTCCAGAAATGATTGAAGCTACTGACTGAATGAAAGGAGCTGGCATCTCACTCTCTTTGAATCTTCTTTATCATGCTAAGAGGAGCAGGAAAAAGCAAAAAATTTCAGAATTGCACCTTGCAATGCGGAGAAATTACTGTTTGTGCATTTACAATATTCATTGATTTTTGCCATTGAAAAACATCATGATATTCATATACCAGAAATGTTTGAAGCTACTGACTGAATGAAAGGAGCTGGCATCTCACTCTCTTTGAATCTTCTTTATCATGCTAAGAGGAGCAGGAAAAAGCAAAAAATTTCAGAATTGCACCTTGCAATGCGGAGAAATTACTGTTTGTGCATTTACAATATTCATTGATTTTTGCCATTGAAAAACATCCAGAAATGTTTGAAGCTACTGACTGAATGAAAGGAGCTGGCATCTCACTCTCTTTGAATCTTCTTTATCATGCTAAGAAGAGCTGGAAAAAGCAAAAAATTTCAGAATTGCACCTTGCAATGCAGAGAAATTACTGTTTGTGCATTTACAATATTCATTGATTTTTGCCATTGAAAAACATCATGTTATTCATATACCAGAAATGTTTGAAGCTACTGACTGAATGAAAAGAGCTGGCATCTCACTCTCTTTGAATCTTCTTTATCATGCTAAGAGGAGCAGGAAAAAGCAAAAAATTTCAGAATTGCACCTTGCAATGCGGAGAAATTACTGTTTGTGCATTTACAATATTCATTGATTTTTGCCATTGAAAAACGTCCAGAAATGTTTGAAGCTACTGACTGAATGAAAGGAGCTGGCATCTCACTCTCTTTGATTCTTCTTTATCATGCTAAGAGGAGCAGGAAAAAGCAAAAAATTTCAGAATTGCACCTTGCAATGCGGAGAAATTACTGTTTGTGCATTTACAATATTCATTGATTTTTGCCATTGAAAAACGTCCAGAAATGATTGAAGCTACTGACTGAATGAAAGGAGCTGGCATCTCACTCTCTTTGAATCTTCTTTATCATGCTAAGAGGAGCAGGAAAAAGCAAAAAATTTCAGAATTGCACCTTGCAATGCGGAGAAATTACTGTTTGTGCATTTACAATATTCATTGATTTTTGCCATTGAAAAACGTCCAGAAATGTTTGAAGCTACTGACTGAATGAAAGGAGCTGGCATCTCACTCTCTTTGAATCTTCTTTATCATGCTAAGAGGAGCAGGAAAAAGCAAAAAATTTCAGAATTGCACCTTGCAATGTGGAGAAATTACTGTTTGTGCATTTACAATATTCATTGATTTTTGCCATTGAAAAACGTCCAGAAATGATTGAAGCTACTGACTGAATGAAAGGAGCTGGCATCTCACTCTCTTTGAATCTTCTTTATCATGCTAAGAGGAGCAGGAAAAAGCAAAAAATTTCAGAATTGCACCTTGCAATGCGGAGAAATTACTGTTTGTGGATTGACAATATTCATTGATTTTTGCCATTGAAAAACATCATGTTATTCATATACCAGAAATGTTTGAAGCTACTGACTGAATGAAAGAAGCTGGCATCTCACTCTCTTTGAATCTTCTTTATCATGCTAAGAGGAGCAGGAAAAAGCAAAAAATTTCAGAATTGCACCTTGCAATGCGGAGAAATTACTGTTTGTGCATTTACAATATTCATTGATTTTTGCCATTGAAAAACGTCCAGAAATGATTGAAGCTACTGACTGAATGAAAGGAGCTGGCATCTCACTCTCTTTGAATCTTCTTTATCATGCTAAGAGGAGCAGGAAAAAGCAAAAAAATTCAGAATTGCACCTTGCAATGCGGAGAAATTACTGTTTGTGCATTTACAATATTCATTGATTTTTGCCATTGAAAAACATGTTATTCATATACCAGAAATGTTTGAAGCTACTGACTGAATGAAAGGAGCTGGCATCTCACTCTCTTTGAATCTTCTTTATCATGCTAAGAGGAGCAGGAAAAAGCAAAAAATTTCAGAATTGCACCTTGCAATGCGGAGAAATTAGTTTGTGCATTTACAATATTCATTGATTTTTGCCATTGAAAAACGTCCAGAAATGATTGAAGCTACTGACTGAATGAAAGGAGCTGGCATCTCACTCTCTTTGAATCTTCTTTATCATGCTAAGAGGAGCAGGAAAAAGCAAAAAATTTCAGAATTGCACCTTGCAATGCGGAGAAATTACTGTTTGTGCATTTACAATATTCATTGATTTTTGCCATTGAAAAACATCCAGAAATGTTTGAAGCTACTGACTGAATGAAAGGAGCTGGCATCTCACTCTCTTTGAATTTTCTTTATCATGCTAAGAAGAGCAGGAAAAAGCAAAAAATTTCAGAATTGCACCTTGCAATGCAGAGAAATTACTGTTTGTGCATTTACAATATTCATTGATTTTTGCCATTGAAAAACATCATGTTATTCATATACCAGAAATGTTTGAAGCTACTGACTGAATGAAAGGAGCTGGCATCTCATTCTCTTTGAATCTTCTTTATCATGCTAAGAGGAGCAGGAAAAAGCAAAAAATTTCAGAATTGCACCTTGCAATGCGGAGAAATTACTGTTTGTGCATTTACAATATTCATTGATTTTTGCCATTGAAAAACGTCCAGAAATGTTTGAAGCTACTGACTGAATGAAAGGAGCCGGCATCTCACTCTCTTTGAATCTTCTTTATCATGCTAAGAGGAGCAGGAAAAAGCAAAAAATTTCAGAATTGCACCTTGCAATGCGGAGAAATTACTGTTTGTGCATTTACAATATTCATTGATTTTTGCCATTGAAAAACATCATGTTATTCATATACCAGAAATGTTTGAAGCTACTGACTGAAAGAAAGGAGCTGGCATCTCACTCTCTTTGAATCTTCTTTATCATGCTAGGAGGAGCAGGAAAAAGCAAAAAATTTCAGAATTGCACCTTGCAATGCGGAGAAATTACTGTTTGTGCATTTACAATATTCATTGATTTTTGCCATTGAAAAACGTCCAGAAATGATTGAAGCTACTGACTGAATGAAAGGAGCTGGCATCTCACTCTCTTTGAATCTTCTTTATCATGCTAAGAGGAGCAGGAAAAAGCAAAAAATTTCTGAATTGCACCTTGCAATGCGGAGAAATTACTGTTTGTGCATTTACAATATTCATTGATTTTTGCCATTGAAAAACGTCCAGAAATGTTTGAAGCTACTGACTAAATGAAAGGAGCTGGCATCTCACTCTCTTTGAATATTCTTTATCATGCTAAGAGGAGCAGGAAAAAGCAAAAAATTTCAGAATTGCACCTTGCAATGCGGAGAAATTGCTGTTTGTGCATTTACAATATTCATTGATTTTTGCCATTGAAAAACGTCCAGAAATGTTTGAAGCTACTGACTGAATGAAAGGAGCTGGCATCTCACTCTCTTTGAATCTTCTTTATCATGCTAAGAGGAGCAGGAAAAAGCAAAAAATTTCAGAATTGCACCTTGCAATGTGGAGAAATTACTGTTTGTGCATTTACAATATTCATTGATTTTTGCCATTGAAAAACGTCCAGAAATGATTGAAACTACTGACTGAATGAAAGGAGCTGGCATCTCACTCTCTTTGAATCTTCTTTATCATGCTAAGAGGAGCAGGAAAAAGCAAAAAATTTCGAATTGCACCTTGCAATGCGGAGAAATTACTGTTTGTGCATTTACAATATTCATTGATTTTTGCCATTGAAAAACATCATGTTATTCATATACCAGAAATGTTTGAAGCTACTGACTGAATGAAAGGAGCTGGCATCTCACTCTCTTTGAATCTTCTTTATCATGCTAAGAGGAGCAGGAAAAAGCAAAAAATTTCAGATTTGCACCTTGCAATGCGGAGAAATTACTGTTTGTGCATTTACAATATTCATTGATTTTTGCCATTGAAAAACGTCCAGAAATGATTGAAGCTACTGACTGAATGAAAGGAGCTGGCATCTCACTCTCTTTGAATCTTCTTTATCATGCTAAGAGGAGCAGGAAAAAGCAAAAAATTTCAGAATTGCACCTTGCAATGCGGAGAAATTACTGTTTGTGCATTTACAATATTCATTGATTTTTGCCATTGAAAAACGTCCAGAAATGTTTGAAGCTACTGACTGAATGAAAGGAGCTGGCATCTCACTCTCTTTGAATCTTCTTTATCATGCTAAGAGGAGCAGGAAAAAGCAAAAAATTTCAGAATTGCACCTTGCAATGTGGAGAAATTACTGTTTGTGCATTTACAATATTCATTGATTTTTGCCATTGAAAAACGTCCAGAAATGATTGAAGCTACTGACTGAATGAAAGGAGCTGGCATCTCACTCTCTTTGAATCTTCTTTACCATGCTAAGAGGAGCAGGAAAAAGCAAAAAATTTCGAATTGCACCTTGCAATGCGGAGAAATTACTGTTTGTGCATTTACAATATTCATTGATTTTTGCCATTGAAAAACATCATGTTATTCATATACCAGAAATGTTTGAAGCTACTGACTGAATGAAAGGAGCTGGCATCTCACTCTCTTTGAAACTTCTTTATCATGCTAAGAGGAGCAGGAAAAAGCAAAAAATTTCAGAATTGCACCTTGCAATGCGGAGAAATTACTGTTTGTGCATTTACAATATTCATTGATTTTTGCCATTGAAAAACGTCCAGAAATGATTGAAGCTACTGACTGAATGAAAGGAGCTGGCATCTCACTCTCTTTGAATCTTCTTTATCATGCTAAGAGGAGCAGTAAAAAGCAAAAAATTTCAGAATTGCACCTTGCAATGCGGAGAAATTACTGTTTGTGCATTTACAATATTCATTGATTTTTGCCATTGAAAAACGTCCAGAAATGTTTGAAGCTACTGACTGAATGAAAGGAGCTGGCATCTCACTCTCTTTGAATCTTCTTTATCATGCTAAGAGGAGCAGGAAAAAGCAAAAAATTTCAGAATTGCACCTTGCAATGTGGAGAAATTACTGTTTGTGCATTTACAATATTCATTGATTTTTGCCATTGAAAAACGTCCAGAAATGATTGAAGCTACTGACTGAATGAAAGGAGCTGGCATCTCACTCTCTTTGAATCTTCTTTACCATGCTAAGAGGAGCAGGAAAAAGCAAAAAATTTCGAATTGCACCTTGCAATGCGGAGAAATTACTGTTTGTGCATTTACAATATTCATTGATTTTTGCCATTGAAAAACATCATGTTATTCATATACCAGAAATGTTTGAAGCTACTGACTGAATGAAAGGAGCTGGCATCTCACTCTCTTTGAATCTTCTTTATCATGCTAAGAGGAGCAGGAAAAAGCAAAAAATTTCAGAATTGCACCTTGCAATGCGGAGAAATTACTGTTTGTGCATTTACAATATTCATTGATTTTTGCCATTGAAAAACGTCCAGAAATGATTGAAGCTACTGACTGAATGAAAGGAGCTGGCATCTCACTCTCTTTGAATCTTCTTTATCATGCTAAGAGGAGCAGTAAAAAGCAAAAAATTTCAGAATTGCACCTTGCAATGCGGAGAAATTACTGTTTGTGCATTTACAATATTCATTGATTTTTGCCATTGAAAAACGTCCAGAAATGTTTGAAGCTACTGACTGAATGAAAGGAGCTGGCATCTCACTCTCTTTGAATCTTCTTTATCATGCTAAGAGGAGCAGGAAAAAGCAAAAAATTTCAGAATTGCACCTTGCAATGTGGAGAAATTACTGTTTGTGCATTTACAATATTCATTGATTTTTGCCATTGAAAAACGTCCAGAAATGATTGAAGCTACTGACTGAATGAAAGAAGCTGGCATCTCACTGTCTTTGAATCTTCTTTATCATGCTAAGAGGAGCAGGAAAAAGCAAAAAATTTCAGAATTGCACCTTGCAATGCGGAGAAATTACTGTTTGTGGATTTACAATATTCATTGATTTTTGCCATTGAAAAACATCATGTTATTCATATACCAGAAATGTTTGAAGCTACTGACTGAATGAAAGAAGCTGGCATCTCACTCTCTTTGAATCTTCTTTATCATGCTAAGAGGAGCAGGAAAAAGCAAAAAATTTCAGAATTGCACCTTGCAATGCGGAGAAATTACTGTTTGTGCATTTACAATATTCATTGATTTTTGCCATTGAAAAACGTCCAGAAATGATTGAAGCTACTGACTGAATGAAAGGAGCTGGCATCTCACTCTCTTTGAATCTTCTTTATCATGCTAAGAGGAGCAGGAAAAAGCAAAAAAATTCAGAATTGCACCTTGCAATGCGGAGAAATTACTGTTTGTGCATTTACAATATTCATTGATTTTTGCCATTGAAAAACATGTTATTCATATACCAGAAATGTTTGAAGCTACTGACTGAATGAAAGGAGCTGGCATCTCACTCTCTTTGAATCTTCTTTATCATGCTAAGAGGAGCAGGAAAAAGCAAAAAATTTCAGAATTGCACCTTGCAATGCGGAGAAATTAGTTTGTGCATTTACAATATTCATTGATTTTTGCCATTGAAAAACGTCCAGAAATGATTGAAGCTACTGACTGAATGAAAGGAGCTGGCATCTCACTCTCTTTGAATCTTCTTTATCATTCTAAGAGGAGCAGGAAAAAGAAAAAAATTTCAGAATTGCACCTTGCAATGCGGAGAAATTACTGTTTGTGCATTTACAATATTCATTGATTTTTGCCATTGAAAAATGTCCAGAAATGATTGAAGCTACTGACTGAATGAAAGGAGCTGGCATCTCACTCTCTTTGAATCTTCTTTATCATGCTAAGAGGAGCAGGAAAAAGCAAAAAATTTCAGAATTGCACCTTGCAATGCGGAGAAATTACTGTTTGTGCATTTACAATATTTATTGATTTTTGCCATTGAAAAACGTCCAGAAATGATTGAAGCTACTGACTGAATGAAAGGAGCTGGCATCTCACTCTCTTTGAATCTTCTTTATCATGCTAAGAGGAGCAGGAAAAAGCAAAAAATTTCAGAATTGCACCTTGCAATGCGGAGAAATTACTGTTTGTGCATTTACAATATTCATTGATTTTTGCCATTGAAAAACATCATGTTATTCACATACCAGAAATGTTTGAAGCTACTGACTGAATGAAAGGAGCTGGCATCTCACTCTCTTTGAATCTTCTTTATCATGCTAAGAGGAGCAGGAAAAAGCAAAAAATTTCAGAATTGCACCTTGCAATGCGGAGAAATTACTGTTTGTGCATTTACAATATTCATTGATTTTTGCCATTGAAAAACGTCCAGAAATGTTTGAAGCTACTGACTGAATGAAAGGAGCTGGCATCTCACTCTCTTTGAATCTTCTTTATCATGCTAAGAGGAGCAGGAAAAAGCAAAAAATTTCAGAATTGCACCTTGCAATGCGGAGAAATTACTGTTTGTGCATTTACAATATTCATTGATTTTTGCCATTGAAAAACGTCCAGAAATGTTTGAAGCTACTGACTGAATGAAAGGAGCTGGCATCTCACTCTCTTTGAATCTTCTTTATCATGCTAAGAGGAGCAGGAAAAAGCAAAAAATTTCAGAATTGCACCTTGCAATGCGGAGAAATTACTGTTTGTGCATTTACAATATTCATTGATTTTTGCCATTGAAAAACGTCCAGAAATGTTTGAAGCTACTGACTGAATGAAAGGAGCTGGCATCTCACTCTCTTTGAATCTTCTTTATCATGCTAAGAGGAGCAGGAAAAAGCAAAAAATTTCAGAATTGCACCTTGCAATGCGGAGAAATTACTGTTTGTGGATTTACAATATTCATTGATTTTTGCCATTGAAAAACATCATGTTATTCATATACCAGAAATGTTTGAAGCTACTGACTGAATGAAAGGAGCTGGCATCTCACTCTCTTTGAATCTTCTTTAGCATGCTAAGAGGAGCAGGAAAAATCAAAAAATTTCAGAATTGCACCTTTCAATGCGGAGAAATTACTGTTTGTGCATTTACAATATTCATTGATTTTTGCCATTGAAAAACGTCCAGAAATGATTGAAGCTACTGACTGAATGAAAGGAGCTGGCATCTCACTCTCTTTGAATCTTCTTTATCATGCTAAGAGGAGCAGGAAAAAGCAAAAAATTTCAGGATTTCACCTTGCAATGCGGAGAAATTACTTTTTGTGCATTTACAATATTCATTGATTTTTGCCATTGAAAAACATCATGTTATTCATATACCAGAAATGATTAAAGCTACTGACTGAATGAAAGGAGCTGGCATCTCACTCTCTTTGAATCTTCTTTATCATGCTAAGAGGAGCAGGAAAAAGCAAAAAATTTCATAATTGCACCTTGCAATGCGGAGAAATTACTGTTTGTGCATTTACAATATTCATTGATTTTTGCCATTGAAAAACGTCCAGAAATGTTTGAAGCTACTGACTGAATGAAAGGAGCTGGCATCTCACTCTCTTTGAATCTTCTTTATCATGCTAAGAGGAGCAGGAAAAAGCAAAAAATTTCAGAATTGCACCTTGCAATGCGGAGAAATTACTGTTTGTGCATTTACAATATTCATTGATTTTTGCAATTGAAAAACGTCCAGAAATGTTTGAAGCTACTGACTGAATGAAAGGAGCTGGCATCTCACTCTCTTTGAATCTTCTTTATCATGCTAAGAGGAGCAGGAAAAAGCAAAAAATTTCAGAATTGCACCTTCCAATGCGGAGAAATTACTGTTTGTGCATTTACAATATTCATTGATTTTTGCCATTGAAAAACGTCCAGAAATGTTTGAAGCTACTGACTGAATGAAAGGATCTGGCATCTCACTCTCTTTGAATCTTCTTTATCATGCTAAGAGGAGCAGGAAAAAGCAAAAAATTTCAGAATTGCACCTTGCAATGCGGAGAAATTACTGTTTGTGCATTTACAATATTCATTGATTTTTGCCATTGAAAAACATCATGTTATTCATATACCAGAAATGTTTGAAGCTACTGACTGAATGAAAGGAGCTGGCATCTCACTCTCTTTGAATCTTCTTTATCATGCTAAGAGGAGCAGGAAAAAGCAAAAAATTTCAGAATTGCACCTTTCAATGCGGAGAAATTACTGTTTGTGCATTTACAATATTCATTGATTTTTGCCATTGAAAAACGTCCAGAAATGATTGAAGCTACTGACTGAATGAAAGGAGCTGGCATCTCACTCTCTTTGAATCTTCTTTATCATGCTAAGAGGAGCAGGAAAAAGCAAAAAAATTCAGAATTGCACCTTGCAATGCGGAGAAATTACTGTTTGTGCATTTACAATATTCATTGATTTTTGCCATTGAAAAACATGTTATTCATATACCAGAAATGTTTGAAGCTACTGACTGAATGAAAGGAGCTGGCATCTCACTCTCTTTGAATCTTCTTTATCATGCTAAGAGAAGCAGGAAAAAGCAAAAAATTTCAGAATTGCACCTTGCAATGCGGAGAAATCAGTTTGTGCATTTAAAATATTCATTGATTTTTGCCATTGAAAAACGTCCAGAAATGATTGAAGCTACTGACTGAATGAAAGGAGCTGGCATCTCACTCTCTTTGAATCTTCTTTATCATGCTAAGAGGAGCAGGAAAAAGCAAAAAATTTCAGAATTGCACCTTGCAATGTGGAGAAATTACTGTTTGTGCATTTACAATATTCATTGATTTTTGCCATTGAAAAACGTCCAGAAATGATTGAAGCTACTGACTGAATGAAAGGAGCTGGCATCTCACTCTCTTTGAATCTTCTTTATCATGCTAAGAGGAGCAGGAAAAAGCAAAAAATTTCAGAATTGCACCTTGCAATGCGGAGAAATTACTGTTTGTGGATTTACAATATTCATTGATTTTTGCCATTGAAAAACATCATGTTATTCATATACCAGAAATGTTTGAAGCTACTGACTGAATGAAAGAAGCTGGCATATCACTCTCTTTGAATCTTCTTTATCATGCTAAGAGTAGCAGGAAAAAGCAAAAAATTTCAGAATTGCACTTTGCAATGCGGAGAAATTACTGTTTGTGCATTTACAATATTCATTGATTTTTGCCATTGAAAAACGTCCAGAAATGTTTGAAGCTACTGACTGAATGAAAGGAGCTGGCATCTCACTCTCTTTGAATATTCTTTATCATGCTAAGAGGAGCAGGAAAAAGCAAAAAATTTCAGAATTGCACCTTGCAATGCGGAGAAATTACTGTTTGTGCATTTACAATATTCATTGATTTTTGCCATTGAAAAACGTCCAGAAATGTTTGAAGCTACTGACTGAATGAAAGGAGCTGGCATCTCACTCTCTTTGAATCTTCTTTATCATGCTAAGAGGAGCAGGAAAAAGCAAAAAATTTCAGAATTGCACCTTGCAATGCGGAGAAATTACTGTTTGTGCATTTACAATATTCATTGATTTTTGCCATTGAAAAACATCATGTTATTCATATACCAGAAATGTTTGAAGCTACTGACTGAATGAAAGGAGCTGGCATCTCACTCTCTTTGAATCTTCTTTATCATGCTAAGAGGAGCAGGAAAAAGTAAAAAAATTCAGAATTGCACCTTGCAATGCGGAGAAATTACTGTTTGTGCATTTACAATATTCATTGATTTTTGCCATTGAAAAACATGTTATTCATATACCAGAAATGTTTGAAGCTACTGACCGAATGAAAGGAGCTGGCATCTCACTCTCTTTGAATCTTCTTTATCATGCTAAGAGGAGCAGGAAAAAGCAAAAAATTTCAGAATTGCACCTTGCAATGCGGAGAAATTACTGTTTGTGCATTTACAATATTCATTGATTTTTGCCATTGAAAAACATCATGTTATTCATATACCAGAAATGTTTGAAGCTACTGACTGAATGAAAGGAGCTGGCATCTCACTCTCTTTGAATCTTCTTTATCATGCTAAGAGGAGCAGGAAAAAGCAAAAAATTTCAGAATTGCACCTTGCAATGCGGAGAAATTACTGTTTGTGGATTTACAATATTCATTGATTTTTGCCATTGAAAAACATCATGTTATTCATATACCAGAAATGTTTGAAGCTACTGACTGAATGAAAGAAGCTGGCATCTCACTCTCTTTGAATCTTCTTTATCATGCTAAGAGGAGCAGGAAAAAGCAAAAAATTTCAGAATTGCACCTTGCAATGCGGAGAAATTACTGTTTGTGCAGTTACAATATTCATTGATTTTTGCCATTGAAAAACGTCCAGAAATGATTGAAGCTACTGACTGAATGAAAGGAGCTGGCATCTCACTCTCTTTGAATCTTCTTTATCATGCTAAGAGGAGCAGGAAAAAGCAAAAAAATTCAGAATTGCACCTTGCAATGCGGAGAAATTACTGTTTGTGCATTTACAATATTCATTGATTTTTGCCATTGAAAAACATGTTATTCATATACCAGAAATGTTTGAAGCTACTGACTAAATGAAAGGAGCTGGCATGTCACTCTCTTTGAATCTTCTTTATCATGCTAAGAGAAGCAGGAAAAAGCAAAAAATTTCAGAATTGCACCTTGCAATGCGGAGAAATTAGTTTGTGCATTTACAATATTCATTGATTTTTGCCATTGAAAAACGTCCAGAAATGATTGAAGCTACTGACTGAATGAAAGGAGCTGGCATCTCACTCTCTTTGAATCTTCTTTATCATGCTAAGAGGAGCAGGAAAAAGCAAAAAATTTCAGAATTGCACCTGCAATGTGGAGAAATTACTGTTTGTGCATTTACAATATTCATTGATTTTTGCCATTGAAAAACGTCCAGAAATGAATGAAGCTACTGACTGAATGAAAGGAGCTGGCATCTCACTCTCTTTGAATCTTCTTTATCATGCTAAGAGGAGCAGGAAAAAGCAAAAAATTTCAGAATTGCACCTTGCAATGCGGAGAAATTACTGTTTGTGGATTTACAATATTCATTGAATTTTGCCATTGAAAAACATCATGTTATTCATATACCAGAAATGTTTGAAGCTACTGACTGAATGAAAGAAGCTGGCATCTCCCTCTCTTTGAATCTTCTTTATCATGCTAAGAGTAGCAGGAAAAAGCAAAAAATTTCAGAATTGCACTTTGCAATGCGGAGAAATTACTGTTTGTGCATTTACAATATTCATTGATTTTTGCCATTGAAAAACGTCCAGAAATGATTGAAGCTACTGACTGAATGAAAGGAGCTGGCATCTCACTCTCTTTGAATCTTCTTTATCATGCTAAGAGGAGCAGGAAAAAGCAAAAAAATTCAGAATTGCACCTTGCAATGCGGAGAAATTACTGTTTGTGCATTTACAATATTCATTGATTTTTGCCATTGAAAAACATGTTATTCATATACCAGAAATGTTTGAAGCTACTGACCGAATGAAAGGAGCTGGCATCTCACTCTCTTTGAATCTTCTTTATCATGCTAAGAGGAGCAGGAAAAAGCAAAAAATTTCAGAATTGCACCTTGCAATGCGGAGAAATTAGTTTGTGCATTTACAATATTCATTGATTTTTGCCATTGAAAAACGTCCAGAATTGATTGAAGCTACTGACTGAATGAAAGGAGCTGGCATCTCACTCTCTTTGAATCTTCTTTATCATGCTAAGAGGAGCAGGAAAAAGAAAAAAATTTCAGAATTGCACCTTGCAATGCGGAGAAATTACTGTTTGTGCATTTACAATATTCATTGATTTTTGCCATTGAAAAACGTCCAGAAATGATTGAAGCTACTGACTGAATGAAAGGAGCTGGCATCTCACTCTCTTTGAATCTTCTTTATCATGCTAAGAGGAGCAGGAAAAAGCAAAAAATTTCAGAATTGCACCTTGCAATGCGGAGAAATTACTGTTTGTGCATTTACAATATTCATTGATTTTTGCCATTGAAAAACATCATGTTATTCACATACCAGAAATGTTTGAAGCTACTGACTGAATGAAAGGAGCTGGCATCTCACTCTCTTTGAATCTTCTTTATCATGCTAAGAGAAGCAGGAAAAAGCAAAAAATTTCAGAATTGCACCTTGCAATGCGGAGAAATTACTGTTTGTGCATTTACAATATTCATTGATTTTTGCCATTGAAAAACATCATGTTATTCATATACCAGAAATGTTTGACGCTACTGACTGAATGAAAGGAGCTGGCATCTCACTCTCTTTGAATCTTCTTTATCATGCTAAGAGGATCAGGAAAAAGCAAAAAATTTCAGGATTGCACCTTGCAATGCGGAGAAATTACTTTTTGTGCATTTACAATATTCATTGATTTTTGCCATTGAAAAACATCATGTTATTCATATACCAGAAATGATTAAAGCTACTGACTGAATGAAAGGAGCTGGCATCTCACTCTCTTTGAATCTTCTTTATCATGCTAAGAGGAGCAGGAAAAAGCAAAAAATTTCATAATTGCACCTTGCAATGCGGAGAAATTACTGTTTGTGCATTTACAATATTCATTGATTTTTGCCATTGAAAAACGTCCAGAAATGTTTGAAGGTACTGACTGAATGAAAGGAGCTGGCATCTCACTCTCTTTGAATCTTCTTTATCATGCTAAGAGGAGCAGGAAAAAGCAAAAAATTTCAGAATTGCACCTTGCAATGCGGAGAAATTACTGTTTGTGCATTTACAATATTCATTGATTTTTGCCATTGAAAAGCGTCCAGAAATGTTTGAAGCTACTGACTGAATGAAAGGAGCTGGCATCTCACTCTCTTTGAATCTTCTTTATCATGCTAAGAGGAGCAGGAAAAAGCAAAAAATTTCAGAATTGCACCTTGCAATGCGGAGAAATTACTGTTTGTGCATTTACAATATTCATTGATTTTTGCCATTGAAAAACGTCCAGAAATGTTTGAAGCTACTGACTGAATGAAAGGAGCTGGCATCTCACTCTCTTTGAATCTTCTTTATCATGCTAAGAGGAGCAGGAAAAAGCAAAAAATTTCAGAATTGCACCTTGCAATGCGGAGAAATTACTGTTTGTGCATTTACAATATTCATTGATTTTTGCCATTGAAAAACGTCCAGAAATGATTGAAGCTACTGACTGAATGAAAGGAGCTGGCATCTCACGCTCTTTGAATCTTCTTTATCATGCTAAGAGGAGCAGGAAAAAGCAAAAAATTTCAGAATTGCACCTTGCAATGCGGAGAAATTACTGTTTGTGCATTTACAATATTCATTGATTTTTGCCATTGAAAAACGTCCAGAAATGTTTGAAGCTACTGACTGAATGAAAGGAGCTGGCATCTCACTCTCTTTGAATCTTCTTTATCATGCTAAGAGGAGCAGGAAAAAGCAAAAAATTTCAGAATTGCACCTTGCAGTGTGGAGAAATTACTATTTGTGCATTTACATATTCATTGATTTTTGCCATTGAAAAACGTCCAGAAATGTTTGAAGCTACTGACTGAATGAAAGGAGCTGGCATCTCACTCTCTTTGAATCTTCTTTATCATGCTAAGAGGAGCAGGAAAAAGCAAAAAATTTCAGAATTGCACCTTGCAATGTGGAGAAATTACTGTTTGTGCATTTACATATTCATTGATTTTTGCCATTGAAAAACGTCCAGAAATGTTTGAAGCTACTGACTGAATGAAAGGAGCTGGCATCTCACTCTCTTTGAATCTTCTTTATCATGCTAAGAGGAGCAGGAAAAAGCAAAAAATTTCAGAATTGCACCTTGCAATGCGGAGAAATTACTGTTTGTGCATTTACAATATTCATTGATTTTTGCCATTGAAAAACGTCCAGAAATGATTGAAGCTACTGACTGAATGAAAGGAGCTGGCATCTCACTCTCTTTGAATCTTCTTTATCATGCTAAGAGGAGCAGGAAAAAGCAAAAAATTTCAGAATTGCACCTTGCAATGCGGAGAAATTACTGTTTGTGCATTTACAATATTCATTGATTTTTGCCATTGAAAAACGTCCAGAAATGTTTGAAGCTACTGACTGAATGAAAGGAGCTGGCATCTCACTCTCTTTGAATCTTCTTTATCATGCTAAGAGGAGCAGGAAAAAGCAAAAAATTTCAGAATTGCACCTTGCAATGTGGAGAAATTACTGTTTGTGCATTTACATATTCATTGATTTTTGCCATTGAAAAACGTCCAGAAATGATTGAAGCTACTGACTGAATGAAAGGAGCTGGCATCTCACTCTCTTTGAATCTTCTTTATCATGCTAAGAGGAGCAGGAAAAAGCAAAAAATTTCAGAATTGCACCTTGCAATGCGGAGAAATTACTGTTTGTGCATTTACAATATTCATTGATTTTTGCCATTGAAAAACATCATGTTATTCATATACCAGAAATGTTTGAAGCTACTGACTGAATGAAAGGAGCTGGCATCTCACTCTCTTTGAATCTTCTTTGTCATGCTAAGAGGATCAGGAAAAAGCAAAAAATTTCAGGATTGCACCTTGCAATGCGGAGAAATTACTTTTTGTGCATTTACAATATTCATTGATTTTTGCCATTGAAAAACATCATGTTATTCATATACCAGAAATGATTAAAGCTACTGTCTGAATGAAAGGAGCTGGCATCTCACTCTCTTTGAATCTTCTTTATCATGCTAAGAGGAGCAGGAAAAAGCAAAAAAATTCATAATTGCACCTTGCAATGCGGAGAAATTACTGTTTGTGCATTTACAATATTCATTGATTTTTGCCATTGAAAAACGTCCAGAAATGTTTGAAGCTACTGACTGAATGAAAGGAGCTGGCATCTCACTCTCTTTGAATCTTCTTTATCATGCTAAGAGGAGCAGGAAAAAGCAAAAAATTTCAGAATTGCACCTTGCAATGCGGGAAATTACTGTTTGTGCATTTACAATATTCATTGATTTTTGCCATTGAAAAACATCATGTTATTCATATACCAGAAATGTTTGAAGCTACTGACTGAATGAAAGGAGCTGGCATCTCACTCTCTTTGAATCTTCTTTATCATGCTAAGAGGAGCAGGAAAAAGCAAAAAAATTCAGAATTGCACCTTGCAATGCGGAGAAATTACTGTTTGTGGATTTACAATATTCATTGATTTTTGCCATTGAAAAACATCATGTTATTCATATACCAGAAATGTTTGAAGCTACTGACTGAATGAAAGAAGCTGGCATCTCACTCTCTTTGAATCTTCTTTATCATGCTAAGAGGAGCAGGAAAAAGCAAAAAATTTCAGAATTGCACCTTGCAATGCGGAGAAATTACTGTTTGTGCATTTACAATATTCATTGATTTTTGCCATTGAAAAACGTCCAGAAATGATTGAAGCTACTGACTGAATGAAAGGAGCTGGCTTCTCACTCTCTTTGAATCTTCTTTATCATGCTAAGAGGAGCAGGAAAAAGCAAAAAAATTCAGAATTGCACCTTGCAATGCGGAGAAATTACTGTTTGTGCATTTACAATATTCATTGATTTTTGCCATTGAAAAACGTCCAGAAATGATTGAAGCTACTGACTGAATGAAAGGAGCTGGAATCTCACTCTCTTTGAATCTTCTTTATCATGCTAAGAGGATCAGGAAAAAGCAAAAAATTTCAGGATTGCACCTTGCAATGCGGAGAAATTACTTTTTGTGCATTTACAATATTCATTGATTTTTGCCATTGAAAAACATCATGTTATTCATATACCAGAAATGTTTGAAGCTACTGACTGAATGAAAGAAGCTGGCATCTCACTCTCTTTGAATCTTCTTTATCATGCTAAGAGGAGCAGGAAAAAGCAAAAAATTTCAGAATTGCACCTTGCAATGCGGAGAAATTACTGTTTGTGCATTTACAATATTCATTGATTTTTGCCATTGAAAAACGTCCAGAAATGATTGAAGCTACTGACTGAATGAAAGGAGCTGGCATCTCACTCTCTTTGAATCTTCTTTATCATGCTAAGAGGAGCAGGAAAAAGCAAAAAAATTCAGAATTGCACCTTGCAATGCGGAGAAATTACTGTTTGTGCATTTACAATATTCATTGATTTTTGCCATTGAAAAACATGTTATTCATATACCAGAAATGTTTGAAGCTACTGACTGAATGAAAGGAGCTGGCATCTCACTCTCTTTGAATCTTCTTTATTATGCTAAGAGGAGCAGGAAAAAGCAAAAAATTTCAGAATTGCACCTTGCAATGCGGAGAAATTAGTTTGTGCATTTACAATATTCATTGATTTTTGCCATTGAAAAACGTCCAGAAATGATTGAAGCTACTGACTGAATGAAAGGAGCTGGCATCTCACTCTCTTTGAATCTTCTTTATCATGCTAAGAGGAGCAGGAAAAAGAAAAAAATTTCAGAATTGCACCTTGCAATGCGGAGAAATTACTGTTTGTGCATTTACAATATTCATTGATTTTTGCCATTGAAAAACGTCCAGAAATGATTGAAGCTACTGACTGAATGAAAGGAGCTGGCATCTCACTCTCTTTGAATCTTCTTTATCATGCTAAGAGGAGCAGGAAAAAGCAAAAAATTTCAGAATTGCACCTTGCAATGCGGAGAAATTACTGTTTGTGCATTTACAATATTCATTGATTTTTGCCATTGAAAAACATCATGTTATTCACATACCAGAAATGTTTGAAGCTACTGACTGAATGAAAGGAGCTGGCATCTCACTCTCTTTGAATCTTCTTTATCATGCTAAGAGGAGCAGGAAAAAGCAAAAAAATTCAGAATTGCACCTTGCAATGCGGAGAAATTACTGTTTGTGCATTTACAATATTCATTGATTTTTGCCATTGAAAAACATCATGTTATTCATATACCAGAAATGATTAAAGCTACTGAATGAATGAAAGGAGCTGGCATCTCACTCTCTTTGAATCTTCTTTATAATGCTAAGAGGAGCAGGAAAAAGCAAAAAATTTCATAATTGCACCTTGCAATGCGGAGAAATCACTGTTTGTGAATTTACAATATTCATTGATTTTTGCCATTGAAAAACGTCCAGAAATGTTTGAAGCTACTGACTGAATGAAAGGAGCTGGCATCTCACTCTCTTTGAATCTTCTTTATCATGCTAAGAGGAGCAGGAAAAAGCAAAAAATTTCAGAATTGCACCTTGCAATGCGGAGAAATTACTGTTTGTGCATTTACAATATTCATTGATTTTTGCCATTGAAAAACGTCCAGAAATGTTTGAAGCTACTGACTGAATGAAAGGAGCTGGCATCTCACTCTCTTTGAATCTTCTTTATCATGCTAAGAGGAGCAGGAAAAAGCAAAAAATTTCAGAATTGCACCTTGCAATGCGGAGAAATTACTGTTTGTGCATTTACAATATTCATTGATTTTTGCCATTGAAAAACATCATGTTATTCATATACCAGAAATGTTTGAAGCTACTGACTGAATGAAAGGAGCTGGCATCTCACTCTCTTTGAATCTTCTTTATCATGCTAAGAGGAGCAGGAAAAAGCAAAAAATTTCAGAATTGCACCTTGCAATGCGGAGAAATTACTGTTTGTGCATTTACAATATTCATTGATTTTTGCCATTGAAAAACGTCCAGAAATGATTGAAGCTACTGACTGAATGAAAGGAGCTGGCATCTCACTCTCTTTGAATCTTCTTTATCATGCTAAGAGGAGCGGGAAAAAGCAAAAAATTTCAGAATTGCACCTTGCAATGCGGAGAAATTACTGTTTGTGCATTTACAATATTCATTGATTTTTGCCATTGAAAAACGTCCAGAAATGTTTGAAACTACTGACTGAACGAAAGGAGCTGGCATCTCACTCTCTTTGAATCTTCTTTATCATGCTAAGAGGAGCAGGAAAAAGCATAAAATTTCAGAATTGCACCTTGCAATGTGGAGAAATTACTGTTTGTGCATTTACAATATTCATTGATTTTTGCCATTGAAAAACGTCCAGAAATGATTGAAGCTACTGACTGAATGAAAGGAGCTGGCATCTCACTCTCTTTGAGTTTTCTTTACCATGCTAAGAGGAGCAGGAAAAAGCAAAAAATTTCAGAATTGCACCTTGCAATGCGGAGAAATTACTGTTTGTGCATTTACAATATTCATTGATTTTTGCCATTGAAAAACATCATGTTATTCATATACCAGAAATGTTTGAAGCTACTGACTGAATGAAAGGAGCTGCCATCTCACTCTCTTTGAATCTTCTTTATCATGCTAAGAGGAGCAGGAAAAAGCAAAAAATTTCAGAATTGCATCTTGCAATGTGGAGAAATTACTGTTTGTGCATTTACAATATTCATTGATTTTTGCCATTGAAAAACATGTTATTCATATACCAGAAATGTTTGAAGCTACTGACTGAATGAAAAGAGCTGGCATCTCACTCTCTTTGAATCTTCTTTATCATGCTAAGAGGAGCAGGAAAAAGCAAAAAATTTCAGAATTGCACCTTCCAATGCGGAGAAATTACTGTTTTTGCATTTACAATATTCATTGATTTTTGCCATTGAAAAACGTCCAGAAATGATTGAAGCTACTGACTGAATGAAAGGAGCTGGCATCTCACTCTCTTTGAATCTTCTTTATCATGCTAAGAGGAGCAGGAAAAAGCAAAAAATTTCAGAATTGCACCTTGCAATGCGGAGAATTTACTGTTTGTGCATTTACAATATTCATTGATTTTTGCAATTGAAAAACATCATGTTATTCATATACCAGAAATGTTTGAAGCTACTGACTGAATGAAAGGAGCTGGCATCTCACTCTTTGAATCTTCTTTATCATGCTAAGAGGAGCAGGAAAAAGCAAAAAATTTCAGAATTGCACCTTGCAATGTGGAGAAATTACTGTTTGTGCATTTACAATATTCATTGATTTTTGCCATTGAAAAACGTCCAGAAATGATTGAAGCTACTGACTGAATGAAAGGAGCTGGCATCTCACTCTCTTTGAATCTTCTTTATCATGCTAAGAGGAGCAGGAAAAAGCAAAAAATTTCAGAATTGCACCTTGCAATGCGGAGAAATTACTGTTTGTGCATTTACAATATTCATTGATTTTTGCCATTGAAAAACATCATGTTATTCATATACCAGAAATGTTTGAAGCTACTGACTGAATGAAAGGAGCTGGCATCTCACTCTCTTTGAATCTTCTTTATCATGCTAAGAGGAGCAGGAAAAAGCAAAAAATTTCAGAATTGCACCTTGCAATGCGGAGAAATTACTGTTTGTGGATTTACAATATTCATTGATTTTTGCCATTGAAAAACATCATGTTATTCATATACCAGAAATGTTTGAAGCTACTGACTGAATGAAAGAAGCTGGCATCTCACTCTCTTTGAATCTTCTTTATCATGCTAAGAGGAGCAGGAAAAAGCAAAAAATTTCAGAATTGCACCTTACAATGCGGACAAATTACTGTTTGTGCATTTACAATATTCATTGATTTTTGCCATTGAAAAACATCATGTTATTCATATACCAGAAATGCTTGAAGCTACTGACTGAATGAAAGGAGCTGGCATCTCACTCTCTTTGAATCTTCTTTATCATGCTAAGAGGATCAGGAAAAAGCAAAAAATTTCAGGATTGCACCTTGCAATGCGGAGAAATTACTTTTTGTGCATTTACAATATTCATTGATTTTTGCCATTGAAAAACATCATGTTATTCATATACCAGAAATGATTAAAGCTACTGACTGAATGAAAGGAGCTGGCATCTCACTCTCTTTGAATCTTCTTTATCATGCTAAGAGGAGCAGGAAAAAGCAAAAAATTTCATAATTGCACCTTGCAATGCGGAGAAATTACTGTTTGTGCATTTACAATATTCATTGATTTTTGCCATTGAAAAACGTCCAGAAATGTTTGAAGCTACTGACTGAATGAAAGGAGCTGGCATCTCACTCTCTTTGAATCTTCTTTATCATGCTAAGAGGAGCAGGAAAAAGCAAAAAATTTCAGAATTGCACCTTGCAATGCGGAGAAATTACTGTTTGTGCATTTACAATATTCATTGATTTTTGCCATTGAAAAACGTCCAGAAATGTTTGAAGCTACTGACTGAATGAAAGGAGCTGGCATCTCACTCTCTTTGAATCTTCTTTATCATGCTAAGAGGAGCAGGAAAAAGCAAAAAATTTCAGAATTGCACCTTGCAATGCGGAGAAATCACTGTTTGTGCATTTACAATATTCATTGATTTTTGCCATTGAAAAACGTCCAGAAATGTTTGAAGCTACTGACTGAATGAAAGGAGCTGGCATCTCACTCTCTTTGAATCTTCTTTATCATGCTTAGAGGAGCAGGAAAAAGCAAAAAATTTCAGAATTGCACCTTGCAATGCGGAGAAATTACTGTTTGTGCATTTACAATATTCATTGATTTTTGCCATTGAAAAACATCATGTTATTCATATACCAGAAATGTTTGAAGCTACTGTCTGAATGCAAGGAGCTGGCATCTCACTCTCTTTGAATCTTCTTTATCATGCTAAGAGGAGCAGGAAAAAGCAAAAAATTTCAGAATTGCACCTTGCAATGCGGAGAAATTACTGTTTGTGCATTTACAATATTCATTGATTTTTGCCATTGAAAAACGTCCAGAAATGATTGAAGCTACTGACTGAATGAAAGGAGCTGGCATCTCACTCTCTTTGAATCTTCTTTATCATGCTAAGAGGAGTGGGAAAAAGCAAAAAATTTCAGAATTGCACCTTGCAATGCGGAGAAATTACTGTTTGTGCATTTACAATATTCATTGATTTTTGCCATTGAAAAACGTCCAGAAATGTTTGAAGCTACTGACTGAATGAAAGGAGCTGGCATCTCACTCTCTTTGAATCTTCTTTATCATGCTAAGAGGAGCAGGAAAAAGCAAAAAATTTCAGAATTGCACCTTGCAATGCGGAGAAATTACTGTTTGTGCATTTACAATATTCATTGATTTTTGCCATTGAAAAACATCATGTTATTCATATACCAGAAATGTTTGAAACTACTGACTGAATGAAAGGAGCTGGCATCTCACTCTCTTTGAATCTTCTTTATCATGCTAAGAGCAGCAGGAAAAAGCAAAAAATTTCAGAATTGCACCTTGCAATGTGGAGAAATTACTGTTTGTGCATTTACAATATTCATTGATTTTTGCCATTGAAAAACATGTTATTCATATACCAGAAATGTTTGAAGCTACTGACTGAATGAAAAGAGCTGGCATCTCACTCTCTTTGAATCTTCTTTATCATGCTAAGAGGAGCAGGAAAAAGCAAAAAATTTCAAAATTGCACCTTGCAATGCGGAGAAATTACTGTTTTTGCATTTACAATATTCATTGATTTTTGCCATTGAAAAACGTCCAGAAATGATTGAAGCTACTGACTGAATGAAAGGAGCTGGCATCTCACGCTCTTTGAATCTTCTTTATCATGCTAAGAGGAGCAGGAAAAAGCAAAAAATTTCAGAATTGCACCTTGCAATGCGGAGAATTTACTGTTTGTGCATTTACAATATTCATTGATTTTTGCCATTGAAAAACGTCCAGAAATGATTGAAGCTACTGACTGAATGAAAGGAGCTGGCATCTCACTCTTTTTGAATCTTCTTTATCATGCTAAGAGGAGCAGGAAAAAGCAAAAAATTTCAGAATTGCACCTTGCAATGCGGAGAAATTACTGTTTGTGCATTTACAATATTCATTGATTTTTGCCATTGAAAAACATCATGTTATTCATATACCAGAAATGTTTGAAGCTACTGACTGAATGAAAGGAGCTGGCATCTCACTCTCTTTGAATCTTCTTTATCATGCTAAGAGGAGCAGTAAAAAGCAAAAAATTTGAGAATTGCACCTTGCAATGCGGAGAAATTACTGTTTGTGCATTTACAATATTCATTGATTTTTGCCATTGAAAAACATCATGTTATTCATATACCATAAATGATTGAAGCTACTGACTGAATGAAAGGAGCTGGCATCTCACTCTCTTTGAATCTTCTTTATCATGCTAAGAGGAGCAGGAAAAAGCAAAAAATTTCAGAATTGCACCTTGCAATGCGGAGAAATTACTGTTTGTGCATTTACAATATTCATTGATTTTTGCCTTTGAAAAACATCATGTTATTCATATACCAGAAATGTTTGAAGCTACTGACTGAATGAAAGGAGCTGGCATCTCACTCTCTTTGAATCTTCTTTATCATGCTAAGAGGAGCAGGAAAAAGCAAAAAATTTCAGAATTGCACGTTGCAATGCGGAGAAATTACTGTTTGTGTATTTACAATATTCATTGATTTTTGCCATTGAAAAACATCATGTTATTCATATACCAGAAATGTTTGAAGCTACTGACTGAATGAAAGGAGCTGGCATCTCACTCTCTTTGAATCTTCTTTATCATGCTAAGAGGAGCAGGAAAAAGCAAAAAATTTCAGAATTGCACCTTGCAATGCGGAGAAATTAATGTTTGTGCATTTACAATATTCATTGATTTTTGCCATTGAAAAACGTCCAGAAATGTTTGAAGCTACTGACTGAATGAAAGGAGCTGGCATCTCACTCTCTTTGAATCTTCTTTATCATGCTAAGAGGAGCAGGAAAAAGCAAAAAATTTCAGAATTGCACCTTGCAATGCGGAGAAATTACTGTTTGTGCATTTACAATATTCATTGATTTTTGCCATTGAAAAACGTCCAGAAATGATTGAAGCTACTGACTGAATGAAAGGAGCTGGCATCTCACTCTCTTTGAATCTTCTTTATCATGCTAAGAGGAGCAGGAAAAAGCAAAAAATTTCAGAATTGCACCTTGCAATGCGGAGAAATTACTGTTTGTGCATTTACAATATTCATTGGTTTTTGCCTTTGAAAAACATCATGTTATTCATATACCAGAAATGTTTGAAGCTACTGACTGAATGAAAGGAGCTGGCATCTCACTCTCTTTGAATCTTCTTTATCATGCTAAGAGGAGCAGGAAAAAGCAAAAAATTTCAGAATTGCACCTTGCAATGCGGAGAAATTACTGTTTGTGCATTTACAATATTCATTGATTTTTGCCATTGAAAAACATCATGTTATTCATATACCAGAAATGTTTGAAGCTACTGACTGAATGAAAGGAGCTGGCATCTCACTCTCTTTGAATCTTCTTTATCATGCTAAGAGGAGCAGGAAAAAGCAAAAAATTTCAGAATTGCACCTTGCAATGCGGAGAAATTACTGTTTGTGCATTTACAATATTCATTGATTTTTGCCATTGAAAAATGTCAAGAAATGTTTGAAGCTACTGACTGAATGAAAGGAGATGGCATCTCACTCTCTTTGAATCTTCTTTATCATGCTAAGAGGAGCAGGAAAAAGCAAAAAATTTCAGAATTGCACCTTGCAATGCGGAGAAATTACTGTTTGTGCATTTACAATATTCATTGATTTTTGCCATTGAAAAACGTCCAGAAATGATTGAAGCTACTGACTGAATGAAAGGAGCTGGCATCTCACTCTCTTTGAATCTTCTTTATCATGCTAAGAGGAGCAGGAAAAAGCAAAAAATTTCAGAATTGCACCTTGCAATGCGGATAAATTACTGTTTGTGCATTTACAATATTCATTGATTTTTGCCATTGAAAAACATGTTATTCATATACCAGAAATGTTTGAAGCTACTGACTGAATGAAAGGAGCTGGCATCTCACTCTCTTTGAATCTTCTTTTTTATGCTAAGAGGAGCAGGAAAAAGCAAAAAATTTCAGAATTGCACCTTGCAATGCGGAGAAATTAGTTTGTGCATTTACAATATTCATTGATTTTTGCCATTGAAAAACATCATGTTATTCATATACCAGAAATGTTTGAAGCTACTGACTGAATGAAAGGAGCTGGCATCTCACTCTCTTTGAATCTTCTTTATCATGCTAAGAGGAGCAGGAAAAAGCAAAAAATTTCAGAATTGCACCTTGCAATGCGGAGAAATTACTGTTTGTGCATTTACAATATTCATTTATTTTTGCCATTGAAAAACATCATGTTATTCATATACCAGAAATGTTTGAAACTACTGACTGAATGAAAGGAGCTGGCATCTCACTCTCTTTGAATCTTCTTTATCATGCTAAGAGGAGCAGGAAAAAGCAAAAAATTTCAGAATTGCACCTTGCAATGTGGAGAAATTACTGTTTGTGCATTTACAATATTCATTGATTTTTGCCATTGAAAAACATGTTATTCATATACCAGAAATGTTTGAAGCTACTGACTGAATGAAAAGAGCTGGCATCTCACTCTCTTTGAATCTTCTTTATCATGCTAAGAGGAGCAGGAAAAAGCAAAAAATTTCAAAATTGCACCTTGCAATGCGGAGAAATTACTGTTTTTGCATTTACAATATTCATTGATTTTTGCCATTGAAAAACGTCCAGAAATGATTGAAGCTACTGACTGAATGAAAGGAGCTGGCATCTCACGCTCTTTGAATCTTCTTTATCATGCTAAGAGGAGCAGGAAAAAGCAAAAAATTTCAGAATTGCACCTTGCAATGCGGAGAAATTACTGTTTGTGCATTTACAATATTCATTGATTTTTGCCATTGAAAAACATCATGTTATTCATATACCAGAAATGTTTGAAGCTACTGACTGAATGAAAGGAACTGGCATCTCACTCTCTTTGAATCTTCTTTATCATGCTAAGAGGAGCAGGAAAAAGCAAAAAATTTCAGAATTGCACCTTGCAATGCGGAGAAATTACTGTTTGTGCATTTACAATATTCATTGATTTTTGCCATTTAAAAACATCATGTTATTCATATACCAGAAATGATTGAAGCTACTGACTGAATGAAAGGAGCTGGCATCTCACTCTCTTTGAATCTTCTTTATCATGCTAAGAGGAGCAGGAAAAAGCAAAAAATTTCAGAATTGCACCTTGCAATGCGGAGAAATTACTGTTTGTGCATTTACAATATTCATTGATTTTTGCCTTTGAAAAACATCATGTTATTCATATACCAGAAATGTTTGAAGCTACTGACTTAATGAAAGGAGCTGGCATCTCACTCTCTTTGAATCTTCTTTATCATGCTAAGAGGAGCAGGAAAAAGCAAAAAATTTCAGAATTGCACCTTGCAATGCGGAGAAATTACTGTTTGTGTATTTACAATATTCATTGATTTTTGCCATTGAAAAACATCATGTTATTCATATACCAGAAATGTTTGAAGCTACTGACTGAATGAAAGGAGCTGGCATCTCACTCTCTTTGAATCTTCTTTATCATGCTAAGAGGAGCAGGAAAAAGCAAAAAATTTCAGAATTGCACCTTGCAATGCGGAGAAATTACTGTTTGTGCATTTACAATATTCATTGATTTTTGCCATTGAAAAACGTCCAGAAATGTTTGAAGCTACTGACTGAATGAAAGGAGCTGGCATCTCACTCTCTTTGAATCTTCTTTATCATGCTAAGAGGAGCAGGAAAAAGCAAAAAATTTCAGAATTGCACCTTGCAATGCGGAGAAATTACTGTTTGTGCATTTACAATATTCATTGATTTTTGCCATTGAAAAACGTCCAGAAATGATTGAAGCTACTGACTGAATGAAAGGAGCTGGCATCTCACTCTCTTTGAATCTTCTTTATCATGCTAAGAGGAGCAGGAAAAAGCAAAAAATTTCAGAATTGCACCTTGCAATGCGGAGAAATTACTGTTTGTGCATTTACAATATTCATTGGTTTTTGCCTTTGAAAAACATCATGTTATTCATATACCAGAAATGTTTGAAGCTACTGACTGAATGAAAGGAGCTGGCATCTCACTCTCTTTGAATCTTCTTTATCATGCTAAGAGGAGCAGGAAAAAGCAAAAAATTTCAGAATTGCACCTTGCAATGCGGAGAAATTACTGTTTGTGCATTTACAATATTCATTGATTTTTGCCATTGAAAAACATCATGTTATTCATATACCAGAAATGTTTGAAGCTACTGACTGAATGAAAGGAGCTGGCATCTCACTCTCTTTGAATCTTCTTTATCATGCTAAGAGGAGCAGGAAAAAGCAAAAAATTTCAGAATTGCACCTTGCAATGCGGAGAAATTACTGTTTGTGCATTTACAATATTCATTGATTTTTGCCATTGAAAAATGTCAAGAAATGTTTGAAGCTACTGACTGAATGAAAGGAGATGGCATCTCACTCTCTTTGAATCTTCTTTATCATGCTAAGAGGAGCAGGAAAAAGCAAAAAATTTCAGAATTGCACCTTGCAATGCGGAGAAATTACTGTTTGTGCATTTACAATATTCATTGATTTTTGCCATTGAAAAACGTCCAGAAATGATTGAAGCTACTGACTGAATGAAAGGAGCTGGCATCTCACTCTCTTTGAATCTTCTTTATCATGCTAAGAGGAGCAGGAAAAAGCAAAAAATTTCAGAATTGCACCTTGCAATGCGGAGAAATTAGTTTGTGCATTTACAATATTCATTGATTTTTG
The DNA here is from genome assembly GCF_046119375.1 of Phyllobates terribilis. Classification (NCBI taxonomy): domain Eukaryota; kingdom Metazoa; phylum Chordata; class Amphibia; order Anura; family Dendrobatidae; genus Phyllobates; species Phyllobates terribilis. Next base: position 1,049,579 of record NW_027363115.1, on the reverse strand, counting down.
CCATTGAAAAACATCATGTTATTCATATACCAGAAATGTTTGAAGCTACTGACTGAATGAAAGGAGCTGGCATCTCACTCTCTTTGAATCTTCTTTATCATGCTAAGAGGAGCAGGAAAAAGCAAAAAATTTCAGAATTGCACCTTGCAATGCGGAGAAATTACTGTTTGTGCATTTACAATATTCATTGATTTTTGCCATTGAAAAATGTCAAGAAATGTTTGAAGCTACTGACTGAATGAAAGGAGATGGCATCTCACTCTCTTTGAATCTTCTTTGTCATGCTAAGAGGAGCAGGAAAAAGCAAAAAATTTCAGAATTGCACCTTGCAATGCGGAGAAATTACTGTTTGTGCATTTACAATATTCATTGATTTTTGCCATTGAAAAACGTCCAGAAATGATTGAAGCTACTGACTGAATGAAAGGAGCTGGCATCTCACTCTCTTTGAATCTTCTTTATCATGCTAAGAGGAGCAGGAAAAAGCAAAAAATTTCAGAATTGCACCTTGCAATGCGGAGAAATTACTGTTTGTGCATTTACAATATTCATTGATTTTTGCCATTGAAAAACATCATGTTATTCATATACCAGAAATGATTGAAGCTACTGACTGAATGAAAGGAGCTGGCATCTCACTCTCTTTGAATCTTCTTTATCATGCTCAGAGGAGCAGGAAAAAGCAAAAAATTTCAGAATTGCACCTTGCAATGCGGAGAAATTACTGTTTGTGCATTTACAATATTCATTGATTTTTGCCATTGAAAAACGTCCAGAAATGTTTGAAGCTACTGACTGAATGAAAGGAGCTGGCATCTCACTCTCTTTGAATCTTCTTTATCATGCTAAGAGGAGCAGGAAAAAGCAAAAAATTTCAGAATTGCACCTTGCAATGCGGAGAAATTACTGTTTGTGCATTTACAATATTCATTGATTTTTGCCATTGAAAAACGTCCAGAAATGATTGAAGCTACTGACTGAATGAAAGGAGCTGGCATCTCACTCTCTTTGAATATTCTTTATCATGCTAAGAGGAGCAGGAAAAAGCAAAAAATTTCAGAATTGCACCTTGCAATGCGGAGAAATTACTGTTTGTGCATTTACAATATTCATTGATTTTTGCCATTGAAAAACATCATGTTATTCATATACCAGAAATGATTGAAGCTACTGACTGAATGAAAGGAGCTGGCATCTCACTCTCTTTGAATCTTCTTTATCATGCTCAGAGGAGCAGGAAAAAGCAAAAAATTTCAGAATTGCACCTTGCAATGCGGAGAAATTACTGTTTGTGCATTTACAATATTCATTGATTTTTGCCATTGAAAAACGTCCAGAAATGTTTGAAGCTACTGACTGAATGAAAGGAGCTGGCATCTCACTCTCTTTGAATCTTCTTTATCATGCTAAGAGGAGCAGGAAAAAGCAAAAAATTTCAGAATTGCACCTTGCAATGCGGAGAAATTACTGTTTGTGCATTTACAATATTCATTGATTTTTGCCGTTGAAAAACGTCCAGAAATGATTGAAGCTACTGACTGAATGAAAGGAGCTGGCATCTCACTCTCTTTGAATCTTCTTTATCATGCTAAGAGGAGCAGGAAAAAGCAAAAAATTTCAGAATTGCACCTTGCAATGCGGAGAAATTACTGTTTGTGCATTTACAATTATCATTGATTTTTGCCATTGAAAAACATCATGTTATTCATATACCAGAAATGATTGAAGCTACTGACTGAATGAAAGGAGCTGGCATCTCACTCTCTTTGAATCTTCTTTATCATGCTCAGAGGAGCAGGAAAAAGCAAAAAATTTCAGAATTGCACCTTGCAATGCGGAGAAATTACTGTTTGTGCATTTACAATATTCATTGATTTTTGCCATTGAAAAACGTCCAGAAATGTTTGAAGCTACTGACTGAATGAAAGGAGCTGGCATCTCACTCTCTTTGAATCTTCTTTATCATGCTAAGAGGAGCAGGAAAAAGCAAAAAATTTCAGAATTGCACCTTGCAATGCGGAGAAATTACTGTTTGTGCATTTACAATATTCATTGATTTTTGCCATTGAAAAACATCATGTTATTCATATACCAGAAATGATTGAAGCTACTGACTGAATGAAAGGAGCTGGCATCTCACTCTCTTTGAATCTTCTTTATCATGCTCAGAGGAGCAGGAAAAAGCAAAAAATTTCAGAATTGCACCTTGCAATGCGGAGAAATTACTGTTTGTGCATTTACAATATTCATTGATTTTTGCCATTGAAAAACGTCCAGAAATGTTTGAAGCTACTGACTGAATGAAAGGAGCTGGCATCTCACTCTCTTTGAATCTTCTTTATCATGCTAAGAGGAGCAGGAAAAAGCAAAAAATTTCAGAATTGCACCTTGCAATGCGGAGAAATTACTGTTTGTGCATTTACAATATTCATTGATTTTTGCCATTGAAAAACGTCCAGAAATGATTGAAGCTACTGACTGAATGAAAGGAGCTGGCATCTCACTCTCTTTGAATATTCTTTATCATGCTAAGAGGAGCAGGAAAAAGCAAAAAATTTCAGAATTGCACCTTGCAATGCGGAGAAATTACTGTTTGTGCATTTACAATATTCATTGATTTTTGCCATTGAAAAACATCATGTTATTCATATACCAGAAATGATTGAAGCTACTGACTGAATGAAAGGAGCTGGCATCTCACTCTCTTTGAATCTTCTTTATCATGCTCAGAGGAGCAGGAAAAAGCAAAAAATTTCAGAATTGCACCTTGCAATGCGGAGAAATTACTGTTTGTGCATTTACAATATTCATTGATTTTTGCCATTGAAAAACGTCCAGAAATGTTTGAAGCTACTGACTGAATGAAAGGAGCTGGCATCTCACTCTCTTTGAATCTTCTTTATCATGCTAAGAGGAGCAGGAAAAAGCAAAAAATTTCAGAATTGCACCTTGCAATGCGGAGAAATTACTGTTTGTGCATTTACAATATTCATTGATTTTTGCCGTTGAAAAACGTCCAGAAATGATTGAAGCTACTGACTGAATGAAAGGAGCTGGCATCTCACTCTCTTTGAATCTTCTTTATCATGCTAAGAGGAGCAGGAAAAAGCAAAAAATTTCAGAATTGCACCTTGCAATGCGGAGAAATTACTGTTTGTGCATTTACAATATTCATTGATTTTTGCCATTGAAAAACATCATGTTATTCATATACCAGAAATGATTGAAGCTACTGACTGAATGAAAGGAGCTGGCATCTCACTCTCTTTGAATCTTCTTTATCATGCTAAGAGGAGCAGGAAAAAGCAAAAAATTTCAGAATTGCACCTTGCAATGCGGAGAAATTACTGTTTGTGCATTTACAATATTCATTGATTTTTGCCATTGAAAAATGTCAAGAAATGTTTGAAGCTACTGACTGAATGAAAGGAGCTGGCATCTCACTCTCTTTGAATCTTCTTTATCATGCTAAGAGGAGCAGGAAAAAGCAAAAAATTTCAGAATTGCACCTTGCAATGCGGAGAAATTACTGTTTGTGCATTTACAATATTCATTGATTTTTGCCATTGAAAAACGACCAGAAATGATTGAAGCTACTGACTGAATGAAAGGAGCTGGCATCTCACTCTCTTTGAATCTTCTTTATCATGCTAAGAGGAGCAGGAAAAAGCAAAAAATTTCAGAATTGCACCTTGCAATGCGGAGAAATTACTGTTTGTGCATTTACAATTATCATTGATTTTGCCATTGAAAAACATCATGTTATTCATATACCAGAAATGATTGAAGCTACTGACTGAATGAAAGGAGCTGGCATCTCACTCTCTTTGAATCTTCTTTATCATGCTCAGAGGAGCAGGAAAAAGCAAAAAATTTCAGAATTGCACCTTGCAATGCGGAGAAATTACTGTTTGTGCATTTACAATATTCATTGATTTTTGCCATTGAAAAACGTCCAGAAATGTTTGAAGCTACTGACTGAATGAAAGGAGCTGGCATCTCACTCTCTTTGAATCTTCTTTATCATGCTAAGAGGAGCAGGAAAAAGCAAAAAATTTCAGAATTGCACCTTGCAATGCGGAGAAATTACTGTTTGTGCATTTACAATATTCATTGATTTTTGCCATTGAAAAACGTCCAGAAATGATTGAAGCTACTGACTGAATGAAAGGAGCTGGCATCTCACTCTCTTTGAATATTCTTTATCATGCTAAGAGGAGCAGGAAAAAGGAAAAAATTTCAGAATTGCACCTTGCAATGCGGAGAAATTACTGTTTGTGCATTTACAATATTCATTGATTTTTGCCATTGAAATACATCATGTTATTCATATACCAGAAATGATTGAAGCTACTGACTGAATGAAAGGAGCTGGCATCTCACTCTCTTTGAATCTTCTTTATCATGCTCAGAGGAGCAGGAAAAAGCAAAAAATTTCAGAATTGCACCTTGCAATGCGGAGAAATTACTGTTTGTGCATTTACAATATTCATTGATTTTTGCCATTGAAAAACGTCCAGAAATGTTTGAAGCTACTGACTGAATGAAAGGAGCTGGCATCTCACTCTCTTTGAATCTTCTTTATCATGCTAAGAGGAGCAGGAAAAAGCAAAAAATTTCAGAATTGCACCTTGCAATGCGGAGAAATTACTGTTTGTGCATTTACAATATTCATTGATTTTTGCCATTGAAAAACATCATGTTATTCATATACCAGAAATGATTGAAGCTACTGACTGAATGAAAGGAGCTGGCATCTCACTCTCTTTGAATCTTCTTTATCATGCTAAGAGGAGCAGGAAAAAGCAAAAAATTTCAGAATTGCACCTTGCAATGCGGAGAAATTACTGTTTGTGCATTTACAATATTCATTGATTTTTGCCATTGAAAAATGTCCAGAAATGTTTGAAGCTACTGACTGAATGAAAGGAGCTGGCATCTCACTCTCTTTGAATCTTCTTTATCATGCTAAGAGGAGCAGGAAAAAGCAAAAAATTTCAGAATTGCACCTTGCAATGCGGAGAAATTACTGTTTGTGCATTTACAATATTCATTGATTTTTGCCATTGAAAAACGTCCAGAAATGATTGAAGCTACTGACTGAATGAAAGGAGCTGGCATCTCACTCTCTTTGAATCTTCTTTATCATGCTAAGAGGAGCAGGAAAAAGCAAAAAATTTCAGAATTGCACCTTGCAATGCGGAGAAATTACTGTTTGTGCATTTACAATATTCATTGATTTTTGCCATTGAAAAACGTCCATAAATGTTTGAAGCTACTGACTGAATGAAAGGAGCTGGCATCTCACTCTCTTTGAATCTTCTTTATCATGCTAAGAGGAGCAGGAAAAAGCAAAAAATTTCAGAATTGCACCTTGCAATGCGGAGAAATTACTGTTTGTGCATTTACAATATTCATTGATTTTTGCCATTGAAAAACGTCCAGAAATGATTGAAGCTACTGACTGAATGAAAGGAGCTGGCATCTCACTCTCTTTGAATATTCTTTATCATGCTAAGAGGAGCAGGAAAAAGCAAAAAATTTCAGAATTGCACCTTGCAATGCGGAGAAATTACTGTTTGTGCATTTACAATATTCATTGATTTTTGCCATTGAAATACATCATGTTATTCATATACCAGAAATGATTGAAGCTACTGACTGAATGAAAGGAGCTGGCATCTCACTCTCTTTGAATCTTCTTTATCATGCTCAGAGGAGCAGGAAAAAGCAAAAAATTTCAGAATTGCACCTTGCAATGCGGAGAAATTACTGTTTGTGCATTTACAATATTCATTGATTTTTGCCATTGAAAAACGTCCAGAAATGTTTGAAGCTACTGACTGAATGAAAGGAGCTGGCATCTCACTCTCTTTGAATCTTCTTTATCATGCTAAGAGGAGCAGGAAAAAGCAAAAAATTTCAGAATTGCACCTTGCAATGCGGAGAAATTACTGTTTGTGCATTTACAATATTCATTGATTTTTGCCATTGAAAAACATCATGTTATTCATATACCAGAAATGATTGAAGCTACTGACTGAATGAAAGGAGCTGGCATCTCACTCTCTTTGAATCTTCTTTATCATGCTAAGAGGAGCAGGAAAAAGCAAAAAATTTCAGAATTGCACCTTGCAATGCGGAGAAATTACTGTTTGTGCATTTACAATATTCATTGATTTTTGCCATTGAAAAATGTCCAGAAATGTTTGAAGCTACTGACTGAATGAAAGGAGCTGGCATCTCACTCTCTTTGAATCTTCTTTATCATGCTAAGAGGAGCAGGAAAAAGCAAAAAATTTCAGAATTGCACCTTGCAATGCGGAGAAATTACTGTTTGTGCATTTACAATATTCATTGATTTTTGCCATTGAAAAACGTCCAGAAATGATTAAAGCTACTGACTGAATGAAAGGAGCTGGCATCTCACTCTCTTTGAATCTTCTTTATCATGCTAAGAGGAGCAGGAAAAAGCAAAAAATTTCAGAATTGCACCTTGCAATGCGGAGAAATTACTGTTTGTGCATTTACAATATTCATTGATTTTTGCCATTGAAAAATGTCAAGAAATGTTTGAAGCTACTGACTGAATGAAATGAGCTGGCATCTCACTCTCTTTGAATCTTCTTTATCATGCTAAGAGGAGCAGGAAAAAGCAAAAAATTTCAGAATTGCACCTTGCAATGCGGAGAAATTACTGTTTGTGCATTTACAATATTCATTGATTTTTGCCATTGAAAAACGTCCAGAAATGATTGAAGCTACTGACTGAATGAAAGGAGCTGGCATCTCACTCTCTTTGAATATTCTTTATCATGCTAAGAGGAGCAGGAAAAAGCAAAAAATTTCAGAATTGCACCTTGCAATGCGGAGAAATTACTGTTTGTGCATTTACAATATTCATTGATTTTTGCCATTGAAAAACATCATGTTATTCATATACCAGAAATGATTGAAGCTACTGACTGAATGAAAGGAGCTGGCATCTCACTCTCTTTGAATCTTCTTTATCATGCTCAGAGGAGCAGGAAAAAGCAAAAAATTTCAGAATTGCACCTTGCAATGCGGAGAAATTACTGTTTGTGCATTTACAATATTCATTGATTTTTGCAATTGAAAAACGTCCAGAAATGTTTGAAGCTACTGACTGAATGAAAGGAGCTGGCATCTCACTCTCTTTGAATCTTCTTTATCATGCTAAGAGGAGCAGGAAAAAGCAAAAAAGTTCAGAATTGCACCTTGCAATGCGGAGAAATTACTGTTTGTGCATTTACAATATTCATTGATTTTTGCCATTGAAAAACATCATGTTATTCATATACCAGAAATTATTGAAGCTACTGACTGAATGAAAGGAGCTGGCATCTCACTCTCTTTGAATCTTCTTTATCATGCTAAGAGGAGCAGGAAAAAGCAAAAAATTTCAGAATTGCACCTTGCAATGCGGAGAAATTACTGTTTGTGCATTTACAATATTCATTGATTTTTGCCATTGAAAAACATCATGTTATTCATATACCAGAAATGTTTGAAGCTACTGACTGAATGAAAGGAGCTGGCATCTCACTCTCTTTGAATCTTCTTTATCATGCTAAGAGGAGCAGGAAAAAGCAAAAAATTTCAGAATTGCACCTTGCAATGCGGAGAAATTACTGTTTGTGCATTTACAATATTCATTGATTTTTGCCATTGAAAAACGTCCAGAAATGATTAAAGCTACTGACTGAATGAAAGGAGCTGGCATCTCACTCTCTTTGAATCTTCTTTATCATGCTAAGAGGAGCAGGAAAAAGCAAAAAATTTCAGAATTGCACCTTGCAATGCGGAGAAATTACTGTTTGTGCATTTACAATATTCATTGATTTTTGCCATTGAAAAATGTCAAGAAATGTTTGAAGCTACTGACTGAATGAAATGAGCTGGCATCTCACTCTCTTTGAATCTTCTTTATCATGCTAAGAGGAGCAGGAAAAAGCAAAAAATTTCAGAATTGCACCTTGCAATGCGGAGAAATTACTGTTTGTGCATTTACAATATTCATTGATTTTTGCCATTGAAAAACGTCCAGAAATGATTGAAGCTACTGACTGAATGAAAGGAGCTGGCATCTCACTCTCTTTGAATATTCTTTATCATGCTAAGAGGAGCAGGAAAAAGCAAAAAATTTCAGAATTGCACCTTGCAATGCGGAGAAATTACTGTTTGTGCATTTACAATATTCATTGATTTTTGCCATTGAAAAACATCATGTTATTCATATACCAGAAATGATTGAAGCTACTGACTGAATGAAAGGAGCTGGCATCTCACTCTCTTTGAATCTTCTTTATCATGCTCAGAGGAGCAGGAAAAAGCAAAAAATTTCAGAATTGCACCTTGCAATGCGGAGAAATTACTGTTTGTGCATTTACAATATTCATTGATTTTTGCAATTGAAAAACGTCCAGAAATGTTTGAAGCTACTGACTGAATGAAAGGAGCTGGCATCTCACTCTCTTTGAATCTTCTTTATCATGCTAAGAGGAGCAGGAAAAAGCAAAAAAGTTCAGAATTGCACCTTGCAATGCGGAGAAATTACTGTTTGTGCATTTACAATATTCATTGATTTTTGCCATTGAAAAACATCATGTTATTCATATACCAGAAATTATTGAAGCTACTGACTGAATGAAAGGAGCTGGCATCTCACTCTCTTTGAATCTTCTTTATCATGCTAAGAGGAGCAGGAAAAAGCAAAAAATTTCAGAATTGCACCTTGCAATGCGGAGAAATTACTGTTTGTGCATTTACAATATTCATTGATTTTTGCCATTGAAAAACATCATGTTATTCATATACCAGAAATGTTTGAAGCTACTGACTGAATGAAAGGAGCTGGCATCTCACTCTCTTTGAATCTTCTTTATCATGCTAAGAGGAGCAGGAAAAAGCAAAAAATTTCAGAATTGCACCTTGCAATGCGGAGAAATTACTGTTTGTGCATTTACAATATTCATTGATTTTTGCCATTGAAAAACATGTTATTCATATACCAGAAATGTTTGAAGCTACTGACTGAATGAAAAGAGCTGGCATCTCACTCTCTTTGAATCTTCTTTATCATGCTAAGAGGAGCAGGAAAAAGCAATAAATTTCAGAATTGCACCTTGCAATGCGGAGAAATTACTGTTTGTGCATTTACAATATTCATTGATTTTTGCCATTGAAAAACATCCAGAAATGATTGAAGCTACTGACTGAATGAAAGGAGCTGGCATCTCACTCTCTTTGAATCTTCTTTATCATGCTAAGAGGAGCAGGAAAAAGCAAAATATTTCAGAATTGCACCTTGCAATGCGGAGAAATTACTGTTTGTGCATTTACAATATTCATTGATTTTTGCCATTGAAAAACATGTTATTCATATACCAGAAATGTTTGAAGCTACTGACTGAATGAAAGGAGCTAGCATCTCACTCTCTTTGAATCTTCTTTATCATGCTAAGAGGAGCAGGAAAAAGCAAAAAATTTCAGAATTGCACCTTGCAATGCGGAGAAATTACTGTTTGTGCATTTACAATATTCATTGATTTTTGCCATTGAAAAATGTCCAGAAATGATTGAAGCTACTGACTGAATGAAAGGAGCTGGCATCTCACTCTCATTGAATCTTCTTTATCATGCTAAGAGGAGCAGGAAAAAGCAAAAAATTTCAGAATTGCACCTTGCAATGTGGAGAAATTACTGTTTGTGCATTTACAATATTCATTGATTTTTGCCATTGAAAAACATCATGTTATTCATATACCAGAAATGTTTGTAGCTACTGACTGAATGAAAGGAGCTGGCATCTCACTCTCTTTGAATCTTCTTTATCATGCTAAGAGGAGCAGGAAAAAGCAAAAAATTTCAGAATTGCACCTTGCAATGCGGAGAAATTACTGTTTGTGCATTTACAATATTCATTGATTTTTGCCATTGAAAAACATCATGTTATTCATATACCAGAAATGATTGAAGCTACTGACTGAATGAAAGGAGCTGGCATCTCACTCTCTTTGAATCTTCTTTATCATGCTAAGAGGAGCAGGAAAAAGCAAAAAATTTCAGAATTGCACCTTGCAATGCGGAGAAATTACTGTTTGTGCATTTACAATATTCATTGATTTTTGCCATTGAAAAACGTCCAGAAATGATTGAAGCTACTGACTGAATGAAAGGAGCTGGCATCTCACTCTCTTTGAATCTTCTTTACCATGCTAAGAGGAGCAGGAAAAAGCAAAAAATTTCAGAATTGCACCTTGCAATGCGGAGAAATTACTGTTTGTGCATTTACAATATTCATTGATTTTTGCCATTGAAAAACGTCCAGAAATGTTTGAAGCTACTGACTGAATGAAAGGAGCTGGCATCTCACTCTCTTTGAATCTTCTTTATCATGCTAAGAGGAGCAGGAAAAAGCAAAAAATTTCAGAATTGCACCTTGCAATGCGGAGAAATTACTGTTTGTGCATTTACAATATTCATTGATTTTTGCCATTGAAAAACGTCCAGAAATGTTTGAAGCTACTGACTGAATGAAAGGAGCTGGCATCTCACTCTCTTTGAATCTTCTTTATCATGCTAAGAGGAGCAGGAAAAAGCAAAAAATTTCAGAATTGCACCTTGCAATGCGGAGAAATTACTGTTTGTGCATTTACAATATTCATTGATTTTTGCCATTGAAAAACGTCCAGAAATGTTTGAAGCTACTGACTGAATGAAAGGAGCTGGCATCTCACTCTCTTTGAATCTTCTTTATCATGCTAAGAGGAGCAGGAAAAAGCAAAAAATTTCAGAATTGCACCTTGCAATGCGGAGAAATTTCTGTTTGTGCATTTACAATATTCATTGATTTTTGACATTGAAAAACATCATGTTATTCATATACCAGAAATGTTTGAAGCTACTGACTGAATGAAAGGAGCTGGCATCTCACTCTCTTTGAATCTTCTTTATCATGCTAAGAGGAGCAGGAAAAAGCAAAAAATTTCAGAATTGCACCTTGCAATGCGGAGAAATTACTGTTTGTGCATTTACAATATTCATTGATTTTTGCCATTGAAAAACATCATGTTATTCATATACCAGAAATGATTGAAGCTACTGACTGAATGAAAGGAGCTGGCATCTCACTCTCATTGAATCTTCTTTATCATGCTAAGAGGAGCAGGAAAAAGCAAAAAATTTCAGAATTGCACCTTGCAATGTGGAGAAATTACTGTTTGTGCATTTACAATATTCATTGATTTTTTCCATTGAAAAACATCATGTTATTCATATACCAGAAATGTTTGTAGCTACTGACTGAATGAAAGGAGCTGGCATCTCACTCTCTTTGAATATTCTTTATCATGCTAAGAGGAGCAGGAAAAAGCAAAAAATTTCAGAATTGCACCTTGCAATGCGGAGAAATTACTGTTTGTGCATTTACAATATTCATTGATTTTTGCCATTGAAAAACATCATGTTATTCATATACCAGAAATGATTGAAGCTACTGACTGAATGAAAGGAGCTGGCATCTCACTCTCTTTGAATCTTCTTTATCATGCTCAGAGGAGCAGGAAAAAGCAAAAAATTTCAGAATTGCACCTTGCAATGCGGAGAAATTACTGTTTGTGCATTTACAATATTCATTGATTTTTGCAATTGAAAAACGTCCAGAAATGTTTGAAGCTACTGACTGAATGAAAGGAGCTGGCATCTCACTCTCTTTGAATCTTCTTTATCATGCTAAGAGGAGCAGGAAAAAGCAAAAAAGTTCAGAATTGCACCTTGCAATGCGGAGAAATTACTGTTTGTGCATTTACAATATTCATTGATTTTTGCCATTGAAAAACATCATGTTATTCATATACCAGAAATTATTGAAGCTACTGACTGAATGAAAGGAGCTGGCATCTCACTCTCTTTGAATCTTCTTTATCATGCTAAGAGGAGCAGGAAAAAGCAAAAAATTTCAGAATTGCACCTTGCAATGCGGAGAAATTACTGTTTGTGCATTTACAATATTCATTGATTTTTGCCATTGAAAAACATCATGTTATTCATATACCAGAAATGTTTGAAGCTACTGACTGAATGAAAGGAGCTGGCATCTCACTCTCTTTGAATCTTCTTTATCATGCTAAGAGGAGCAGGAAAAAGCAAAAAATTTCAGAATTGCACCTTGCAATGCGGAGAAATTACTGTTTGTGCATTTACAATATTCATTGATTTTTGCCATTGAAAAACGTCCAGAAATGATTAAAGCTACTGACTGAATGAAAGGAGCTGGCATCTCACTCTCTTTGAATCTTCTTTATCATGCTAAGAGGAGCAGGAAAAAGCAAAAAATTTCAGAATTGCACCTTGCAATGCGGAGAAATTACTGTTTGTGCATTTACAATATTCATTGATTTTTGCCATTGAAAAACATCATGTTATTCATATACCAGAAATGATTGAAGCTACTGACTGAATGAAAGGAGCTGGCATCTCACTCTCTTTGAATCTTCTTTATCATGCTCAGAGGAGCAGGAAAAAGCAAAAAATTTCAGAATTGCACCTTGCAATGCGGAGAAATTACTGTTTGTGCATTTACAATATTCATTGATTTTTGCAATTGAAAAACGTCCAGAAATGTTTGAAGCTACTGACTGAATGAAAGGAGCTGGCATCTCACTCTCTTTGAATCTTCTTTATCATGCTAAGAGGAGCAGGAAAAAGCAAAAAAGTTCAGAATTGCACCTTGCAATGCGGAGAAATTACTGTTTGTGCATTTACAATATTCATTGATTTTTGCCATTGAAAAACATCATGTTATTCATATACCAGAAATTATTGAAGCTACTGACTGAATGAAAGGAGCTGGCATCTCACTCTCTTTGAATCTTCTTTATCATGCTAAGAGGAGCAGGAAAAAGCAAAAAATTTCAGAATTGCACCTTGCAATGCGGAGAAATTACTGTTTGTGCATTTACAATATTCATTGATTTTTGCCATTGAAAAACATCATGTTATTCATATACCAGAAATGTTTGAAGCTACTGACTGAATGAAAGGAGCTGGCATCTCACTCTCTTTGAATCTTCTTTATCATGCTAAGAGGAGCAGGAAAAAGCAAAAAATTTCAGAATTGCACCTTGCAATGCGGAGAAATTACTGTTTGTGCATTTACAATATTCATTGATTTTTGCCATTGAAAAACGTCCAGAAATGATTAAAGCTACTGACTGAATGAAAGGAGCTGGCATCTCACTCTCTTTGAATCTTCTTTATCATGCTAAGAGGAGCAGGAAAAAGCAAAAAATTTCAGAATTGCACCTTGCAATGCGGAGAAATTACTGTTTGTGCATTTACAATATTCATTGATTTTTGCCATTGAAAAATGTCAAGAAATGTTTGAAGCTACTGACTGAATGAAATGAGCTGGCATCTCACTCTCTTTGAATCTTCTTTATCATGCTAAGAGGAGCAGGAAAAAGCAAAAAATTTCAGAATTGCACCTTGCAATGCGGAGAAATTACTGTTTGTGCATTTACAATATTCATTGATTTTTGCCATTGAAAAACGTCCAGAAATGATTGAAGCTACTGACTGAATGAAAGGAGCTGGCATCTCACTCTCTTTGAATATTCTTTATCATGCTAAGAGGAGCAGGAAAAAGCAAAAAATTTCAGAATTGCACCTTGCAATGCGGAGAAATTACTGTTTGTGCATTTACAATATTCATTGATTTTTGCCATTGAAAAACATCATGTTATTCATATACCAGAAATGATTGAAGCTACTGACTGAATGAAAGGAGCTGGCATCTCACTCTCTTTGAATCTTCTTTATCATGCTCAGAGGAGCAGGAAAAAGCAAAAAATTTCAGAATTGCACCTTGCAATGCGGAGAAATTACTGTTTGTGCATTTACAATATTCATTGATTTTTGCAATTGAAAAACGTCCAGAAATGTTTGAAGCTACTGACTGAATGAAAGGAGCTGGCATCTCACTCTCTTTGAATCTTCTTTATCATGCTAAGAGGAGCAGGAAAAAGCAAAAAAGTTCAGAATTGCACCTTGCAATGCGGAGAAATTACTGTTTGTGCATTTACAATATTCATTGATTTTTGCCATTGAAAAACATCATGTTATTCATATACCAGAAATTATTGAAGCTACTGACTGAATGAAAGGAGCTGGCATCTCACTCTCTTTGAATCTTCTTTATCATGCTAAGAGGAGCAGGAAAAAGCAAAAAATTTCAGAATTGCACCTTGCAATGCGGAGAAATTACTGTTTGTGCATTTACAATATTCATTGATTTTTGCCATTGAAAAACATCATGTTATTCATATACCAGAAATGTTTGAAGCTACTGACTGAATGAAAGGAGCTGGCATCTCACTCTCTTTGAATCTTCTTTATCATGCTAAGAGGAGCAGGAAAAAGCAAAAAATTTCAGAATTGCACCTTGCAATGCGGAGAAATTACTGTTTGTGCATTTACAATATTCATTGATTTTTGCCATTGAAAAACATGTTATTCATATACCAGAAATGTTTGAAGCTACTGACTGAATGAAAAGAGCTGGCATCTCACTCTCTTTGAATCTTCTTTATCATGCTAAGAGGAGCAGGAAAAAGCAATAAATTTCAGAATTGCACCTTGCAATGCGGAGAAATTACTGTTTGTGCATTTACAATATTCATTGATTTTTGCCATTGAAAAACATCCAGAAATGATTGAAGCTACTGACTGAATGAAAGGAGCTGGCATCTCACTCTCTTTGAATCTTCTTTATCATGCTAAGAGGAGCAGGAAAAAGCAAAATATTTCAGAATTGCACCTTGCAATGCGGAGAAATTACTGTTTGTGCATTTACAATATTCATTGATTTTTGCCATTGAAAAACATGTTATTCATATACCAGAAATGTTTGAAGCTACTGACTGAATGAAAGGAGCTAGCATCTCACTCTCTTTGAATCTTCTTTATCATGCTAAGAGGAGCAGGAAAAAGCAAAAAATTTCAGAATTGCACCTTGCAATGCGGAGAAATTACTGTTTGTGCATTTACAATATTCATTGATTTTTGCCATTGAAAAATGTCCAGAAATGATTGAAGCTACTGACTGAATGAAAGGAGCTGGCATCTCACTCTCATTGAATCTTCTTTATCATGCTAAGAGGAGCAGGAAAAAGCAAAAAATTTCAGAATTGCACCTTGCAATGTGGAGAAATTACTGTTTGTGCATTTACAATATTCATTGATTTTTGCCATTGAAAAACATCATGTTATTCATATACCAGAAATGTTTGTAGCTACTGACTGAATGAAAGGAGCTGGCATCTCACTCTCTTTGAATCTTCTTTATCATGCTAAGAGGAGCAGGAAAAAGCAAAAAATTTCAGAATTGCACCTTGCAATGCGGAGAAATTACTGTTTGTGCATTTACAATATTCATTGATTTTTGCCATTGAAAAACATCATGTTATTCATATACCAGAAATGATTGAAGCTACTGACTGAATGAAAGGAGCTGGCATCTCACTCTCTTTGAATCTTCTTTATCATGCTAAGAGGAGCAGGAAAAAGCAAAAAATTTCAGAATTGCACCTTGCAATGCGGAGAAATTACTGTTTGTGCATTTACAATATTCATTGATTTTTGCCATTGAAAAACGTCCAGAAATGATTGAAGCTACTGACTGAATGAAAGGAGCTGGCATCTCACTCTCTTTGAATCTTCTTTACCATGCTAAGAGGAGCAGGAAAAAGCAAAAAATTTCAGAATTGCACCTTGCAATGCGGAGAAATTACTGTTTGTGCATTTACAATATTCATTGATTTTTGCCATTGAAAAACGTCCAGAAATGTTTGAAGCTACTGACTGAATGAAAGGAGCTGGCATCTCACTCTCTTTGAATCTTCTTTATCATGCTAAGAGGAGCAGGAAAAAGCAAAAAATTTCAGAATTGCACCTTGCAATGCGGAGAAATTACTGTTTGTGCATTTACAATATTCATTGATTTTTGCCATTGAAAAACGTCCAGAAATGTTTGAAGCTACTGACTGAATGAAAGGAGCTGGCATCTCACTCTCTTTGAATCTTCTTTATCATGCTAAGAGGAGCAGGAAAAAGCAAAAAATTTCAGAATTGCACCTTGCAATGCGGAGAAATTACTGTTTGTGCATTTACAATATTCATTGATTTTTGCCATTGAAAAACGTCCAGAAATGTTTGAAGCTACTGACTGAATGAAAGGAGCTGGCATCTCACTCTCTTTGAATCTTCTTTATCATGCTAAGAGGAGCAGGAAAAAGCAAAAAATTTCAGAATTGCACCTTGCAATGCGGAGAAATTTCTGTTTGTGCATTTACAATATTCATTGATTTTTGACATTGAAAAACATCATGTTATTCATATACCAGAAATGTTTGAAGCTACTGACTGAATGAAAGGAGCTGGCATCTCACTCTCTTTGAATCTTCTTTATCATGCTAAGAGGAGCAGGAAAAAGCAAAAAATTTCAGAATTGCACCTTGCAATGCGGAGAAATTACTGTTTGTGCATTTACAATATTCATTGATTTTTGCCATTGAAAAACATCATGTTATTCATATACCAGAAATGATTGAAGCTACTGACTGAATGAAAGGAGCTGGCATCTCACTCTCATTGAATCTTCTTTATCATGCTAAGAGGAGCAGGAAAAAGCAAAAAATTTCAGAATTGCACCTTGCAATGTGGAGAAATTACTGTTTGTGCATTTACAATATTCATTGATTTTTTCCATTGAAAAACATCATGTTATTCATATACCAGAAATGTTTGTAGCTACTGACTGAATGAAAGGAGCTGGCATCTCACTCTCTTTGAATATTCTTTATCATGCTAAGAGGAGCAGGAAAAAGCAAAAAATTTCAGAATTGCACCTTGCAATGCGGAGAAATTACTGTTTGTGCATTTACAATATTCATTGATTTTTGCCATTGAAAAACATCATGTTATTCATATACCAGAAATGATTGAAGCTACTGACTGAATGAAAGGAGCTGGCATCTCACTCTCTTTGAATCTTCTTTATCATGCTCAGAGGAGCAGGAAAAAGCAAAAAATTTCAGAATTGCACCTTGCAATGCGGAGAAATTACTGTTTGTGCATTTACAATATTCATTGATTTTTGCAATTGAAAAACGTCCAGAAATGTTTGAAGCTACTGACTGAATGAAAGGAGCTGGCATCTCACTCTCTTTGAATCTTCTTTATCATGCTAAGAGGAGCAGGAAAAAGCAAAAAAGTTCAGAATTGCACCTTGCAATGCGGAGAAATTACTGTTTGTGCATTTACAATATTCATTGATTTTTGCCATTGAAAAACATCATGTTATTCATATACCAGAAATTATTGAAGCTACTGACTGAATGAAAGGAGCTGGCATCTCACTCTCTTTGAATCTTCTTTATCATGCTAAGAGGAGCAGGAAAAAGCAAAAAATTTCAGAATTGCACCTTGCAATGCGGAGAAATTACTGTTTGTGCATTTACAATATTCATTGATTTTTGCCATTGAAAAACATCATGTTATTCATATACCAGAAATGTTTGAAGCTACTGACTGAATGAAAGGAGCTGGCATCTCACTCTCTTTGAATCTTCTTTATCATGCTAAGAGGAGCAGGAAAAAGCAAAAAATTTCAGAATTGCACCTTGCAATGCGGAGAAATTACTGTTTGTGCATTTACAATATTCATTGATTTTTGCCATTGAAAAACGTCCAGAAATGATTAAAGCTACTGACTGAATGAAAGGAGCTGGCATCTCACTCTCTTTGAATCTTCTTTATCATGCTAAGAGGAGCAGGAAAAAGCAAAAAATTTCAGAATTGCACCTTGCAATGCGGAGAAATTACTGTTTGTGCATTTACAATATTCATTGATTTTTGCCATTGAAAAATGTCAAGAAATGTTTGAAGCTACTGACTGAATGAAATGAGCTGGCATCTCACTCTCTTTGAATCTTCTTTATCATGCTAAGAGGAGCAGGAAAAAGCAAAAAATTTCAGAATTGCACCTTGCAATGCGGAGAAATTACTGTTTGTGCATTTACAATATTCATTGATTTTTGCCATTGAAAAACGTCCAGAAATGATTGAAGCTACTGACTGAATGAAAGGAGCTGGCATCTCACTCTCTTTGAATATTCTTTATCATGCTAAGAGGAGCAGGAAAAAGCAAAAAATTTCAGAATTGCACCTTGCAATGCGGAGAAATTACTGTTTGTGCATTTACAATATTCATTGATTTTTGCCATTGAAAAACATCATGTTATTCATATACCAGAAATGATTGAAGCTACTGACTGAATGAAAGGAGCTGGCATCTCACTCTCTTTGAATCTTCTTTATCATGCTCAGAGGAGCAGGAAAAAGCAAAAAATTTCAGAATTGCACCTTGCAATGCGGAGAAATTACTGTTTGTGCATTTACAATATTCATTGATTTTTGCAATTGAAAAACGTCCAGAAATGTTTGAAGCTACTGACTGAATGAAAGGAGCTGGCATCTCACTCTCTTTGAATCTTCTTTATCATGCTAAGAGGAGCAGGAAAAAGCAAAAAAGTTCAGAATTGCACCTTGCAATGCGGAGAAATTACTGTTTGTGCATTTACAATATTCATTGATTTTTGCCATTGAAAAACATCATGTTATTCATATACCAGAAATTATTGAAGCTACTGACTGAATGAAAGGAGCTGGCATCTCACTCTCTTTGAATCTTCTTTATCATGCTAAGAGGAGCAGGAAAAAGCAAAAAATTTCAGAATTGCACCTTGCAATGCGGAGAAATTACTGTTTGTGCATTTACAATATTCATTGATTTTTGCCATTGAAAAACATCATGTTATTCATATACCAGAAATGTTTGAAGCTACTGACTGAATGAAAGGAGCTGGCATCTCACTCTCTTTGAATCTTCTTTATCATGCTAAGAGGAGCAGGAAAAAGCAAAAAATTTCAGAATTGCACCTTGCAATGCGGAGAAATTACTGTTTGTGCATTTACAATATTCATTGATTTTTGCCATTGAAAAACATGTTATTCATATACCAGAAATGTTTGAAGCTACTGACTGAATGAAAAGAGCTGGCATCTCACTCTCTTTGAATCTTCTTTATCATGCTAAGAGGAGCAGGAAAAAGCAATAAATTTCAGAATTGCACCTTGCAATGCGGAGAAATTACTGTTTGTGCATTTACAATATTCATTGATTTTTGCCATTGAAAAACATCCAGAAATGATTGAAGCTACTGACTGAATGAAAGGAGCTGGCATCTCACTCTCTTTGAATCTTCTTTATCATGCTAAGAGGAGCAGGAAAAAGCAAAATATTTCAGAATTGCACCTTGCAATGCGGAGAAATTACTGTTTGTGCATTTACAATATTCATTGATTTTTGCCATTGAAAAACATGTTATTCATATACCAGAAATGTTTGAAGCTACTGACTGAATGAAAGGAGCTAGCATCTCACTCTCTTTGAATCTTCTTTATCATGCTAAGAGGAGCAGGAAAAAGCAAAAAATTTCAGAATTGCACCTTGCAATGCGGAGAAATTACTGTTTGTGCATTTACAATATTCATTGATTTTTGCCATTGAAAAATGTCCAGAAATGATTGAAGCTACTGACTGAATGAAAGGAGCTGGCATCTCACTCTCATTGAATCTTCTTTATCATGCTAAGAGGAGCAGGAAAAAGCAAAAAATTTCAGAATTGCACCTTGCAATGTGGAGAAATTACTGTTTGTGCATTTACAATATTCATTGATTTTTGCCATTGAAAAACATCATGTTATTCATATACCAGAAATGTTTGTAGCTACTGACTGAATGAAAGGAGCTGGCATCTCACTCTCTTTGAATCTTCTTTATCATGCTAAGAGGAGCAGGAAAAAGCAAAAAATTTCAGAATTGCACCTTGCAATGCGGAGAAATTACTGTTTGTGCATTTACAATATTCATTGATTTTTGCCATTGAAAAACATCATGTTATTCATATACCAGAAATGATTGAAGCTACTGACTGAATGAAAGGAGCTGGCATCTCACTCTCTTTGAATCTTCTTTATCATGCTAAGAGGAGCAGGAAAAAGCAAAAAATTTCAGAATTGCACCTTGCAATGCGGAGAAATTACTGTTTGTGCATTTACAATATTCATTGATTTTTGCCATTGAAAAACGTCCAGAAATGATTGAAGCTACTGACTGAATGAAAGGAGCTGGCATCTCACTCTCTTTGAATCTTCTTTACCATGCTAAGAGGAGCAGGAAAAAGCAAAAAATTTCAGAATTGCACCTTGCAATGCGGAGAAATTACTGTTTGTGCATTTACAATATTCATTGATTTTTGCCATTGAAAAACGTCCAGAAATGTTTGAAGCTACTGACTGAATGAAAGGAGCTGGCATCTCACTCTCTTTGAATCTTCTTTATCATGCTAAGAGGAGCAGGAAAAAGCAAAAAATTTCAGAATTGCACCTTGCAATGCGGAGAAATTACTGTTTGTGCATTTACAATATTCATTGATTTTTGCCATTGAAAAACGTCCAGAAATGTTTGAAGCTACTGACTGAATGAAAGGAGCTGGCATCTCACTCTCTTTGAATCTTCTTTATCATGCTAAGAGGAGCAGGAAAAAGCAAAAAATTTCAGAATTGCACCTTGCAATGCGGAGAAATTACTGTTTGTGCATTTACAATATTCATTGATTTTTGCCATTGAAAAACGTCCAGAAATGTTTGAAGCTACTGACTGAATGAAAGGAGCTGGCATCTCACTCTCTTTGAATCTTCTTTATCATGCTAAGAGGAGCAGGAAAAAGCAAAAAATTTCAGAATTGCACCTTGCAATGCGGAGAAATTTCTGTTTGTGCATTTACAATATTCATTGATTTTTGACATTGAAAAACATCATGTTATTCATATACCAGAAATGTTTGAAGCTACTGACTGAATGAAAGGAGCTGGCATCTCACTCTCTTTGAATCTTCTTTATCATGCTAAGAGGAGCAGGAAAAAGCAAAAAATTTCAGAATTGCACCTTGCAATGCGGAGAAATTACTGTTTGTGCATTTACAATATTCATTGATTTTTGCCATTGAAAAACATCATGTTATTCATATACCAGAAATGATTGAAGCTACTGACTGAATGAAAGGAGCTGGCATCTCACTCTCATTGAATCTTCTTTATCATGCTAAGATGAGCAGGAAAAAGCAAAAAATTTCAGAATTGCACCTTGCAATGTGGAGAAATTACTGTTTGTGCATTTACAATATTCATTGATTTTTTCCATTGAAAAACATCATGTTATTCATATACCAGAAATGTTTGTAGCTACTGACTGAATGAAAGGAGCTGGCATCTCACTCTCTTTGAATCTTCTTTATCATGCTAAGAGGAGCAGGAAAAAGCAAAAAATTTCAGAATTGCACCTTGCAATGCGGAGAAATTACTGTTTGTGCATTTACAATATTCATTGATTTTTGCCATTGAAAAACATCATGTTATTCATATACCAGAAATGATTGAAGCTACTGACTGAATGAAAGGAGCTGGCATCTCACTCTCTTTGAATCTTCTTTATCATGCTAAGAGGAGCAGGAAAAAGCAAAAAATTTCAGAATTGCACCTTGCAATGCGGAGAAATTACTGTTTGTGCATTTACAATATTCATTGATTTTTGCCATTGAAAAACGTCCAGAAATGATTGAAGCTACTGACTGAATGAAAGGAGCTGGCATCTCACTCTCTTTGAATCTTCTTTACCATGCTAAGAGGAGCAGGAAAAAGCAAAAAATTTCAGAATTGCACCTTGCAATGCGGAGAAATTACTGTTTGTGCATTTACAATATTCATTGATTTTTGCCATTGAAAAACGTCCAGAAATGTTTGAAGCTACTGACTGAATGAAAGGAGCTGGCATATCACTCTCTTTGAATCTTCTTTATCATGCTAAGAGGAGCAGGAAAAAGCAAAAAATTTCAGAATTGCACCTTGCAATGCGGAGAAATTACTGTTTGTGCATTTACAATATTCATTGATTTTTGCCATTGAAAAACGTCCAGAAATGTTTGAAGCTACTGACTGAATGAAAGGAGCTGGCATCTCACTCTCTTTGAATCTTCTTTATCATGCTAAGAGGAGCAGGAAAAAGCAAAAAATTTCAGAATTGCACCTTGCAATGCGGAGAAATTACTGTTTGTGCATTTACAATATTCATTGATTTTTGCCATTGAAAAACGTCCAGAAATGTTTGAAGCTACTGACTGAATGAAAGGAGCTGGCATCTCACTCTCTTTGAATCTTCTTTATCATGCTAAGAGGAGCAGGAAAAAGCAAAAAATTTCAGAATTGCACCTTGCAATGCGGAGAAATTACTGTTTGTGCATTTACAATATTCATTGATTTTTGCCATTGAAAAACATCATGTTATTCATATACCAGAAATGTTTGAAGCTACTGACTGAATGAAAGGAGCTGGCATCTCACTCTCTTTGAATCTTCTTTATCATGCTAAGAGGAGCAGGAAAAAGCAAAAAATTTCAGAATTGCACCTTGCAATGCGGAGAAATTACTGTTTGTGCATTTACAATATTCATTGATTTTTGCCATTGAAAAACATCATGTTATTCATATACCAGAAATGATTGAAGCTACTGACTGAATGAAAGGAGCTGGCATCTCACTCTCTTTGAATCTTCTTTATCATGCTAAGAGGAGCAGGAAAAAGCAAAAAATTTCAGAATTGCACCTTGCAATGCGGAGAAATTACTGTTTGTGCATTTACAATATTCATTGATTTTTGCCATTGAAAAACAACATGTTATTCATATACCAGAAATGTTTGAAGCTACTGACTGAATGAAAGGAGCTGGCATCTCTCTCTCTTTGAATCTTCTTTATCATGCTAAGAGGAGCAGGAAAAAGCAAAAAATTTCAGAATTGCACCTTGCAATGCGGAGAAATTACTGTTTGTGCATTTACAATATTCATTGATTTTTGCCATTGAAAAACATCATGTTATTCATATACCAGAAATGATTGAAGCTACTGACTGAATGAAAGGAGCTGGCATCTCACTCTCTTTGAATCTTCTTTATCATGCTAAGAGGAGCAGGAAAAAGCAAAAAATTTCAGAATTGCACCTTGCAATGCGGAGAAATTACTGTTTGTGCATTTACAATATTCATTGATTTTTGCCATTGAAAAACGTCCAGAAATGTTTGAAGCTACTGACTGAATGAAAGGAGCTGGCATCTCACTCTCTTTGAATCTTCTTTATCATGCTAAGAGGAGCAGGAAAAAGCAAAAAATTTCAGAATTGCACCTTGCAAAGCGGAGAAATTACTGTTTGTGCATTTACAATATTCATTGATTTTTGCCATTGAAAAACGTCCTGAAATGTTTGAAGCTACTGACTGAATGAAAGGAGCTGGCATCTCACTCTCTTTGAATCTTCTTTATCATGCTAAGAGGAGCAGGAAAAAGCAAAAAATTTCAGAATTGCACCTTGCAATGCGGAGAAATTACTGTTTGTGCATTTACAATATTCATTGATTTTTGCCATTGAAAAACAACATGTTATTCATATACCAGAAATGTTTGAAGCTACTGACTGAATGAAAGGAGCTGGCATCTCTCTATCTCTGAATCTTCTTTATCATGCTAAGAGGAGCAGAAAAAAGCAAAAAATTTTAGAATTGCACCTTACAATGCGGAGAAATTACTGTTTGTGCATTTACAATATTCATTGATTTTTGCCATTGAAAAACATCATGTTATTCATATACCAGAAATGATTGAAGCTACTGACTGAATGAAAGGAGCTGGCATCTCACTCTCTTTGAATCTTCTTTATCATGCTAAGAGGAGCAGGAAAAAGCAAAAAATTTCAGAATTGCACCTTGCAATGCGGAGAAATTACTGTTTGTGCATTTACAATATTCATTGATTCTTGCCATTGAAAAACGTCCAGAAATGTTTGAAGCTACTGACTGAATGAAAGGAGCTGGCATCTCACTCTCTTTGAATCTTCTTTATCATGCTAAGAGGAGCAGGAAAAAGCAAAAAATTTCAGAATTGCACCTTGCAAAGCGGAGAAATTACTGTTTGTGCATTTACAATATTCATTGATTTTTGCCATTGAAAAACGTCCTGAAATGTTTGAAGCTACTGACTGAATGAAAGGAGCTGGCATCTCACTCTCTTTGAATCTTCTTTATCATGCTAAGAGGAGCAGGAAAAAGCAAAAAATTTCAGAATTGCACCTTGCAATGCGGAGAAATTACTGTTTGTGCATTTACAATATTCATTGATTTTTGCAATTGAAAAACATCATGTTATTCATATACCAGAAATGTTTGAAGCTACTGACTGAATGAAAGGAGCTGGCATCTCACTCTCTTTGAATCTTCTTTATCATGCTAAGAGGAGCAGGAAAAAGCAAAAAATTTCAGAATTGCACCTTGCAATGCGGAGAAATTACTGTTTGTGCATTTACAATATTCATTGATTTTTGCCATTGAAAAATGTCCAGAAATGATTGAAGCTACTGACTGAATGAAAGGAGCTGGCATCTCACTCTCTTTGAATATTCTTTATCATGCTAAGAGGAGCAGGAAAAAGCAAAAAATTTCAGAATTGCACCTTGCAATGCGGAGAAATTACTGTTTGTGCATTTACAATATTCATTGATTTTTGCCATTGAAAAACGTCCAGAAATGATTGAAGCTACTGACTGAATGAAAGGAGCTGGCATCTCACTCTCTTTGAATCTTCTTTACCATGCTAAGAGGAGCAGGAAAAAGCAAAAAATTTCAGAATTGCACCTTGCAATGCGGAGAAATTACTGTTTGTGCATTTACAATATTCATTGATTTTTGCCATTGAAAAACGTCCAGAAATGTTTGAAGCTACTGACTGAATGAAAGGAGCTGGCATCTCACTCTCTTTGAATCTTCTTTATCATGCTAAGAGGAGCAGGAAAAAGCAAAAAATTTCAGAATTGCACCTTGCAAAGCGGAGAAATTACTGTTTGTGCATTTACAATATTCATTGATTTTTGCCATTGAAAAACGTCCTGAAATGTTTGAAGCTACTGACTGAATGAAAGGAGCTGGCATCTCACTCTCTTTGAATCTTCTTTATCATGCTAAGAGGAGCAGGAAAAAGCAAAAAATTTCAGAATTGCACCTTGCAATGCGGAGAAATTACTGTTTGTGCATTTACAATATTCATTGATTTTTGCCATTGAAAAACAACATGTTATTCATATACCAGAAATGTTTGAAGCTACTGACTGAATGAAAGGAGCTGGCATCTTTCTATCTCTGAATCTTCTTTATCATGCTAAGAGGAGCAGAAAAAAGCAAAAAATTTTAGAATTGCACCTTACAATGCGGAGAAATTACTGTTTGTGCATTTACAATATTCATTGATTTTTGCCATTGAAAAACATCATGTTATTCATATACCAGAAATGATTGAAGCTACTGACTGAATGAAAGGAGCTGGCATCTCACTCTCTTTGAATCTTCTTTATCATGCTAAGAGGAGCAGGAAAAAGCAAAAAATTTCAGAATTGCACCTTGCAATGCGGAGAAATTACTGTTTGTGCATTTACAATATTCATTGATTCTTGCCATTGAAAAACGTCCAGAAATGTTTGAAGCTACTGACTGAATGAAAGGAGCTGGCATCTCACTCTCTTTGAATCTTCTTTATCATGCTAAGAGGAGCAGGAAAAAGCAAAAAATTTCAGAATTGCACCTTGCAAAGCGGAGAAATTACTGTTTGTGCATTTACAATATTCATTGATTTTTGCCATTGAAAAACGTCCTGAAATGTTTGAAGCTACTGACTGAATGAAAGGAGCTGGCATCTCACTCTCTTTGAATCTTCTTTATCATGCTAAGAGGAGCAGGAAAAAGCAAAAAATTTCAGAATTGCACCTTGCAATGCGGAGAAATTACTGTTTGTGCATTTACAATATTCATTGATTTTTGCAATTGAAAAACATCATGTTATTCATATACCAGAAATGTTTGAAGCTACTGACTGAATGAAAGGAGCTGGCATCTCACTCTCTTTGAATCTTCTTTATCATGCTAAGAGGAGCAGGAAAAAGCAAAAAATTTCAGAATTGCACCTTGCAATGCGGAGAAATTACTGTTTGTGCATTTACAATATTCATTGATTTTTGCCATTGAAAAATGTCCAGAAATGATTGAAGCTACTGACTGAATGAAAGGAGCTGGCATCTCACTCTCTTTGAATCTTCTTTATCATGCTAAGAGGAGCAGGAAAAAGCAAAAAATTTCAGAATTGCACCTTGCAATGCGGAGAAATTACTGTTTGTGCATTTACAATATTCATTGATTTTTGCCATTGAAAAACGTCCAGAAATGATTGAAGCTACTGACTGAATGAAAGGAGCTGGCATCTCACTCTCTTTGAATCTTCTTTACCATGCTAAGAGGAGCAGGAAAAAGCAAAAAATTTCAGAATTGCACCTTGCAATGCGGAGAAATTACTGTTTGTGCATTTACAATATTCATTGATTTTTGCCATTGAAAAACGTCCAGAAATGTTTGAAGCTACTGACTGAATGAAAGGAGCTGGCATCTCACTCTCTTTGAATCTTCTTTATCATGCTAAGAGGAGCAGGAAAAAGCAAAAAATTTCAGAATTGCACCTTGCAATGCGGAGAAATTACTGTTTGTGCATTTACAATATTCATTGATTTTTGCCATTGAAAAACGTCCAGAAATGTTTGAAGCTACTGACTGAATGAAAGGAGCTGGCATCTCACTCTCTTTGAATCTTCTTTATCATGCTAAGAGGAGCAGGAAAAAGCAAAAAATTTCAGAAATGCACCTTGCAATGCGGAGAAATTACTGTTTGTGCATTTACAATATTCATTGATTTTTGCCATTGAAAAACGTCCAGAAATGTTTGAAGCTACTGACTGAATGAAAGGAGCTGGCATCTCACTCTCTTGAATCTTCTTTATCATGCTAAGAGGAGCAGGAAAAAGCAAAAAATTTCAGAATTGCACCTTGCAATGCGGAGAAATTACTGTTTGTGCATTTACAATATTCATTGATTTTTGCCATTGAAAAACATCATGTTATTCATATACCAGAAATGTTTGAAGCTACTGACTGAATGAAAGGAGCTGGCATCTCACTCTCTTTGAATCTTCTTTATCATGCTAAGAGGAGCAGGAAAAAGCAAAAAATTTCAGAATTGCACCTTGCAATGCGGAGAAATTACTGTTTGTGCATTTACAATATTCATTGATTTTTGCCATTGAAAAACATCATGTTATTCATATACCAGAAATGATTGAAGCTACTGACTGAATGAAAGGAGCTGGCATCTCACTCTCTTTGAATCTTCTTTATCATGCTAAGAGGAGCAGGAAAAAGCAAAAAATTTCAGAATTGCACCTTGCAATGCGGAGAAATTACTGTTTGTGCATTTACAATATTCATTGATTTTTGCCATTGAAAAACAACATGTTATTCATATACCAGAAATGTTTGAAGCTACTGACTGAATGAAAGGAGCTGGCATCTCTCTCTCTTTGAATCTTCTTTATCATGCTAAGAGGAGCAGGAAAAAGCAAAAAATTTCAGAATTGCACCTTGCAATGCGGAGAAATTACTGTTTGTGCATTTACAATATTCATTGATTTTTGCCATTGAAAAACATCATGTTATTCATATACCAGAAATGATTGAAGCTACTGACTGAATGAAAGGAGCTGTCATCTCACTCTCTTTGAATCTTCTTTATCATGCTAAGAGGAGCAGGAAAAAGCAAAAAATTTCAGAATTGCACCTTGCAATGCGGAGAAATTACTGTTTGTGCATTTACAATATTCATTGATTTTTGCCATTGAAAAACGTCCAGAAATGTATGAAGCTACTGACTGAATGAAAGGAGCTGGCATAAACTCTCTTTGAATCTTCTTTATCATGCTAAGAGGAGCAGGAAAAAGCAAAAAATTTCAGAATTGCACCTTGCAAAGCGGAGAAATTACTGTTTGTGCAGTTACAATATTCATTGATTTTTGCCATTGAAAAACGTCCTGAAATGTTTGAAGCTACTGACTGAATGAAAGGAGCTGGCATCTCACTCTCTTTGAATCTTCTTTATCATGCTAAGAGGAGCAGGAAAAAGCAAAAAATTTCAGAATTGCACCTTGCAATGCGGAGAAATTACTGTTTGTGCATTTACAATATTCATTGATTTTTGCCATTGAAAAACAACATGTTATTCATATACCAGAAATGTTTGAAGCTACTGACTGAATGAAAGGAGCTGGCATCTCTCTCTCTTTGAATCTTCTTTATCATGCTAAGAGGAGCAGGAAAAAGCAAAAAATTTCAGAATTGCACCTTGCAATGCGGAGAAATTACTGTTTGAGCATTTACAATATTCATTGATTTTTGCCATTGAAAAACATCGTTATTCATATACCAGAAATGATTGAAGCTACTGACTGAATGAAAGGAGCTGGCATCTCACTCTCTTTGAATCTTCTTTATCATGCTAAGAGGAGCAGGAAAAAGCAAAAAATTTCAGAATTGCACCTTGCAAAGCGGAGAAATTACTGTTTGTGCATTTACAATATTCATTGATTTTTGCCATTGAAAAACGTCCTGAAATGTTTGAAGCTACTGACTGAATGAAAGGAGCTGGCATCTCACTCTCTTTGAATCTTCTTTATCATGCTAAGAGGAGCAGGAAAAAGCAAAAAATTTCAGAATTGCACCTTGCAATGCGGAGAAATTACTGTTTGTGCATTTACAATATTCATTGATTTTTGCAATTGAAAAACATCATGTTATTCATATACCAGAAATGTTTGAAGCTACTGACTGAATGAAAGGAGCTGGCATCTCACTCTCTTTGAATCTTCTTTATCATGCTAAGAGGAGCAGGAAAAAGCAAAAAATTTCAGAATTGCACCTTGCAATGCGGAGAAATTACTGTTTGTGCATTTACAATATTCATTGATTTTTGCCATTGAAAAATGTCCAGAAATGATTGAAGCTACTGACTGAATGAAAGGAGCTGGCATCTCACTCTCTTTGAATCTTCTTTATCATGCTAAGAGGAGCAGGAAAAAGCAAAAAATTTCAGAATTGCACCTTGCAATGCGGAGAAATTACTGTTTGTGCATTTACAATATTCATTGATTTTTGCCATTGAAAAACGTCCAGAAATGATTGAAGCTACTGACTGAATGAAAGGAGCTGGCATCTCACTCTCTTTGAATCTTCTTTACCATGCTAAGAGGAGCAGGAAAAAGCAAAAAATTTCAGAATTGCACCTTGCAATGCGGAGAAATTACTGTTTGTGCATTTACAATATTCATTGATTTTTGCCATTGAAAAACGTCCAGAAATGTTTGAAGCTACTGACTGAATGAAAGGAGCTGGCATCTCACTCTCTTTGAATCTTCTTTATCATGCTAAGAGGAGCAGGAAAAAGCAAAAAATTTCAGAATTGCACCTTGCAATGCGGAGAAATTACTGTTTGTGCATTTACAATATTCATTGATTTTTGCCATTGAAAAACGTCCAGAAATGTTTGAAGCTACTGACTGAATGAAAGGAGCTGGCATCTCACTCTCTTTGAATCTTCTTTATCATGCTAAGAGGAGCAGGAAAAAGCAAAAAATTTCAGAAATGCACCTTGCAATGCGGAGAAATTACTGTTTGTGCATTTACAATATTCATTGATTTTTGCCATTGAAAAACGTCCAGAAATGTTTGAAGCTACTGACTGAATGAAAGGAGCTGGCATCTCACTCTCTTGAATCTTCTTTATCATGCTAAGAGGAGCAGGAAAAAGCAAAAAATTTCAGAATTGCACCTTGCAATGCGGAGAAATTACTGTTTGTGCATTTACAATATTCATTGATTTTTGCCATTGAAAAACATCATGTTATTCATATACCAGAAATTTTTGAAGCTACTGACTGAATGAAAGGAGCTGGCATCTCACTCTCTTTGAATCTTCTTTATCATGCTAAGAGGAGCAGGAAAAAGCAAAAAATTTCAGAATTGCACCTTGCAATGCGGAGAAATTACTGTTTGTGCATTTACAATATTCATTGATTTTTGCCATTGAAAAACATCATGTTATTCATATACCAGAAATGATTGAAGCTACTGACTGAATGAAAGGAGCTGGCATCTCACTCTCTTTGAATCTTCTTTATCATGCTAAGAGGAGCAGGAAAAAGCAAAAAATTTCAGAATTGCACCTTGCAATGCGGAGAAATTACTGTTTGTGCATTTACAATATTCATTGATTTTTGCCATTGAAAAACAACATGTTATTCATATACCAGAAATGTTTGAAGCTACTGACTGAATGAAAGGAGCTGGCATCTCTCTCTCTTTGAATCTTCTTTATCATGCTAAGAGGAGCAGGAAAAAGCAAAAAATTTCAGAATTGCACCTTGCAATGCGGAGAAATTACTGTTTGTGCATTTACAATATTCATTGATTTTTGCCATTGAAAAACATCATGTTATTCATATACCAGAAATGATTGAAGCTACTGACTGAATGAAAGGAGCTGTCATCTCACTCTCTCTGAATCTACTTTATCATGCTAAGAGGAGCAGGAAAAAGCAAAAAATTTCAGAATTGCACCTTGCAATGCGGAGAAATTACTGTTTGTGCATTTACAATATTCATTGATTTTTGCCATTGAAAAACGTCCAGAAATGTATGAAGCTACTGACTGAATGAAAGGAGCTGGCATCTCACTCTCTTTGAATCTTCTTTATCATGCTAAGAGGAGCAGGAAAAAGCAAAAAATTTCAGAATTGCACCTTGCAATGCGGAGAAATTACTGTTTGTGCATTTACAATATTCATTGATTCTTGCCATTGAAAAACGTCCAGAAATGTTTGAAGCTACTGACTGAATGAAAGGAGCTGGCATCTCACTCTCTTTGAATCTTCTTTATCATGCTAAGAGGAGCAGGAAAAAGCAAAAAATTTCAGAATTGCACCTTGCAAAGCGGAGAAATTACTGTTTGTGCATTTACAATATTCATTGATTTTTGCCATTGAAAAACGTCCTGAAATGTTTGAAGCTACTGACTGAATGAAAGGAGCTGGCATCTCACTCTCTTTGAATCTTCTTTATCATGCTAAGAGGAGCAGGAAAAAGCAAAAAATTTCAGAATTGCACCTTGCAATGCGGAGAAATTACTGTTTGTGCATTTACAATATTCATTGATTTTTGCCATTGAAAAATGTCCAGAAATGATTGAAGCTACTGACTGAATGAAAGGAGCTGGCATCTCACTCTCTTTGAATCTTCTTTATCATGCTAAGAGGAGCAGGAAAAAGCAAAAAATTTCAGAATTGCACCTTGCAATGCGGAGAAATTACTGTTTGTGCATTTACAATATTCATTGATTTTTGCCATTGAAAAACGTCCTGAAATGTTTGAAGCTACTGACTGAATGAAAGGAGCTGGCATCTCACTCTCTTTGAATCTTCTTTATCATGCTAAGAGGAGCAGGAAAAAGCAAAAAATTTCAGAATTGCACCTTGCAATGCGGAGAAATTACTGTTTGTGCATTTACAATATTCATTGATTTTTGCAATTGAAAAACATCATGTTATTCATATACCAGAAATGTTTGAAGCTGCTGACTGAATGAAAGGAGCTGGCATCTCACTCTCTTTGAATCTTCTTTATCATGCTAAGAGGAGCAGGAAAAAGCAAAAAATTTCAGAATTGCACCTTGCAATGCGGAGAAATTACTGTTTGTGCATTTACAATATTCATTGATTTTTGCCATTGAAAAATGTCCAGAAATGATTGAAGCTACTGACTGAATGAAAGGAGCTGGCATCTCACTCTCTTTGAATCTTCTTTATCATGCTAAGAGGAGCAGGAAAAAGCAAAAAATTTCAGAATTGCACCTTGCAATGCGGAGAAATTACTGTTTGTGCATTTACAATATTCATTGATTTTTGCCATTGAAAAACGTCCAGAAATGATTGAAGCTACTGACTGAATGAAAGGAGCTGGCATCTCACTCTCTTTGAATCTTCTTTACCATGCTAAGAGGAGCAGGAAAAAGCAAAAAATTTCAGAATTGCACCTTGCAATGCGGAGAAATTACTGTTTGTGCATTTACAATATTCATTGATTTTTGCCATTGAAAAACGTCCAGAAATGTTTGAAGCTACTGACTGAATGAAAGGAGCTGGCATCTCACTCTCTTTGAATCTTCTTTATCATGCTAAGAGGAGCAGGAAAAAGCAAAAAATTTCAGAATTGCACCTTGCAATGCGGAGAAATTACTGTTTGTGCATTTACAATATTCATTGATTTTTGCCATTGAAAAACGTCCAGAAATGTTTGAAGCTACTGACTGAATGAAAGGAGCTGGCATCTCACTCTCTTTGAATCTTCTTTATCATGCTAAGAGGAGCAGGAAAAAGCAAAAAATTTCAGAAATGCACCTTGCAATGCGGAGAAATTACTGTTTGTGCATTTACAATATTCATTGATTTTTGCCATTGAAAAACGTCCAGAAATGTTTGAAGCTACTGACTGAATGAAAGGAGCTGGCATCTCACTCTCTTGAATCTTCTTTATCATGCTAAGAGGAGCAGGAAAAAGCAAAAAATTTCAGAATTGCACCTTGCAATGCGGAGAAATTACTGTTTGTGCATTTACAATATTCATTGATTTTTGCCATTGAAAAACATCATGTTATTCATATACCAGAAATGTTTGAAGCTACTGACTGAATGAAAGGAGCTGGCATCTCACTCTCTTTGAATCTTCTTTATCATGCTAAGAGGAGCAGGAAAAAGCAAAAAATTTCAGAATTGCACCTTGCAATGCGGAGAAATTACTGTTTGTGCATTTACAATATTCATTGATTTTTGCCATTGAAAAATGTCCAGAAATGATTGAAGTTACTGACTGAATGAAAGGAGCTGGCATCTCACTCTCTTTGAATCTTCTTTATCATGCTAAGAGGAGCAGGAAAAAGCAAAAAATTTCAGAATTGCACCTTGCAAAGCGGAGAAATTACTGTTTGTGCAGTTACAATATTCATTGATTTTTGCCATTGAAAAACGTCCTGAAATGTTTGAAGCTACTGACTGAATGAAAGGAGCTGGCATCTCACTCTCTTTGAATCTTCTTTATCATGCTAAGAGGAGCAGGAAAAAGCAAAAAATTTCAGAATTGCACCTTGCAATGCGGAGAAATTACTGTTTGTGCATTTACAATATTCATTGATTTTTGCCATTGAAAAACAACATGTTATTCATATACCAGAAATGTTTGAAGCTACTGACTGAATGAAAGGAGCTGGCATCTCTCTCTCTTTGAATCTTCTTTGTCATGCTAAGAGGAGCAGGAAAAAGCAAAAAATTTCAGAATTGCACCTTGCAATGCGGAGAAATTACTGTTTGAGCATTTACAATATTCATTGATTTTTGCCATTGAAAAACATCGTTATTCATATACCAGAAATGATTGAAGCTACTGACTGAATGAAAGGAGCTGGCATCTCACTCTCTTTGAATCTTCTTTATCATGCTAAGAGGAGCAGGAAAAAGCAAAAAATTTCAGAATTGCACCTTGCAAAGCGGAGAAATTACTGTTTGTGCATTTACAATATTCATTGATTTTTGCCATTGAAAAACGTCCTGAAATGTTTGAAGCTACTGACTGAATGAAAGGAGCTGGCATCTCACTCTCTTTGAATCTTCTTTATCATGCTAAGAGGAGCAGGAAAAAGCAAAAAATTTCAGAATTGCACCTTGCAATGCGGAGAAATTACTGTTTGTGCATTTACAATATTCATTGATTTTTGCAATTGAAAAACATCATGTTATTCATATACCAGAAATGTTTGAAGCTACTGACTGAATGAAAGGAGCTGGCATCTCACTCTCTTTGAATCTTCTTTATCATGCTAAGAGGAGCAGGAAAAAGCAAAAAATTTCAGAATTGCACCTTGCAATGCGGAGAAATTACTGTTTGTGCATTTACAATATTCATTGATTTTTGCCATTGAAAAATGTCCAGAAATGATTGAAGCTACTGACTGAATGAAAGGAGCTGGCATCTCACTCTCTTTGAATCTTCTTTATCATGCTAAGAGGAGCAGGAAAAAGCAAAAAATTTCAGAATTGCACCTTGCAATGCGGAGAAATTACTGTTTGTGCATTTACAATATTCATTGATTTTTGCCATTGAAAAACGTCCAGAAATGATTGAAGCTACTGACTGAATGAAAGGAGCTGGCATCTCACTCTCTTTGAATCTTCTTTACCATGCTAAGAGGAGCAGGAAAAAGCAAAAAATTTCAGAATTGCACCTTGCAATGCGGAGAAATTACTGTTTGTGCATTTACAATATTCATTGATTTTTGCCATTGAAAAACGTCCAGAAATGTTTGAAGCTACTGACTGAATGAAAGGA
The DNA here is from genome assembly GCF_046119375.1 of Phyllobates terribilis. Classification (NCBI taxonomy): domain Eukaryota; kingdom Metazoa; phylum Chordata; class Amphibia; order Anura; family Dendrobatidae; genus Phyllobates; species Phyllobates terribilis. The sequence continues at coordinate 1,015,035 of NW_027363115.1, read as the reverse complement.
GCTGGCATCTCACTCTCTTTGAATCTTCTTTATCATGCTAAGAGGAGCAGGAAAAAGCAAAAAATTTCAGAATTGCACCTTGCAATGCGGAGAAATTACTGTTTGTGCATTTACAATATTCATTGATTTTTGCCATTGAAAAACGTCCAGAAATGTTTGAAGCTACTGACTGAATGAAAGGAGCTGGCATCTCACTCTCTTTGAATCTTCTTTATCATGCTAAGAGGAGCAGGAAAAAGCAAAAAATTTCAGAAATGCACCTTGCAATGCGGAGAAATTACTGTTTGTGCATTTACAATATTCATTGATTTTTGCCATTGAAAAACGTCCAGAAATGTTTGAAGCTACTGACTGAATGAAAGGAGCTGGCATCTCACTCTCTTGAATCTTCTTTATCATGCTAAGAGGAGCAGGAAAAAGCAAAAAATTTCAGAATTGCACCTTGCAATGCGGAGAAATTACTGTTTGTGCATTTACAATATTCATTGATTTTTGCCATTGAAAAACATCATGTTATTCATATACCAGAAATGTTTGAAGCTACTGACTGAATGAAAGGAGCTGGCATCTCACTCTCTTTGAATCTTCTTTATCATGCTAAGAGGAGCAGGAAAAAGCAAAAAATTTCAGAATTGCACCTTGCAATGCGGAGAAATTACTGTTTGTGCATTTACAATATTCATTGATTTTTGCCATTGAAAAACATCATGTTATTCATATACCAGAAATGATTGAAGCTACTGACTGAATGAAAGGAGCTGGCATCTCACTCTCTTTGAATCTTCTTTATCATGCTAAGAGGAGCAGGAAAAAGCAAAAAATTTCAGAATTGCACCTTGCAATGCGGAGAAATTACTGTTTGTGCATTTACAATATTCATTGATTTTTGCCATTGAAAAACAACATGTTATTCATATACCAGAAATGTTTGAAGCTACTGACTGAATGAAAGGAGCTGGCATCTCTCTCTCTTTGAATCTTCTTTATCATGCTAAGAGGAGCAGGAAAAAGCAAAAAATTTCAGAATTGCACCTTGCAATGCGGAGAAATTACTGTTTGTGCATTTACAATATTCATTGATTTTTGCCATTGAAAAACATCATGTTATTCATATACCAGAAATGATTGAAGCTACTGACTGAATGAAAGGAGCTGTCATCTCACTCTCTTTGAATCTACTTTATCATGCTAAGAGGAGCAGGAAAAAGCAAAAAATTTCAGAATTGCACCTTGCAATGCGGAGAAATTACTGTTTGTGCATTAACAATATTCATTGATTTTTGCCATTGAAAAACGTCCAGAAATGTATGAAGCTACTGACTGAATGAAAGGAGCTGGCATCTCACTCTCTTTGAATCTTCTTTATCATGCTAAGAGGAGCAGGAAAAAGCAAAAAATTTCAGAATTGCACCTTGCAATGCGGAGAAATTACTGTTTGTGCATTTACAATATTCATTGATTTTTGCCATTGAAAAACGTCCAGAAATGTTTGAAGCTACTGACTGAATGAAAGGAGCTGGCATCTCACTCTCTTTGAATCTTCTTTATCATGCTAAGAGGAGCAGGAAAAAGCAAAAAATTTCAGAAATGCACCTTGCAATGCGGAGAAATTACTGTTTGTGCAATTACAATATTCATTGATTTTTGCCATTGAAAAACGTCCAGAAATGTTTGAAGCTACTGACTGAATGAAAGGAGCTGGCATCTCACTCTCTTGAATCTTCTTTATCATGCTAAGAGGAGCAGGAAAAAGCAAAAAATTTCAGAATTGCACCTTGCAATGCGGAGAAATTACTGTTTGTGCATTTACAATATTCATTGATTTTTGCCATTGAAAAACATCATGTTATTCATATACCAGAAATGTTTGAAGCTACTGACTGAATGAAAGGAGCTGGCATCTCACTCTCTTTGAATCTTCTTTATCATGCTAAGAGGAGCAGGAAAAAGCAAAAAATTTCAGAATTGCACCTTGCAATGCGGAGAAATTACTGTTTGTGCATTTACAATATTCATTGATTTTTGCCATTGAAAAACATCATGTTATTCATATACCAGAAATGATTGAAGCTACTGACTGAATGAAAGGAGCTGGCATCTCACTCTCTTTGAATCTTCTTTATCATGCTAAGAGGAGCAGGAAAAAGCAAAAAATTTCAGAATTGCACCTTGCAATGCGGAGAAATTACTGTTTGTGCATTTACAATATTCATTGATTTTTGCCATTGAAAAACAACATGTTATTCATATACCAGAAATGTTTGAAGCTACTGACTGAATGAAAGGAGCTGGCATCTCTCTCTCTTTGAATCTTCTTTATCATGCTAAGAGGAGCAGGAAAAAGCAAAAAATTTCAGAATTGCACCTTGCAATGCGGAGAAATTACTGTTTGTGCATTTACAATATTCATTGATTTTTGCCATTGAAAAACGTCCAGAAATGTATGAAGCTACTGACTGAATGAAAGGAGCTGGCATCTCACTCTCTTTGAATCTTCTTTATCATGCTAAGAGGAGCAGGAAAAAGCAAAAAATTTCAGAATTGCACCTTGCAAAGCGGAGAAATTACTGTTTGTGCAGTTACAATATTCATTGATTTTTGCCATTGAAAAACGTCCTGAAATGTTTGAAGCTACTGACTGAATGAAAGGAGCTGGCATCTCACTCTCTTTGAATCTTCTTTATCATGCTAAGAGGAGCAGGAAAAAGCAAAAAATTTCAGAATTGCACCTTGCAATGCGGAGAAATTACTGTTTGTGCATTTACAATATTCATTGATTTTTGCCATTGAAAAACAACATGTTATTCATATACCAGAAATGTTTGAAGCTACTGACTGAATGAAAGGAGCTGGCATCTCTCTCTCTTTGAATCTTCTTTATCATGCTAAGAGGAGCAGGAAAAAGCAAAAAATTTCAGAATTGCACCTTGCAATGCGGAGAAGTTACTGTTTGAGCATTTACAATATTCATTGATTTTTGCCATTGAAAAACATCGTTATTCATATACCAGAAATGATTGAAGCTACTGACTGAATGAAAGGAGCTGGCATCTCACTCTCTTTGAATCTTCTTTATCATGCTAAGAGGAGCAGGAAAAAGCAAAAAATTTCAGAATTGCACCTTGCAAAGCGGAGAAATTACTGTTTGTGCATTTACAATATTCATTGATTTTTGCCATTGAAAAACGTCCTGAAATGTTTGAAGCTACTGACTGAATGAAAGGAGCTGGCATCTCACTCTCTTTGAATCTTCTTTATCATGCTAAGAGGAGCAGGAAAAAGCAAAAAATTTCAGAATTGCACCTTGCAATGCGGAGAAATTACTGTTTGTGCATTTACAATATTCATTGATTTTTGCAATTGAAAAACATCATGTTATTCATATACCAGAAATGTTTGAAGCTACTGACTGAATGAAAGGAGCTGGCATCTCACTCTCTTTGAATCTTCTTTATCATGCTAAGAGGAGCAGGAAAAAGCAAAAAATTTCAGAATTGCACCTTGCAATGCGGAGAAATTACTGTTTGTGCATTTACAATATTCATTGATTTTTGCCATTGAAAAATGTCCAGAAATGATTGAAGCTACTGACTGAATGAAAGGAGCTGGCATCTCACTCTCTTTGAATCTTCTTTATCATGCTAAGAGGAGCAGGAAAAAGCAAAAAATTTCAGAATTGCACCTTGCAATGCGGAGAAATTACTGTTTGTGCATTTACAATATTCATTGATTTTTGCCATTGAAAAACGTCCAGAAATGATTGAAGCTACTGACTGAATGAAAGGAGCTGGCATCTCACTCTCTTTGAATCTTCTTTACCATGCTAAGAGGAGCAGGAAAAAGCAAAAAATTTCAGAATTGCACCTTGCAATGCGGAGAAATTACTGTTTGTGCATTTACAATATTCATTGATTTTTGCCATTGAAAAACGTCCAGAAATGTTTGAAGCTACTGACTGAATGAAAGGAGCTGGCATCTCACTCTCTTTGAATCTTCTTTATCATGCTAAGAGGAGCAGGAAAAAGCAAAAAATTTCAGAATTGCACCTTGCAATGCGGAGAAATTACTGTTTGTGCATTTACAATATTCATTGATTTTTGCCATTGAAAAACGTCCAGAAATGTTTGAAGCTACTGACTGAATGAAAGGAGCTGGCATCTCACTCTCTTTGAATCTTCTTTATCATGCTAAGAGGAGCAGGAAAAAGCAAAAAATTTCAGAAATGCACCTTGCAATGCGGAGAAATTACTGTTTGTGCATTTACAATATTCATTGATTTTTGCCATTGAAAAACGTCCAGAAATGTTTGAAGCTACTGACTGAATGAAAGGAGCTGGCATCTCACTCTCTTGAATCTTCTTTATCATGCTAAGAGGAGCAGGAAAAAGCAAAAAATTTCAGAATTGCACCTTGCAATGCGGAGAAATTACTGTTTGTGCATTTACAATATTCATTGATTTTTGCCATTGAAAAACATCATGTTATTCATATACCAGAAATGTTTGAAGCTACTGACTGAATGAAAGGAGCTGGCATCTCACTCTCTTTGAATCTTCTTTATCATGCTAAGAGGAGCAGGAAAAAGCAAAAAATTTCAGAATTGCACCTTGCAATGCGGAGAAATTACTGTTTGTGCATTTACAATATTCATTGATTTTTGCCATTGAAAAACATCATGTTATTCATATACCAGAAATGATTGAAGCTACTGACTGAATGAAAGGAGCTGGCATCTCACTCTCTTTGAATCTTCTTTATCATGCTAAGAGGAGCAGGAAAAAGCAAAAAATTTCAGAATTGCACCTTGCAATGCGGAGAAATTACTGTTTGTGCATTTACAATATTCATTGATTTTTGCCATTGAAAAACAACATGTTATTCATATACCAGAAATGTTTGAAGCTACTGACTGAATGAAAGGAGCTGGCATCTCTCTCTCTTTGAATCTTCTTTATCATGCTAGGAGGAGCAGGAAAAAGCAAAAAATTTCAGAATTGCACCTTGCAATGCGGAGAAATTACTGTTTGTGCATTTACAATATTCATTGATTTTTGCCATTGAAAAACATCATGTTATTCATATACCAGAAATGATTGAAGCTACTGACTGAATGAAAGGAGCTGTCATCTCACTCTCTTTGAATCTACTTTATCATGCTAAGAGGAGCAGGAAAAAGCAAAAAATTTCAGAATTGCACCTTGCAATGCGGAGAAATTACTGTTTGTGCATTTACAATATTCATTGATTTTTGCCATTGAAAAACGTCCAGAAATGTATGAAGCTACTGACTGAATGAAAGGAGCTGGCATCTCACTCTCTTTGAATCTTCTTTATCATGCTAAGAGGAGCAGGAAAAAGCAAAAAATTTCAGAATTGCACCTTGCAAAGCGGAGAAATTACTGTTTGTGCAGTTACAATATTCATTGATTTTTGCCATTGAAAAACGTCCTGAAATGTTTGAAGCTACTGACTGAATGAAAGGAGCTGGCATCTCACTCTCTTTGAATCTTCTTTATCATGCTAAGAGGAGCAGGAAAAAGCAAAAAATTTCAGAATTGCACCTTGCAATGCGGAGTAATTACTGTTTGTGCATTTACAATATTCATTGATTTTTGCCATTGAAAAACAACATGTTATTCATATACCAGAAATGTTTGAAGCTACTGACTGAATGAAAGGAGCTGGCATCTCTCTCTCTTTGAATCTTCTTTATCATGCTAAGAGGAGCAGGAAAAAGCAAAAAATTTCAGAATTGCACCTTGCAATGCGGAGAAATTACTGTTTGAGCATTTACAATATTCATTGATTTTTGCCATTGAAAAACATCGTTATTCATATACCAGAAATGATTGAAGCTACTGACTGAATGAAAGGAGCTGGCATCTCACTCTCTTTGAATCTTCTTTATCATGCTAAGAGGAGCAGGAAAAAGCAAAAAATTTCAGAATTGCACCTTGCAAAGCGGAGAAATTACTGTTTGTGCATTTACAATATTCATTGATTTTTGCCATTGAAAAACGTCCTGAAATGTTTGAAGCTACTGACTGAATGAAAGGAGCTGGCATCTCACTCTCTTTGAATCTTCTTTATCATGCTAAGAGGAGCAGGAAAAAGCAAAAAATTTCAGAATTGCACCTTGCAATGCGGAGAAATTACTGTTTGTGCATTTACAATATTCATTGATTTTTGCCATTGAAAAACATCATGTTATTCATATACCAGAAATGTTTGAAGCTACTGACTGAATGAAAGGAGCTGGCATCTCACTCTCTTTGAATCTTCTTTATCATGCTAAGAGGAGCAGGAAAAAGCAAAAAATTTCAGAATTGCACCTTGCAATGCGGAGAAATTACTGTTTGTGCATTTACAATATTCATTGATTTTTGCCATTGAAAAACAACATGTTATTCATATACCAGAAATGTTTGAAGCTACTGACTGAATGAAAGGAGCTGGCATCTCTCTCTCTTTGAATCTTCTTTATCATGCTAAGAGGAGCAGGAAAAAGCAAAAAATTTCAGAATTGCACCTTGCAATGCGGAGAAATTACTGTTTGAGCATTTACAATATTCATTGATTTTTGCCATTGAAAAACATCGTTATTCATATACCAGAAATGATTGAAGCTACTGACTGAATGAAAGGAGCTGGCATCTCACTCTCTTTGAATCTTCTTTATCATGCTAAGAGGAGCAGGAAAAAGCAAAAAATTTCAGAATTGCACCTTGCAATGCGGAGAAATTACTGTTTGTGCATTTACAATATTCATTGATTTTTGCCATTGAAAAACATCATGTTATTCATATACCAGAAATGTTTGAAGCTACTGACTGAATGAAAGGAGCTGGCATCTCACTCTCTTTGAATCTTCTTTATCATGCTAAGAGGAGCAGGAAAAAGCAAAAAATTTCAGAATTGCACCTTGCAATGCGGAGAAATTACTGTTTGTGCATTTACAATATTCATTGATTTTTGCCATTGAAAAACAACATGTTATTCATATACCAGAAATGTTTGAAGCTACTGACTGAATGAAAGGAGCTGGCATCTCTCTCTCTTTGAATCTTCTTTATCATGCTAAGAGGAGCAGGAAAAAGCAAAAAATTTCAGAATTGCACCTTGCAATGCGGAGAAATTACTGTTTGAGCATTTACAATATTCATTGATTTTTGCCATTGAAAAACATCGTTATTCATATACCAGAAATGATTGAAGCTACTGACTGAATGAAAGGAGCTGGCATCTCACTCTCTTTGAATCTTCTTTATCATGCTAAGAGGAGCAGGAAAAAGCAAAAAATTTCAGAATTGCACCTTGCAATGCGGAGAAATTACTGTTTGTGCATTTACAATATTCATTGATTTTTGCCATTGAAAAACGTCCAGAAATGTTTGAAGCTACTGACTGAATGAAAGGAGCTGGCATCTCACTCTCTTTGAATCTTCTTTATCATGCTAAGAGGAGCAGGAAAAAGCAAAAAATTTCAGAATTGCACCTTGCAAAGCGGAGAAATTACTGTTTGTGCATTTACAATATTCATTGATTTTTGCCATTGAAAAACGTCCTGAAATGTTTGAAGCTACTGACTGAATGAAAGGAGCTGGCATCTCACTCTCTTTGAATCTTCTTTATCATGCTAAGAGGAGCAGGAAAAAGCAAAAAATTTCAGAATTGCACCTTGCAATGCGGAGAAATTACTGTTTGTGCATTTACAATATTCATTGATTTTTGCCATTGAAAAACGTCCAGAAATGTTTGAAGCTACTGACTGAATGAAAGGAGCTGGCATCTCACTCTCTTTGAATCTTCTTTATCATGCTAAGAGGAGCAGGAAAAAGCAAAAAATTTCAGAATTGCCCCTTGCAAAGCGGAGAAATTACTGTTTGTGCATTTACAATATTCATTGATTTTTGCCATTGAAAAACGTCCTGAAATGTTTGAAGCTACTGACTGAATGAAAGGAGCTGGCATCTCACTCTCTTTGAATCTTCTTTATCATGCTAAGAGGAGCAGGAAAAAGCAAAAAATTTCAGAATTGCACCTTGCAATGCGGAGAAATTACTGTTTGTGCATTTACAATATTCATTGATTTTTGCAATTGAAAAACATCATGTTATTCATATACCAGAAATGTTTGAAGCTACTGACTGAATGAAAGGAGCTGGCATCTCACTCTCTTTGAATCTTCTTTATCATGCTAAGAGGAGCAGGAAAAAGCAAAAAATTTCAGAATTGCACCTTGCAATGCGGAGAAATTACTGTTTGTGCATTTACAATATTCATTGATTTTTGCCATTGAAAAATGTCCAGAAATGATTGAAGCTACTGACTGAATGAAAGGAGCTGGCATCTCACTCTCTTTGAATCTTCTTTATCATGCTAAGAGGAGCAGGAAAAAGCAAAAAATTTCAGAATTGCACCTTGCAATGCGGAGAAATTACTGTTTGTGCATTTACAATATTCATTGATTTTTGCCATTGAAAAACGTCCAGAAATGTTTGAAGCTACTGACTGAATGAAAGGAGCTGGCATCTCACTCTCTTTGAATCTTCTTTATCATGCTAAGAGGAGCAGGAAAAAGCAAAAAATTTCAGAATTGCACCTTGCAATGCGGAGAAATTACTGTTTGTGCATTTACAATATTCATTGATTTTTGCCATTGAAAAACGTCCAGAAATGTTTGAAGCTACTGACTGAATGAAAGGAGCTGGCATCTCACTCTCTTTGAATCTTCTTTATCATGCTAAGAGGAGCAGGAAAAAGCAAAAAATTTCAGAAATGCACCTTGCAATGCGGAGAAATTACTGTTTGTGCATTTACAATATTCATTGATTTTTGCCATTGAAAAACGTCCAGAAATGTTTGAAGCTACTGACTGAATGAAAGGAGCTGGCATCTCACTCTCTTGAATATTCTTTATCATGCTAAGAGGAGCAGGAAAAAGCAAAAAATTTCAGAATTGCACCTTGCAATGCGGAGAAATTACTGTTTGTGCATTTACAATATTCATTGATTTTTGCCATTGAAAAACATCATGTTATTCATATACCAGAAATGTTTGAAGCTACTGACTGAATGAAAGGAGCTGGCATCTCACTCTCTTTGAATCTTCTTTATCATGCTAAGAGGAGCAGGAAAAAGCAAAAAATTTCAGAATTGCACCTTGCAATGCGGAGAAATTACTGTTTGTGCATTTACAATATTCATTGATTTTTGCCATTGAAAAACATCATGTTATTCATATACCAGAAATGATTGAAGCTACTGACTGAATGAAAGGAGCTGGCATCTCACTCTCTTTGAATCTTCTTTATCATGCTAAGAGGAGCAGGAAAAAGCAAAAAATTTCAGAATTGCACCTTGCAATGCGGAGAAATTACTGTTTGTGCATTTACAATATTCATTGATTTTTGCCATTGAAAAACAACATGTTATTCATATACCAGAAATGTTTGAAGCTACTGACTGAATGAAAGGAGCTGGCATCTCTCTCTCTTTGAATTTTCTTTATCATGCTAAGAGGAGCAGGAAAAAGCAAAAAATTTCAGAATTGCACCTTGCAATGCGGAGAAATTACTGTTTGTGCATTTACAATATTCATTGATTTTTGCCATTGAAAAACATCATGTTATTCATATACCAGAAATGATTGAAGCTACTGACTGAATGAAAGGAGCTGTCATCTCACTCTCTTTGAATCTACTTTATCATGCTAAGAGGAGCAGGAAAAAGCAAAAAATTTCAGAATTGCACCTTGCAATGCGGAGAAATTACTGTTTGTGCATTTACAATATTCATTGATTTTTGCCATTGAAAAACGTCCAGAAATGTATGAAGCTACTGACTGAATGAAAGGAGCTGGCATCTCACTCTCTTTGAATCTTCTTTATCATGCTAAGAGGAGCAGGAAAAAGCAAAAAATTTCAGAATTGCACCTTGCAAAGCGGAGAAATTACTGTTTGTGCAGTTACAATATTCATTGATTTTTGCCATTGAAAAACGTCCTGAAATGTTTGAAGCTACTGACTGAATGAAAGGAGCTGGCATCTCACTCTCTTTGAATCTTCTTTATCATGCTAAGAGGAGCAGGAAAAAGCAAAAAATTTCAGAATTGCACCTTGCAATGCGGAGAAATTACTGTTTGTGCATTTACAATATTCATTGATTTTTGCCATTGAAAAACAACATGTTATTCATATACCAGAAATGTTTGAAGCTACTGACTGAATGAAAGGAGCTGGCATCTCTCTCTCTTTGAATCTTCTTTATCATGCTAAGAGGAGCAGGAAAAAGCAAAAAATTTCAGAATTGCACCTTGCAATGCGGAGAAATTACTGTTTGAGCATTTACAATATTCATTGATTTTTGCCATTGAAAAACATCGTTATTCATATACCAGAAATGATTGAAGCTACTGACTGAATGAAAGGAGCTGGCATCTCACTCTCTTTGAATCTTCTTTATCATGCTAAGAGGAGCAGGAAAAAGCAAAAAATTTCAGAATTGCACCTTGCAATGCGGAGAAATTACTGTTTGTGCATTTACAATATTCATTGATTTTTGCCATTGAAAAACGTCCAGAAATGTTTGAAGCTACTGACTGAATGAAAGGAGCTGGCATCTCACTCTCTTTGAATCTTCTTTATCATGCTAAGAGGAGCAGGAAAAAGCAAAAAATTTCAGAATTGCACCTTGCAAAGCGGAGAAATTACTGTTTGTGCATTTACAATATTCATTGATTTTTGCCATTGAAAAACGTCCTGAAATGTTTGAAGCTACTGACTGAATGAAAGGAGCTGGCATCTCACTCTCTTTGAATCTTCTTTATCATGCTAAGAGGAGCAGGAAAAAGCAAAAAATTTCAGAATTGCACCTTGCAATGCGGAGAAATTACTGTTTGTGCATTTACAATATTCATTGATTTTTGCCATTGAAAAACATCATGTTATTCATATACCAGAAATGTTTGAAGCTACTGACTGAATGAAAGGAGCTGGCATCTCACTCTCTTTGAATCTTCTTTATCATGCTAAGAGGAGCAGGAAAAAGCAAAAAATTTCAGAATTGCACCTTGCAATGCGGAGAAATTACTGTTTGTGCATTTACAATATTCATTGATTTTTGCCATTGAAAAACGTCCAGAAATGATTGAAGCTACTGACTGAATGAAAGGAGCTGGCATCTCACTCTCTTTGAATCTTCTTTATCATGCTAAGAGGAGCAGGAAAAAGCAAAAAATTTCAGAATTGCACCTTGCAATGCGGAGAAATTACTGTTTGTGCATTTACAATATTCATTGATTTTTGCCATTGAAAAACGTTCAGAAATGTTTGAAGCTACTGACTGAATGAAAGGAGCTGGCATCTCACTCTCTTTGAATCTTCTTTATCATGCTAAGAGGAGCAGGAAAAAGCAAAACATTTCAGAATTGCACCTTGCAATGTGGAGAAATTACTGTTTGTGCATTTACAATATTCATTGATTTTTGCCATTGAAAAACGTCCAGAAATGATTGAAGCTACTGACTGAATGAAAGGAGCTGGCATCTCACTCTCTTTGAATCTTCTTTATCATGCTAAGAGGAGCAGGAAAAAGCAAAAAATTTCAGAATTGCACCTTGCAATGTGGAGAAATTCCTGTTTGTGCATTTACAATATTCATTGATTTTTGCCATTGAAAAACATCATGTTATTCATATACCAGAAATGTTTGAAGCTACTGACTGAATGAAAGGAGCTGGCATCTCACTCTCTTTGAATCTTCTTTATCATGCTAAGAGGAGCAGGAAAAAGCAAAAAATTTCAGAATTGCACCTTGCAATGCGGAGAAATTACTGTTTGTGCATTTACAATATTCATTGATTTTTGCCATTGAAAAATGTCCAGAAATGATTGAAGCTACTGACTGAATGAAAGGAGCTGGCATCTCACTCTCATTGAATCTTCTTTATCATGCTAAGAGGAGCAGGAAAAAGCAAAAAATTTCAGAATTGCACCTTGCAATGTGGAGAAATTACTGTTTGTGCATTTACAATATTCATTGATTTTTGCCATTGAAAAACATCATGTTATTCATATACCAGAAATGTTTGTAGCTACTGACTGAATGAAAGGAGCTGGCATCTCACTCTCTTTGAATCTTCTTTATCATGCTAAGAGGAGCAGGAAAAAGCAAAAAATTTCAGAATTGCACCTTGCAATGCGGAGAAATTACTGTTTGTGCATTTACAATATTCATTGATTTTTGCCATTGAAAAACATCATGTTATTCATATACCAGAAATGATTGAAGCTACTGACTGAATGAAAGGAGCTGGCATCTCACTCTCTTTGAATCTTCTTTATCATGCTAAGAGGAGCAGGAAAAAGCAAAAAATTTCAGAATTGCACCTTGCAATGCGGAGAAATTACTGTTTGTGCATTTACAATATTCATTGATTTTTGCCATTGAAAAACGTCCAGAAATGATTGAAGCTACTGACTGAATGAAAGGAGCTGGCATCTCACTCTCTTTGAATCTTCTTTACCATGCTAAGAGGAGCAGGAAAAAGCAAAGAATTTCAGAATTGCACCTTGCAATGCGGAGAAATTACTGTTTGTGCATTTACAATATTCATTGATTTTTGCCATTGAAAAACGTCCAGAAATGTTTGAAGCTACTGACTGAATGAAAGGAGCTGGCATCTCACTCTCTTTGAATCTTCTTTATCATGCTAAGAGGAGCAGGAAAAAGCAAAAAATTTCAGAATTGCACCTTGCAATGCGGAGAAATTACTGTTTGTGCATTTACAATATTCATTGATTTTTGCCATTGAAAAACGTCCAGAAATGTTTGAAGCTACTGACTGAATGAAAGGAGCTGGCATCTCACTCTCTTTGAATCTTCTTTATCATGCTAAGAGGAGCAGGAAAAAGCAAAAAATTTCAGAATTGCACCTTGCAATGCGGAGAAATTACTGTTTGTGCATTTACAATATTCATTGATTTTTGCCATTGAAAAACGTCCAGAAATGTTTGAAGCTACTGACTGAATGAAAGGAGCTGGCATCTCACTCTCTTTGAATCTTCTTTATCATGCTAAGAGGAGCAGGAAAAAGCAAAAAATTTCAGAATTGCACCTTGCAATGCGGAGAAATTACTGTTTGTGCATTTACAATATTCATTGATTTTTGCCCTTGAAAAACATCATGTTATTCATATACCAGAAATGTTTGAAGCTACTGACTGAATGAAAGGAGCTGGCATCTCACTCTCTTTGAATCTTCTTTATCATGCTAAGAGGAGCAGGAAAAAGCAAAAAATTTCAGAATTGCACCTTGCAATGCGGAGAAATTACTGTTTGTGCATTTACAATATTCATTGATTTTTGCCATTGAAAAACATCATGTTATTCATATACCAGAAATGATTGAAGCTACTGACTGAATGAAAGGAGCTGGCATCTCACTCTCTTTGAATCTTCTTTATCATGCTAAGAGGAGCAGGAAAAAGCAAAAAATTTCAGAATTGCACCTTGCAATGCGGAGAAATTACTGTTTGTGCATTTACAATATTCATTGATTTTTGCCATTGAAAAACAACATGTTATTCATATACCAGAAATGTTTGAAGCTACTGACTGAATGAAAGGAGCTGGCATCTCTCTCTCTCTGAATCTTCTTTATCATGCTAAGAGGAGCAGGAAAAAGCAAAAAATTTTAGAATTGCACCTTACAATGCGGAGAAATTACTGTTTGTGCATTTACAATATTCATTGATTTTTGCCATTGAAAAACGTCCAGAAATGTTTGAAGCTACTGACTGAATGAAAGGAGCTGGCATCTCACTCTCTTTGAATCTTCTTTATCATGCTAAGAGGAGCAGGAAAAAGCAAAAAATTTCAGAAATGCACCTTGCAATGCGGAGAAATTACTGTTTGTGCATTTACAATATTCATTGATTTTTGCCATTGAAAAACGTCCAGAAATGTTTGAAGCTACTGACTGAATGAAAGGAGCTGGCATCTCACTCTCTTGAATCTTCTTTATCATGCTAAGAGGAGCAGGAAAAAGCAAAAAATTTCAGAATTGCACCTTGCAATGCGGAGAAATTACTGTTTGTGCATTTACAATATTCATTGATTTTTGCCATTGAAAAACATCATGTTATTCATATACCAGAAATGTTTGAAGCTACTGACTGAATGAAAGGAGCTGGCATCTCACTCTCTTTGAATCTTCTTTATCATGCTAAGAGGAGCAGGAAAAAGCAAAAAATTTCAGAATTGCACCTTGCAATGCGGAGAAATTACTGTTTGTGCATTTACAATATTCATTGATTTTTGCCATTGAAAAACATCATGTTATTCATATACCAGAAATGATTGAAGCTACTGACTGAATGAAAGGAGCTGGCATCTCACTCTCTTTGAATCTTCTTTATCATGCTAAGAGGAGCAGGAAAAAGCAAAAAATTTCAGAATTGCACCTTGCAATGCGGAGAAATTACTGTTTGTGCATTTACAATATTCATTGATTTTTGCCATTGAAAAACATCATGTTATTCATATACCAGAAATGATTGAAGCTACTGACTGAATGAAAGGAGCTGTCATCTCACTCTCTTTGAATCTACTTTATCATGCTAAGAGGAGCAGGAAAAAGCAAAAAATTTCAGAATTGCACCTTGCAATGCGGAGAAATTACTGTTTGTGCACTTACAATATTCATTGATTTTTGCCATTGAAAAACGTCCAGAAATGTATGAAGCTACAGACTGAATGAAAGGAGCTGGCATCTCACTCTCTTTGAATCTTCTTTATCATGCTAAGAGGAGCAGGAAAAAGCAAAAAATTTCAGAATTGCACCTTGCAAAGCGGAGAAATTACTGTTTGTGCAGTTACAATATTCATTGATTTTTGCCATTGAAAAACGTCCTGAAATGTTTGAAGCTACTGACTGAATGAAAGGAGCTGGCATCTCACTCTCTTTGAATCTTCTTTATCATGCTAAGAGGAGCAGGAAAAAGCAAAAAATTTCAGAATTGCACCTTGCAATGCGGAGAAATTACTGTTTGTGCATTTACAATATTCATTGATTTTTGCCATTGAAAAACAACATGTTATTCATATACCAGAAATGTTTGAAGCTACTGACTGAATGAAAGGAGCTGGCATCTCTCTCTCTTTGAATCTTCTTTATCATGCTAAGAGGAGCAGGAAAAAGCAAAAAATTTCAGAATTGCACCTTGCAATGCGGAGAAATTACTGTTTGAGCATTTACAATATTCATTGATTTTTGCCATTGAAAAACATCGTTATTCATATACCAGAAATGATTGAAGCTACTGACTGAATGAAAGGAGCTGGCATCTCACTCTCTTTGAATCTTCTTTATCATGCTAAGAGGAGCAGGAAAAAGCAAAAAATTTCAGAATTGCACCTTGCAATGCGGAGAAATTACTGTTTGTGCATTTACAATATTCATTGATTTTTGCCATTGAAAAACGTCCAGAAATGTTTGAAGCTACTGACTGAATGAAAGGAGCTGGCATCTCACTCTCTTTGAATCTTCTTTATCATGCTAAGAGGAGGAGGAAAAAGCAAAAAATTTCAGAATTGCACCTTGCAATGCGGAGAAAATACTGTTTGTGCATTTACAATATTCATTGATTTTTGCAATTGAAAAACATCATGTTATTCATATACCAGAAATGTTTGAAGCTACTGACTGAATTAAAGGAGCTGGCATCTCACTCTCTTTGAATCTTCTTTATCATGCTAAGAGGAGCAGGAAAAAGCAAAAAATTTCAGAATTGCACCTTGCAATGCGGAGAAATTACTGTTTGTGCATTTACAATATTCATTGATTTTTGCCATTGAAAAATGTCCAGAAATGATTGAAGCTACTGACTGAATGAAAGGAGCTGGCATCTCACTCTCTTTGAATCTTCTTTATCATGCTAAGAGGAGCAGGAAAAAGCAAAAAATTTCAGAATTGCACCTTGCAATGCGGAGAAATTACTGTTTGTGCATTTACAATATTCATTGATTTTTGCCATTGAAAAACGTCCAGAAATGATTGAAGCTACTGACTGAATGAAAGGAGCTGGCATCTCACTCTCTTTGAATCTTCTTTATCATGCTAAGAGGAGCAGGAAAAAGCAAAAAATTTCAGAATTGCACCTTGCAATGCGGAGAAATTACTGTTTGTGCATTTACAATATTCATTGATTTTTGCCATTGAAAAACGTCCAGAAATGTTTGAAGCTACTGACTGAATGAAAGGAGCTGGCATCTCACTCTCTTTGAATCTTCTTTATCATGCTAAGAGGAGCAGGAAAAAGCAAAAAATTTCAGAAATGCACCTTGCAATGCGGAGAAATTACTGTTTGTGCATTTACAATATTCATTGATTTTTGCCATTGAAAAACGTCCAGAAATGTTTGAAGCTACTGACTGAATGAAAGGAGCTGGCATCTCACTCTCTTGAATCTTCTTTATCATGCTAAGAGGAGCAGGAAAAAGCAAAAAATTTCAGAATTGCACCTTGCAATGCGGAGAAATTACTGTTTGTGCATTTACAATATTCATTGATTTTTGCCATTGAAAAACATCATGTTATTCATATACCAGAAATGTTTGAAGCTACTGACTGAATGAAAGGAGCTGGCATCTCACTCTCTTTGAATCTTCTTTATCATGCTAAGAGGAGCAGGAAAAAGCAAAAAATTTCAGAATTGCACCTTGCAATGCGGAGAAATTACTGTTTGTGCATTTACAATATTCATTGATTTTTGCCATTGAAAAACATCATGTTATTCATATACCAGAAATGATTGAAGCTACTGACTGAATGAAAGGAGCTGGCATCTCACTCTCTTTGAATCTTCTTTATCATGCTAAGAGGAGCAGGAAAAAGCAAAAAATTTCACAATTGCACCTTGCAATGCGGAGAAATTACTGTTTGTGCATTTACAATATTCATTGATTTTTGCCATTGAAAAACAACATGTTATTCATATACCAGAAATGTTTGAAGCTACTGACTGAATGAAAGGAGCTGGCATCTCTCTCTCTTTGAATCTTCTTTATCATGCTAAGAGGAGCAGGAAAAAGCAAAAAATTTCAGAATTGCACCTTGCAATGCGGAGAAATTACTGTTTGTGCATTTACAATATTCATTGATTTTTGCCATTGAAAAACGTCCAGAAATGTATGAAGCTACTGACTGAATGAAAGGAGCTGGCATCTCACTCTCTTTGAATCTTCTTTATCATGCTAAGAGGAGCAGGAAAAAGCAAAAAATTTCAGAATTGCACCTTGCAAAGCGGAGAAATTACTGTTTGTGCAGTTACAATATTCATTGATTTTTGCCATTGAAAAACGTCCTGAAATGTTTGAAGCTACTGACTGAATGAAAGGAGCTGGCATCTCACTCTCTTTGAATCTTCTTTATCATGCTAAGAGGAGCAGGAAAAAGCAAAAAATTTCAGAATTGCACCTTGCAATGCGGAGAAATTACTGTTTGTGCATTTACAATATTCATTGATTTTTGCCATTGAAAAACAACATGTTATTCATATACCAGAAATGTTTGAAGCTACTGACTGAATGAAAGGAGCTGGCATCTCTCTCTCTTTGAATCTTCTTTATCATGCTAAGAGGAGCAGGAAAAAGCAAAAAATTTCAGAATTGCACCTTGCAATGCGGAGAAATTACTGTTTGAGCATTTACAATATTCATTGATTTTTGCCATTGAAAAACATCGTTATTCATATACCAGAAATGATTGAAGCTACTGACTGAATGAAAGGAGCTGGCATCTCACTCTCTTTGAATCTTCTTTATCATGCTAAGAGGAGCAGGAAAAAGCAAAAAATTTCAGAATTGCACCTTGCAAAGCAGAGAAATTACTGTTTGTGCATTTACAATATTCATTGATTTTTGCCATTGAAAAACGTCCTGAAATGTTTGAAGCTACTGACTGAATGAAAGGAGCTGGCATCTCACTCTCTTTGAATCTTCTTTATCATGCTAAGAGGAGCAGGAAAAAGCAAAAAATTTCAGAATTGCACCTTGCAATGCGGAGAAATTACTGTTTGTGCATTTACAATATTCATTGATTTTTGCCATTGAAAAACGTCCAGAAATGATTGAAGCTACTGACTGAATGAAAGGAGCTGGCATCTCACTCTCTTTGAATCTTCTTTATCATGCTAAGAGGAGCAGGAAAAAGCAAAAAATTTCAGAATTGCACCTTGCAATGCGGAGAAATTACTGTTTGTGCATTTACAATATTCATTGATTTTTGCCATTGAAAAACGTCCAGAAATGTTTGAAGCTACTGACTGAATGAAAGGAGCTGGCATCTCACTCTCTTTGAATCTTCTTTATCATGCTAAGAGGAGCAGGAAAAAGCAAAAAATTTCAGAATTGCACCTTGCAAAGCGGAGAAATTACTGTTTGTGCATTTACAATATTCATTGATTTTTGCCATTGAAAAACGTCCTGAAATGTTTGAAGCTACTGACTGAATGAAAGGAGCTGGCATCTCACTCTCTTTGAATCTTCTTTATCATGCTAAGAGGAGCAGGAAAAAGCAAAAAATTTCAGAATTGCACCTTGCAATGCGGAGAAATTACTGTTTGTGCATTTACAATATTCATTGATTTTTGCCATTGAAAAACGTCCAGAAATGATTGAAGCTACTGACTGAATGAAAGGAGCTGGCATCTCACTCTCTTTGAATCTTCTTTATCATGCTAAGAGGAGCAGGAAAAAGCAAAACATTTCAGAATTGCACCTTGCAATGTGGAGAAATTACTGTTTGTGCATTTACAATATTCATTGATTTTTGCCATTGAAAAACGTCCAGAAATGATTGAAGCTACTGACTGAATGAAAGGAGCTGGCATCTCACTCTCTTTGAATCTTCTTTATCATGCTAAGAGGAGCAGGAAAAAGCAAAAAATTTCAGAATTGCACCTTGCAATGTGGAGAAATTCCTGTTTGTGCATTTACAATATTCATTGATTTTTGCCATTGAAAAACATCATGTTATTCATATACCAGAAATGTTTGAAGCTACTGACTGAATGAAAGGAGCTGGCATCTCACTCTCTTTGAATCTTCTTTATCATGCTAAGAGGAGCAGGAAAAAGCAAAAAATTTCAGAATTGCACCTTGCAATGCGGAGAAATTACTGTTTGTGCATTTACAATATTCATTGATTTTTGCCATTGAAAAACATGTTATTCATATACCAGAAATGTTTGAAGCTACTGACTGAATGAAAAGAGCTGGCAACTCACTCTCTTCGAATCTTCTTTATCATGCTAAGAGGAGCAGGAAAAAGCAAAACATTTCAGAATTGCACCTTGCAATGTGGAGAAATTACTGTTTGTGCATTTACAATATTCATTGATTTTTGCCATTGAAAAACGTCCAGAAATGATTGAAGCTACTGACTGAATGAAAGGAGCTGGCATCTCACTCTCTTTGAATCTTCTTTATCATGCTAAGAGGAGCAGGAAAAAGCAAAAAATTTCAGAATTGCACCTTGCAATGTGGAGAAATTCCTGTTTGTGCATTTACAATATTCATTGATTTTTGCCATTGAAAAACATCATGTTATTCATATACCAGAAATGTTTGAAGCTAGTGACTGAATGAAAGGAGCTGGCATCTCACTCTCTTTGAATCTTCTTTATCATGCTAAGAGGAGCAGGAAAAAGCAAAAAATTTCAGAATTGCACCTTGCAATGCGGAGAAATTACTGTTTGTGCATTTACAATATTCATTGATTTTTGCCATTGAAAAACGTTCAGAAATGATTGAAGCTACTGACTGAATGAAAGGAGCTGGCATCTCACTCTCTTTGAATATTCTTTATCATGCTAAGAGGAGCAGGAAAAAGCAAAAAATTTCAGAATTGCACCTTGCAATGCGGAGAAATTACTGTTTGTGCATTTACAATATTCATTGATTTTTGCCATTGAAAAACATGTTATTCATATACCAGAAATGTTTGATGCTACTGACTGAATGAAAGGAGCTGGCATCTCACTCTCTTTGAATCTTCTTTATCATGCTAAGAGGAGCAGGAAAAAGCAAAAAATTTCAGAATTACACCTTGCAATGCGGAGAAATTACTTTGTGCATTTACAATATTCATTGATTTTTGCCATTGAAAAACGTCCAGAAATGTTTGAAGCTACTGACTGAATGAAAGGAGCTGGCATCTCACTCTCTTTGAATCTTCTTTATCATGCTAAGAGGAGCAGGAAAAAGCAAAAAATTTCAGAATTGCACCTTGCAATGCGGAGAAATTACTGTTTGTGCATTTACAATATTCATTGATTTTTGCCATTGAAAAACGTCCAGAAATGTTTGAAGCTACTGACTGAATGAAAGGAGCTGGCATCTCACTCTCTTTGAATCTTCTTTATCATGCTAAGAGGAGCAGGAAAAAGCAAAAAATTTCAAAATTGCACCTTGCAAAGCGGAGAAATTACTGTTTGTGCATTTACAATATTCATTCATTTTTGCCATTGAAAAACGTCCTGAAATGTTTGAAGCTACTGACTGAATGAAAGGAGCTGGCATCTCACTCTCTTTGAATCTTCTTTATCATGCTAAGAGGAGCAGGAAAAAGCAAAAAATTTCAGAATTGCACCTTGCAATGCGGAGAAATTACTGTTTGTGCATTTACAATATTCATTGATTTTTGCCATTGAAAAACATCATGTTATTCATATACCAGAAATGTTTGAAGCTACTGACTGAATGAAAGGAGCTGGCATCTCACTCTCTTTGAATCTTCTTTATCATGCTAAGAGGAGCAGGAAAAAGCAAAAAATTTCAGAATTGCACCTTGGAATGCGGAGAAATTACTGTTTGTGCATTTACAATATTCATTGATTTTTGCCATTGAAAAACGTCCAGAAATGATTGAAGCTACTGACTGAATGAAAGGAGCTGGCATCTCACTCTCTTTGAATCTTCTTTATCATGCTAAGAGGAGCAGGAAAAAGCAAACAATTTCAGAATTGCACCTTGCAATGCGGAGAAATTACTGTTTGTGCATTTACAATATTCATTGATTTTTGCCATTGAAAAACGTCCAGAAATGTTTGAAGCTACTGACTGAATGAAAGGAGCTGGCATCTCACTCTCTTTGAATCTTCTTTATCATGCTAAGAGGAGCAGGAAAAAGCAAAACATTTCAGAATTGCACCTTGCAATGTGGAGAAATTACTGTTTGTGCATTTACAATATTCATTGATTTTTGCCATTGAAAAACGTCCAGAAATGATTGAAGCTACTGACTGAATGAAAGGAGCTGGCATCTCACTCTCTTTGAATCTTCTTTATCATGCTAACAGGAGCAGGAAAAAGCAAAAAATTTCAGAATTGCACCTTGCAATGCGGAGAAATTACTGTTTGTGCATTTACAATATTCATTGATTTTTGCCATTGAAAAACATGTTATTCATAAACCAGAAATGTTTGAAGCTACTGACTGAATGAAAAGAGCTGGCAACTCACTCTCTTCGAATCTTCTTTATCATGCTAAGAGGAGCAGGAAAAAGCAAAAAATTTCAGAATTGCACCTTGCAATGCGGAGAAATTACTGTTTGTGCATTTACAATATTCATTGATTTTTGCCATTGAAAAACGTTCAGAAATGATTGAAGCTACTGACTGAATGAAAGGAGCTGGCATCTCACTCTCTTTGAATCTTCTTTATCATGCTAAGAGGAGCAGGAAAAAGCAAAAAATTTCAGAATTGCACCTTGCAATGCGGAGAAATTACTGTTTGTGCATTTACAATATTCATTGATTTTTGCCATTGAAAAACATGTTATTCATACACCAGAAATGTTTGAAGCTACTGAATGAATGAAAGGAGCTGGCATCTCACTCTCTTTGAATCTTCTTTATCATGCTAAGAGGAGCAGGAAAAAGCAAAAAATTTCAGAATTACACCTTGCAATGCGGAGAAATTACTTTGTGCATTTACAATATTCATTGATTTTTGCCATTGAAAAACGTCCAGAAATGTTTGAAGCTACTGACTGAATGAAAGGAGCTGGCATCTCACTCTCTTTGAATCTTCTTTATCATGCTAAGAGGAGCAGGAAAAAGCAAAAAATTTCAGAATTTCACCTTGCAATGCGGAGAAATTACTGTTTGTGCATTTACAATATTCATTGATTTTTGCCATTGAAAAACATCCAGAAATGATTGAAGCTACTGAACTGAATGAAAGGAGCTGGCATCTCACTCTCTTTGAATCTTCTTTATCATGCTAAGAGGAGCAGGAAAAAGCAAAAAATTTCAAAATTGCACCTTGCAATGTGGAGAAATTACTGTTTGTGCATTTACAATATTCATTGATTTTTGCCATTGAAAAACATCATGTTATTCATATACCAGAAATGTTTGAAGCTACTGACTGAATGAAAGGAGCTGGCATCTCACTCTCTTTGAATCTTCTTTATCATGCTAAGAGGAGCAGGAAAAAGCAAAAAATTTCAGAATTGCACCTTGCAATGCGGAGAAATTACTGTTTGTGCATTTACAATATTCATTGATTTTTGCCATTGAAAAACATCATGTTATTCATATACCAGAAATGATTGAAGCTACTGACTGAATGAAAGGAGCTGGCATCTCACTCTCTTTGAATCTTCTTTATGATGCTAAGAGGAGCAGGAAAAAGCAAAAAATTTCAGAATTGCACCTTGCAATGCGGAGAAATTACTGTTTGTGCATTTACAATATTCATTGATTTTTGCCATTGAAAAACATCATGTTATTCATATACCAGAAATGTTTGAAGCTACTGACTGAATGAAAGGAGCTGGCATCTCACTCTCTTTGAATCTTCTTTATCATGCTAAGAGGAGCAGGAAAAAGCAAAAAATTTCAGAATTGCACCTTGCAATGCGGAGAAATTACTGTTTGTGCATTTACAATATTCATTGATTTTTGCCATTGAAAAACATGTTATTCATAAACCAGAAATGTTTGAAGCTACTGACTGAATGAAAAGAGCTGGCAACTCACTCTCTTCGAATCTTCTTTATCATGCTAAGAGGAGCAGGAAAAAGCAAAAAATTTCAGAATTGCACCTTGCAATGCGGAGAAATTACTGTTTGTGCATTTACAATATTCATTGATTTTTGCCATTGAAAAACGTTCAGAAATGATTGAAGCTACTGACTGAATGAAAGGAGCTGGCATCTCACTCTCTTTGAATCTTCTTTATCATGCTAAGAGGAGCAGGAAAAAGCAAAAAATTTCAGAATTGCACCTTGCAATGCGGAGAAATTACTGTTTGTGCATTTACAATATTCATTGATTTTTGCCATTGAAAAACATGTTATTCATATACCAGAAATGTTTGAAGCTACTGACTGAATGAAAGGAGCTGGCATCTCACTCTCTTTGAATCTTCTTTATCATGCTAAGAGGAGCAGGAAAAAGCAAAAAATTTCAGAATTACACCTTGCAATGCGGAGAAATTACTTTGTGCATTTACAATATTCATTGATTTTTGCCATTGAAAAACGTCCAGAAATGTTTGAAGCTACTGACTGAATGAAAGGAGCTGGCATCTCATTCTCTTTGAATCTTCTTTATCATGCTAAGAGGAGCAGGAAAAAGCAAAAAATTTCAGAATTTCACCTTGCAATGCGGAGAAATTACTGTTTGTGCATTTACAATATTCATTGATTTTTGCCATTGAAAAACATCCAGAAATGATTGAAGCTACTGAACTGAATGAAAGGAGCTGGCATCTCACTCTCTTTGAATCTTCTTTATCATGCTAAGAGGAGCAGGAAAAAGCAAAAAATTTCAAAATTGCACCTTGCAATGTGGAGAAATTACTGTTTGTGCATTTACAATATTCATTGATTTTTGCCATTGAAAAACATCATGTTATTCATATACCAGAAATGTTTGAAGCTACTGACTGAATGAAAGGAGCTGGCATCTCACTCTCTTTGAATCTTCTTTATCATGCTAAGAGGAGCAGGAAAAAGCAAAAAATTTCAGAATTGCACCTTGCAATGCGGAGAAATTACTGTTTGTGCATTTACAATATTCATTGATTTTTGCCATTGAAAAACATCATGTTATTCATATACCAGAAATGATTGAAGCTACTGACTGAATGAAAGGAGCTGGCATCTCACTCTCTTTGAATCTTCTTTATGATGCTAAGAGGAGCAGGAAAAAGCAAAAAATTTCAGAATTGCACCTTGCAATGCGGAGAAATTACTGTTTGTGCATTTACAATATTCATTGATTTTTGCCATTGAAAAACATCATGTTATTCATATACCAGAAATGTTTGAAGCTACTGACTGAATGAAAGGAGCTGGCATCTCACTCTCTTTGAATCTTCTTTATCATGCTAAGAGGAGCAGGAAAAAGCAAAAAATTTCAGAATTGCACCTTGCAATGCGGAGAAATTACTGTTTGTGCATTTACAATATTCATTGATTTTTGCCATTGAAAAACATCATGTTATTCATATACCAGAAATGATTGAAGCTACTGACTGAATGAAAGGAGCTGGCATCTCACTCTCTTTGAATCTTCTTTATCATGCTAAGAGGAGCAGGAAACAGCAAAAAAATTCAGAATTGCACCTTGCAATGCGGAGAAATTACTGTTTGTGCATTTACAATATTCATTGATTTTTGCCATTGAAAAACGTCCAGAAATGATTGAAGCTACTGACTGAATGAAAGGAGCTGGCATCTCACTCTCTTTGAATCTTCTTTATCATGCTAAGAGGAGCAGGAAAAAGCAAAAAATTTCAGAATTGCACCTTGCAATGCGGAGAAATTACTGTTTGTGCATTTACAATATTCATTGATTTTTGCCATTGAAAAACGTCCAGAAATGTTTGAAGCTACTGACTGAATGAAAGGAGCTGGCATCTCACTCTCTTTGAATCTTCTTTACCATGTTAAGAGGAGCAGGAAAAAGCAAAAAATTTCAGAATTGCACCTTGCAATGCGGAGAAATTACTGTTTGTGCATTTACAATATTCATTGATTTTTGCCATTGAAAAACGTCCAGAAATGTTTGAAGCTACTGACTGAATGAAAGGAGCTGGCATCTCACTCTCTTTGAATCTTCTTTATCATGCTAAGTGGAGCAGGAAAAAGCAAAAAATTTCAGAATTGCACCTTGCAATGCGGAGAAATTACTGTTTGTGCATTTACAATATTCATTGATTTTTGCCATTGAAAAACGTCCAGAAATGTTTGAAGCTCCTGACTGAATGAAAGGAGCTGGCATCTCACTCTCTTTGAATCTTCTTTATCATGCTAAGAGGAGCAGGAAAAAGCAAAAAATTTCAGAATTGCACCTTGCAATGCGGAGAAATTACTGTTTGTGCATTTACAATATTCATTGATTTTTGCCATTGAAAAACATCATGTTATTCATATACCAGAAATGTTTGAAGCTACTGACTGAATGAAAGGAGCTGGCATCTCACTCTCTTTGAATCTTCTTTATCATGCTAAGAGGAGCAGGAAAAAGCAAAAAATTTCAGAATTGCACCTTGCAATGCGGAGAAATTACTGTTTGTGCATTTACAATATTCATTGATTTTTGCCATTGAAAAACGTCCAGAAATGATTGAAGCTACTGACTGAATGAAAGGAGCTGGCATCTCACTCTCTTTGAATCTTCTTTACCATGCTAAGAGGAGCAGGAAAAAGCAAAAAATTTCAGAATTGCACCTTGCAATGCGGAGAAATTACTGTTTGTGCATTTACAATATTCATTGATTTTTGCCATTGAAAAACGTCCAGAAATGTTTGAAGCTACTGACTGAATGAAAGGAGCTGGCATCTCACTCTCTTTGAATATTCTTTATCATGCTAAGACGAGCAGGAAAAAGCAAAAAATTTCAGAATTGCACCTTGCAATGCGGAGAAATTACTGTTTGTGCATTTACAATATTCATTGATTTTTGCCATTGAAAAACGTCCAGAAATGTTTGAAGCTACTGACTGAATGAAAGGAGCTGGCATCTCACTCTCTTTGAATCTTCTTTATCATGCTAAGAGGAGCAGGAAAAAGCAAAAAATTTCAGAATTGCACCTTGCAATGCGGAGAAATTACTGTTTGTGCATTTACAATATTCATTGATTTTTGCCATTGAAAAACATCATGTTATTCATATACCAGAAATGTTTGAAGCTACTGACTGAATGAAAGGAGCTGGCATCTCACTCTCTTTGAATCTTCTTTATCATGCTAAGAGGAGCAGGAAAAAGCAAAAAATTTCAGAATTGCACCTTGCAATGCGGAGAAATTACTGTTTGTGCATTTACAATATTCATTGATTTTTGCCATTGAAAAACATCATGTCTTTCATATACCAGAAATGATTGAAGCTACTGACTGAATGAAAGGAGCTGGCATCTCACTCTCTTTGAATCTTCTTTTTCATGCTAAGAGGATCAGGAAAAAGCAAAAAATTTCAGAATTGCACCTTGCAATGCGGAGAAATTACTGTTTGTGCATTTACAATATTCATTGATTTTTGCCATTGAAAAACAACATGTTATTCATATACCAGAAATGTTTTGAAGCTACTGACTGAATGAAAGGAGCTGGCATCTCTCTCTCTTTGAATCTTCTTTATCATGCTAAGAGGAGCAGGAAAAAGCAAAAAATTTCAGAATTGCACCTTGCAATGCGGAGAAATTACTGTTTGTGCATTTACAATATTCATTGATTTTTGCCATTGAAAAACATCATGTTATTCATATACCAGAAATGATTGAAGCTACTGACTGAATGAAAGGAGCTGTCATCTCACTCTCTTTGAATCTTCTTTATCATGCTAAGAGGAGCAGGAAAAAGCAAAAAATTTCAGAATTGCACCTTGCAATGCGGAGAAATTACTGTTTGTGCATTTACAATATTCATTGATTTTTGCCATTGAAAAACGTCCAGAAATGTTTGAAGCTACTGACTGAATGAAAGGAGCTGGCATCTCACTCTCTTTGAATCTTCTTTATCATGCTAAGAGGAGCAGGAAAAAGCAAAAAATTTCAGAATTGCACCTTGCAAAGCGGAGAAATTACTGTTTGTGCATTTACAATATTCATTGATTTTTGCCATTGAAAAACGTCCTGAAATGTTTGAAGCTACTGACTGAATGAAAGGAGCTGGCATCTCACTCTCTTTGAATCTTCTTTATCATGCTAAGAGGAGCAGGAAAAAGCAAAAAATTTCAGAATTGCACCTTGCAATGCGGAGAAATTACTGTTTGTGCATTTACAATATTCATTGATTTTTGCCATTGAAAAACGTCCAGAAATGATTGAAGCTACTGACTGAATGAAAGGAGCTGGCATCTCACTCTCTTTGAATCTTCTTTACCATGCTAAGAGGAGCAGGAAAAAGCAAAAAATTTCAGAATTGCACCTTGCAATGCGGAGAAATTACTGTTTGTGCATTTACAATATTCATTGATTTTTGCCATTGAAAAACGTCCAGAAATGTTTGAAGCTACTGACTGAATGAAAGGAGCTGGCATCTCACTCTCTTTGAATATTCTTTATCATGCTAAGAGGAGCAGGAAAAAGCAAAAAATTTCAGAATTGCACCTTGCAATGCGGAGAAATTACTGTTTGTGTATTTACAATATTCATTGATTTTTGCCATTGAAAAACGTCCAGAAATGTTTGAAGCTACTGACTGAATGAAAGGAGCTGGCATCTCACTCTCTTTGAATCTTCTTTATCATGCTAAGAGGAGCAGGAAAAAGCAAAAAATTTCAGAATTGCACCTTGCAATGCGGAGAAATTACTGTTTGTGCATTTACAATATTCATTGATTTTTGCCATTGAAAAACATCATGTTATTCATATACCAGAAATGTTTGAAGCTACTGACTGAATGAAAGGAGCTGGCATCTCACTCTCTTTGAATCTTCTTTATCATGCTAAGAGGAGCAGGAAAAAGCAAAAAATTTCAGAATTGCACCTTGCAATGCGGAGAAATTACTGTTTGTGCATTTACAATATTCATTGATTTTTGCCATTGAAAAACATCATGTCTTTCATATACCAGAAATGATTGAAGCTACTGACTGAATGAAAGGAGCTGGCATCTCACTCTCTTTGAATCTTCTTTTTCATGCTAAGAGGATCAGGAAAAAGCAAAAAATTTCAGAATTGCACCTTGCAATGCGGAGAAATTACTGTTTGTGCATTTACAATATTCATTGATTTTTGCCATTGAAAAACAACATGTTATTCATATACCAGAAATGTTTTGAAGCTACTGACTGAATGAAAGGAGCTGGCATCTCTCTCTCTTTGAATCTTCTTTATCATGCTAAGAGGAGCAGGAAAAAGCAAAAAATTTCAGAATTGCACCTTGCAATGCGGAGAAATTACTGTTTGTGCATTTACAATATTCATTGATTTTTGCCATTGAAAAACATCATGTTATTCATATACCAGAAATGATTGAAGCTACTGACTGAATGAAAGGAGCTGTCATCTCACTCTCTTTGAATCTTCTTTATCATGCTAAGAGGAGCAGGAAAAAGCAAAAAATTTCAGAATTGCACCTTGCAATGCGGAGAAATTACTGTTTGTGCATTTACAATATTCATTGATTTTTGCCATTGAAAAACGTCCAGAAATGTTTGAAGCTACTGACTGAATGAAAGGAGCTGGCATCTCACTCTCTTTGAATCTTCTTTATCATGCTAAGTGGAGCAGGAAAAAGCAAAAAATTTCAGAATTGCACCTTGCAATGCGGAGAAATTACTGTTTGTGCATTTACAATATTCATTGATTTTTGCCATTGAAAAACGTCCAGAAATGTTTGAAGCTCCTGACTGAATGAAAGGAGCTGGCATCTCACTCTCTTTGAATCTTCTTTATCATGCTAAGAGGAGCAGGAAAAAGCAAAAAATTTCAGAATTGCACCTTGCAATGCGGAGAAATTACTGTTTGTGCATTTACAATATTCATTGATTTTTGCCATTGAAAAACATCATGTTATTCATATACCAGAAATGTTTGAAGCTACTGACTGAATGAAAGGAGCTGGCATCTCACTCTCTTTGAATCTTCTTTATCATGCTAAGAGGAGCAGGAAAAAGCAAAAAATTTCAGAATTGCACCTTGCAATGCGGAGAAATTACTGTTTGTGCATTTACAATATTCATTGATTTTTGCCATTGAAAAACGTCCAGAAATGATTGAAGCTACTGACTGAATGAAAGGAGCTGGCATCTCACTCTCTTTGAATCTTCTTTACCATGCTAAGAGGAGCAGGAAAAAGCCAAAAATTTCAGAATTGCACCTTGCAATGCGGAGAAATTACTGTTTGTGCATTTACAATATTCATTGATTTTTGCCATTGAAAAACGTCCAGAAATGTTTGAAGCTACTGACTGAATGAAAGGAGCTGGCATCTCACTCTCTTTGAATATTCTTTATCATGCTAAGAGGAGCAGGAAAAAGCAAAAAATTTCAGAATTGCACCTTGCAATGCGGAGAAATTACTGTTTGTGCATTTACAATATTCATTGATTTTTGCCATTGAAAAACGTCCAGAAATGTTTGAAGCTACTGACTGAATGAAAGGAGCTGGCATCTCACTCTCTTTGAATCTTCTTTATCATGCTAAGAGGAGCAGGAAAAAGCAAAAAATTTCAGAATTGCACCTTGCAATGCGGAGAAATTACTGTTTGTGCATTTACAATATTCATTGATTTTTGCCATTGAAAAACATCATGTTATTCATATACCAGAAATGTTTGAAGCTACTGACTGAATGAAAGGAGCTGGCATCTCACTCTCTTTGAATCTTCTTTATCATGCTAAGAGGAGCAGGAAAAAGCAAAAAATTTCAGAATTGCACCTTGCAATGCGGAGAAATTACTGTTTGTGCATTTACAATATTCATTGATTTTTGCCATTGAAAAACATCATGTTATTCATATACCAGAAATGTTTGAAGCTACTGACTGAATGAAAGGAGCTGGCATCTCACTCTCTTTGAATCTTCTTTATCATGCTAAGAGGAGCAGGAAAAAGCAAAAAATTTCAGAATTGCACCTTGCAATGCGGAGAAATTACTGTTTGTGCATTTACAATATTCATTGATTTTTGCCATTGAAAAACATCATGTCTTTCATATACCAGAAATGATTGAAGCTACTGACTGAATGAAAGGAGCTGGCATCTCACTCTCTTTGAATCTTCTTTTTCATGCTAAGAGGATCAGGAAAAAGCAAAAAATTTCAGAATTGCACCTTGCAATGCGGAGAAATTACTGTTTGTGCATTTACAATATTCATTGATTTTTGCCATTGAAAAACAACATGTTATTCATATACCAGAAATGTTTTGAAGCTACTGACTGAATGAAAGGAGCTGGCATCTCTCTCTCTTTGAATCTTCTTTATCATGCTAAGAGGAGCAGGAAAAAGCAAAAAATTTCAGAATTGCACCTTGCAATGCGGAGAAATTACTGTTTGTGCATTTACAATATTCATTGATTTTTGCCATTGAAAAACATCATGTTATTCATATACCAGAAATGATTGAAGCTACTGACTGAATGAAAGGAGCTGTCATCTCACTCTCTTTGAATCTTCTTTATCATGCTAAGAGGAGCAGGAAAAAGCAAAAAATTTCAGAATTGCACCTTGCAATGCGGAGAAATTACTGTTTGTGCATTTACAATATTCATTGATTTTTGCCATTGAAAAACGTCCAGAAATGTTTGAAGCTACTGACTGAATGAAAGGAGCTGGCATCTCACTCTCTTTGAATCTTCTTTATCATGCTAAGTGGAGCAGGAAAAAGCAAAAAATTTCAGAATTGCACCTTGCAATGCGGAGAAATTACTGTTTGTGCATTTACAATATTCATTGATTTTTGCCATTGAAAAACGTCCAGAAATGTTTGAAGCTCCTGACTGAATGAAAGGAGCTGGCATCTCACTCTCTTTGAATCTTCTTTATCATGCTAAGAGGAGCAGGAAAAAGCAAAAAATTTCAGAATTGCACCTTGCAATGCGGAGAAATTACTGTTTGTGCATTTACAATATTCATTGATTTTTGCCATTGAAAAACATCATGTTATTCATATACCAGAAATGTTTGAAGCTACTGACTGAATGAAAGGAGCTGGCATCTCACTCTCTTTGAATCTTCTTTATCATGCTAAGAGGAGCAGGAAAAAGCAAAAAATTTCAGAATTGCACCTTGCAATGCGGAGAAATTACTGTTTGTGCATTTACAATATTCATTGATTTTTGCCATTGAAAAACGTCCAGAAATGATTGAAGCTACTGACTGAATGAAAGGAGCTGGCATCTCACTCTCTTTGAATCTTCTTTACCATGCTAAGAGGAGCAGGAAAAAGCAAAAAATTTCAGAATTGCACCTTGCAATGCGGAGAAATTACTGTTTGTGCATTTACAATATTCATTGATTTTTGCCATTGAAAAACGTCCAGAAATGTTTGAAGCTACTGACTGAATGAAAGGAGCTGGCATCTCACTCTCTTTGAATATTCTTTATCATGCTAAGAGGAGCAGGAAAAAGCAAAAAATTTCAGAATTGCACCTTGCAATGCGGAGAAATTACTGTTTGTGCATTTACAATATTCATTGATTTTTGCCATTGAAAAACGTCCAGAAATGTTTGAAGCTACTGACTGAATGAAAGGAGCTGGCATCTCACTCTCTTTGAATCTTCTTTATCATGCTAAGAGGAGCAGGAAAAAGCAAAAAATTTCAGAATTGCACCTTGCAATGCGGAGAAATTACTGTTTGTGCATTTACAATATTCATTGATTTTTGCCATTGAAAAACATCATGTTATTCATATACCAGAAATGTTTGAAGCTACTGACTGAATGAAAGGAGCTGGCATCTCACTCTCTTTGAATCTTCTTTATCATGCTAAGAGGAGCAGGAAAAAGCAAAAAATTTCAGAATTGCACCTTGCAATGCGGAGAAATTACTGTTTGTGCATTTACAATATTCATTGATTTTTGCCATTGAAAAACATCATGTCTTTCATATACCAGAAATGATTGAAGCTACTGACTGAATGAAAGGAGCTGGCATCTCACTCTCTTTGAATCTTCTTTTTCATGCTAAGAGGATCAGGAAAAAGCAAAAAATTTCAGAATTGCACCTTGCAATGCGGAGAAATTACTGTTTGTGCATTTACAATATTCATTAATTTTTGCCATTGAAAAACAACATGTTATTCATATACCAGAAATGTTTTGAAGCTACTGACTGAATGAAAGGAGCTGGCATCTCTCTCTCTTTGAATCTTCTTTATCATGCTAAGAGGAGCAGGAAAAAGCAAAAAATTTCAGAATTGCACCTTGCAATGCGGAGAAATTACTGTTTGTGCATTTACAATATTCATTGATTTTTGCCATTGAAAAACATCATGTTATTCATATACCAGAAATGATTGAAGCTACTGACTGAATGAAAGGAGCTGTCATCTCACTCTCTTTGAATCTTCTTTATCATGCTAAGAGGAGCAGGAAAAAGCAAAAAATTTCAGAATTGCACCTTGCAATGCGGAGAAATTACTGTTTGTGCATTTACAATATTCATTGATTTTTGCCATTGAAAAACGTCCAGAAATGTTTGAAGCTACTGACTGAATGAAAGGAGCTGGCATCTCACTCTCTTTGAATCTTCTTTATCATGCTAAGAGGAGCAGGAAAAAGCAAAAAATTTCAGAATTGCACCTTGCAAAGCGGAGAAATTACTGTTTGTGCATTTACAATATTCATTGATTTTTGCCATTGAAAAACGTCCTGAAATGTTTGAAGCTACTGACTGAATGAAAGGAGCTGGCATCTCACTCTCTTTGAATCTTCTTTATCATGCTAAGAGGAGCAGGAAAAAGCAAAAAATTTCAGAATTGCACCTTGCAATGCGGAGAAATTACTGTTTGTGCATTTACAATATTCATTGATTTTTGCCATTGAAAAACATCATGTTATTCATATACCAGAAATGTTTGAAGCTACTGACTGAATGAAAGGAGCTGGCATCTCACTCTCTTTGAATCTTCTTTATCATGCTAAGAGGAGCAGGGAAAAGCAAAAAATTTCAGAATTGCACCTTGCAATGCGGAGAAATTACTGTTTGTGCATTTACAATATTCATTGATTTTTGCCATTGAAAAACAACATGTTATTCATATACCAGAAATGTTTGAAGCTACTGACTGAATGAAAGGAGCTGGCATCTCTCTCTCGTTGAATCTTCTTTATCATGCTAAGAGGAGCAGGAAAAAGCAAAAAATTTCAGAATTGCACCTTGCAATGCGGAGAAATTACTGTTTGTGCATTTACAATATTCATTGATTTTTGCCATTGAAAAACATCGTTATTCATATACCAGAAATGATTGAAGCTACTGACTGAATGAAAGGAGCTGGCATCTCACTCTCTTTCAATCTTCTTTATCATGCTAAGAGGAGAAGGAAAAAGCAAAAAATTTCAGAATTGCACCTTGCAATGCGGAGAAATTACTGTTTGTGCATTTACAATATTCATTGATTTTTGCCATTGAAAAACATCATGTCATTCATATACCAGAAATGATTGAAGCTACTGACTGAATGAAAGGAGCTGGCATCTCACTCTCTTTGAATCTTCTTTATCATGCTAAGAGGATCAGGAAAAAGCAAAAAATTTCAGAATTGCACCTTGCAATGCGGAGAAATTACTGTTTGTGCATTTACAATATTCATTGATTTTTGCCATTGAAAAACAACATGTTATTCATATACCAGAAATGTTTGAAGCTACTGACTGAATGAAAGGAGCTGGCATCTCTCTCTCTTTGAATCTTCTTTATCATGCTAAGAGGAGCAGGAAAAAGCAAAAAATTTCAGAATTGCACCTTGCAATGCGGAGAAATTACTGTTTGTGCATTTACAATATTCATTGATTTTTGCCATTGAAAAACGTCCAGAAATGTTTGAAGCTACTGACTGAATGAAAGGAGCTGGCATCTCACTCTCTTTGAATCTTCTTTATCATGCTAAGAGGAGCAGGAAAAAGCAAAAAATTTCAGAATTGCACCTTGCAATGCGGAGAAATTACTGTTTGTGCATTTACAATATTCATTGATTTTTGCCATTGAAAAACATGTTATTCATATACCAGAAATGTTTGAAGCTACTGACTGAATGAAAGGAGCTGGCATCTCACTCTCTTTGAATCTTCTTTATCATGCTAAGAGGAGCAGGAAAAAGCAAAAAATTTCAGAATTTCACCTTGCAATGCGGAGAAATTACTGTTTGTGCATTTACAATATTCATTGATTTTTGCTATTGAAAAACATCCAGAAATGATTGAAGCTACTGACTGAATGAAAGGAGCTGGCATCTCACTCTCTTTGAATCTTCTTTATCATGCTAAGAGGAGCAGGAAAAAGCAAAAAATTTCAGAATTTCACCTTGCAATGTGGAGAAATTACTGTTTGTGCATTTACAATATTCATTGATTTTTGCCATTGAAAAACATCATGTTATTCATATACCAGAAATGTTTGAAGCTACTGACTGAATGAAAGGAGCTGGCATCTCACTCTCTTTGAATCTTCTTTATCATGCTAAGAGGAGCAGGAAAAAGCAAAAAATTTCAGAATTGCACCTTGCAATGCGGAGAAATTACTGTTTGTGCATTTACAATATTCATTGATTTTTGCCATTGAAAAACATCATGTTATTCATATACCAGAAATGATTGAAGCTACTGACTGAATGAAAGGAGCTGGCATCTCACTCTCTTTGAATCTTCTTTATGATGCTAAGAGGAGCAGGAAAAAGCAAAAAATTTCAGAATTGCACCTTGCAATGCGGAGAAATTACTGTTTGTGCATTTACAATATTCATTGATTTTTGCCATTGAAAAACATCATGTTATTCATATACCAGAAATGTTTGAAGCTACTGACTGAATGAAAGGAGCTGGCATCTCACTCTCTTTGAATCTTCTTTATCATGCTAAGAGGAGCAGGAAAAAGCAAAAAATTTCAGAATTGCACCTTGCAATGTGGAGAAATTACTGTTTGTGCATTTACAATATTCATTGATTTTTGCCATTGAAAAACATCATGTTATTCATATACCAGAAATGATTGAAGCTACTGACTGAATGAAAGGAGCTGGCATCTCACTCTCTTTGAATCTTCTTTATCATGCTAAGAGGAGCAGGAAAAAGCAAAAAATTTCAGAATTGCACCTTGCAATGCGGAGAAATTACTGTTTGTGCATTTACAATATTCATTGATTTTTGCCATTGAAAAACGTCCAGAAATGTTTGAAGCTACTGACTGAATGAAAGGAGCTGGCATCTCACTCTCTTTGAATCTTCTTTATCATGCTAAGAGGAGCAAGAAAAAGCAAAAAATTTCAGAATTGCACCTTGCAAAGCGGAGAAATTACTGTTTGTGCATTTACCATATTCATTGATTTTTGCCATTGAAAAACATCCTGAAATGTTTGAAGCTACTGACTGAATGAAAGGAGCTGGCATCTCACTCTCTTTGAATCTTCTTTATCATGCTAAGAGGAGCAGGAAAAAGCAAAAAATTTCAGAATTGCACCTTGCAATGCGGAGAAATTACTGTTTGTGCATTTACAATATTCATTGATTTTTGCCATTGAAAAACATCATGTTATTCATATACCAGAAATGTTTGAAGCTACTGACTGAATGAAAGGAGCTGGCATCTCACTCTCTTTGAATCTTCTTTATCATGCTAAGAGGAGCAGGAAAAAGCAAAAAATTTCAGAATTGCACCTTGCAATGCGGAGAAATTACTGTTTGTGCATTTACAATATTCATTGATTTTTGCCATTGAAAAACGTCCAGAAATGATTGAAGCTACTGACTGAATGAAAGGAGCTGGCATCTCACTCTCTTTGAATCTTCTTTATCATGCTAAGAGGAGCAGGAAAAAGCAAAAAATTTCAGAATTGCACCTTGCAATGCGGAGAAATTACTGTTTGTGCATTTACAATATTCATTGATTTTTGCCATTGAAAAACAACATGTTATTCATATACCAGAAATGTTTGAAGCTACTGACTGAATGAAAGGAGCTGGCATCTCTCTCTCTTTGAATCTTCTTTATCATGCTAAGAGGAGCAGGAAAAAGCAAAAAATTTCAGAATTGCACCTTGCAATGCGGAGAAATTACTGTTTGTGCATTTACAATATTCATTGATTTTTGCCATTGAAAAACATCGTTATTCATATACCAGAAATGATTGAAGCTACTGACTGAATGAAATGAGCTGGCATCTCACTCTCTTTGAATCTTCTTTATCATGCTAAGAGGAGCAGGAAAAAGCAAAAAATTTCAGAATTGCACCTTGCAATGCGGAGAAATTACTGTTTGTGCATTTACAATATTCATTGATTTTTGCCATTGAAAAACGTCCAGAAATGTTTGAAGCTACTGACTGAATGAAAGGAGCTGGCATCTCACTCTCTTTGAATCTTCTTTATCATGCTAAGAGGAGCAGGAAAAAGCAAAAAATTTCAGAATTGCACCTTGCAAAGCGGAGAAATTACTGTTTGTGCATTTACAATATTCATTGATTTTTGCCATTGAAAAACGTCCTGAAATGTTTGAAGCTACTGACTGAATGAAAGGAGCTGGCATCTCACTCTCTTTGAATCTTCTTTATCATGCTAAGAGGAGCAGGAAAAAGCAAAAAATTTCAGAATTGCACCTTGCAATGCGGAGAAATTACTGTTTGTGCATTTACAATATTCATTGATTTTTGCCATTGAAAAACATCATGTTATTCATATACCAGAAATGTTTGAAGCTACTGACTGAATGAAAGGAGCTGGCATCTCACTCTCTTTGAATCTTCTTTATCATGCTAAGAGGAGCAGGAAAAAGCAAAAAATTTCAGAATTGCACCTTGCAATGCGGAGAAATTACTGTTTGTGCATTTACAATATTCATTGATTTTTGCCATTGAAAAACGTCCAGAAATGATTGAAGCTACTGACTGAATGAAAGGAGGTGGCATCTCACTCTCTTTGAATCTTCTTTATCATGCTAAGAGGAGCAGGAAAAAGCAAAAAATTTCAGAAATGCACCTTGCAATGCGGAGAAATTACTGTTTGTGCATTTACAATATTCATTGATTTTTGCCATTGAAAAACGTCCAGAAATGTTTGAAGCTACTGACTGAATGAAAGGAGCTGGCATCTCACTCTCTTTGAATCTTCTTTATCATGCTAAGAGGAGCAGGAAAAAGCTAAACATTTCAGAATTGCACCTTGCAATGTGGAGAACTTACTGTTTGTGCATTTACAATATTCATTGATTTTTGCCATTGAAAAACGTCCAGAAATGATTGAAGCTACTGACTGAATGAAAGGAGCTGGCATCTCACTCTCTTTGAATCTTCTTTATCATGCTAAGAGGAGTAGGAAAAAGCAAAAAATTTCAGAATTGCACCTTGCAATGTGGAGAAATTCCTGTTTGTGCATTTACAATATTCATTGATTTTTGCCATTGAAAAACATCATGTTATTCATATACCAGAAATGTTTGAAGCTACTGACTGAATGAAAGGAGCTGGCATCTCACTCTCTTTGAATCTTCTTTATCATGCTAAGAGGAGCAGGAAAAAGCAAAAAATTTCAGAATTGCACCTTGCAATGCGGAGAAATTACTGTTTGTGCATTTACAATATTCATTGATTTTTGCCATTGAAAAACATGTTATTCATATACCAGAAATGTTTGAAGCTACTGACTGAATGAAAAGAGCTGGCAACTCACTCTCTTCGAATCTTCTTTATCATGCTAAGAGGAGCAGGAAAAAGCAAAAAATTTCAGAATTGCACCTTGCAATGCGGAGAAATTACTGTTTGTGCATTTACAATATTCATTGATTTTTGCCATTGAAAAACGTTCAGAAATGATTGAAGCTACTGACTGAATGAAAGGAGCTGGCATCTCACTCTCTTTGAATCTTCTTTATCATGCTAAGAGGAGCAGGAAAAAGCAAAAAATTTCAGAATTGCACCTTGCAATGCGGAGAAATTACTGTTTGTGCATTTACAATATTCATTGATTTTTGCCATTGAAAAACATGTTATTCATATACCAGAAATGTTTGAAGCTACTGACTGAATGAAAGGAGCTGACATCTCACTCTCTTTGAATCTTCTTTATCATGCTAAGAGGAGCAGGAAAAAGCAAAAAATTTCAGAATTACACCTTGCAATGCGGAGAAATTACTTTGTGCATTTACAATATTCATTGATTTTTGCCATTGAAAAACGTCCAGAAATGTTTGAAGCTACTGACTGAATGAAAGGAGCTGGCATCTCACTCTCTTTGAATCTTCTTTATCATGCTAAGAGGAGCAGGAATAAGCAAAAAATTTCAGAATTTCACCTTGCAATGCGGAGAAATTACTGTTTGTGCATTTACAATATTCATTGATTTTTGCCATTGAAAAACATCCAGAAATGATTGAAGCTACTGACTGAATGAAAGGAGCTGGCATCTCACTCTCTTTGAATCTTCTTTATCATGCTAAGAGGAGCAGGAAAAAGCAAAAAATTTCAGAATTGCACCTTGCAATGTGGAGAAATTACTGTTTGTGCATTTACAATATTCATTGATTTTTGCCATTGAAAAACATCATGTTATTCATATACCAGAAATGTTTGAAGCTACTGACTGAATGAAAGGAGCTGGCATCTCACTCTCTTTGAATCTTCTTTATCATGCTAAGAGGAGCAGGAGAAAGCAAAAAATTTCAGAATTGCACCTTGCAATGCGGAGAAATTACTGTTTGTGCATTTACAATATTCATTGATTTTTGCCATTGAAAAACATCATGTTATTCATATACCAGAAATGATTGAAGCTACTGACTGAATGAAAGGAGCTGGCATCTCACTCTCTTTTAATCTTCTTTATGATGCTAAGAGGAGCAGGAAAAAGCAAAAAATTTCAGAATTGCACCTTGCAATGCGGAGAAATTACTGTTTGTGCATTTACAATATTCATTGATTTTTGCCATTGAAAAACATCATGTTATTCATATACCAGAAATGTTTGAAGCTACTGACTGAATGAAAGGAGCTGGCATCTCACTCTCTTTGAATCTTCTTTATCATGCTAAGAGGAGCAGGAAAAAGCAAAAAATTTCAGAATTGCACCTTGCAATG
Source organism: Phyllobates terribilis (assembly GCF_046119375.1). Lineage (NCBI taxonomy): Eukaryota > Metazoa > Chordata > Amphibia > Anura > Dendrobatidae > Phyllobates > Phyllobates terribilis. The sequence continues at coordinate 975,782 of NW_027363115.1, read as the reverse complement.
TGGAGAAATTACTGTTTGTGCATTTACAATATTCATTGATTTTTGCCATTGAAAAACATCATGTTATTCATATACCAGAAATGATTGAAGCTACTGACTGAATGAAAGGAGCTGGCATCTCACTCTCTTTGAATCTTCTTTATCATGCTAAGAGGAGCAGGAAACAGCAAAAAAATTCAGAATTGCACCTTGCAATGCGGAGAAATTACTGTTTGTGCATTTACAATATTCATTGATTTTTGCCATTGAAAAACGTCCAGAAATGATTGAAGCTACTGACTGAATGAAAGGAGCTGGCATCTCACTCTCTTTGAATCTTCTTTATCATGCTAAGAGGAGCAGGAAAAAGCAAAAAATTTCAGAATTGCACCTTGCAATGCGGAGAAATTACTGTTTGTGCATTTACAATATTCATTGATTTTTGCCATTGAAAAACGTCCAGAAATGTTTGAAGCTACTGACTGAATGAAAGGAGCTGGCATCTCACTCTCTTTGAATCTTCTTTACCATGTTAAGAGGAGCAGGAAAAAGCAAAAAATTTCAGAATTGCACCTTGCAATGCGGAGAAATTACTGTTTGTGCATTTACAATATTCATTGATTTTTGCCATTGAAAAACGTCCAGAAATGTTTGAAGCTACTGACTGAATGAAAGGAGCTGGCATCTCACTCTCTTTGAATCTTCTTTATCATGCTAAGTGGAGCAGGAAAAAGCAAAAAATTTCAGAATTGCACCTTGCAATGCGGAGAAATTACTGTTTGTGCATTTACAATATTCATTGATTTTTGCCATTGAAAAACGTCCAGAAATGTTTGAAGCTCCTGACTGAATGAAAGGAGCTGGCATCTCACTCTCTTTGAATCTTCTTTATCATGCTAAGAGGAGCAGGAAAAAGCAAAAAATTTCAGAATTGCACCTTGCAATGCGGAGAAATTACTGTTTGTGCATTTACAATATTCATTGATTTTTGCCATTGAAAAACATCATGTTATTCATATACCAGAAATGTTTGAAGCTACTGACTGAATGAAAGGAGCTGGCATCTCACTCTCTTTGAATCTTCTTTATCATGCTAAGAGGAGCAGGAAAAAGCAAAAAATTTCAGAATTGCACCTTGCAATGCGGAGAAATTACTGTTTGTGCATTTACAATTTTCATTGATTTTTGCCATTGAAAAACGTCCAGAAATGATTGAAGCTACTGACTGAATGAAAGGAGCTGGCATCTCACTCTCTTTGAATCTTCTTTATCATGCTAAGAGGAGCAGGAAAAAGCAAAAAATTTCAGAATTGCACCTTGCAATGCGGAGAAATTACTGTTTGTGCATTTACAATATTCATTGATTTTTGCCATTGAAAAACATGTTATTCATATACCAGAAATGTTTGAAGCTACTGACTGAATGAAAGGAGCTGGCATCTCACTCTCTTTGAATCTTCTTTATCATGCTAAGAGGAGCAGGAAAAAGCAAAAAATTTCAGAATTACACCTTGCAATGCGGAGAAATTACTTTGTGCATTTACAATATTCATTGATTTTTGCCATTGAAAAACGTCCAGAAATGTTTGAAGCTACTGACTGAATGAAAGGAGCTGGCATCTCACTCTCTTTGAATCTTCTTTATCATGCTAAGAGGAGCAGGAATAAGCAAAAAATTTCAGAATTTCACCTTGCAATGCGGAGAAATTACTGTTTGTGCATTTACAATATTCATTGATTTTTGCCATTGAAAAACATCCAGAAATGATTGAAGCTACTGACTGAATGAAAGGAGCTGGCATCTCACTCTCTTTGAATCTTCTTTATCATGCTAAGAGGAGCAGGAAAAAGCAAAAAATTTCAGAATTGCACCTTGCAATGTGGAGAAATTACTGTTTGTGCATTTACAATATTCATTGATTTTTGCCATTGAAAAACATCATGTTATTCATATACCAGAAATGTTTGAAGCTACTGACTGAATGAAAGGAGCTGGCATCTCACTCTCTTTGAATCTTCTTTATCATGCTAAGAGGAGCAGGAAAAAGCAAAAAATTTCAGAATTGCACCTTGCAATGCGGAGAAATTACTGTTTGTGCATTTACAATATTCATTGATTTTTGCCATTGAAAAACATCATGTTATTCATATACCAGAAATGATTGAAGCTACTGAGTGAATGAAAGGAGCTGGCATCTCACTCTCTTTGAATCTTCTTTATGATGCTAAGAGGAGCAGGAAAAAGCAAAAAATTTCAGAATTGCACCTTGCAATGCGGAGAAATTACTGTTTGTGCATTTACAATATTCATTGATTTTTGCCATTGAAAAACATCATGTTATTCATATACCAGAAATGTTTGAAGCTACTGACTGAATGAAAGGAGCTGGCATCTCACTCTCTTTGAATCTTCTTTATCATGCTAAGAGGAGCAGGAAAAAGCAAAAAATTTCAGAATTGCACCTTGCAATGTGGAGAAATTACTGTTTGTGCATTTACAATATTCATTGATTTTTGCCATTGAAAAACATCATGTTATTCATATACCAGAAATGATTGAAGCTACTGACTGAATGAAAGGAGCTGGCATCTCACTCTCTTTGAATCTTCTTTATCATGCTAAGAGGAGCAGGAAACAGCAAAAAAATTCAGAATTGCACCTTGCAATGCGGAGAAATTACTGTTTGTGCATTTACAATATTCATTGATTTTTGCCATTGAAAAACGTCCAGAAATGATTGAAGCTACTGACTGAATGAAAGGAGCTGGCATCTCACTCTCTTTGAATCTTCTTTATCATGCTAAGAGGAGCAGGAAAAAGCAAAAAATTTCAGAATTGCACCTTGCAAAGCGGAGAAATTACTGTTTGTGCATTTACAATATTCATTGATTTTTGCCATTGAAAAACGTCCTGAAATGTTTGAAGCTACTGACTGAATGAAAGGAGCTGGCATCTCACTCTCTTTGAATCTTCTTTATCATGCTAAGAGGAGCAGGAAAAAGCAAAAAATTTCAGAATTGCACCTTGCAATGCGGAGAAATTACTGTTTGTGCATTTACAATATTCATTGATTTTTGCCATTGAAAAACATCATGTTATTCATATACCAGAAATGTTTGAAGCTACTGACTGAATGAAAGGAGCTGGCATCTCACTCTCTTTGAATCTTCTTTATCATGCTAAGAGGAGCAGGAAAAAGCAAAAAATTTCAGAATTGCACCTTGCAATGCGGAGAAATTACTGTTTGTGCATTTACAATATTCATTGATTTTTGCCATTGAAAAACGTCCAGAAATGATTGAAGCTACTGACTGAATGAAAGGAGGTGGCATCTCACTCTCTTTGAATCTTCTTTATCATGCTAAGAGGAGCAGGAAAAAGCAAAAAATTTCAGAAATGCACCTTGCAATGCGGAGAAATTACTGTTTGTGCATTTACAATATTCATTGATTTTTGCCATTGAAAAACGTCCAGAAATGTTTGAAGCTACTGACTGAATGAAAGGAGCTGGCATCTCACTCTCTTTGAATCTTCTTTATCATGCTAAGAGGAGCAGGAAAAAGCTAAACATTTCAGAATTGCACCTTGCAATGTGGAGAACTTACTGTTTGTGCATTTACAATATTCATTGATTTTTGCCATTGAAAAACGTCCAGAAATGATTGAAGCTACTGACTGAATGAAAGGAGCTGGCATCTCACTCTCTTTGAATCTTCTTTATCATGCTAAGAGGAGTAGGAAAAAGCAAAAAATTTCAGAATTGCACCTTGCAATGTGGAGAAATTCCTGTTTGTGCATTTACAATATTCATTGATTTTTGCCATTGAAAAACATCATGTTATTCATATACCAGAAATGTTTGAAGCTACTGACTGAATGAAAGGAGCTGGCATCTCACTCTCTTTGAATCTTCTTTATCATGCTAAGAGGAGCAGGAAAAAGCAAAAAATTTCAGAATTGCACCTTGCAATGCGGAGAAATTACTGTTTGTGCATTTACAATATTCATTGATTTTTGCCATTGAAAAACATGTTATTCATATACCAGAAATGTTTGAAGCTACTGACTGAATGAAAAGAGCTGGCAACTCACTCTCTTCGAATCTTCTTTATCATGCTAAGAGGAGCAGGAAAAAGCAAAAAATTTCAGAATTGCACCTTGCAATGCGGAGAAATTACTGTTTGTGCATTTACAATATTCATTGATTTTTGCCATTGAAAAACGTTCAGAAATGATTGAAGCTACTGACTGAATGAAAGGAGCTGGCATCTCACTCTCTTTGAATCTTCTTTATCATGCTAAGAGGAGCAGGAAAAAGCAAAAAATTTCAGAATTGCACCTTGCAATGCGGAGAAATTACTGTTTGTGCATTTACAATATTCATTGATTTTTGCCATTGAAAAACATGTTATTCATATACCAGAAATGTTTGAAGCTACTGACTGAATGAAAGGAGCTGACATCTCACTCTCTTTGAATCTTCTTTATCATGCTAAGAGGAGCAGGAAAAAGCAAAAAATTTCAGAATTACACCTTGCAATGCGGAGAAATTACTTTGTGCATTTACAATATTCATTGATTTTTGCCATTGAAAAACGTCCAGAAATGTTTGAAGCTACTGACTGAATGAAAGGAGCTGGCATCTCACTCTCTTTGAATCTTCTTTATCATGCTAAGAGGAGCAGGAATAAGCAAAAAATTTCAGAATTTCACCTTGCAATGCGGAGAAATTACTGTTTGTGCATTTACAATATTCATTGATTTTTGCCATTGAAAAACATCCAGAAATGATTGAAGCTACTGACTGAATGAAAGGAGCTGGCATCTCACTCTCTTTGAATCTTCTTTATCATGCTAAGAGGAGCAGGAAAAAGCAAAAAATTTCAGAATTGCACCTTGCAATGTGGAGAAATTACTGTTTGTGCATTTACAATATTCATTGATTTTTGCCATTGAAAAACATCATGTTATTCATATACCAGAAATGTTTGAAGCTACTGACTGAATGAAAGGAGCTGGCATCTCACTCTCTTTGAATCTTCTTTATCATGCTAAGAGGAGCAGGAGAAAGCAAAAAATTTCAGAATTGCACCTTGCAATGCGGAGAAATTACTGTTTGTGCATTTACAATATTCATTGATTTTTGCCATTGAAAAACATCATGTTATTCATATACCAGAAATGATTGAAGCTACTGACTGAATGAAAGGAGCTGGCATCTCACTCTCTTTTAATCTTCTTTATGATGCTAAGAGGAGCAGGAAAAAGCAAAAAATTTCAGAATTGCACCTTGCAATGCGGAGAAATTACTGTTTGTGCATTTACAATATTCATTGATTTTTGCCATTGAAAAACATCATGTTATTCATATACCAGAAATGTTTGAAGCTACTGACTGAATGAAAGGAGCTGGCATCTCACTCTCTTTGAATCTTCTTTATCATGCTAAGAGGAGCAGGAAAAAGCAAAAAATTTCAGAATTGCACCTTGCAATGTGGAGAAATTACTGTTTGTGCATTTACAATATTCATTGATTTTTGCCATTGAAAAACATCATGTTATTCATATACCAGAAATGATTGAAGCTACTGACTGAATGAAAGGAGCTGGCATCTCACTCTCTTTGAATCTTCTTTATCATGCTAAGAGGAGCAGGAAACAGCAAAAAAATTCAGAATTGCACCTTGCAATGCGGAGAAATTACTGTTTGTGCATTTACAATATTCATTGATTTTTGCCATTGAAAAACGTCCAGAAATGATTGAAGCTACTGACTGAATGAAAGGAGCTGGCATCTCACTCTCTTTGAATCTTCTTTATCATGCTAAGAGGAGCAGGAAAAAGCAAAAAATTTCAGAATTGCACCTTGCAATGCGGAGAAATTACTGTTTGTGCATTTACAATATTCATTGATTTTTGCCATTGAAAAACGTCCAGAAATGTTTGAAGCTACTGACTGAATGAAAGGAGCTGGCATCTCACTCTCTTTGAATCTTCTTTACCATGTTAAGAGGAGCAGGAAAAAGCAAAAAATTTCAGAATTGCACCTTGCAATGCGGAGAAATTACTGTTTGTGCATTTACAATATTCATTGATTTTTGCCATTGAAAAACGTCCAGAAATGTTTGAAGCTACTGACTGAATGAAAGGAGCTGGCATCTCACTCTCTTTGAATCTTCTTTATCATGCTAAGTGGAGCAGGAAAAAGCAAAAAATTTCAGAATTGCACCTTGCAATGCGGAGAAATTACTGTTTGTGCATTTACAATATTCATTGATTTTTGCCATTGAAAAACGTCCAGAAATGTTTGAAGCTCCTGACTGAATGAAAGGAGCTGGCATCTCACTCTCTTTGAATCTTCTTTATCATGCTAAGAGGAGCAGGAAAAAGCAAAAAATTTCAGAATTGCACCTTGCAATGCGGAGAAATTACTGTTTGTGCATTTACAATATTCATTGATTTTTGCCATTGAAAAACATCATGTTATTCATATACCAGAAATGTTTGAAGCTACTGACTGAATGAAAGGAGCTGGCATCTCACTCTCTTTGAATCTTCTTTATCATGCTAAGAGGAGCAGGAAAAAGCAAAAAATTTCAGAATTGCACCTTGCAATGCGGAGAAATTACTGTTTGTGCATTTACAATTTTCATTGATTTTTGCCATTGAAAAACGTCCAGAAATGATTGAAGCTACTGACTGAATGAAAGGAGCTGGCATCTCACTCTCTTTGAATCTTCTTTATCATGCTAAGAGGAGCAGGAAAAAGCAAAAAATTTCAGAATTGCACCTTGCAATGCGGAGAAATTACTGTTTGTGCATTTACAATATTCATTGATTTTTGCCATTGAAAAACATGTTATTCATATACCAGAAATGTTTGAAGCTACTGACTGAATGAAAGGAGCTGGCATCTCACTCTCTTTGAATCTTCTTTATCATGCTAAGAGGAGCAGGAAAAAGCAAAAAATTTCAGAATTACACCTTGCAATGCGGAGAAATTACTTTGTGCATTTACAATATTCATTGATTTTTGCCATTGAAAAACGTCCAGAAATGTTTGAAGCTACTGACTGAATGAAAGGAGCTGGCATCTCACTCTCTTTGAATCTTCTTTATCATGCTAAGAGGAGCAGGAATAAGCAAAAAATTTCAGAATTTCACCTTGCAATGCGGAGAAATTACTGTTTGTGCATTTACAATATTCATTGATTTTTGCCATTGAAAAACATCCAGAAATGATTGAAGCTACTGACTGAATGAAAGGAGCTGGCATCTCACTCTCTTTGAATCTTCTTTATCATGCTAAGAGGAGCAGGAAAAAGCAAAAAATTTCAGAATTGCACCTTGCAATGTGGAGAAATTACTGTTTGTGCATTTACAATATTCATTGATTTTTGCCATTGAAAAACATCATGTTATTCATATACCAGAAATGTTTGAAGCTACTGACTGAATGAAAGGAGCTGGCATCTCACTCTCTTTGAATCTTCTTTATCATGCTAAGAGGAGCAGGAAAAAGCAAAAAATTTCAGAATTGCACCTTGCAATGCGGAGAAATTACTGTTTGTGCATTTACAATATTCATTGATTTTTGCCATTGAAAAACATCATGTTATTCATATACCAGAAATGATTGAAGCTACTGAGTGAATGAAAGGAGCTGGCATCTCACTCTCTTTGAATCTTCTTTATGATGCTAAGAGGAGCAGGAAAAAGCAAAAAATTTCAGAATTGCACCTTGCAATGCGGAGAAATTACTGTTTGTGCATTTACAATATTCATTGATTTTTGCCATTGAAAAACATCATGTTATTCATATACCAGAAATGTTTGAAGCTACTGACTGAATGAAAGGAGCTGGCATCTCACTCTCTTTGAATCTTCTTTATCATGCTAAGAGGAGCAGGAAAAAGCAAAAAATTTCAGAATTGCACCTTGCAATGTGGAGAAATTACTGTTTGTGCATTTACAATATTCATTGATTTTTGCCATTGAAAAACATCATGTTATTCATATACCAGAAATGATTGAAGCTACTGACTGAATGAAAGGAGCTGGCATCTCACTCTCTTTGAATCTTCTTTATCATGCTAAGAGGAGCAGGAAACAGCAAAAAAATTCAGAATTGCACCTTGCAATGCGGAGAAATTACTGTTTGTGCATTTACAATATTCATTGATTTTTGCCATTGAAAAACGTCCAGAAATGATTGAAGCTACTGACTGAATGAAAGGAGCTGGCATCTCACTCTCTTTGAATCTTCTTTATCATGCTAAGAGGAGCAGGAAAAAGCAAAAAATTTCAGAATTGCACCTTGCAATGCGGAGAAATTACTGTTTGTGCATTTACAATATTCATTGATTTTTGCCATTGAAAAACGTCCAGAAATGTTTGAAGCTACTGACTGAATGAAAGGAGCTGGCATCTCACTCTCTTTGAATCTTCTTTACCATGTTAAGAGGAGCAGGAAAAAGCAAAAAATTTCAGAATTGCACCTTGCAATGCGGAGAAATTACTGTTTGTGCATTTACAATATTCATTGATTTTTGCCATTGAAAAACGTCCAGAAATGTTTGAAGCTACTGACTGAATGAAAGGAGCTGGCATCTCACTCTCTTTGAATCTTCTTTATCATGCTAAGTGGAGCAGGAAAAAGCAAAAAATTTCAGAATTGCACCTTGCAATGCGGAGAAATTACTGTTTGTGCATTTACAATATTCATTGATTTTTGCCATTGAAAAACGTCCAGAAATGTTTGAAGCTCCTGACTGAATGAAAGGAGCTGGCATTTCACTCTCTTTGAATCTTCTTTATCATGCTAAGAGGAGCAGGAAAAAGCAAAAAATTTCAGAATTGCACCTTGCAATGCGGAGAAATTACTGTTTGTGCATTTACAATATTCATTGATTTTTGCCATTGAAAAACATCATGTTATTCATATACCAGAAATGTTTGAAGCTACTGACTGAATGAAAGGAGCTGGCATCTCACTCTCTTTGAATCTTCTTTATCATGCTAAGAGGAGCAGGAAAAAGCAAAAAATTTCAGAATTGCACCTTGCAATGCGGAGAAATTACTGTTTGTGCATTTACAATTTTCATTGATTTTTGCCATTGAAAAACGTCCAGAAATGATTGAAGCTACTGACTGAATGAAAGGAGCTGGCATCTCACTCTCTTTGAATCTTCTTTATCATGCTAAGAGGAGCAGGAAAAAGCAAAAAATTTCAGAATTGCACCTTGCAATGCGGAGAAATTACTGTTTGTGCATTTACAATATTCATTGATTTTTGCAATTGAAAAACGTCCAGAAATGTTTGAAGCTACTGACTGAATGAAAGGAGCTGGCATCTCACGCTCTTTGAATCTTCTTTATCATGCTAAGCGGAGCAGGAAAAAGCAAAAAATTTCAGAATTGCACCTTGCAATGCGGAGAAATTATTGTTTGTGCATTTACAATATTCATTGATTTTTGCCATTGAAAAACGTCCAGAAATGATTGAAGCTACTGACTGAATGAAAGGAGCTGGGATCTCACTCTCTTTGAATCTTCTTTATCATGCTAAGAGGAGCAGGAAAAAGCAAAAAATTTCAGAATTGCACCTTGCAATGCGGAGAAATTACTGTTTGTGCATTTACAATATTCATTGATTTTTGCCATTGAAAAACATCATGTTATTCACATACCAGAAATGTTTGAAGCTACTGACTGAATGAAAAGAGCTGGCATCTCACTCTCTTTGAATCTTCTTTATCATGCTAAGAGGAGCAGGAAAAAGCAAAAAATTTCAGAATTGCACCTTGCAATGCGGAGAAATTACTGTTTGTGCATTTACAATATTCATTGATTTTTGCCATTGAAAAACGTCCAGAAATGATTGAAGCTACTGACTGAATGAAAGGAGCTGGCATCTCACTCTTTGAATCTTCTTTATCATGCTAAGAGGAGCAGGAAAAAGCAAAAAATTTCAGAATTGCACCTTGCAATGCGGAGAAATTACTGTTTGTGCATTTACAATATTCATTGATTTTTGCAATTGAAAAACGTCCAGAAATGTTTGAAGCTACTGACTGAATGAAAGGAGCTGGCATCTCACTCTCTTTGAATCTTCTTTATCATGCTAAGAGGAGCAGGAAAAAGCAAAAAATTTCAGAATTGCACCTTGCAATGCGGAGAAATTACTGTTTGTGCATTTACAATATTCATTGATTTTTGCCATTGAAAAACATCATGTTATTCATATACCAGAAATGTTTGAAGCTACTGACTGAATGAAAGGAGCTGGCATCTCACTCTCTTTGAATCTTCTTTATCATGCTAAGAGGAGCAGGAAAAAGCAAAAAATTTCAGAATTGCACCTTGCAATGCGGAGAAATTACTGTTTGTGCATTTACAATATTCATTGATTTTTGCCATTGAAAAACGTCCAGAAATGATTGAAGCTACTGACTGAATGAAAGGAGCTGGCATCTCACTCTCTTTGAATCTTCTTTATCATGCTAGGAGGAGCAGGAAAAAGCAAAAAATTTCAGAATTGCACCTTGCAATGCGGAGAAATTACTGTTTGTGCATTTACAATATTCATTGATTTTTGCCATTGAAAAACATGTTATTCATATACCAGAAATGTTTGAAGCTACTGACTGAATGAAAGGAGCTGGCATCTCACTCTCTTTGAATCTTCTTTTTTATGCTAAGAGGAGCAGGAAAAAGCAAAAAATTTCAGAATTGCACCTTGCAATGCGGAGAAATTAGTTTGTGCATTTACAATATTCATTGATTTTTGCCATTGAAAAACGTCCAGAAATGTTTGAAGCTACTGACTGAATGAAAGGAGCTGGCATCTCACTCTCTTTGAATCTTCTTTTTTATGCTAAGGTGAGCAGGAAAAAGCAAAAAATTTCAGAATTGCACCTTGCAATGCGGAGAAATTACTGTTTGTGCATTTACAATATTCATTGATTTTTGCCATTGAAAAACATCATGTTATTCATATACCAGAAATGTTTGAAGCTACTGACTGAATGAAAGGAGCTGGCATCTCACTCTCTTTGAATCTTCTTTATCATGCTAAGAGGAGCAGGAAAAAGCAAAAAATTTCAGAATTGCACCTTGCAATGCGGAGAAATTACTGTTTGTGCATTTACAATTTTCATTGATTTTTGCCATTGAAAAACGTCCAGAAATGATTGAAGCTACTGACTGAATGAAAGGAGCTGGCATCTCACTCTCTTTGAATCTTCTTTATCATGCTAAGAGGAGCAGGAAAAAGCAAAAAATTTCAGAATTGCACCTTGCAATGCGGAGAAATTACTGTTTGTGCATTTACAATATTCATTGATTTTTGCAATTGAAAAACGTCCAGAAATGTTTGAAGCTACTGACTGAATGAAAGGAGCTGGCATCTCACTCTCTTTGAATCTTCTTTATCATGCTAAGAGAAGCAGGAAAAAGCAAAAAATTTCAGAATTGCACCTTGCAATGCGGAGAAATTACTGTTTGTGCATTTACAATATTCATTGATTTTTGCCATTGAAAAACGTCCAGAAATGATTGAAGCTACTGACTGAATGAAAGGAGCTGGCATCTCACTCTCTTTGAATCTTCTTTATCATGCTAAGAGGAGCAGGAAAAAGCTAAAAATTTCAGAATTGCACCTTGCAATGCGGAGAAATTACTGTTTGTGCATTTACAATATTCATTGATTTTTGCCATTGAAAAACATCATGTTATTCATATACCAGAAATGTTTGAAGCTACTGACTGAATGAAAGGAGCTGGCATCTCACTCTCTTTGAATCTTCTTTATCATGCTAAGAGGAGCAGGAAAAAGCAAAAAATTTCAGAATTGCACCTTGCAATGCGGAGAAATTACTGTTTGTGCATTTACAATATTCATTGATTTTTGCCATTGAAAAACGTCCAGAAATGATTGAAGCTACTGACTGAATGAAAGGAGCTGGCATCTCACTCTCTTTGAATCTTCTTTATCATGCTAAGAGGAGCAGGAAAAAGCAAAAAATTTCAGAATTGCACCTTGCAATGCGGAGAAATTACTGTTTGTGCATTTACAATATTCATTGATTTTTGCAATTGAAAAACGTCCAGAAATGTTTGAAGCTACTGACTGAATGAAAGGAGCTGGCATCTCACTCTCTTTGAATCTTCTTTATCATGCTAAGAGGAGCAGGAAAAAGCAAAAAATTTCAGAATTGCACCTTGCAATGCGGAGAAATTACTGTTTGTGCATTTACAATATTCATTGATTTTTGCCATTGAAAAACATCATGTTATTCATATACCAGAAATGTTTGAAGCTACTGACTGAATGAAAGGAGCTGGCATCTCACTCTCTTTGAATCTTCTTTATCATGCTAAGAGGAGCAGGAAAAAGCAAAAAATTTCAGAATTGCACCTTGCAATGCGGAGAAATTACTGTTTGTGCATTTACAATATTCATTGATTTTTGCCATTGAAAAACGTCCAGAAATGATTGAAGCTACTGACTGAATGAAAGGAGCTGGCATCTCACTCTCTTTGAATCTTCTTTATCATGCTAGGAGGAGCAGGAAAAAGCAAAAAATTTCAGAATTGCACCTTGCAATGCGGAGAAATTACTGTTTGTGCATTTACAATATTCATTGATTTTTGCCATTGAAAAACATGTTATTCATATACCAGAAATGTTTGAAGCTACTGACTGAATGAAAGGAGCTGGCATCTCACTCTCTTTGAATCTTCTTTTTTATGCTAAGAGGAGCAGGAAAAAGCAAAAAATTTCAGAATTGCACCTTGCAATGCGGAGAAATTAGTTTGTGCATTTACAATATTCATTGATTTTTGCCATTGAAAAACGTCCAGAAATGTTTGAAGCTACTGACTGAATGAAAGGAGCTGGCATCTCACTCTCTTTGAATCTTCTTTATCATGCTAAGAGGAGCAGGAAAAAGCAAAAAATTTCAGAATTGCACCTTGCAATGCGGAGAAATTACTGTTTGTGCATTTACAATATTCATTGATTTTTGCCATTGAAAAACGTCCAGAAATGATTGAAGCTACTGACTGAATGAAAGGAGCTGGCATCTCACTCTCTTTGAATCTTCTTTATCATGCTAAGAGGAGCAGGAAAAAGCAAAAAATTTCAGAATTGCACCTTGCAATGCGGAGAAATTACTGTTTGTGCATTTACAATATTCATTGATTTTTGCCATTGAAAAACGTCCAGAAATGATTGAAGCTACTGACTGAATGAAAGGAGCTGGCATCTCACTCTCTTTGAATCTTCTTTATCATGCTAAGAGGAGCAGGAAAAAGCAAAAAATTTCAGAATTGCACCTTGCAATGCGGAGAAATTACTGTTTGTGCATTTACAATATTCATTGATTTTTGCCATTGAAAAACATGTTATTCATATACCAGAAATGTTTGAAGCTACTGACTGAATGAAAGGAGCTGGCATCTCACTCTCTTTGAATCTTCTTTTTTATGCTAAGAGGAGCAGGAAAAAGCAAAAAATTTCAGAATTGCACCTTGCAATGCGGAGAAATTAGTTTGTGCATTTACAATATTCATTGATTTTTGCCATTGAAAAACGTCCAGAAATGTTTGAAGCTACTGACTGAATGAAAGGAGCTGGCATCTCACTCTCTTTGAATCTTCTTTATCATGCTAAGAGGAGCAGGAAAAAGCAAAAAATTTCAGAATTGCACCTTGCAATGCGGAGAAATTACTGTTTGTGCATTTACAATATTCATTGATTTTTGCCATTGAAAAACGTCCAGAAATGATTGAAGCTACTGACTGAATGAAAGGAGCTGGCATCTCACTCTCTTTGAATCTTCTTTATCATGCTAAGAGGAGCAGGAAAAAGCAAAAAATTTCAGAATTGCACCTTGCAATGCGGAGAAATTACTGTTTGTGCATTTACAATATTCATTGATTTTTGCCATTGAAAAACATCATGTTATTCATATACCAGAAATGTTTGAAGCTACTGACAGAATGAAAGGAGCTGGCATCTCTCTCTCTTTGAATCTTCTTTATCATGCTAAGAGGAGCAGGAAAAAGCAAAAAATTTCAGAATTGCACCTTGCAATGCGGAGAAATTACTGTTTGTGCATTTACAATATTCATTGATTTTTGCCATTGAAAAACATCATGTTATTCATATACCAGAAATGATTGAAGCTACTGACTGAATGAAAGGAGCTGGCATCTCACTCTCTTTGAATCTTCTTTATCATGCTAAGAGGAGCAGGAAACAGCAAAAAAAATTCAGAATTGCACCTTGCAATGCGGAGAAATTACTGTTTGTGCATTTACAATATTCATTGATTTTTGCCATTGAAAAACGTCCAGAAATGATTGAAGCTACTGACTGAATGAAAGGAGCTGGCATCTCACTCTCTTTGAATCTTCTTTATCATGCTAAGAGGAGCAGGAAAAAGCAAAAAATTTCAGAATTGCACGTTGGAATGCGGAGAAATTACTGTTTGTGCATTTACAATATTCATTGATTTTTGCCATTGAAAAACGTCCAGAAATGTTTGAAGCTACTGACTGAAAGAAAGGAGCTGGCATCTCACTCTCTTTGAATCTTCTTTACCATGCTAAGAGGAGCAGGAAAAAGCAAAAAATTTCAGAATTGCACCTTGCAATGCGGAGAAATTACTGTTTGTGCATTTACAATATTCATTGATTTTTGCCATTGAAAAACGTCCAGAAATGTTTGAAGCTACTGGCTGAATGAAAGGAGCTGGCATCTCACTCTCTTTGAATCTTCTTTATCATGCTAAGTGGAGCAGGAAAAAGCAAAAAATTTCAGAATTGCACCTTGCAATGCGGAGAAATTACTGTTTGTGCATTTACAATATTCATTGATTTTTGCCATTGAAAAACGTCCAGAAATGTTTGAAGCTCCTGACTGAATGAAAGGAGCTGGCATCTCACTCTCTTTGAATCTTCTTTATCATGCTAAGAGGAGCAGGAAAAAGCAAAAAATTTCAGAATTGCACCTTGCAATGCGGAGAAATTACTGTTTGTGCATTTACAATATTCATTGATTTTTGCCATTGAAAAACATCATGTTATTCATATACCAGAAATGTTTGAAGCTACTGACTGAATGAAAGGAGCTGGCATCTCACTCTCTTTGAATCTTCTTTATCATGCTAAGAGGAGCAGGAAAAAGCAAAAAATTTCAGAATTGCACCTTGCAATGCGGAGAAATTACTGTTTGTGCATTTACAATATTCATTGATTTTTGCCATTGAAAAACGTCCAGAAATGATTGAAGCTACTGACTGAATGAAAGGAGCTGGCATCTCACTCTCTTTGAATCTTCTTTATCATGCTAAGAGGAGCAGGAAAAAGCAAAAAATTTCAGAATTGCACCTTGCAATGCGGAGAAATTACTGTTTGTGCATTTACAATATTCATTGATTTTTGCAATTGAAAAACGTCCAGAAATGTTTGAAGCTACTGACTGAATGAAAGGAGCTGGCATCTCACTCTCTTTGAATCTTCTTTATCATGCTAAGAGGAGCAGGAAAAAGCAAAAAATTTCAGAATTGCACCTTGCAATGTGGAGAAATTACTGTTTGTGCATTTACAATATTCATTGATTTTTGCCATTGAAAAACGTCCAGAAATGATTGAAGCTACTGACTGAATGAAAGGAGCTGGCATCTCACTCTCTTTGAATCTTCTTTATCATGCTAAGAGGAGCAGGAAAAAGCAAAAAATTTCAGAATTGCACCTTGCAATGCGGAGAAATTACTGTTTGTGCATTTACAATATTCATTGATTTTTGCCATTGAAAAACGTCCAGAAATGATTGAAGCTACTGACTGAATGAAAGGAGCTGGCATCTCACTCTCTTTGAATCTTCTTTATCATGCAAAGAGGAGCAGGAAAAAGCAAAAAATTTCAGAATTGCACCTTGCAATGCGGAGAAATTACTGTTTGTGCATTTACAATATTCATTGATTTTTGCCATTGAAAAACATGTTATTCATATACCAGAAATGTTTGAAGCTACTGACTGAATGAAAGGAGCTGGCATCTCACTCTCTTTGAATCTTCTTTTTTATGCTAAGAGGAGCAGGAAAAAGCAAAAAATTTCAGAATTGCACCTTGCAATGCGGAGAAATTAGTTTGTGCATTTACAATATTCATTGATTTTTGCCATTGAAAAACGTCCAGAAATGTTTGAAGCTACTGACTGAATGAAAGGAGCTGGCATCTCACTCTCTTTGAATCTTCTTTATCATGCTAAGAGGAGCAGGAAAAAGCAAAAAATTTCAGAATTGCACCTTGCAATGCGGAGAAATTACTGTTTGTGCATTTACAATATTCATTGATTTTTGCCATTGAAAAACGTCCAGAAATGATTGAAGCTACTGACTGAATGAAAGGAGCTGGCATCTCACTCTCTTTGAATCTTCTTTATCATGCTAAGAGGAGCAGGAAACAGCAAAAAATTTCAGAATTGCACCTTGCAATGCGGAGAAATTACTGTTTGTGCATTTACAATATTGATTGATTTTTGACATTGAAAAACATCATGTTATTCATATACCAGAAATGTTTGAAGCTACTGACTGAATGAAAGAAGCTGGCATCTCATTCTCTTTGAATCTTCTTTATCATGCTAAGAGGAGCAGGAAAAAGCAAAAAATTTCTGAATTGCACCTTGCAATGCGGAGAAATTACTGGTTGTGCATTTACAATATTCATTGATTTTTGCCATTGAAAAACGTCCAGAAATTATTGAAGCTACTGACTGAATGAAAGGAGCTGGCATCTCACTCTCTTTGAATCTTCTTTATCATGCTAAGAGGAGCAGGAAAAAGCAAAATATTTCAGAATTGCACCTTGCAATGCGGAGAAATTACTGTTTGTGCATTTACAATATTCATTGATTTTTGCCATTGAAAAACATGTTATTCATATACCAGAAATGTTTGAAGCTACTGACTGAATGAAAGGAGCTGGCATCTCACTCTCTTTGAATCTTCTTTATCATGCTAAGAGGAGCAGGAAAAAGCAAAAAATTTCAGAATTGCACCTTGCAATGCGGAGAAATTAGTTTGTGCATTTACAATATTCATTGATTTTTGCCATTGAAAAACGTGCAGAAATGTTTGAAGCTACTGACTGAATGAAAGGAGCTGGCATTTCACTCTCTTTTAATCTTCTTTATCATGCTAAGAGGAGCAGGAAAAAGCAAAAAATTTCAGAATTGCACCTTGCAATGCGGAGAAATTACTGTTTGTGCATTTACAATATTCATTGATTTTTGCCATTGAAAAACGTCCAGAAATGATTGAAGCTACTGACTGAATGAAAGGAGATGGCATCTCACTCTCTTTGAATCTTCTTTATCATGCTAAGAGGAGCAGGAAACAGCAAAAAATTTCAGAATTGCACCTTGCAATGCGGAGAAATTACTGTTTGTGCATTTACAATATTCATTGATTTTTGCCATTGAAAAACGTCCAGAAATGATTGAAGCTACTGACTGAATGAAAGGAGCTGGCATCTCACTCTCTTTGAATCTTCTTTATCATGCAAAGAGGAGCAGGAAAAAGCAAAAAATTTCAGAATTGCACCTTGCAATGCGGAGAAATTACTGTTTGTGCATTTACAATATTCATTGATTTTTGCCATTGAAAATCATGTTATTCATATACCAGAAATGTTTGAAGCTACTGACTGAATGAAAGGAGCTGGCATCTCACTCTCTTTGAATCTTCTTTTTTATGCTAAGAGGAGCAGGAAAAAGCAAAAAATTTCAGAATTGCACCTTGCAATGCGGAGAAATTAGTTTGTGCATTTACAATATTCATTGATTTTTGCCATTGAAAAACGTCCAGAAATGTTTGAAGCTACTGACTGAATGAAAGGAGCTGGCATCTCACTCTCTTTGAATCTTCTTTATCATGCTAAGAGGAGCAGGAAAAAGTAAAAAATTTCAGAATTGCACCTTGCAATGCGGAGAAATTACTGTTTGTGCATTTACAATATTCATTGATTTTTGCCATTGAAAAACGTCCAGAAATGATTGAAGCTACTGACTGAATGAAAGGAGCTGGCATCTCACTCTCTTTGAATCTTCTTTATCATGCTAAGAGGAGCAGGAAACAGCAAAAAATTTCAGAATTGCACCTTGCAATGCGGAGAAATTACTGTTTGTGCATTTACAATATTCATTGATTTTTGACATTGAAAAACATCATGTTATTCATATACCAGAAATGTTTGAAGCTACTGACTGAATGAAAGAAGCTGGCATCTCATTCTCTTTGAATCTTCTTTATCATGCTAAGAGGAGCAGGAAAAAGCAAAAAATTTCTGAATTGCACCTTGCAATGCGGAGAAATTACTGTTTGTGCATTTACAATATTCATTGATTTTTGCCATTGAAAAACGTCCAGAAATGATTGAAGCTACTGACTGAATGAAAGGAGCTGGCATCTCACTCTCTTTGAATCTTCTTTATCATGCTAAGAGGAGCAGGAAAAAGCAAAATATTTCAGAATTGCACCTTGCAATGCGGAGAAATTACTGTTTGTGCATTTACAATATTCATTGATTTTTGCCATTGAAAAACATGTTATTCATATACCAGAAATGTTTGAAGCTACTGACTGAATGAAAGGAGCTGGCATCTCACTCTCTTTGAATCTTCTTTATCATGCTAAGAGGAGCAGGAAAAAGCAAAAAATTTCAGAATTGCACCTTGCAATGCGGAGAAATTAGTTTGTGCATTTACAATATTCATTGATTTTTGCCATTGAAAAACGTCCAGAAATGTTTGAAGCTACTGACTGAATGAAAGGAGCTGGCATCTCACTCTCTTTTAATCTTCTTTATCATGCTAAGAGGAGCAGGAAAAAGCAAAAAATTTCAGAATTGCACCTTGCAATGCGGAGAAATTACTGTTTGTGCATTTACAATATTCATTGATTTTTGCCATTGAAAAACGTCCAGAAATGATTGAAGCTACTGACTGAATGAAAGGAGCTGGCATCTCACTCTCTTTGAATCTTCTTTATCATGCTAAGAGGAGCAGGAAACAGCAAAAAATTTCAGAATTGCACCTTGCAATGCGGAGAAATTACTGTTTGTGCATTTACAATATTCATTGATTTTTGACATTGAAAAACATCATGTTATTCATATACCAGAAATGTTTGAAGCTACTGACTGAATGAAAGGAGCTGGCATCTCACTCTCTTTGAATCTTCTTTTTTATGCTAAGAGGAGCAGGAAAAAGCAAAAAATTTCAGAATTGCACCTTGCAATGCGGAGAAATTAGTTTGTGCATTTACAATATTCATTGATTTTTGCCATTGAAAAACGTCCAGAAATGTTTGAAGCTACTGACTGAATGAAAGGAGCTAGCATCTCACTCTCTTTGAATCTTCTTTATCATGCAAAGAGGAGCAGGAAAAAGCAAAAAATTTCAGAATTGCACCTTGCAATGCGGAGAAATTACTGTTTGTGCATTTACAATATTCATTGATTTTTGCCATTGAAAAACATGTTATTCATATACCAGAAATGTTTGAAGCTACTGACTGAATGAAAGGAGCTGGCATCTCACTCTCTTTGAATCTTCTTTTTTATGCTAAGAGGAGCAGGAAAAAGCAAAAAATTTCAGAATTGCACCTTGCAATGCGGAGAAATTAGTTTGTGCATTTACAATATTCATTGATTTTTGCCATTGAAAAACGTCCAGAAATGTTTGAAGCTACTGACTGAATGAAAGGAGCTGGCATCTCACTCTCTTTGAATCTTCTTTATCATGCTAAGAGGAGCAGGAAAAAGCAAAAAATTTCAGAATTGCACCTTGCAATGCGGAGAAATTACTGTTTGTGCATTTACAATATTCATTGATTTTTGCCATTGAAAAACGTCCAGAAATGATTGAAGCTACTGACTGAATGAAAGGAGCTGGCATCTCACTCTCTTTGAATCTTCTTTATCATGCTAAGAGGAGCAGGAAACAGCAAAAAATTTCAGAATTGCACCTTGCAATGCGGAGAAATTACTGTTTGTGCATTTACAATATTGATTGATTTTTGACATTGAAAAACATCATGTTATTCATATACCAGAAATGTTTGAAGCTACTGACTGAATGAAAGAAGCTGGCATCTCATTCTCTTTGAATCTTCTTTATCATGCTAAGAGGAGCAGGAAAAAGCAAAAAATTTCTGAATTGCACCTTGCAATGCGGAGAAATTACTGTTTGTGCATTTACAATATTCATTGATTTTTGCCATTGAAAAACGTCCAGAAATTATTGAAGCTACTGACTGAATGAAAGGAGCTGGCATCTCACTCTCTTTGAATCTTCTTTATCATGCTAAGAGGAGCAGGAAAAAGCAAAATATTTCAGAATTGCACCTTGCAATGCGGAGAAATTACTGTTTGTGCATTTACAATATTCATTGATTTTTGCCATTGAAAAACATGTTATTCATATACCAGAAATGTTTGAAGCTACTGACTGAATGAAAGGAGCTGGCATCTCACTCTCTTTGAATCTTCTTTATCATGCTAAGAGGAGCAGGAAAAAGCAAAAAATTTCAGAATTGCACCTTGCAATGCGGAGAAATTAGTTTGCGCATTTACAATATTCATTGATTTTTGCCATTGAAAAACGTCCAGAAATGTTTGAAGCTACTGACTGAATGAAAGGAGCTGGCATTTCACTCTCTTTTAATCTTCTTTATCATGCTAAGAGGAGCAGGAAAAAGCAAAAAATTTCAGAATTGCACCTTGCAATGCGGAGAAATTACTGTTTGTGCATTTACAATATTGTTTGATTTTTGCCATTGAAAAACGTCCAGAAATGATTGAAGCTACTGACTGAATGAAAGGAGATGGCATCTCACTCTCTTTGAATCTTCTTTATCATGCTAAGAGGAGCAGGAAACAGCAAAAAATTTCAGAATTGCACCTTGCAATGCGGAGAAATTACTGTTTGTGCATTTACAATATTCATTGATTTTTGCCATTGAAAAACGTCCAGAAATGATTGAAGCTACTGACTGAATGAAAGGAGCTGGCATCTCACTCTCTTTGAATCTTCTTTATCATGCAAAGAGGAGCAGGAAAAAGCAAAAAATTTCAGAATTGCACCTTCCAATGCGGAGAAATTACTGTTTGTGCATTTACAATATTCATTGATTTTTGCCATTGAAAAACATGTTATTCATATACCAGAAATGTTTGAAGCTACTGACTGAATGAAAGGAGCTGGCATCTCACTCTCTTTGAATCTTCTTTTTTATGCTAAGAGGAGCAGGAAAAAGCAAAAAATTTCAGAATTGCACCTTGCAATGCGGAGAAATTAGTTTGTGCATTTACAATATTCATTGATTTTTGCCATTGAAAAACGTCCAGAAATGTTTGAAGCTACTGACTGAATGAAAGGAGCTGGCATCTCACTCTCTTTGAATCTTCTTTATCATGCTAAGAGGAGCAGGAAAAAGTAAAAAATTTCAGAATTGCACCTTGCAATGCGGAGAAATTACTGTTTGTGCATTTACAATATTCATTGATTTTTGCCATTGAAAAACGTCCAGAAATGATTGAAGCTACTGACTGAATGAAAGGAGCTGGCATCTCACTCTCTTTGAATCTTCTTTATCATGCTAAGAGGAGCAGGAAACAGCAAAAAATTTCAGAATTGCACCTTGCAATGCGGAGAAATTACTGTTTGTGCATTTACAATATTCATTGATTTTTGACATTGAAAAACATCATGTTATTCATATACCAGAAATGTTTGAAGCTACTGACTGAATGAAAGAAGCTGGCATCTCATTCTCTTTGAATCTTCTTTATCATGCTAAGAGGAGCAGGAAAAAGCAAAAAATTTCTGAATTGCACCTTGCAATGCGGAGAAATTACTGTTTGTGCATTTACAATATTCATTGATTTTTGCCATTGAAAAACGTCCAGAAATGATTGAAGCTACTGACTGAATGAAAGGAGCTGGCATCTCACTCTCTTTGAATCTTCTTTATCATGCTAAGAGGAGCAGGAAAAAGCAAAATATTTCAGAATTGCACCTTGCAATGCGGAGAAATTACTGTTTGTGCATTTACAATATTCATTGATTTTTGCCATTGAAAAACATGTTATTCATATACCAGAAATGTTTGAAGCTACTGACTGAATGAAAGGAGCTGGCATCTCACTCTCTTTGAATCTTCTTTATCATGCTAAGAGGAGCAGGAAAAAGCAAAAAATTTCAGAATTGCACCTTGCAATGCGGAGAAATTAGTTTGTGCATTTACAATATTCATTGATTTTTGCCATTGAAAAACGTCCAGAAATGTTTGAAGCTACTGACTGAATGAAAGGAGCTGGCATCTCTCTCTCTTTTAATCTTCTTTATCATGCTAAGAGGAGCAGGAAAAAGCAAAAAATTTCAGAATTGCACCTTGCAATGCGGAGAAATTACTGTTTGTGCATTTACAATATTCATTGATTTTTGCCATTGAAAAACGTCCAGAAATGATTGAAGCTACTGACTGAATGAAAGGAGCTGGCATCTCACTCTCTTTGAATCTTCTTTATCATGCTAAGAGGAGCAGGAAACAGCAAAAAATTTCAGAATTGCACCTTGCAATGCGGAGAAATTACTGTTTGTGCATTTACAATATTCATTGATTTTTGACATTGAAAAACATCATGTTATTCATATACCAGAAATGTTTGAAGCTACTGACTGAATGAAAGGAGCTGGCATCTCACTCTCTTTGAATCTTCTTTTTTATGCTAAGAGGAGCAGGAAAAAGCAAAAAATTTCAGAATTGCACCTTGCAATGCGGAGAAATTAGTTTGTGCATTTACAATATTCATTGATTTTTGCCATTGAAAAACGTCCAGAAATGTTTGAAGCTACTGACTGAATGAAAGGAGCTAGCATCTCACTCTCTTTGAATCTTCTTTATCATGCTAAGAGGAGCAGGAAAAAGCAAAAAATTTCAGAATTGCACCTTGCAATGCGGAGAAATTACTGTTTGTGCATTTACAATATTCATTGATTTTTGCCATTGAAAAACGTCCAGAAATGATGGAAGCTACTGACTGAATGAAAGGAGCTGGCATCTCACTCTCTTTGAATCTTCTTTATCATGCTAAGAGGAGCAGGAAAAAGCAAAAAATTTCAGAATTGCACCTTGCAATGCGGAGAAATTACTGTTTGTGCATTTACAATATTCATTGATTTTTGCCATTGAAAAACGTCCAGAAATGATTGAAGCTACTGACTGAATGAAAGGAGCTGGCATCTCACTCTCTTTGAATCTTCTTTATCATGCTAAGAGGAGCAGGAAAAAGCAAAAAATTTCAGAATTGCACCTTGCAATGCGGAGAAATTACTGTTTGTGCATTTACAATATTCATTGATTTTTGCCATTGAAAAACATGTTATTCATATACCAGAAATGTTTGAAGCTACTGACTGAATGAAAGGAGCTGGCATCTCACTCTCTTTGAATCTTCTTTTTTATGCTAAGAGGAGCAGGAAAAAGCAAAAAATTTCAGAATTGCACCTTGCAATGCGGAGAAATTAGTTTGTGCATTTACAATATTCATTGATTTTTGCCATTGAAAAACGTCCAGAAATGTTTGAAGCTACTGACTGAATGAAAGGAGCTGGCATCTCACTCTCTTTGAATCTTCTTTATCATGCTAAGAGGAGCAGGAAAAAGCAAAAAATTTCAGAATTGCACCTTGCAATGCGGAGAAATTACTGTTTGTGCATTTACAATATTCATTGATTTTTGCCATTGAAAAACGTCCAGAAATGATTGAAGCTACTGACTGAATGAAAGGAGCTGGCATCTCACTCTCTTTGAATCTTCTTTATCATGCTAAGAGGAGCAGGAAAAAGCAAAAAATTTCAGAATTGCACCTTGCAATGCGGAGAAATTACTGTTTGTGCATTTACAATATTCATTGATTTTTGCCATTGAAAAACATCATGTTATTCATATACCAGAAATGTTTGAAGCTACTGACTGAATGAAAGGAGCTGGCATCTCTCTCTCTTTGAATCTTCTTTATCATGCTAAGAGGAGCAGGAAAAAGCAAAAAATTTCAGAATTGCACCTTGCAATGCGGAGAAATTACTGTTTGTGCATTTACAATATTCATTGATTTTTGCCATTGAAAAACATCATGTTATTCATATACCAGAAATGATTGAAGCTACTGACTGAATGAAAGGAGCTGGCATCTCACTCTCTTTGAATCTTCTTTATCATGCTAAGAGGAGCAGGAAACAGCAAAAAAAATTCAGAATTGCACCTTGCAATGCGGAGAAATTACTGTTTGTGCATTTACAATATTCATTGATTTTTGCCATTGAAAAACGTCCAGAAATGATTGAAGCTACTGACTGAATGAAAGGAGCTGGCATCTCACTCTCTTTGAATCTTCTTTATCATGCTAAGAGGAGCAGGAAAAAGCAAAAAATTTCAGAATTGCACGTTGCAATGCGGAGAAATTACTGTTTGTGCATTTACAATATTCATTGATTTTTGCCATTGAAAAACGTCCAGAAATGTTTGAAGCTACTGACTGAAAGAAAGGACCTGGCATCTCACTCTCTTTGAATCTTCTTTACCATGCTAAAAGGAGCAGGAAAAAGCAAAAAATTTCAGAATTGCACCTTGCAATGCGGAGAAATTACTGTTTGTGCATTTACAATATTCATTGATTTTTGCCATTGAAAAACGTCCAGAAATGTTTGAAGCTACTGACTGAATGAAAGGAGCTGGCATCTCACTCTCTTTGAATCTTCTTTATCATGCTAAGTGGAGCAGGAAAAAGCAAAAAATTTCAGAATTGCACCTTGCAATGCGGAGAAATTACTGTTTGTGCATTTACAATATTCATTGATTTTTGCCATTGAAAAACGTCCAGAAATGTTTGAAGCTCCTGACTGAATGAAAGGAGCTGGCATCTCACTCTCTTTGAATCTTCTTTATCATGCTAAGAGGAGCAGGAAAAAGCAAAAAATTTCAGAATTGCACCTTGCAATGCGGAGAAATTACTGTTTGTGCATTTACAATATTCATTGATTTTTGCCATTGAAAAACATCATGTTATTCATATACCAGAAATGTTTGAAGCTACTGACTGAATGAAAGGAGCTGGCATCTCACTCTCTTTGAATCTTCTTTATCATGCTAAGAGGAGCAGGAAAAAGCAAAAAATTTCAGAATTGCACCTTGCAATGCGGAGAAATTACTGTTTGTGCATTTACAATATTCATTGATTTTTGCCATTGAAAAACGTCCAGAAATGATTGAAGCTACTGACTGAATGAAAGGAGCTGGCATCTCACTCTCTTTGAATCTTCTTTATCATGCTAAGAGGAGCAGGAAAAAGCAAAAAATTTCAGAATTGCACCTTGCAATGCGGAGAAATTACTGTTTGTGCATTTACAATATTCATTGATTTTTGCAATTGAAAAACGTCCAGAAATGTTTGAAGCTACTGACTGAATGAAAGGAGCTGGCATCTCACTCTCTTTGAATCTTCTTTATCATGCTAAGAGGAGCAGGAAAAAGCAAAAAATTTCAGAATTGCACCTTGCAATGTGGAGAAATTACTGTTTGTGCATTTACAATATTCATTGATTTTTGCCATTGAAAAACGTCCAGAAATGATTGAAGCTACTGACTGAATGAAAGGAGCTAGCATCTCACTCTCTTTGAATCTTCTTTATCATGCTAAGAGGAGCAGGAAAAAGCAAAAAATTTCAGAATTGCACCTTGCAATGCGGAGAAATTACTGTTTGTGCATTTACAATATTCATTGATTTTTGCCATTGAAAAACGTCCAGAAATGATTGAAGCTACTGACTGAATGAAAGGAGCTGGCATCTCACTCTCTTTGAATCTTCTTTATCATGCAAAGAGGAGCAGGAAAAAGCAAAAAATTTCAGAATTTCACCTTGCAATGCGGAGAAATTACTGTTTGTGCATTTACAATATTCATTGATTTTTGCCATTGAAAAACATGTTATTCATATACCAGAAATGTTTGAAGCTACTGACTGAATGAAAGGAGCTGGCATCTCACTCTCTTTGAATCTTCTTTTTTATGCTAAGAGGAGCAGGAAAAAGCAAAAAATTTCAGAATTGCACCTTGCAATGCGGAGAAATTAGTTTGTGCATTTACAATATTCATTGATTTTTGCCATTGAAAAACGTCCAGAAATGTTTGAAGCTACTGACTGAATGAAAGGAGCTGGCGTCTCACTCTCTTTGAATCTTCTTTATCATGCTAAGAGGAGCAGGAAAAAGCAAAAAATTTCAGAATTGCACCTTGCAATGCGGAGAAATTACTGTTTGTGCATTTACAATATTCATTGATTTTTGCCATTGAAAAACGTCCAGAAATGATTGAAGCTACTGACTGAATGAAAGGAGCTGGCATCTCACTCTCTTTGAATCTTCTTTATCATGCTAAGAGGAGCAGGAAACAGCAAAAAATTTCAGAATTGCACCTTGCAATGCGGAGAAATTACTGTTTGTGCATTTACAATATTCATTGATTTTTGACATTGAAAAACATCATGTTATTCATATACCAGAAATGTTTGAAGCTACTGACTGAATGAAAGAAGCTGGCATCTCATTCTCTTTGAATCTTCTTTATCATGCTAAGAGGAGCAGGAAAAAGCAAAAAATTTCTGAATTGCACCTTGCAATGCGGAGAAATTACTGTTTGTGCATTTACAATATTCATTGATTTTTGCCATTGAAAAACGTCCAGAAATTATTGAAGCTACTGACTGAATGAAAGGAGCTGGCATCTCACTCTCTTTGAATCTTCTTTATCATGCTAAGAGGAGCAGGAAAAAGCAAAATATTTCAGAATTGCACCTTGCAATGCGGAGAAATTACTGTTTGTGCATTTACAATATTCATTGATTTTTGCCATTGAAAAACATGTTATTCATATACCAGAAATGTTTGAAGCTACTGACTGAATGAAAGGAGCTGGCATCTCACTCTCTTTGAATCTTCTTTATCATGCTAAGAGGAGCAGGAAAAAGCAAAAAATTTCAGAATTGCACCTTGCAATGCGGAGAAATTAGTTTGTGCATTTACAATATTCATTGATTTTTGCCATTGAAAAACGTCCAGAAATGTTTGAAGCTACTGACTGAATGAAAGGAGCTGGCATTTCACTCTCTTTTAATCTTCTTTATCATGCTAAGAGGAGCAGGAAAAAGCAAAAAATTTCAGAATTGCACCTTGCAATGCGGAGAAATTACTGTTTGTGCATTTACAATATTCATTGATTTTTGCCATTGAAAAACGTCCAGAAATGATTGAAGCTACTGACTGAATGAAAGGAGATGGCATCTCACTCTCTTTGAATCTTCTTTATCATGCTAAGAGGAGCAGGAAACAGCAAAAAATTTCAGAATTGCACCTTGCAATGCGGAGAAATTACTGTTTGTGCATTTACAATATTCATTGATTTTTGCCATTGAAAAACATGTTATTCATATACCAGAAATGTTTGAAGCTACTGACTGAATGAAAGGAGCTGGCATCTCACTCTCTTTGAATCTTCTTTTTTATGCTAAGAGGAGCAGGAAAAAGCAAAAAATTTCAGAATTGCACCTTGCAATGCGGAGAAATTAGTTTGTGCATTTACAATATTCATTGATTTTTGCCATTGAAAAACGTCCAGAAATGATTGAAGCTACTGACTGAATGAAAGGAGCTGGCATCTCACTCTCTTTGAATCTTCTTTATCATGCTAAGAGGAGCAGGAAAAAGCAAAAAATTTCAGAATTGCACCTTGCAATGCGGAGAAATTACTGTTTGTGCATTTACAATATTCATTGATTTTTGCCATTGAAAAACGTCCAGAAATGATTGAAGCTACTGACTGAATGAAAGGAGCTGCATCTCACTCTCTTTGAATCTTCTTTATCATGCTAAGAGGAGCAGGAAACAGCAAAAAATTTCAGAATTGCACCTTGCAATGCGGAGAAATTACTGTTTGTGCATTTACAATATTCATTGATTTTTGACATTGAAAAACATTATGTTATTCATATACCAGAAATGTTTGAAGCTACTGACTGAATGAAAGAAGCTGGCATCTCATTCTCTTTGAATCTTCTTTATCATGCTAAGAGGAGCAGGAAAAAGCAAAAAATTTCTGAATTGCACCTTGCAATGCGGAGAAATTACTGTTTGTGCATTTACAATATTCATTGATTTTTGCCATTGAAAAACGTCCAGAAATGATTGAAGCTACTGACTGAATGAAAGGAGCTGGCATCTCACTCTCTTTGAATCTTCTTTATCATGCTAAGAGGAGCAGGAAAAAGCAAAATATTTCAGAATTGCACCTTGCAATGCGGAGAAATTACTGTTTGTGCATTTACAATATTCATTGATTTTTGCCATTGAAAAACATGTTATTCATATACCAGAAATGTTTGAAGCTACTGACTGAATGAAAGGAGCTGGCATCTCACTCTCTTTGAATCTTCTTTATCATGCTAAGAGGAGCAGGAAAAAGCAAAAAATTTCAGAATTGCACCTTGCAATGCGGAGAAATTACTGTTTGTGCATTTACAATATTCATTGATTTTTGCCATTGAAAAACGTCCAGAAATGATTGAAGCTACTGACTGAATGAAAGGAGCTGGCATCTCACTCTCTTTGAATCTTCTTTATCATGCTAAGAGGAGCAGGAAAAAGCAAAAAATTTCAGAATTGCACCTTGCAATGTGGAGAAATTACTGTTTGTGCATTTACAATATTCATTGATTTTTGCCATTGAAAAATATCATGTTATTCATATACCAGAAATGTTTGAAGCTACTGACTGAATGAAAGGAGCTGGCATCTC
This sequence comes from Phyllobates terribilis, assembly GCF_046119375.1. NCBI lineage: Eukaryota > Metazoa > Chordata > Amphibia > Anura > Dendrobatidae > Phyllobates > Phyllobates terribilis. The sequence goes on along the minus strand of NW_027363115.1, from coordinate 946,879 downwards.
ACTCTCTTTGAATCTTCTTTATCATGCTAAGAGGAGCAGGAAAAAGCAAAAAATTTCAGAATTGCACCTTGCAATGCGGAGAAATTACTGTTTGTGCATTTACAATATTCATTGATTTTTGCCATTGAAAAACATCATGTTATTCATATACCAGAAATGATTGAAGCTACTGACTGAATGAAAGGAGCTGGCATCTCACTCTCTTTGAATCTTCTTTATCATGCTAAGAGGAGCAGGAAAAAGCAAAAAATTTCAGAATTGCACCTTGCAATGCGGAGAAATTACTGTTTGTGCATTTACAATATTCATTGATTTTTGCCATTGAAAAACGTCATGTTATTCATATACCAGAAATGTTTGAAGCTACTGACTGAATGAAAGGAGCTGGCATCTCACTCTCTTTGAATCTTCTTTATCATGCTAAGAGGAGCAGGAAAAAGCAAAAAATTTCAGAATTGCACCTTGCAATGCGGAGAAATTACTGTTTGTGCATTTACAATATTCATTGATTTTTGCCATTGAAAAACATCATGTTATTCATATACCAGAAATGATTGAAGCTACTGACTGAATGAAAGGAGCTGGCATCTCACTCTCTTTGAATCTTCTTTATCATGCTAAGAGGAGCAGGAAAAAGCAAAAAATATCAGAATTGCACCTTGCAATGCGGAGAAATTACTGTTTGTGCATTTACAATATTCATTGATTTTTGCCATTGAAAAACGTCCAGAAATGTTTGAAGCTACTGACTGAATGAAAGGAGCTGGCATCTCACTCTCTTTGAATGTTCTTTATCATGCTAAGAGGAGCAGGAAAAAGCAAAAAATTTCAGAATTGCACCTTGCAATGCGGAGAAATTACTGTTTGTGCATTTACAATATTCATTGATTTTTGCCATTGAAAAACGTCCAGAAATGTTTGAAGCTACTGACTGAACGAAAGGAGCTGGCATCTCACTCTCTTTGAATCTTCTTTATCATGCTAAGAGGAGCAGGAAAAAGCAAAAAATTTGAGAATTGCACCTTGCAATGCGGAGAAATTACTGTTTGTGCATTTACAATATTCATTGATTTTTGCCATTGAAAAACGTCCAGAAATGTTTGAAGCTACTGACTGAATGAAAGGAGCTGGCATCTCACTCTCTTTGAATCTTCTTTATCATGCTAAGAGGAGCAGGAAAAAGCAAAAAATTTCAGAATTGCACCTTGCAATGCGGAGAAATTACTGTTTGTGCATTTACAATATTCATTGATTTTTGCCATTGAAAAACGTCCAGAAATGATTGAAGCTACTGACTGAATGAAAGGAGCTGGCATCTCACTCTCTTTGAATCTTCTTTATCATGCTAAGAGGAGCAGGAAAAAGCAAAAAATTTCAGAATTGCACCTTGCAATGCGGAGAAATTACTGTTTGTGCATTTACAATATTCATTGATTTTTGCCATTGAAAAACATCATGTTATTCATATACCAGAAATGGTTGAAGCTACTGACTGAATGAAATGAGCTGGCATCTCAATCTCTTTGAATGTTCTTTATCATGCTAAGAGGAGCAGGAAAAAGCAAAAAATTTCAGAATTGCACCTTGCAATGTGGAGAAATTACTGTTTGTGCATTTACAATATTCATTGATATTTGCCATTGAAAAACGTCCAGAAATGTTTGAAGCTACTGACTGAATGAAAGGAGCTGGCATCTCACTCTCTTTGAATCTTCTTTATCATGCTAAGAGGAGCAGGAAAAAGCAAGAAATTTCAGAATTGCACCTTGCAATGCGGAGAAATTACTGTTTGTGCATTTACAATATTCATTGATTTTTGCCATTGAAAAACGTCCAGAAATGATTGAAGCTACTGACTGAATGAAAGGAGCTGGCATCTCACTCTCTTTGAATCTTCTTTATCATGCTAAGAGGAGCAGGAAAAAGCAAAAAATTTCAGAATTGCACCTTGCAATGCGGAGAAATTACTGTTTGTGCATTTACAATATTCATTGATTTTTGACATTGAAAAACATCATGTTATTCATATACCAGAAATGTTTGAAGCTACTGACTGAATGAAAGGAGCTGGCATCTCATTCTCTTTGAATCTTCTTTATCATGCTAAGAGGAGCAGGAAAAAGCAAAAAATTTCTGAATTGCACCTTGCAATGCGGAAAAATTACTGTTTGTGCATTTACAATATTCATTGATTTTTGCCATTGAAAAATGTCCAGAAATGATTGAAGCTACTGACTGAATGAAAGGAGCTGGCATCTCACTCTCTTTGAATCTTCTTTATCATGCTAAGAGGAGCAGGAAAAAGCAAAAAATTTCAGAATTGCACCTTGCAATGCGGAGAAATTACTGTTTGTGCATTTACAATATTCATTGATTTTTGCCATTGAAAAACATCATGTTATTCATATACCAGAAATGATTGAAGCTACTGACTGAATGAAAGGAGCTGGCATCTCACTCTCTTTGAATCTTCTTTATCATGCTAAGAGGAGCAGGAAAAAGCAAAAAATTTCAGAATTGCACCTTGCAATGCGGAGAAATTACTGTTTGTGCATTTACAATATTCATTGATTTTTGCCATTGAAAAACGTCATGTTATTCATATACCAGAAATGTTTGAAGCTACTGACTGAATGAAAGGAGCTGGCATCTCACTCTCTTTGAATCTTCTTTATCATGCTAAGAGGAGCAGGAAAAAGCAAAAAATTTCAGAATTGCACCTTGCAATGCGGAGAAATTACTGTTTGTGCATTTACAATATTCATTGATTTTTGCCATTGAAAAACATCATGTTATTCATATACCAGAAATGATTGAAGCTACTGACTGAATGAAAGGAGCTGGCATCTCACTCTCTTTGAATCTTCTTTATCATGCTAAGAGGAGCAGGAAAAAGCAAAAAATATCAGAATTGCACCTTGCAATGCGGAGAAATTACTGTTTGTGCATTTACAATATTCATTGATTTTTGCCATTGAAAAACGTCCAGAAATGTTTGAAGCTACTGACTGAATGAAAGGAGCTGGCATCTCACTCTCTTTGAATCTTCTTTATCATGCTAAGAGGAGCAGGAAAAAGCAAAAAATTTCAGAATTGCACCTTGCAATGCGGAGAAATTACTGTTTGTGCATTTACAATATTCATTGATTTTTGCCATTGAAAAACGTCCAGAAATGTTTGAAGCTACTGACTGAACGAAAGGAGCTGGCATCTCACTCTCTTTGAATCTTCTTTATCATGCTAAGAGGAGCAGGAAAAAGCAAAAAATTTGAGAATTGCACCTTGCAATGCGGAGAAATTACTGTTTGTGCATTTACAATATTCATTGATTTTTGCCATTGAAAAACGTCCAGAAATGTTTGAAGCTACTGACTGAATGAAAGGAGCTGGCATCTCACTCTCTTTGAATCTTCTTTATCATGCTAAGAGGAGCAGGAAAAAGCAAAAAATTTCAGAATTGCACCTTGCAATGCGGAGAAATTACTGTTTGTGCATTTACAATATTCATTGATTTTTGCCATTGAAAAACGTCCAGAAATGATTGAAGCTACTGACTGAATGAAAGGAGCTGGCATCTCACTCTCTTTGAATCTTCTTTATCATGCTAAGAGGAGCAGGAAAAAGCAAAAAATTTCAGAATTGCACCTTGCAATGCGGAGAAATTACTGTTTGTGCATTTACAATATTCATTGATTTTTGCCATTGAAAAACATCATGTTATTCATATACCAGAAATGGTTGAAGCTACTGACTGAATGAAATGAGCTGGCATCTCAATCTCTTTGAATGTTCTTTATCATGCTAAGAGGAGCAGGAAAAAGCAAAAAATTTCAGAATTGCACCTTGCAATGTGGAGAAATTACTGTTTGTGCATTTACAATATTCATTGATATTTGCCATTGAAAAACGTCCAGAAATGTTTGAAGCTACTGACTGAATGAAAGGAGCTGGCATCTCACTCTCTTTGAATCTTCTTTATCATGCTAAGAGGAGCAGGAAAAAGCAAGAAATTTCAGAATTGCACCTTGCAATGCGGAGAAATTACTGTTTGTGCATTTACAATATTCATTGATTTTTGCCATTGAAAAACGTCCAGAAATGATTGAAGCTACTGACTGAATGAAAGGAGCTGGCATCTCACTCTCTTTGAATCTTCTTTATCATGCTAAGAGGAGCAGGAAAAAGCAAAAAATTTCAGAATTGCACCTTGCAATGCGGAGAAATTACTGTTTGTGCATTTACAATATTCATTGATTTTTGACATTGAAAAACATCATGTTATTCATATACCAGAAATGTTTGAAGCTACTGACTGAATGAAAGGAGCTGGCATCTCATTCTCTTTGAATCTTCTTTATCATGCTAAGAGGAGCAGGAAAAAGCAAAAAATTTCTGAATTGCACCTTGCAATGCGGAAAAATTACTGTTTGTGCATTTACAATATTCATTGATTTTTGCCATTGAAAAATGTCCAGAAATGATTGAAGCTACTGACTGAATGAAAGGAGCTGGCATCTCACTCTCTTTGAATCTTCTTTATCATGCTAAGAGGAGCAGGAAAAAGCAAAATATTTCAGAATTGCACCTTGCAATGCGGAGAAATTACTGTTTGTGCATTTACAATATTCATTGATTTTTGCCATTGAAAAACATGTTATTCATATACCAGAAATGTTTGAAGCTACTGACTGAATGAAAGGAGCTGGCATCTCACTCTCTTTGAATCTTCTTTATCATGCTAAGAGGAGCAGGAAAAAGCAAAAAATTTCAGAATTGCACCTTGCAATGCGGAGAAATTAGTTTGTGCATTTACAATATTCATTGATTTTTGCCATTGAAAAACGTCCAGAAATGTTTGAAGCTACTGACTGAATGAAAGGAGCTGGCATCTCACTCTCTTTGAATCTTCTTTATCATGCTAAGAGGAGCAGGAAAAAGCAAAAAATTTCAGAATTGCACCTTGCAATGCGGAGAAATTACTGTTTGTGCATTTACAATATTCATTGATTTTTGCCATTGAAAAACGTCCAGAAATGATTGAAGCTACTGACTGAATGAGAGGAGCTGGCATCTCACTCTCTTTGAATCTTCTTTATCATGCTAAGAGGAGCAGGAAAAAGCAAAAAATTTCAGAATTGCACGTTGCAATGTGGAGAAATTACTGTTTGTGCATTTACAATATTCATTGATTTTTGCCATTGAAAAACATCATGTTATTCATATACCAGAAATGTTTGAAGCTACTGACTGAAAGAAAGGAGCTGGCATCTCACTCTCTTTGAATCTTCTTTATCATGCTAAGAGGAGCAGGAAAAAGCAAAAAATTTCAGAATTGCACCTTGCAATGCGGAGAAATTAATATTTGTGCATTTACAATATTCATTGATTTTTGCCATTGAAAAACATCATGTTATTCATATACCAGAAATGATTGAAGCTACTGACTGAATGAAAGGAGCTGGCATCTCACTCTCTTTGAATCTTCTTTATCATGCTAAGAGGAGCAGGAAAAAGCAAAAAATTTCAGAATTGCACCTTGCAATGCGGAGAAATTACTGTTTGTGCATTTACAATATTCATTGATTTTTGCCATTGAAAAACATCATGTTATTCATATACCAGAAATGTTTGAAGCTACTGACTGAATGAAAGGAGCTGGCATCTCACTCTCTTTGAATCTTCTTTATCATGCTAAGAGGAGCAGGAAAAAGCAAAAAATTTCAGAATTGCACCTTGCAATGCGGAGAAATTACTGTTTGTGCATTTACAATATTCATTGATTTTTGCCATTGAAAAACATCATGTTATTCATATACCAGAAATGATTGAAGCTACTGACTGAATGAAAGGAGCTGGCATCTCACTCTCTTTGAATCTTCTTTATCATGCTAAGAGGAGCAGGAAAAAGCAAAAAATTTCAGAATTGCACCTTGCAATGCGGAGAAATTACTGTTTGTGCATTTACAATATTCATTGATTTTTTGCCATTGAAAAACGTCCAGAAATGTTTGAAGCTACTGACTGAATGAAAGGAGCTGGCATCTCACTCTCTTTGAATCTTCTTTATCATGCTAAGAGGAGCAGGAAAAAGCAAAAAATTTCAGAATTGCACCTTGCAATGCGGAGAAATTACTGTTTGTGCATTTACAATATTCATTGATTTTTGCCATTGAAAAACGTCCAGAAATGTTTGAAGCTACTGACTGAATGAAAGGAGCTGGCATCTCACTCTCTTTGAATCTTCTTTATCATGCTAAGAAATGCAGGAAAAAGCAAAAAATTTCAGAATTGCACCTTGCAATGCGGAGAAATTACTGTTTGTGCATTTACAATATTCATTGATTTTTGCCATTGAAAAACATCATGTTATTCAAATACCAGAAATGATTGAAGCTACTGACTGAATGAAAGGAGCTGGCATCTCACTCTCTTTGAATCTTCTTTATCATGCTAAGAGGAGCAGGAAAAAGCAAAAAATTTCAGAATTGCACCTTGCAATGCGGAGAAATTACTGTTTGTGCATTTACAATATTCATTGATTTTTGCCATTGAAAAACATCATGTTATTCATATACCTGAAATGTTTGAAGCTACTGACTGAATGAAAGGAGCTGGCATCTCTGTCTCTTTGAATCTTCTTTATCATGCTAAGAGGAGCAGGAAAAAGCAAAAAATTTCAGAATTGCACCTTGCAATGCGGAGAAATTACTGTTTGTGCATTTACAATATTCATTGATTTTTGCCATTGAAAAACATCATGTTATTCATATACCAGAAATGATTGAAGCTACTGACTGAATGAAAGGAGCTGGCATCTCACTCTCTTTGAATCTTCTTTATCATGCTAAGAGGAGCAGGAAAAAGCAAAAAATTTCAGAATTGCACCATGCAATGCGGAGAAATTACTGTTTGTGCATTTACAATATTCATTGATTTTTGCCATTGAAAAACGTCCAGAAATGTTTGAAGCTACTGACTGAATGAAAGGAGCTGGCATCTCACTCTCTTTGAATCTTCTTTATCATGCTAAGAGGAGCAGGAAAAAGCAAAAAATTTCAGAATTGCACCTTGCAAAGCGGAGAAATTACTGTTTGTGCATTTACAATATTCATTGATTTTTGCCATTGAAAAACGTCCTGAAATGTTTGAAGCTACTGACTGAATGAAAGGAGCTGGCATCTCACTCTCTTTGAATCTTCTTTATCATGCTAAGAGGAGCAGGAAAAAGCAAAAAATTTCAGAATTGCACCTTGCAATGCGGAGAAATTACTGTTTGTGCATTTACAATATTCATTGATTTTTGCCATTGAAAAACATCATGTTATTCATATACCAGAAATGTTTGAAGCTACTGACTGAATGAAATGAGCTGGCATCTCACTCTCTTTGAATCTTCTTTATCATGCTAAGAGGAGCAGGAAAAAGCAAAAAATTTCAGAATTGCACCTTGCAATGCGGAGAAATTACTGTTTGTGCATTTACAATATTCATTGATTTTTGCCATTGAAAAATGTCCAGAAATGATTGAAGCTACTGACTGAATGAAAGGAGCTGGCATCTCACTCTCTTTGAATCTTCTTTATCATGCTAAGAGGAGCAGGAAAAAGCAAAAAATTTCAGAATTGCACCTTGCAATGCGGAGAAATTACTGTTTGTGCATTTAAAATATTCATTGATTTTTGCCATTGAAAAACGTCCAGAAATGTTTGAAGCTACTGACTGAATGAAAGGAGCTGGCATCTCACTCTCTTTGAATCTTCTTTATCATGCTAAGAGGAGCAGGAAAAAGCAAAAAATTTCAGAATTGCACCTTGCAATGTGGAGAAATTACTGTTTGTGCATTTACAATATTCATTGATTTTTGCCATTGAAAAACGTCCAGAAATGATTGAAGCTACTGACTGAATGAAAGGAGCTGGCATCTCACTCTCTTTGAATCTTCTTTATCATGCTAAGAGGAGCAGGAAAAAGCAAAAAATTTCAGAATTGCACCTTGCAATGCGGAGAAATTACTGTTTGTGCATTTACAATATTCATTGATTTTTGCCATTGAAAAACATCATGTTATTCATATACCAGAAATGTTTGAAGCTACTGACTGAATGAAAGGAGCTGGCATCTCACTCTCTTTGAATCTTCTTTATCATGCTAAGAGGAGCAGGAAAAAGCAAAAAATTTCAGAATTGCACCTTGCAATGCGGAGAAATTACTGTTTGTGCATTTACAATATTCATTGATTTTTGCCATTGAAAAACATGTTATTCATATACCAGAAATGTTTGAAGCTACTGACTGAATGAAAAGAGCTGGCATCTCACTCTCTTTGAATCTTCTTTATCATGCTAAGAGGAGCAGGAAAAAGCAAAAAATTTCAGAATTGCACCTTGCAATGCGGAGAAATTACTGTTTGTGCATTTACAATATTCATTGATTTTTGCCATTGAAAAACGTTCAGAAATGATTGAAGCTACTGACTGAATGAAAGGAGCTGGCATCTCACTCTCTTTGAATCTTCTTTATCATGCTAAGAGGAGCAGGAAAAAGCAAAAAATTTCAGAATTGCACCTTGCAATGCGGAGAAATTACTGTTTGTGCATTTACAATATTCATTGATTTTTGCCATTGAAAAACATGTTATTCATATACCAGAAATGTTTGAAGCTACTGACTGAATGAAAGGAGCTGGCATCTCACTCTCTTTGAATCTTCTTTATCATGCTAAGAGGAGCAGGAAAAAGCAAAAAATTTCAGAATTACACCTTGCAATGCGGAGAAATTACTTTGTGCATTTACAATATTCATTGATTTTTGCCATTGAAAAACGTCCAGAAATGTTTGAAGCTACTGACTGAATGAAAGGAGCTGGCATCTCACTCTCTTTGAATCTTCTTTATCATGCTAAGAGGAGCAGGAAAAAGCAAAAAATTTCAGAATTTCACCTTGCAATGCGGAGAAATTACTGTTTGTGCATTTACAATATTCAGTGATTTTTGCCATTGAAAAACATCCAGAAATGATTGAAGCTACTGACTGAATGAAAGGAGCTGGCATCTCTCTCTCTTTGAATCTTCTTTATCATGCTAAGAGGAGCAGGAAAAAGCAAAAAATTTCAGAATTGCACCTTGCAATGCGGAGAAATTACTGTTTGTGCATTTACAATATTCATTGATTTTTGACATTGAAAAACATCATGTTATTCATATACCAGAAATGTTTGAAGCTACTGACTGAATGAAAGGAGCTGGCATCTCATTCTCTTTGAATCTTCTTTATCATGCTAAGAGGAGCAGGAAAAAGCAAAAAATTTCAGAATTGCACCTTGCAATGCGGAAAAATTACTGTTTGTGCATTTACAATATTCATTGATTTTTGCCATTGAAAAATGTCCAGAAATGATTGAAGCTACTGACTAAATGAAAGGAGCTGGCATCTCACTCTCTTTGAATCTTCTTTATCATGCTAAGAGGAGCAGGAAAAAGCAAAATATTTCAGAATTGCACCTTGCAATGCGGAGAAATTACTGTTTGTGCATTTACAATATTCATTGATTTTTGCCATTGAAAAACATGTTATTCATATACCAGAAATGTTTGAAGCTACTGACTGAATGAAAGGAGCTGGCATCTCACTCTCTTTGAATCTTCTTTATCATGCTAAGAGGAGCAGGAGAAAGCAAAAAATTTCAGAATTGCACCTTGCAATGCGGAGAAATTAGTTTGTGCATTTACAATATTCATTGATTTTTGCCATTGAAAAACGTCCAGAAATGTTTGAAGCTACTGACTGAATGAAAGGAGCTGGCATCTCACTCTCTTTGAATCTTCTTTATCATGCTAAGAGGAGCAGGAAAAAGCAAAAAATTTCAGAATTGCACCTTGCAATGCGGAGAAATTACTGTTTGTGCATTTACAATATTCATTGATTTTTGCCATTGAAAAACGTCCAGAAATGATTGAAGCTACTGACTGAATGAAAGGAGCTGGCATCTCACTCTCTTTGGATCTTCTTTATCATGCTAAGAGGAGCAGGAAAAAGCAAAAAATTTCAGAATTGCACCTTGCAATGTGGAGAAATTACTGTTTGTGCATTTACAATATTCATTGATTTTTGCCATTGAAAAACATCATGTTATTCATATACCAGAAATGTTTGAAGCTACTGACTGAAAGAAAGGAGCTGGCATCTCACTCTCTTTGAATCTTCTTTATCATGCTAAGAGGAGCAGGAAAAAGCAAAAAATTTCAGAATTGCACCTTGCAATGCGGAGAAATTAATGTTTGTGCATTTACAATATTCATTGATTTTTGCCATTGAAAAACATCATGTTATTCATATACCAGAAATGATTGAAGCTACTGACTGAATGAAAGGAGCTGGCATCTCACTCTCTTTGAATCTTCTTTATCATGCTAAGAGGAGCAGGAAAAAGCAAAAAATTTCAGAATTGCACCTTGCAATGCGGAGAAATTACTGTTTGTGCATTTACAATATTCATTGATTTTTGCCATTGAAAAACATCATGTTATTCATATACCAGAAATGTTTGAAGCTACTGACTGAATGAAAGGAGCTGGCATCTCACTCTCTTTGAATCTTCTTTATCATGCTAAGAGGAGCAGGAAAAAGCAAAAAATTTCAGAATTGCACCTTGCAATGCGGAGAAATTACTGTTTGTGCATTTACAATATTCATTGATTTTTGCCATTGAAAAACATCATGTTATTCATATACCAGAAATGATTGAAGCTACTGACTGAATGAAAGGAGCTGGCATCTCACTCTCTTTGAATCTTCTTTATCATGCTAAGAGGAGCAGGAAAAAGCAAAAAATTTCAGAATTGCACCTTGCAATGCGGAGAAATTACTGTTTGTGCATTTACAATATTCATTGATTTTTGCCATTGAAAAACGTCCAGAAATGTTTGAAGCTACTGACTGAATGAAAGGAGCTGGCATCTCACTCTCTTTGAATCTTCTTTATCATGCTAAGAGGAGCAGAAAAAAGCAAAAAATTTCAGAATTGCACCTTGCAATGCGGAGAAATTACTGTTTGTGCATTTACAATATTCATTGATTTTTGCCATTGAAAAACGTCCAGAAATGTTTGAAGCTACTGACTGAATGAAAGGAGCTGGCATCTCACTCTCTTTGAATCTTCTTTATCATGCTAAGAGGAGCAGGAAAAAGCAAAAAATTTCAGAATTGCACCTTGCAATGCGGAGAAATTACTGTTTGTGCATTTACAATATTCATTGATTTTTGCCATTGAAAAACATCATGTTATTCATATACCAGAAATGATTGAAGCTACTGACTGAATGAAAGGAGCTGGCATCTCACTCTCTTTGAATCTTCTTTATCATGCTAAGAGGAGCAGGAAAAAGCAAAAAATTTCAGAATTGCACCTTGCAATGCGGAGAAATTACTGTTTGTGCATTTACAATATTCATTGATTTTTGCCATTGAAAAACATCATGTTATTCATATACCTGAAATGTTTGAAGCTACTGACTGAATGAAAGGAGCTGGCATCTCTGTCTCTTTGAATCTTCTTTATCATGCTAAGAGGAGCAGGAAAAAGCAAAAAATTTCAGAATTGCACCTTGCAATGCGGAGAAATTACTGTTTGTGCATTTACAATATTCATTGATTTTTGCCTTTGAAAAACATCATGTTATTCATATACCAGAAATGATTGAAGCTACTGTCTGAATGAAAGGAGCTGGCATCTCACTCTCTTTGAATCTTCTTTGTCATGCTAAGAGGAGCAGGAAAAAGCAAAAAATTTCAGAATTGCACCTTGCAATGCGGAGAAATTACTGTTTGTGCATTTACAATATTCATTGATTTTTGCCATTGAAAAACGTCCAGAAATGTTTGAAGCTACTGACTGAATGAAAGGAGCTGGCATCTCACTCTCTTTGAATCTTCTTTATCATGCTAAGAGGAGCAGGAAAAAGCAAAAAATTTCAGAATTGCACCTTGCAAAGCGGAGAAATTACTGTTTGTGCATTTACAATATTCATTGATTTTTGCCATTGAAAAACGTCCTGAAATGTTTGAAGCTACTGACTGAATGAAAGGAGCTGGCATCTCACTCTCTTTGAATCTTCTTTATCATGCTAAGAGGAGCAGGAAAAAGCAAAAAATTTCAGAATTGCACCTTGCAATGCGGAGAAATTACTGTTTGTGCATTTACAATATTCATTGATTTTTGCCATTGAAAAACATCATGTTATTCATATACCAGAAATGTTTGAAGCTACTGACTGAATGAAAGGAGCTGGCATCTCACTCTCTTTGATTCTTCTTTATCATGCTAAGAGGAGCAGGAAAAAGCAAAAAATTTCAGAATTGCACCTTGCAATGCGGAGAAATTACTGTTTGTGCATTTACAATATTCATTGATTTTTGCCATTGAAAAATGTCCAGAAATGATTGAAGCTACTGACTGAATGAAAGGAGCTGGCATCTCACTCTCTTTGAATCTTCTTTATCATGCTAAGAGGAGCAGGAAAAAGCAAAAAATTTCAGAATTGCACCTTGCAATGCGGAGAAATTACTGTTTGTGCATTTAAAATATTCATTGATTTTTGCCATTGAAAAACGTCCAGAAATGATTGAAGCTACTGACTGAATGAAAGGAGCTGGCATCTCACTCTCTTTGAATCTTCTTTATCATGCTAAGAGGAGCAGGAAAAAGCAAAAAATTTCAGAATTGCACCTTGCAATGCGGAGAAATTACTGTTTGTGCATTTACAATATTCATTGATTTTTGCCATTGAAAAACATCATGTTATTCATATACCAGAAATGTTTGAAGCTACTGACTGAATGAAAGGAGCTGGCATCTCACTCTCTTTGAATCTTCTTTATCATGCTAAGAGGAGCAGGAAAAAGCAAAAAATTTCAGAATTGCACCTTGCAATGCGGAGAAATTACTGTTTGTGCATTTACAATATTCATTGATTTTTGCCATTGAAAAACATGTTATTCATATACCAGAAATGTTTGAAGCTACTGACTGAATGAAAAGAGCTGACATCTCACTCTCTTTGAATCTTCTTTATCATGCTAAGAGGAGCAGGAAAAAGCAAAAAATTTCAGAATTGCACCTTGCAATGCGGAGAAATTACTGTTTGTGCATTTACAATATTCATTGATTTTTGCCATTGAAAAACGTTCAGAAATGATTGAAGCTACTGACTGAATGAAAGGAGCTGGCATCTCACTCTCTTTGAATCTTCTTTATCATGCTAAGAGGAGCAGGAAAAAGCAAAAAATTTCAGAATTGCACCTTGCAATGCGGAGAAATTACTGTTTGTGCATTTACAATATTCATTGATTTTTGCCATTGAAAAACATGTTATTCATATACCAGAAATGTTTGAAGCTACTGACTGAATGAAAGGAGCTGGCATCTCACTCTCTTTGAATCTTCTTTATCATGCTAAGAGGAGCAGGAAAAAGCAAAAAATTTCAGAATTACACCTTGCAATGCGGAGAAATTACTTTGTGCATTTACAATATTCATTGATTTTTGCCATTGAAAAACGTCCAGAAATGTTTGAAGCTACTGACTGAATGAAAGGAGCTGGCATCTCACTCTCTTTGAATCTTCTTTATCATGCTAAGAGGAGCAGGAAAAAGCAAAAAATTTCAGAATTTCACCTTGCAATGCGGAGAAATTACTGTTTGTGCATTTACAATATTCATTGATTTTTGCCATTGAAAAACATCCAGAAATGATTGAAGCTACTGACTGAATGAAAGGAGCTGACATCTCACTCTCTTTGAATATTCTTTATCATGCTAAGAGGAGCAGGAAAAAGCAAAAAATTTCAGAATTGCACCTTGCAATGTGGAGAAATTACTGTTTGTGCATTTACAATATTCATTGATTTTTGCCATTGAAAAACATCATGTTATTCATATACCAGAAATGTTTGAAGCTACTGACTGAATGAAAAGAGCTGGCATCTCACTCTCTTTGAATCTTCTTTATCATGCTAAGAGGAGCAGGAAAAAGCAAAAAATTTCAGAATTGCACCTTGCAATGCAGAGAAATTACTGTTTGTGCATTTACAATATTCATTGATTTTTGCCATTGAAAAACGTCCAGAAATGTTTGAAGCTACTGACTGAATGAAAGGAGCTGGCATCTCACTCTCTTTGAATCTTCTTTATCATGCTAAGAGGAGCAGGAAAAAGCAAAAAATTTCAGAATTGCACCTTGCAATGCGGAGAAATTACTGTTTGTGCATTTACAATATTCATTGATTTTTGCCATTGAAAAACATCATGTTATTCATATACCAGAAATGTTTGAAGCTACTGACTGAATGAAAGGAGCTGGCATCTCACTCTCTTTGAATCTTCTTTATCATGCTAAGAGGAGCAGGAAAAAGCAAAAAATTTCAGAATTGCACCTTGCAATGCGGAGAAATTACTATTTGTGCATTTACAATATTCATTGATTTTTGCCATTGAAAAACATCATGTTATTCATATACCAGAAATGCTTGAAGCTACTGACTGAATGAAAGGAGCTGGCATCTCACTCTCTTTGAATCTTCTTTATCATGCTAAGAGGAGCAGGAAAAAGCAAAAAATTTCAGAATTGCACCTTGCAATGCGGAGAAATTACTGTTTGTGCATTTACAATATTCATTGATTTTTGCCATTGAAAAACATCATGTTATTCATATACCAGAAATGTTTGAAGCTACTGACTGAATGAAAGGAGCTGGCATCTCTCTCTCTTTGAATCTTCTTTATCATGCTAAGAGGAGCAGGAAAAAGCAAAAAATTTCAGAATTGCACCTTGCAATGCGGAGAAATTACTGTTTGTGCATTTACAATATTCATTGATTTTTGCCATTGAAAAACATCATGTTATTCATATACCAGAAATGATTGAAGCTACTGACTGAATGAAAGGAGCTGGCATCTCACTCTCTTTGAATCTTCTTTATCATGCTAAGAGGAGCAGGAAAAAGCAAAAAATTTCAGAATTGCACCTTGCAATGCGGAGAAATTACTGTTTGTGCATTTACAATATTCATTGATTTTTGCCATTGAAAAACGTCCAGAAATGTTTGAAGCTACTGACTGAATGAAAGGAGCTGGCATCTCACTCTCTTTGAATCTTCTTTATCATGCTAAGAGGAGCAGGAAAAAGCAAAAAATTTCAGAATTGCACCTTGCAAAGTGGAGAAACTACTGTTTGTGCATTTACAATATTCATTGATTTTTGCCATTGAAAAACGTCCTGAAATGTTTGAAGCTACTGACTGAATGAAAGGAGCTGGCATCTCACTCTCTTTGAATCTTCTTTATCATGCTAAGAGGAGCAGGAAAAAGCAAAAAATTTCAGAATTGCACCTTGCAATGCGGAGAAATTACTGTTTGTGCATTTACAATATTCATTGATTTTTGCCATTGAAAAACATCATGTTATTCATATACCAGAAATGTTTGAAGCTACTGACTGAATGAAAGGAGCTGGCATCTCACTCTCTTTGAATCTTCTTTATCATGCTAAGAGGAGCAGGAAAAAGCAAAAAATTTCAGAATTGCACCTTGCAATGCGGAGAAATTACTGTTTGTGCATTTACAATATTCATTGATTTTTGCCATTGAAAAACGTCCAGAAATGATTGAAGCTACTGACTGAATGAAAGGAGCTGGCATCTCACTCTCTTTGAATCTTCTTTATCATGCTAAGAGGAGCAGGAAAAAGCAAAAAATTTCAGAATTGCACCTTGCAATGCGGAGAAATTACTGTTTGTGCATTTACAATATTCATTGATTTTTGCCATTGAAAAACGTCCAGAAATGTTTGAAGCTACTGACTGAATGAAAGGAGCTGGCATCTCACTCTCTTTGAATCTTCTTTATCATGCTAAGAGGAGCAGGAAAAAGCAAAAAATTTCAGAATTGCACCTTGCAATGTGGAGAAATTACTGTTTGTGCATTTACAATATTCATTGATTTTTGCCATTGAAAAACGTCCAGAAATGATTGAAGCTACTGACTGAATGAAAGGAGCTGGCATCTCACTCTCTTTGAATCTTCTTTATCATGCTAAGAGGAGCAGGAAAAAGCAAAAAATTTGAGAATTGCACCTTGCAATGCGGAGAAATTACTGTTTGTGCATTTACAATATTCATTGATTTTTGCCATTGAAAAACATCATGTTATTCATATACCAGAAATGTTTGAAGCTACTGACTGAATGAAAGGAGCTGGCATCTCACTCTCTTTGAATCTTCTTTATCATGCTAAGAGGAGCAGGAAAAAGCAAAAAATTTCAGAATTGCACCTTGCAATGCGGAGAAATTACTGTTTGTGCATTTACAATATTCATTGATTTTTGCCATTGAAAAACATGTTATTCATATACCAGAAATGTTTGAAGCTACTGACTGAATGAAAAGAGCTGGCATCTCACTCTCTTTGAATCTTCTTTATCATGCTAATAGGAGCAGGAAAAAGCAAAAAATTTCAGAATTGCACCTTGCAATGCGGAGAAATTACTGTTTGTGCATTTACAATATTCATTGATTTTTGCCATTGAAAAACGTTCAAAAATGATTGAAGCTACTGACTGAATGAAAGGAGCTGGCATCTCACTCTCTTTGAATCTTCTTTATCATGCTAAGAGGAGCATGAAAAAGCAAAAAATTTCAGAATTGCACCTTGCAATGCGGAGAAATTACTGTTTGTGCATTTACAATATTCATTGATTTTTGCCATTGAAAAACATCATGTTATTCATATACCAGAAATGATTGAAGCTACTGACTGAATGAAAGGAGCTGGCATCTCACTCTCTTTGAATCTTCTTTATCATGCTAAGAGGAGCAGGAAACAGCAAAAAAATTCAGAATTGCACCTTGCAATGCGGAGAAATTACTGTTTGTGCATTTACAATATTCATTGATTTTTGCCATTGAAAAACGTCCAGAAATGATTGAAGCTACTGACTGAATGAAAGGAGCTGGCATCTCAGTCTCTTTGAATCTTCTTTATCATGCTAAGAGGAGCAGGAAAAAGCAAAAAATTTCAGAATTGCACCTTGCAATGCGGAGAAATTACTGTTTGTGCATTTACAATATTCATTGATTTTTGCCATTGAAAAACGTCCAGAAATGTTTGAAGCTACTGACTGAATGAAAGGAGCTGGCATCTCACTCTCTTTGAATCTTCTTTACCATGCTAAGAGGAGCAGGAAAAAGCAAAAAATTTCAGAATTGCACCCTGCAATGCGGAGAAATTACTGTTTGTGCATTTACAATATTCATTGATTTTTGCCATTGAAAAACGTCCAGAAATGTTTGAAGCTACTGACTGAATGAAAGGAGCTGGCATCTCACTCTCTTTGAATCTTCTTTATCATGCTAAGTGGAGCAGGAAAAAGCAAAAAATTTCATAATTGCACCTTGCAATGCGGAGAAATTACTGTTTGTGCATTTACAATATTCATTGATTTTTGTCATTGAAAAACGTCCAGAAATGTTTGAAGCTCCTGACTGAATGAAAGGAGATGGCATCTCACTCTCTTTGAATCTTCTTTATCATGCTAAGAGGAGCAGGAAAAAGCAAAAAATTTCAGAATTGCACCTTGCAATGCGGAGAAATTACTGTTTGTGCATTTACAATATTCATTGATTTTTGCCATTGAAAAACATCATGTTATTCATATACCAGAAATGTTTGAAGCTACTGACTGAATGAAAGGAGCTGGCATCTCACTCTCTTTGAATCTTCTTTATCATGCTAAGAGGAGCAGGAAAAAGCAAAAAATTTCAGAATTGCACCTTGCAATGCGGAGAAATTACTGTTTGTGCATTTACAATATTCATTGATTTTTGCCATTGAAAAACGTCCAGAAATAATTGAAGCTACTGACTGAATGAAAGGAGCTGGCATCTCACTCTCTTTGAATCTTCTTTATCATGCTAAGAGGAGCAGGAAAAAGCAAAAAATTTCAGAATTGCACCTTGCAATGCGGAGAAATTACTGTTTGTGCATTTAAAATATTCATTGATTTTTGCAATTGAAAAACGTCCAGAAATGTTTGAAGCTACTGACTGAATGAAAGGAGCTGGCATCTCACTCTCTTTGAATCTTCTTTATCATGCTAAGAGGAGCAGGAAAAAGCAAAAAATTTCAGAATTGCACCTTGCAATGTGGAGAAATTACTGTTTGTGCATTTACAATATTCATTGATTTTTGCCATTGAAAAACGTCCAGAAATGATTGAAGCTACTGACTGAATGAAAGGAGCTGGCATCTCACTCTCTTTGAATCTTCTTTATCATGCTAAGAGGAGCAGGAAAAAGCAAAAAATTTCAGAATTGCACCTTGCAATGCGGAGAAATTACTGTTTGTGCATTTACAATATTCATTGATTTTTGCCATTGAAAAACATCATGTTATTCATATACCAGAAATGTTTGAAGCTACTGACTGAATGAAAGGAGCTGGCATCTCACTCTCTTTGAATCTTCTTTATCATGCTAAGAGGAGCAGGAAAAAGCAAAAAATTTCAGAATTGCACCTTGCAATGCGGAGAAATTACTGTTTGTGCATTTACAATATTCATTGATTTTTGCCATTGAAAAACATGTTATTCATATACCAGAAATGTTTGAAGCTACTGACTGAATGAAAGGAGCTGGCATCTCACTCTCTTTGAATCTTCTTTTTTATGCTAAGAGGAGCAGGAAAAAGCAAAAAATTTCAGAATTGCACCTTGCAATGCGGAGAAATTAGTTTGTGCATTTACAATATTCATTGATTTTTGCCATTGAAAAACGTCCAGAAATGTTTGAAGCTACTGACTGAATGAAAGGAGCTGGCATCTCACTCTCTTTGAATCTTCTTTATCATGCTAAGAGGAGCAGGAAAAAGCAAAAAATTTCAGAATTGCACCTTGCAATGCGAAGAAATTACTGTTTGTGCATTTACAATATTCATTGATTTTTGCCATTGGAAAACGTCCAGAAATGATTGAAGCTACTGACTGAATGAAAGGAGCTGGCATCTCACTCTCTTTGAATCTTCTTTATCATGCTAAGAGGAGCAGGAAAAAGCAAAAAATTTCAGAATTGCACCTTGCAATGTGGAGAAATTACTGTTTGTGCATTTACAATATTCATTGATTTTTGCCATTGAAAAACGTCCAGAAATGATTGAAGCTACTGACTGAATGAAAGGAGCTGGCATCTCACTCTCTTTGAATCTTCTTTATCATGCTAAGAGGAGCAGGAAAAAGCAAAAAATTTCAGAATTGCACCTTGCAATGCGGAGAAATTACTGTTTGTGCATTTACAATATTCATTGATTTTTGCCATTGAAAAACATCATGTTATTCATATACCAGAAATGTTTGAAGCTACTGACTGAATGAAAGGAGCTGGCATCTCACTCTCTTTGAATCTTCTTTATCATGCTAAGAGGAGCAGGAAAAAGCAAAAAATTTCAGAATTGCACCTTGCAATGCGGAGAAATTACTGTTTGTGCATTTACAATATTCATTGATTTTTGCCATTGAAAAACATGTTATTCATATACCAGAAATGTTTGAAGCTACTGACTGAATGAAAGGAGCTGGCATCTCACTCTCTTTGAATCTTCTTTTTTATGCTAAGAGGAGCAGGAAAAAGCAAAAAATTTCAGAATTGCACCTTGCAATGCGGAGAAATTAGTTTGTGCATTTACAATATTCATTGATTTTTGCCATTGAAAAACGTCCAGAAATGTTTGAAGCTACTGACTGAATGAAAGGAGCTGGCATCTCACTCTCTTTGAATCTTCTTTATCATGCTAAGAGGAGCAGGAAAAAGCAAAAAATTTCAGAATTGCACCTTGCAATGCGAAGAAATTACTGTTTGTGCATTTACAATATTCATTGATTTTTGCCATTGGAAAACGTCCAGAAATGATTGAAGCTACTGACTGAATGAAAGGAGCTGGCATCTCACTCTCTTTGAATCTTCTTTATCATGCTAAGAGGAGCAGGAAAAAGCAAAAAATTTCAGAATTGCACCTTGCAATGCGGAGAAATTACTGTTTGTGCATTTACAATATTCATTGATTTTTGCCATTGAAAAATGTCCAGAAATGATTGAAGCTACTGACTGAATGAAAGGAGCTGGCATCTCACTCTCTTTGAATCTTCTTTATCATGCTAAGAGGAGCAGGAAAAAGCAAAAAATTTCAGAATTGCACCTTGCAATGCGGAGAAATTACTGTTTGTGCATTTACAATATTCATTGATTTTTGCCATTGAAAAACATGTTATTCATATACCAGAAATGTTTGAAGCTACTGACTGAATGAAAGGAGCTGGCATCTCACTCTCTTTGAATCTTCTTTTTTATGCTAAGAGGAGCAGGAAAAAGCAAAAAATTTCAGAATTGCACCTTGCAATGCGGAGAAATTAGTTTGTGCATTTACAATATTCATTGATTTTTGCCATTGAAAAACGTCCAGAAATGTTTGAAGCTACTGACTGAATGAAAGGAGCTGGCATCTCACTCTCTTTGAATCTTCTTTATCATGCTAAGAGGAGCAGGAAAAAGCAAAAAATTTCAGAACTGCACCTTGCAATGCGGAGAAATTACTGTTTGTGCATTTACAATATTCATTGATTTTTGCCATTGAAAAACGTCCAGAAATGATTGAAGCTACTGACTGAATGAAAGGAGCTGGCATCTCACTCTCTTTGAATCTTCTTTATCATGCTAAGAGGAGCAGGATAAAGCAAAAAATTTCAGAATTGCACCTTGCAATGCGGAGAAATTACTGTTTGTGCCTTTACAATATTCATTGATTTTTGCCATTGAAAAACATCATGTTATTCATATACCAGAAATGGTTGAAGCTACTGACTGAATGAAAGGAGCTGGCATCTCACTCTCTTTGAATCTTCTTTATCATGCTAAGAGGAGCAGGAAAAAGCAAAAAATTTCAGAATTGCACCTTGCAATGCGGAGAAATTACTGTTTGTGCATTTACAATATTCATTGATTTTTGACATTGAAAAACATCATGTTATTCATATACCAGAAATGTTTGAAGCTACTGACTGAATGAAAGGAGCTGGCATCTCATTCTCTTTGAATCTTCTTTATCATGCTAAGAGGAGCAGGAAAAAGCAAAAAATTTCGGAATTGCACCTTGCAATGCGGAGAAATTACTGTTTGTGCATTTACAATATTCATTGATTTTTGCCATTGAAAAACGTCCAGAAATGATTGAAGCTACTGACTGAATGAAAGGAGCTGGCATCTCACTCTCTTTGAATCTTCTTTATCATGCTAAGAGGAGCAGGAAAAAGCAAAATATTTCAGAACTGCACCTTGCAATGCGGAGAAATTACTGTTTGTGCATTTACAATATTCATTGATTTTTGCCATTGAAAAACATGTTATTCATATACCAGAAATGTTTGAAGCTACTGACTGAATGAAAGGAGCTGGCATCTCACTCTCTTTGAATCTGCTTTATCATGCTAAGAGGAGCAGGAAAAAGCAAAAAATTTCAGAATTGCACCTTGCAATGCGGAGAAATTAGTTTGTGCATTTACAATATTCATTGATTTTTGCCATTGAAAAACGTCCAGAAATGTTTGAAGCTACTGACTGAATGAAAGGAGCTGGCATCTCACTCTCTTTGAATCTTCTTTATCATGCTAAGAGGAGCAGGAAAAAGCAAAAAATTTCAGAATTGCACCTTGCAATGCGGAGAAATTACTGTTTGTGCATTTACAATATTCATTGATTTTTGCCATTGAAAAACGTCCAGAAATAATTGAAGCTACTGACTGAATGAAAGGAGCTGGCATCTCACTCTCTTTGAATCTTCTTTATCATGCTAAGAGGAGCAGGAAAAAGCAAAAAATTTCAGAATTGCACCTTGCAATGCGGAGAAATTACTGTTTGTGCATTTAAAATATTCATTGATTTTTGCAATTGAAAAACGTCCAGAAATGTTTGAAGCTACTGACTGAATGAAAGGAGCTGGCATCTCACTCTCTTTGAATCTTCTTTATCATGCTAAGAGGAGCAGGAAAAAGCAAAAAATTTCAGAATTGCACCTTGCAATGTGGAGAAATTACTGTTTGTGCATTTACAATATTCATTGATTTTTGCCATTGAAAAACGTCCAGAAATGATTGAAGCTACTGACTGAATGAAAGGAGCTGGCATCTCACTCTCTTTGAATCTTCTTTATCATGCTAAGAGGAGCAGGAAAAAGCAAAAAATTTCAGAATTGCACCTTGCAATGCGGAGAAATTACTGTTTGTGCATTTACAATATTCATTGATTTTTGCCATTGAAAAACATCATGTTATTCATATACCAGAAATGTTTGAAGCTACTGACTGAATGAAAGGAGCTGGCATCTCACTCTCTTTGAATCTTCTTTATCATGCTAAGAGGAGCAGGAAAAAGCAAAAAATTTCAGAATTGCACCTTGCAATGCGGAGAAATTACTGTTTGTGCATTTACAATATTCATTGATTTTTGCCATTGAAAAACATCATGTTATTCATATACCAGAAATGTTTGAAGCTACTGACTGAATGAAAGGAGCTGGCATCTCACTCTCTTTGAATCTTCTTTATCATGCTAAGAGGAGCAGGAAAAAGCAAAAAATTTCAGAATTGCACCTTGCAATGCGGAGAAATTACTGTTTGTGCATTTACAATATTCATTGATTTTTGCCATTGAAAAACGTCCAGAAATGATTGAAGCTACTGACTGAATGAAAGGAGCTGGCATCTCACTCTCTTTGAATCTTCTTTATCATGCTAAGAGGAGCAGGAAAAAGCAAAAAATTTCAGAATTGCACCTTGCAATGCGGAGAAATTACTGTTTGTGCATTTACAATATTCATTGATTTTTGCCATTGAAAAACATGTTATTCATATACCAGAAATGTTTGAAGCTACTGACTGAATGAAAGGAGCTGGCATCTCACTCTCTTTGAATCTTCTTTTTTATGCTAAGAGGAGCAGGAAAAAGCAAAAAATTTCAGAATTGCACCTTGCAATGCGGAGAAATTAGTTTGTGCATTTACAATATTCATTGATTTTTGCCATTGAAAAACGTCCAGAAATGTTTGAAGCTACTGACTGAATGAAAGGAGCTGGCATCTCACTCTCTTTGAATCTTCTTTATCATGCTAAGAGGAGCAGGAAAAAGCAAAAAATTTCAGAATTGCACCTTGCAATGCGGAGAAATTACTGTTTGTGCATTTACAATATTCATTGATTTTTGCCATTGAAAAATGTCCAGAAATGATTGAAGCTACTGACTGAATGAAAGGAGCTGGCATCTCACTCTCTTTGAATCTTCTTTATCATGCTAAGAGGAGCAGGAAAAAGCAAAAAATTTCAGAATTGCACCTTGCAATGCGGAGAAATTACTGTTTGTGAATTTACAATATTCATTGATTTTTGCCATTGAAAAACATGTTATTCATATACCAGAAATGTTTGAAGCTACTGACTGAATGAAAGGAGCTGGCATCTCACTCTCTTTGAATCTTCTTTTTTATGCTAAGAGGAGCAGGAAAAAGCAAAAAATTTCAGAATTGCACCTTGCAATGCGGAGAAATTACTGTTTGTGCATTTACAATATTCATTGATTTTTGCCATTGAAAAACATCATGTTATTCATATACCAGAAATGGTTGAAGCTACTGACTGAATGAAATGAGCTGGCATCTCACTCTCTTTGAATGTTCTTTATCATGCTAAGAGGAGCAGGAAAAAGCAAAAAATTTCAGAATTGCACCTTGCAATGTGGAGAAATTACTGTTTGTGCATTTACAATATTCATTGATATTTGCCATTGAAAAACGTCCAGAAATGTTTGAAGCTACTGACTGAATGAAAGGAGCTGGCATCTCACTCTCTTTGAATCTTCTTTATCATGCTAAGAGGAGCAGGAAAAAGCAAGAAATTTCAGAATTGCACCTTGCAATGCGGAGAAATTACTGTTTGTGCATTTACAATATTCATTGATTTTTGCCATTGAAAAACGTCCAGAAATGATTGAAGCTACTGACTGAATGAAAGGAGCTGGCATCTCACTCTCTTTGAATCTTCTTTTTCATGCTAAGAGGAGCAGGAAAAAGCAAAAAATTTCAGAATTGCACCTTGCAATGCGGAGAAATTACTGTTTGTGCATTTACAATATTCATTGATTTTTGACATTGAAAAACATCATGTTATTCATATACCAGAAATGTTTGAAGCTACTGACTGAATGAAAGGAGCTGGCATCTCATTCTCTTTGAATCTTCTTTATCATGCTAAGAGGAGCAGGAAAAAGCAAAAAATTTCGGAATTGCACCTTGCAATGCGGAGAAATTACTGTTTGTGCATTTACAATATTCATTGATTTTTGCCATTGAAAAACGTCCAGAAATGATTGAAGCTACTGACTGAATGAAAGGAGCTGGCATCTCACTCTCTTTGAATCTTCTTTATCATGCTAAGAGGAGCAGGAAAAAGCAAAATATTTCAGAACTGCACCTTGCAATGCGGAGAAATTACTGTTTGTGCATTTACAATATTCATTGATTTTTGCCATTGAAAAACATGTTATTCATATACCAGAAATGTTTGAAGCTACTGACTGAATGAAAGGAGCTGGCATCTCACTCTCTTTGAATCTTCTTTATCATGCTAAGAGGAGCAGGAAAAAGCAAAAAATTTCAGAATTGCACCTTGCAATGCGGAGAAATTAGTTTGTGCATTTACAATATTCATTGATTTTTGCCATTGAAAAACGTCCAGAAATGTTTGAAGCTACTGACTGAATGAAAGGAGCTGGCATCTCACTCTCTTTGAATCTTCTTTATCATGCTAAGAGGAGCAGGAAAAAGCAAAAAATTTCAGAATTGCACCTTGCAATGCGGAGAAATTACTGTTTGTGCATTTACAATATTCATTGATTTTTGCCATTGAAAAACGTCCAGAAATGATTGAAGCTACTGACTGAATGAAAGGAGCTGGCATCTCACTCTCTTTGAATCTTCTTTATCATGCTAAGAGGAGCAGGAAAAAGCAAAAAATTTCAGAATTGCACCTTGCAATGTGGAGAAATTACTGTTTGTGCATTTACAATATTCATTGATTTTTGCCATTGAAAAACATCATGTTATTCATATACCAGAAATGTTTGAAGCTACTGACTGAATGAAAGGAGCTGGCATCTCACTCTCTTTGAATCTTCTTTATCATGCTAAGAGGAGCAGGAAAAAGCAAAAAATTTCAGAATTGCACCTTGCAATGCGGAGAAATTACTGTTTGTGCATTTACAATATTCATTGATTTTTGCCATTGAAAAACATCATGTTATTCATATACCAGAAACGATTGAAGCTACTGACTGAATGAAAGGAGCTGGCATCTCACTCTCTTTGAATCTTCTTTATCATGCTAAGAGGAGCAGGAAAAAGCAAAAAATTTCAGAATTGCACCTTGCAATGCGGAGAAATTACTGTTTGTGCATTTACAATATTCATTGATTTTTGCCATTGAAAAGCATCATGTTATTCATATACCAGAAATGTTTGAAGCTACTGACTGAATGAAAGGAGCTGGCATCTCACTCTCTTTGAATCTTCTTTATCATGCTAAGAGGAGCAGGAAAAAGCAAAAAATTTCAGAATTGCACCTTGCAATGCGGAGAAATTACTGTTTGTGCATTTACAATATTCATTGATTTTTGCCATTGAAAAACATCATGTTATTCATATACCAGAAATGATTGAAGCTACTGACTGAATGAAAGGAGCTGGCATCTCACTCTCTTTGAATCTTCTTTATCATGCTAAGAGGAGCAGGAAAAAGCAAAAAATTTCAGAATTGCACCTTGCAATGCGGAGAAATTACTGTTTGTGCATTTACAATATTCATTGATTTTTGCCATTGAAAAACGTCCAGAAATGTTTGAAGCTACTGACTGAATGAAAGGAGCTGGCATCTCACTCTCTTTGAATCTTCTTTATCATGCTAAGAGGAGCAGGAAAAAGCAAAAAATTTCAGAATTGCACCTTGCAATGCGGAGAAATTACTGTTTGTGCATTTACAATATTCATTGATTTTTGCCATTCAAAAACGTCCAGAAATGTTTGAAGCTACTGACTGAATGAAAGGAGCTGGCATCTCACTCTCTTTGAATCTTCTTTATCATGCTAAGAGGAGCAGGAAAAAGCAAAAAATTTCAGAATTGCACCTTGCAATGCGGAGAAATTACTGTTTGTGCATTTACAATATTCATTGATTTTTGCCATTGAAAAACGTCCAGAAATGATTGAAGCTACTGACTGAATGAAAGGAGCTGGCATCTCACTCTCTTTGAATCTTCTTTATCATGCTAAGAGGAGCAGGAAAAAGCTAAAAATTTCAGAATTGCACCTTGCAATGCGGAGAAATTACTGTTTGTGCATTTACAATATTCATTGATTTTTGCCATTGAAAAACATCATGTTATTCATATACCAGAAATGGTTGAAGCTACTGACTGAATGAAATGAGCTGGCATCTCACTCTCTTTGAATGTTCTTTATCATGCTAAGAGGAGCAGGAAAAAGCAAAAAATTTCAGAATTGCACCTTGCAATGCGGAGAAATTACTGTTTGTGCATTTACAATATTCATTGATTTTTGCCATTGAAAAACGTCCAGAAATGTTTGAAGCTACTGACTGAATGAAAGGAGCTGGCATCTCACTCTCTTTGAATCTTCTTTATCATGCTAAGTGGAGCAGGAAAAAGCAAAAAATTTCAGAATTGCACCTTGCAATGCGGAGAAATTACTGTTTGTGCATTTACAATATTCATTGATTTTTGCCATTGAAAAACGTCCAGAAATGTTTGAAGCTCCTGACTGAATGAAAGGAGATGGCATCTCACTCTCTTTGAATCTTCTTTATCATGCTAAGAGGAGCAGGAAAAAGCAAAAAATTTCAGAATTGCACCTTGCAATGCGGAGAAATTACTGTTTGTGCATTTACAATATTCATTGATTTTTGCCATTGAAAAACATCATGTTATTCATATACCAGAAATGTTTGAAGCTACTGACTGAATGAAAGGAGCTGGCATCTCACTCTCTTTGAATCTTCTTTATCATGCTAAGAGGAGCAGGAAAAAGCAAAAAATTTCAGAATTGCACCTTGCAATGCGGAGAAATTACTGTTTGTGCATTTAAAATATTCATTGATTTTTGCAATTGAAAAACGTCCAGAAATGTTTGAAGCTACTGACTGAATGAAAGGAGCTGGCATCTCACTCTCTTTGAATCTTCTTTATCATGCTAAGAGGAGCAGGAAAAAGCAAAAAATTTCAGAATTGCACCTTGCAATGCGGAGAAATTACTGTTTGTGCATTTACAATATTCATTGATTTTTGCCATTGAAAAACATCATGTTATTCATATACCAGAAATGTTTGAAGCTACTGACTGAATGAAAGGAGCTGGCATCTCACTCTCTTTGAATCTTCTTTATCATGCTAAGAGGAGCAGGAAAAAGCAAAAAATTTCAGAATTGCACCTTGCAATGCGGAGAAATTACTGTTTGTGCATTTACAATATTCATTGATTTTTGCCATTGAAAAACGTCCAGAAATGATTGAAGCTACTGACTGAATGAAAGGAGCTGGCATCTCACTCTCTTTGAATCTTCTTTATCATGCTAAGAGGAGCAGGAAAAAGCAAAAAATTTCAGAATTGCACCTTGCAATGCGGAGAAATTACTGTTTGTGCATTTACAATATTCATTGATTTTTGCCATTGAAATACATGTTATTCATATACCAGAAATGTTTGAAGCTACTGACTGAATGAAAGGAGCTGGCATCTCACTCTCTTTGAATCTTCTTTTTTATGCTAAGAGGAGCAGGAAAAAGCAAAAAATTTCAGAATTGCACCTTGCAATGCGGAGAAATTAGTTTGTGCATTTACAATATTCATTGATTTTTGCCATTGAAAAACGTCCAGAAATGTTTGAAGCTACTGACTGAATGAAAGGAGCTGGCATCTCACTCTCTTTGAATCTTCTTTATCATGCTAAGAGGAGCAGGAAAAAGCAAAAAATTTCAGAATTGCACCTTGCAATGCGAAGAAATTACTGTTTGTGCATTTACAATATTCATTGATTTTTGCCATTGAAAAACGTCCAGAAATGATTGAAGCTACTGACTGAATGAAAGGAGCTGGCATCTCACTCTCTTTGAATCTTCTTTATCATGCTAAGAGGAGCAGGAAAAAGCAAAAAATTTCAGAATTGCACCTTGCAATGCGGAGAAATTACTGTTTGTGCATTTACAATATTCATTGATTTTTGCCATTGAAAAATGTCCAGAAATGATTGAAGCTACTGACTGAATGAAAGGAGCTGGCATCTCACTCTCTTTGAATCTTCTTTATCATGCTAAGAGGAGCAGGAAAAAGCAAAAAATTTCAGAATTGCACCTTGCAATGCGGAGAAATTACTGTTTGTGCATTTACAATATTCATTGATTTTTGCCATTGAAAAACATGTTATTCATATACCAGAAATGTTTGAAGCTACTGACTGAATGAAAGGAGCTGGCATCTCACTCTCTTTGAATCTTCTTTATCATGCTAAGAGGAGCAGGAAAAAGCAAAAAATTTCAGAATTGCACCTTGCAATGCGGAGAAATTACTGTTTGTGCATTTACAATATTCATTGATTTTTGCCATTGAAAAACGTCCAGAAATGTTTGAAGCTACTGACTGAATGAAAGGAGCTGGCATCTCACTCTCTTTGAATCTTCTTTATCATGCTAAGAGGAGCAGGAAAAAGCAAAAAATTTCAGAATTGCACCTTGCAATGCGGAGAAATTACTGTTTGTGCATTTACAATATTCATTGATTTTTGCCATTGAAAAACGTCCAGAAATGTTTGAAGCTACTGACTGAATGAAAGGAGCTGGCATCTCACTCTCTTTGAATCTTCTTTATCATGCTAAGAGGAGCAGGAAAAAGCAAAAAATTTCAGAATTGCACCTTGCAATGCGGAGAAATTACTGTTTGTGCATTTACAATATTCATTGATTTTTGCCATTGAAAAACGTCCAGAAATGATTGAAGCTACTGACTGAATGAAAGGAGCTGGCATCTCACTCTCTTTGAATCTTCTTTATCATGCTAAGAGGAGCAGGAAAAAGCTAAAAATTTCAGAATTGCACCTTGCAATGCGGAGAAATTACTGTTTGTGCATTTACAATATTCATTGATTTTTGCCATTGAAAAACATCATGTTATTCATATACCAGAAATGGTTGAAGCTACTGACTGAATGAAATGAGCTGGCATCTCACTCTCTTTGAATGTTCTTTATCATGCTAAGAGGAGCAGGAAAAAGCAAAAAATTTCAGAATTGCACCTTGCAATGCGGAGAAATTACTGTTTGTGCATTTACAATATTCATTGATTTTTGCCATTGAAAAACGTCCAGAAATGTTTGAAGCTACTGACTGAATGAAAGGAGCTGGCATCTCACTCTCTTTGAATCTTCTTTATCATGCTAAGTGGAGCAGGAAAAAGCAAAAAATTTCAGAATTGCACCTTGCAATGCGGAGAAATTACTGTTTGTGCATTTACAATATTCATTAATTTTTGCCATTGAAAAACGTCCAGAAATGTTTGAAGCTCCTGACTGAATGAAAGGAGATGGCATCTCACTCTCTTTGAATCTTCTTTATCATGCTAAGAGGAGCAGGAAAAAGCAAAAAATTTCAGAATTGCACCTTGCAATGCGGAGAAATTACTGTTTGTGCATTTACAATATTCATTGATTTTTGCCATTGAAAAACATCATGTTATTCATATACCAGAAATGTTTGAAGCTACTGACTGAATGAAAGGAGCTGGCATCTCACTCTCTTTGAATCTTCTTTATCATGCTAAGAGGAGCAGGAAAAAGCAAAAAATTTCAGAATTGCACCTTGCAATGCGGAGAAATTACTGTTTGTGCATTTAAAATATTCATTGATTTTTGCAATTGAAAAACGTCCAGAAATGTTTGAAGCTACTGACTGAATGAAAGGAGCTGGCATCTCACTCTCTTTGAATCTTCTTTATCATGCTAAGAGGAGCAGGAAAAAGCAAAAAATTTCAGAATTGCACCTTGCAATGCGGAGAAATTACTGTTTGTGCATTTACAATATTCATTGATTTTTGCCATTGAAAAACATCATGTTATTCATATACCAGAAATGTTTGAAGCTACTGACTGAATGAAAGGAGCTGGCATCTCACTCTCTTTGAATCTTCTTTATCATGCTAAGAGGAGCAGGAAAAAGCAAAAAATTTCAGAATTGCACCTTGCAATGCGGAGAAATTACTGTTTGTGCATTTACAATATTCATTGATTTTTGCCATTGAAAAACGTCCAGAAATGATTGAAGCTACTGACTGAATGAAAGGAGCTGGCATCTCACTCTCTTTGAATCTTCTTTATCATGCTAAGAGGAGCAGGAAAAAGCAAAAAATTTCAGAATTGCACCTTGCAATGCGGAGAAATTACTGTTTGTGCATTTACAATATTCATTGATTTTTGCCATTGAAATACATGTTATTCATATACCAGAAATGTTTGAAGCTACTGACTGAATGAAAGGAGCTGGCATCTCACTCTCTTTGAATCTTCTTTTTTATGCTAAGAGGAGCAGGAAAAAGCAAAAAATTTCAGAATTGCACCTTGCAATGCTGAGAAATTAGTTTGTGCATTTACAATATTCATTGATTTTTGCCATTGAAAAACGTCCAGAAATGTTTGAAGCTACTGACTGAATGAAAGGAGCTGGCATCTCACTCTCTTTGAATCTTCTTTATCATGCTAAGAGGAGCAGGAAAAAGCAAAAAATTTCAGAATTGCACCTTGCAATGCGAAGAAATTACTGTTTGTGCATTTACAATATTCATTGATTTTTGCCATTGAAAAACGTCCAGAAATGATTGAAGCTACTGACTGAATGAAAGGAGCTGGCATCTCACTCTCTTTGAATCTTCTTTATCATGCTAAGAGGAGCAGGAAAAAGCAAAAAATTTCAGAATTGCACCTTGCAATGCGGAGAAATTACTGTTTGTGCATTTACAATATTCATTGATTTTTGCCATTGAAAAATGTCCAGAAATGATTGAAGCTACTGACTGAATGAAAGGAGCTGGCATCTCACTCTCTTTGAATCTTCTTTATCATGCTAAGAGGAGCAGGAAAAAGCAAAAAATTTCAGAATTGCACCTTGCAATGCGGAGAAATTACTGTTTGTGCATTTACAATATTCATTGATTTTTGCCATTGAAAAACATGTTATTCATATACCAGAAATGTTTGAAGCTACTGACTGAATGAAAGGAGCTGGCATCTCACTCTCTTTGAATCTTCTTTTTTATGCTAAGAGGAGCAGGAAAAAGCAAAAAATTTCAGAATTGCACCTTGCAATGCGGAGAAATTAGTTTGTGCATTTACAATATTCATTGATTTTTGCCATTGAAAAACGTCCAGAAATGTTTGAAGCTACTGACTGAATGAAAGGAGCTGGCATCTCACTCTCTTTGAATCTTCTTTATCATGCTAAGAGGAGCAGGAAAAAGCAAAAAATTTCAGAATTGCACCTTGCAATGCGGAGAAATTACTGTTTGTGCATTTACAATATTCATTGATTTTTGCCATTGAAAAACGTCCAGAAATGATTGAAGCTACTGACTGAATGAAAGGAGCTGGCATCTCACTCTCTTTGAATCTTCTTTATCATGCTAAGAGGAGCAGGAAAAAGCAAAAAATTTCAGAATTGCACCTTGCAATGCGGAGAAATTACTGTTTGTGCATTTACAATATTCATTGATTTTTGCCATTGAAAAACATCATGTTATTCATATACCAGAAATGGTTGAAGCTACTGACTGAATGAAATGAGCTGGCATCTCACTCTCTTTGAATGTTCTTTATCATGCTAAGAGGAGCAGGAAAAAGCAAAAAATTTCAGAATTGCACCTTGCAATGTGGAGAAATTACTGTTTGTGCATTTACAATATTCATTGATATTTGACATTGAAAAACGTCCAGAAATGTTTGAAGCTACTGACTGAATGAAAGGAGCTGGCATCTCACTCTCTTTGAATCTTCTTTATCATGCTAAGAGGAGCAGGAAAAAGCAAGAAATTTCAGAATTGCACCTTGCAATGCGGAGAAATTACTGTTTGTGCATTTACAATATTCATTGATTTTTGCCATTGAAAAACGTCCAGAAATGATTGAAGCTACTGACTGAATGAAAGGAGCTGGCATCTCACTCTCTTTGAATCTTCTTTATCATGCTAAGAGGAGCAGGAAAAAGCAAAAAATTTCAGAATTGCACCTTGCAATGCGGAGAAATTACTGTTTGTGCATTTACAATATTCATTGATTTTTGACATTGAAAAACATCATGTTATTCATATACCAGAAATGTTTGAAGCTACTGACTGAATGAAAGGAGCTGGCATCTCATTCTCTTTGAATCTTCTTTATCATGCTAAGAGGAGCAGGAAAAAGCAAAAAATTTCGGAATTGCACCTTGCAATGCGGAGAAATTACTGTTTGTGCATTTACAATATTCATTGATTTTTGCCATTGAAAAACGTCCAGAAATGATTGAAGCTACTGACTGAATGAAAGGAGCTGGCATCTCACTCTCTTTGAATCTTCTTTATCATGCTAAGAGGAGCAGGAAAAAGCAAAATATTTCAGAACTGCACCTTGCAATGCAGAGAAATTACTGTTTGTGCATTTACAATATTCATTGATTTTTGCCATTGAAAAACATGTTATTCATATACCAGAAATGTTTGAAGCTACTGACTGAATGAAAGGAGCTGGCATCTCACTCTCTTTGAATCTTCTTTATCATGCTAAGAGGAGCAGGAAAAAGCAAAAAATTTCAGAATTGCACCTTGCAATGCGGAGAAATTAGTTTGTGCATTTACAATATTCATTGATTTTTGCCATTGAAAAACGTCCAGAAATGTTTGAAGCTACTGACTGAATGAAAGGAGCTGGCATCTCACTCTCTTTGAATCTTCTTTATCATGCTAAGAGGAGCAGGAAAAAGCAAAAAATTTCAGAATTGCACCTTGCAATGCGGAGAAATTACTGTTTGTGCATTTACAATATTCATTGATTTTTGCCATTGAAAAACGTCCAGAAATGATTGAAGCTACTGACTGAATGAAAGGAGCTGGCATCTCACTCTCTTTGAATCTTCTTTATCATGCTAAGAGGAGCAGGAAAAAGCAAAAAATTTCAGAATTGCACCTTGCAATGTGGAGAAATTACTGTTTGTGCATTTACAATATTCATTGATTTTTGACATTGAAAAACATCATGTTATTCATATACCAGAAATGTTTGAAGCTACTGACTGAATGAAAGGAGCTGGCATCTCACTCTCTTTGAATCTTCTTTATCATGCTAAGAGGAGCAGGAAAAAGCAAAAAATTTCAGAATTGCACCTTGCAATGCGGAGAAATTACTGTTTGTGCATTTACAATATTCATTGATTTTTGCCATTGAAAAACATCATGTTATTCATATACCAGAAATGATTGAAGCTACTGACTGAATGAAAGGAGCCGGCATCTCACTCTCTTTGAATCTTCTTTATCATGCTAAGAGGAGCAGGAAAAAGCAAAAAATTTCAGAATTGCACCTTGCAATGCGGAGAAATTACTGTTTGTGCATTTACAATATTCATTGATTTTTGCCATTGAAAAGCATCATGTTATTCATATACCAGAAATGTTTGAAGCTACTGACTGAATGAAAGGAGCTGGCATATCACTCTCTTTGAATCTTCTTTATCATGCTAAGAGGAGCAGGAAAAAGCAAAAAATTTCAGAATTGCACCTTGCAATGCGGAGAAATTACTGTTTGTGCATTTACAATATTCATTGATTTTTGCCATTGAAAAACATCATGTTATTCATATACCAGAAATGATTGAAGCTACTGACTGAATGAAAGGAGCTGGCATCTCACTCTCTTTGAATCTTCTTTATCATGCTAAGAGGAGCAGGAAAAAGCAAAAAATTTCAGAATTGCACCTTGCAATGCGGAGAAATTACTGTTTGTGCATTTACAATATTCATTGATTTTTGCCATTGAAAAACGTCCAGAAATGTTTGAAGCTACTGACTGAATGAAAGGAGCTGGCATCTCACTCTCTTTGAATCTTCTTTATCATGCTAAGAGGAGCAGGAAAAAGCAAAAAATTTCAGAATTGCACCTTGCAATGCGGAGAAATTACTGTTTGTGCATTTACAATATTCATTGATTTTTGCCATTGAAAAACGTCCAGAAATGTTTGAAGCTACTGACTGAATGAAAGGAGCTGGCATCTCACTCTCTTTGAATCTTCTTTATCATGCTAAGAGGAGCAGGAAAAAGCAAAAAATTTCAGAATTGCACCTTGCAATGCGGAGAAATTACTGTTTGTGCATTTACAATATTCATTGATTTTTGCCATTGAAAAACGTCCAGAAATGATTGAAGCTACTGACTGAATGAAAGGAGCTGGCATCTCACTCTCTTTGAATCTTCTTTATCATGCTAAGAGGAGCAGGAAAAAGCAAAATATTTCAGAACTGCACCTTGCAATGCAGAGAAATTACTGTTTGTGCATTTACAATATTCATTGATTTTTGCCATTGAAAAACATGTTATTCATATACCAGAAATGTTTGAAGCTACTGACTGAATGAAAGGAGCTGGCATCTCACTCTCTTTGAATCTTCTTTATCATGCTAAGAGGAGCAGGAAAAAGCAAAAAATTTCAGAATTGCACCTTGCAATGCGGAGAAATTAGTTTGTGTATTTACAATATTCATTGATTTTTGCCATTGAAAAACGTCCAGAAATGTTTGAAGCTACTGACTGAATGAAAGGAGCTGGCATCTCACTCTCTTTGAATCTTCTTTATCATGCTAAGAGGAGCAGGAAAAAGCAAGAAATTTCAGAATTGCACCTTGCAATGAGGAGAAATTACTGTTTGTGCATTTACAATATTCATTGATTTTTGCCATTGAAAAACATGTTATTCATATACCAGAAATGTTTGAAGCTACTGACTGAATGAAAGGAGCTGGCATCTCACTCTCTTTGAATCTTCTTTATCATGCTAAGAGGAGCAGGAAAAAGCAAAAAATTTCAGAATTGCACCTTGCAATGCGGAGAAATTAGATTGTGCATTTACAATATTCATTGATTTTTGCCATTGAAAAACGTCCAGAAATGTTTGAAGCTACTGACTGAATGAAAGGAGCTGGCATCTCACTCTCTTTGAATCTTCTTTATCATGCTTAGAGGAGCAGGAAAAAGCAAAAAATTTCAGAATTGCACCTTGCAATGCGGAGAAATTACTGTTTGTGCATTTACAATATTCATTGATTTTTGCCATTGAAAAACGTCCAGAAATGATTGACGCTACTGACTGAATGAAAGGAGCTGGCATCTCACTCTCTTTGAATCTTCTTTATCATGCTAAGAGGAGCAGGAAAAAGCAAAAAAATTCAGAATTGCACCTTGCAATGTGGAGAAATTACTGTTTGTGCATTTACAATATTCATTGATTTTTGCCATTGAAAAACATCATGTTATTCATATACCAGAAATGTTTGAAGCTACTGACTGAATGAAAGGAGCTGGCATCTCACTCTCTTTGAATCTTCTTTATCATGCTAAGAGGAGCAGGAAAAAGCAAAAAATTTCAGAATTGCACCTTGCAATGCGGAGAAATTACTGTTTGTGCATTTACAATATTCATTGATTTTTGCCATTGAAAAACATGTTATTCATATACCAGAAATGATTGAAGCTACTGACTGAATGAAAGGAGCTGGCATCTCACTCTCTTTGAATCTTCTTTATCATGCTAAGAGGAGCAGGAAAAAGCAAAAAATTTCAGAATTGCACCTTGCAATGCGGAGAAATTACTGTTTGTGCATTTACAATATTCATTGATTTTTGCCATTGAAAAACATCATGTTATTCATATACCAGAAATGTTTGAAGCTACTGACTGAATGAAAGGAGCTGGCATCTCACTCTCTTTGAATCTTCTTTATCATGCTAAGAGGAGCAGGAAAAAGCAAAAAATTTCAGAATTGCACCTTGCAATGCGGAGAAATTACTGTTTGTGCATTTACAATATTCATTGATTTTTGCCATTGAAAAACATCATGTTATTCATATACCAGAAATGTTTGAAGCTACTGACTGAATGAAAGGAGCTGGCATCTCACTCTCTTTGAATCTTCTTTATCATGCTAAGAGGAGCAGGAAAAAGCAAAAAATTTCAGAATTGCACCTTGCAATGCGGAGAAATTACTGTTTGTGCATTTACAATATTCATTGATTTTTGCCATTGAAAAACGTCCAGAAATGTTTGAAGCTACTGACTGAATGAAAGGAGCTGGCATCTCACTCTCTTTGAATCTTCTTTATCATGCTAAGAGGAGCAGGAAAAAGCAAAAAATTTCAGAATTGCACCTTGCAATGCGGAGAAATTACTGTTTGTGCACTTACAATATTCATTGATTTTTGCCATTGAAAAACGTCCAGAAATGTTTGAAGCTACTGACTGAATGAAAGGAGCTGGCATCTCACTCTCTTTGAATCTTCTTTATCATGCTAAGAGGAGCAGGAAAAAGCAAAAAATTTCAGAATTGCACCTTGCAATGCGGAGAAATTACTGTTTGTGCATTTACAATATTCATTGATTTTTGCCATTGAAAAACGTCCAGAAATGTTTGAAGCTACTGACTGAATGAAAGGAGCTGGCATCTCACTCTCTTTGAATCTTCTTTATCATGCTAAGAGGAGCAGGAAAAAGCAAAAAATTTCAGAATTGCACCTTGCAATGCGGAGAAATTACTGTTTGTGCATTTACAATATTCATTGATTTTTGCCATTGAAAAACATCATGTTATTCATATACCAGAAATGTTTGAAGCTACTGACTGAATGAAAGGAGCTGGCATCTCACTCTCTTTGAATCTTCTTTATCATGCTAAGAGGAGCAGGAAAAAGCAAAAAATTTCAGAATTGCACCTTGCAATGCGGAGAAATTACTGTTTGTGCATTTACAATATTCATTGATTTTTGCCATTGAAAAACATCATGTTATTCATATACCAGAAATGATTGAAGCTACTGACTGAATGAAAGGAGCTGGTATCTCACTCTCTTTGAATCTTCTTTATCATGCTAAGAGGAGCAGGAAAAAGCAAAAAATTTCAGAATTGCACCTTGCAATGCGGAGAAATTACTGTTTGTGCATTTACAATATTCATTGATTTTTGCCATTGAAAAACATCATGTTATTCAAATACCAGAAATGTTTGAAGCTACTGACTGAATGAAAGGAGCTGGCATCTCTCTCTCTTTGAATCTTCTTTATCATGCTAAGAGGAGCAGGAAAAAGCAAAAAATTTCAGAATTGCACCTTGCAATGCGGAGAAATTACTGTTTGTGCATTTACAATATTCATTGATTTTTGCCATTGAAAAACATCATGTTATTCATATACCAGAAATGATTGAAGCTACTGACTGAATGAAAGGAGCTGGCATCTCACTCTCTTTGAATCTTCTTTATCATGCTAAGAGGAGCAGGAAAAAGCAAAAAATTTCAGAATTGCACCTTGCAATGCGGAGAAATTACTGTTTGTGCATTTACAATATTCATTGATTTTTGCCATTGAAAAACGTCCTGAAATGTTTGAAGCTACTGACTGAATGAAAGGAGCTGGCATCTCACTCTCTTTGAATCTTCTTTATCATGCTAAGAGGAGCAGGAAAAAGCAAAAAATTTCAGAATTGCACCTTGCAATGCGGAGAAATTACTGTTTGTGCATTTACAATATTCATTGATTTTTGCCACTGAAAAACATCATGTTATTCATATACCAGAAATGTTTGAAGCTACTGACTGAATGAAAGGAGCTGGCATCTCACTCTCTTTGAATCTTCTTTATCATGCTAAGAGGAGCAGGAAAAAGCATAAAATTTCAGAATTGCACCTTGCAATGCGGAGAAATTACTGTTTGTGCATTTACAATATTCATTGATTTTTGCCATTGAAAAACGTCCAGAAATGATTGAAGTTACTGACTGAATGAAAGGAGCTGGCATCTCACTCTCTTTGAATCTTCTTTATCATGCTAAGAGGAGCAGGAAAAAGCAAAAAATTTCAGAATTGCACCTTGCAATGCGGAGAAATTACTGTTTGTGCATTTACAATATTCATTGATTTTTGCCATTGAAAAACGTCCAGAAATGTTTGAAGCTACTGACTGAATGAAAGGAGCTGGCATCTCACTCTCTTTGAATCTTCTTTATCATGCTAAGAGGAGCAGGAAAAAGCAAAAAATTTCAGAATTGCACCTTGCAATGTGGAGAAATTACTGTTTGTGCATTTACAATATTCATTGATTTTTGCCATTGAAAAACGTCCAGAAATGATTGAAGCTACTGACTGAATGAAAGGAGCTGGCATCTCACTCTCTTTGAATCTTCTTTATCATGCTAAGAGGAGCAGGAAAAAGCAAAAAATTTCAGAATTGCACATTGCAATGCGGAGAAATTACTGTTTGTGCATTTACAATATTCATTGATTTTTGCCATTGAAAAACATCATGTTATTCATATACCAGAAATGTTTGAAGCTACTGACTGAATGAAAGGAGCTGGCATCTCACTCTCTTTGAATCTTCTTTATCATGCTAAGAGGAGCAGGAAAAAGCAAAAAATTTCAGAATTGCACCTTGCAATGCGGAGAAATTACTGTTTGTGCATTTACAATATTCATTGATTTTTGCCATTGAAAAACATGTTATTCATATACCAGAAATGTTTGAAGCTACTGACTGAATGAAAAGAGCTGGCATCTCACTCTCTTTGAATCTTCTTTATCATGCTAAGAGGAGCAGGAAAAAGCAAAAAATTTCAGAATTGCACCTTGCAATGCGGAGAAATTACTGTTTGTGCATTTACAATATTCATTGATTTTTGCCATTGAAAAACGTTCAGAAATGATTGAAGCTACTGACTGAATGAAAGAAGCTGGCATCTCACTCTCTTTGAATCTTCTTTATCATGCTAAGAGGAGCAGGAAAAAGCAAAAAATTTCAGAATTGCACTTTGCAATGCGGAGAAATTACTGTTTGTGCATTTACAATATTCATTGATTTTTGCCATTGAAAAACATGTTATTCATATACCAGAAATGTTTGAAGCTACTGACTAAATGAAAGGAGCTGGCATCTCACTCTCTTTGAATCTTCTTTATCATGCTAAGAGGAGCAGGAAAAAGCAAAAATTTTCAGAATTACACCTTGCAATGCGGAGAAATTACTTTGTGCATTTACAATATTCATTGATTTTTGCCATTGAAAAACGTCCAGAAATGTTTGAAGCTACTGACTGAATGAAAGGAGCTGGCATCTCACTCTTTGAATCTTCTTTATCATGCTAAGAGGAGCAGGAAAAAGCAAAAAATTTCAGAATTTCACCTTGCAATGCGGAGAAATTACTGTTTGTGCATTTACAATATTCATTGATTTTTGCCATTGAAAAACATCCAGAAATGATTGAAGCTACTGACTGAATGAAAGGAGCTGGCATCTCACTCTCTTTGAATCTTCTTTATCATGCTAAGAGGAGCAGGAAAAAGCAAAAAATTTCAGAATTGCACCTTGCAATGTGGAGAAATTACTGTTTGTGCATTTACAATATTCATTGATTTTTGCCATTGAAAAACATCATGTTATTCATATACCAGAAATGTTTGAAGCTACTGACTGAATGAAAGGAGCTGGCATCTCACTCTCTTTGAATCTTCTTTATCATGCTAAGAGGAGCAGGAAAAAGCAAAAAATTTCAGAATTGCACCTTGCAATGCGGAGAAATTACTGTTTGTGCATTTACAATATTCATTGATTTTTGCCATTGAAAAACGTCCAGAAATGTTTGAAGCTACTGACTGAATGAAAGGAGCTGGCATCTCACTCTCTTTGAATCTTCTTTATCATGCTAAGAGGAGCAGAAAAAGCAAAAAATTTCAGAATTGCACCTTGCAATGCGGAGAAATTACGGTTTGTGCATTTACAATATTCATTGATTTTTGCCATTGAAAAACGTCCAGAAATATTTGAAGCTACTGACTGAATGAAAGGAGCTGGCATCTCACTCTCTTTGAATCTTCTTTATCATGCTAAGAGGAGCAGGAAAAAGCAAAAAATTTCAGAATTGCACCTTGCAATGCGGAGAAATTACTGTTTGTGCATTTACAATATTCATTGATTTTTGCCATTGAAAAACATCATGTTATTCATATACCAGAAATGTTTGAAGCTACTGACTGAATGAAAGGAGCTGGCATCTCACTCTCTTTGAATCTTCTTTATCATGCTAAGAGGAGCAGGAAAAAGCAAAAAATTTCAGAATTGCACCTTGCAATGCGGAGAAATTACTGTTTGTGCATTTACAATATTCATTGATTTTTGCCATTGAAAAACATCATGTTACTCATATACCAGAAATGATTGAAGCTACTGACTGAATGAAAGGAGCTGGCAT
Source organism: Phyllobates terribilis (assembly GCF_046119375.1). NCBI lineage: Eukaryota > Metazoa > Chordata > Amphibia > Anura > Dendrobatidae > Phyllobates > Phyllobates terribilis. The sequence continues at coordinate 906,208 of NW_027363115.1, read as the reverse complement.
CTCACTCTCTTTGAATCTTCTTTATCATGCTAAGAGGAGCAGGAAAAAGCAAAAAATTTCAGAATTGCACCTTGCAATGCGGAGAAATTACTGTTTGTGCATTTACAATATTCATTGATTTTTGCCATTGAAAAACGTCCAGAAATGTTTGAAGCTACTGACTGAATGAAAGGAGCTGGCATCTCACTCTCTTTGAATATTCTTTATCATGCTAAGAGGAGCAGGAAAAAGCAAAAAATTTCAGAATTGCACCTTGCAATGCGGAGAAATTACTGTTTGTGCATTTACAATATTCATTGATTTTTGCCATTGAAAAACATCATGTTATTCATATACCAGAAATGTTTGAAGCTACTGACTGAATGAAAGGAGCTGGCATCTCACTCTCTTTGAATCTTCTTTATCATGCTAAGAGGAGCAGGAAAAAGCAAAAAATTTCAGAATTGCACCTTGCAATGCGGAGAAATTACTGTTTGTGCATTTACAATATTCATTGATTTTTGCCATTGAAAAACATCATGTTATTCATATACCAGAAATGATTGAAGCTACTGACTGAATGAAAGGAGCTGGCAACTCACTCTCTTTGAATCTTCTTTATCATGCTAAGAGGAGCAGGAAAAAGCAAAAAATTTCAGAATTGCATCTTGCAATGCGGAGAAATTACTGTTTGTGCATTTACAATATTCATTGATTTTTGCCATTGAAAAACATCATGTTATTCATATACCAGAAATGTTTGAAGCTACTGACTGAATGAAAGGAGCTGGCATCTCTCTCTCTTTGAATCTTCTTTATCATGCTAAGAGGAGCAGGAAAAAGCAAAAAATTTCAGAATTGCACCTTGCAATGCGGAGAAATTACTGTTTGTGCATTTACAATATTCATTGATTTTTGCCATTGAAAAACATCATGTTATTCATATACCAGAAATGATTGAAGCTACTGACTGAATGAAAGGAGCTGGCATCTCACTCTCTTTGAATCTTCTTTATCATGCTAAGAGGAGCAGGAAAAAGCAAAAAATTTCAGAATTGCACCTTGCAATGCGGAGAAATTACTGTTTGTGCATTTACAATATTCATTGATTTTTGCCATTGAAAAACGTCCAGAAATGTTTGAAGCTACTGACTGAATGAAAGGAGCTGGCATCTCACTCTCTTTGAATCTTCTTTATCATGCTAAGAGGAGCAGGAAAAAGCAAAAAATTTCAGAATTGCACCTTGCAAAGCGGAGAAATTACTGTTTGTGCATTTACAATATTCATTGATTTTTGCCATTGAAAAACGTCCTGAAATGTTTGAAGCTACTGACTGAATGAAAGGAGCTGGCATCTCACTCTCTTTGAATCTTCTTTATCATGCTAAGAGGAGCAGGAAAAAGCAAAAAATTTCAGAATTGCACCTTGCAATGCGGAGAAATTACTGTTTGTGCATTTACAATATTCATTGATTTTTGCCATTGAAAAACATCATGTTATTCATATACCAGAAATGTTTGAAGCTACTGACTGAATGAAAGGAGCTGGCATCTCACTCTCTTTGAATCTTCTTTATCATGCTAAGAGGAGCAGGAAAAAGCAAAAAATTTCAGAATTGCACCTTGCAATGCGGAGAAATTACTGTTTGTGCATTTACAATATTCATTGATTTTTGCCATTGAAAAACGTCCAGAAATGATTGAAGCTACTGACTGAATGAAAGGAGCTGGCATCTCACTCTCTTTGAATCTTCTTTATCATGCTAAGAGGAGCAGGAAAAAGCAAAAAATTTCAGAATTGCACCTTGCAATGCGGAGAAATTACTGTTTGTGCATTTACAATATTCATTGATTTTTGCCATTGAAAAACGTCCAGAAATGTTTGAAGCTACTGACTGAATGAAAGGAGCTGCCATCTCACTCTCTTTGAATCTTCTTTATCATGCTAAGAGGAGCAGGAAAAAGCAAAAAATTTCAGAATTGCACCTTGCAATGTGGAGAAATTACTGTTTGTGCATTTACAATATTCATTGATTTTTGCCATTGAAAAACGTCCAGAAATGATTGAAGCTACTAACTGAATGAAAGGAGCTGGCATCTCACTCTCTTTGAATCTTCTTTATCATGCTAAGAGGAGCAGGAAAAAGCAAAAAATTTCAGAATTGCACCTTGCAATGCGGAGAAATTACTGTTTGTGCATTTACAATATTCATTGATTTTTGCCATTGAAAAACATCATGTTATTCATATACCAGAAATGTTTGAAGCTACTGACTGAATGAAAGGAGCTGGCATCTCACTCTCTTTGAATCTTCTTTATCATGCTAAGAGGAGCAGGAAAAAGCAAAAAATTTCAGAATTGCACCTTGCAATGCGGAGAAATTACTGTTTGTGCATTTACAATATTCATTGATTTTTGCCATTGAAAAACATGTTATTCATATACCAGAAATGTTTGAAGCTACTGACTGAATGAAAAGAGCTGGCATCTCACTCTCTTTGAATCTTCTTTATCATGCTAAGAGGAGCAGGAAAAAGCAAAAAATTTCAGAATTGCACCTTGCAATGCGGAGAAATTACTGTTTGTGCATTTACAATATTCATTGATTTTTGCCATTGAAAAACGTTCAGAAATGATTGAAGCTACTGACTGAATGAAAGAAGCTGGCATCTCACTCTCTTTGAATCTTCTTTATCATGCTAAGAGGAGCAGGAAAAAGCAAAAAATTTCAGAATTGCACCTTGCAATGCGGAGAAATTACTGTTTGTGCATTTACAATATTCATTGATTTTTGCCATTGAAAAACATGTTATTCATATACCAGAAATGTTTGAAGCTACTGACTGAATGAAAGGAGCTGGCATCTCACTCTCTTTGAATCTTCTTTATCATGCTAAGAGGAGCAGGAAAAAGCAAAAAATTTCAGAATTACACCTTGCAATGCGGAGAAATTACTTTGTGCATTTACAATATTCATTGATTTTTGCCATTGAAAAACGTCCAGAAATGTTTGAAGCTACTGACTGAATGAAAGGAGCTGGCATCTCACTCTCTTTGAATCTTCTTTATCATGCTAAGAGGAGCAGGAAAAAGCAAAAAATTTCAGAATTTCACCTTGCAATGCGGAGAAATTACTGTTTGTGCATTTACAATATTCATTGATTTTTGCCATTGAAAAACATCCAGAAATGATTGAAGCTACTGACTGAATGAAAGGAGCTGGCATCTCACTCTCTTTGAATCTTCTTTATCATGCTAAGAGGAGTAGGAAAAAGCAAAAAATTTCAGAATTGCACCTTGCAATGTGGAGAAATTACTGTTTGTGCATTTACAATATTCATTGATTTTTGCCATTGAAAAACATCATGTTATTCATATACCAGAAATGTTTGAAGCTACTGACTGAATGAAAGGAGCTGGCATCTCACTCTCTTTGAATCTTCTTTATCATGCTAAGAGGAGCAGGAAAAAGCAAAAAATTTCAGAATTGCACCTTGCAATGCGGAGAAATTACTGTTTGTGCATTTACAATATTCATTGATTTTTGCCATTGAAAAACGTCCAGAAATGTTTGAAGCTACTGACTGAATGAAAGGAGCTGGCATCTCACTCTCTTTGAATCTTCTTTATCATGCTAAGAGGAGCAGGAAAAAGCAAAAAATTTCAGAATTGCACCTTGCAATGCGGAGAAATTACTGTTTGTGCATTTACAATATTCATTGATTTTTGCCATTGAAAAACGTCCAGAAATGTTTGAAGCTACTGACTGAATGAAAGGAGCTGGCATCTCACTCTCTTTGAATCTTCTTTATCATGCTAAGAGGAGCAGGAAAAAGCAAAATATTTCAGAATTGCACCTTGCAATGCGGAGAAATTACTGTTTGTGCATTTACAATATTCATTGATTTTTGCCATTGAAAAACATCATGTTATTCATATACCAGAAATGTTTGAAGCTACTGACTGAATGAAAGGAGCTGGCATCTCACTCTCTTTGAATCTTCTTTTTTATGCTAAGAGGAGCACGAAAAAGCAAAAAATTTCAGAATTGCACCTTGCAATGCGGAGAAATTAGTTTGTGCATTTACAATATTCATTGAATTTTGCCATTGAAAAACGTCCAGAAATGTTTGAAGCTACTGACTGAATGAAAGGAGCTGGCATCTCACTCTCTTTGAATCTTCTTTATCATGCTAAGAGGAGCAGGAAAAAGCAAAAAATTTCAGAATTGCACCTTGCAATGCGGAGAAATTACTGTTTGTGCATTTACAATATTCATTGATTTTTGCCATTGAAAAACATCCAGAAATGATTGAAGCTACTGACTGAATGAAAGGAGCTGGCATCTCACTCTCTTTGAATCTTCTTTATCATGCTAAGAGGAGCAGGAAAAAGCAAAAAATTTCAGAATTGCACCTTGCAATGCGGAGAAATTACTGTTTGTGCATTTACAATATTCATTGATTTTTGCCATTGAAAAACATCATGTTATTCATATACCAGAAATGTTTGAAGCTACTGACTGAATGAAATGAGCTGGCATCTCACTCTCTTTGAATCTTCTTTATCATGCTAAGAGGAGCAGGAAAAAGCAAAAAATTTCAGAATTGCACCTTGCAATGTGGAGAAATTACTGTTTGTGCATTTACAATATTCATTGATATTTGCCATTGAAAAACGTCCAGAAATGTTTGAAGCTACTGACTGAATGAAAGGAGCTGGCATCTCACTCTCTTTGAATCTTCTTTATCATGCTAAGAGGAGCAGGAAAAAGCAAAAAATTTCAGAATTACACCTTGCAATGCGGAGAAATTACTTTGTGCATTTACAATATTCATTGATTTTTGCCATTGAAAAACGTCCAGAAATGTTTGAAGCTACTGACTGAATGAAAGGAGCTGGCATCTCACTCTCTTTGAATCTTCTTTATCATGCTAAGAGGAGCAGGAAAAAGCAAAAAATTTCAGAATTTCACCTTGCAATGCGGAGAAATTACTGTTTGTGCATTTACAATATTCATTGATTTTTGCCATTGAAAAACATCCAGAAATGATTGAAGCTACTGACTGAATGAAAGGAGCTGGCATCTCACTCTCTTTGAATCTTCTTTATCATGCTAAGAGGAGCAGGAAAAAGCAAAAAATTTCAGAATTGCACCTTGCAATGTGGAGAAATTACTGTTTGTGCATTTACAATATTCATTGATTTTTGCCATTGAAAAACATCATGTTATTCATATACCAGAAATGTTTGAAGCTACTGACTGAATGAAAGGAGCTGGCATCTCACTCTCTTTGAATCTTCTTTATCATGCTAAGAGGAGCAGGAAAAAGCAAAAAATTTCAGAATTGCACCTTGCAATGCGGAGAAATTACTGTTTGTGCATTTACAATATTCATTGATTTTTGCCATTGAAAAACGTCCAGAAATGTTTGAAGCTACTGACTGAATGAAAGGAGCTGGCATCTCACTCTCTTTGAATCTTCTTTATCATGCTAAGAGGAGCAGGAAAAAGCAAAAAATTTCAGAATTGCACCTTGCAATGCGGAGAAATTACTGTTTGTGCATTTACAATATTCATTGATTTTTGCCATTGAAAAACGTCCAGAAATGTTTGAAGCTACTGACTGAATGAAAGGAGCTGGCATCTCACTCTCTTTGAATCTTCTTTATCATGCTAAGAGGAGCAGGAAAAAGCAAAAAATTTCAGAATTGCACCTTGCAATGCGGAGAAATTACTGTTTGTGCATTTACAATATTCATTGATTTTTGCCATTGAAAAACGTCCAGAAATGATTGAAGCTACTGACTGAATGAAAGGAGCTGGCATCTCACTCTCTTTGAATCTTCTTTATCATGCTAAGAGGAGCAGGAAAAAGCAAAAAATTTCAGAATTGCACCTTGCAATGTGGAGAAATTACTGTTTGTGCATTTACAATATTCATTGATTTTTGCCATTGACAAACGTCCAGAAATGATTGAAGCTACTGACTGAATGAAAGGAGCTGGCATCTCACTCTCTTTGAATCTTCTTTATCATGCTAAGAGGAGCAGGAAAAAGCAAAAAATTTCAGAATTGCACCTTGCAATGCGGAGAAATTACTGTTTGTGCATTTACAATATTCATTGATTTTTGCCATTGAAAAACATCATGTTATTCATATACCAGAAATGTTTGAAGCTACTGACTGAATGAAAGGAGCTGGCATCTCACTCTGTTTGAATCTTCTTTATCATGCAAAGAGGAGCAGGAAAAAGCAAAAAATTTCAGAATTGCACCTTGCAATGCGGAGAAATTACTGTTTGTGCATTTACAATATTCATTGATTTTTGCCATTGAAAAACGTCCAGAAATGTTTGAAGATACTGACTGAATGAAAGGAGCTGGCATCTCACTCTCTTTGAATCTTCTTTATCATGCTAAGAGGAGCAGGAAAAAGCAAAAAATTTCAGAATTGCACCTTGCAAAGCGGAGAAATTACTGTTTGTGCATTTACAATATTCATTGATTTTTGCCATTGAAAAACGTCCTGAAATGTTTGAAGCTACTGACTGAATGAAAGGAGCTGGCATCTCACTCTCTTTGAATCTTCTTTATCATGCTAAGAGGAGCAGGAAAAAGCAAAAAATTTCAGAATTGCACCTTGCAATGCGGAGAAATTACTGTTTGTGCATTTACAATATTCATTGATTTTTGCCATTGAAAAACATCATGTTATTCATATACCAGAAATGTTTGAAGCTACTGACTGAATGAAAGGAGCTGGCATCTCACTCTCTTTGAATCTTCTTTATCATGCTAAGAGGAGCAGGAAAAAGCAAAAAATTTCAGAATTGCACCTTGCAATGCGGAGAAATTACTGTTTGTGCATTTACAATATTCATTGATTTTTGCCATTGAAAAACGTCCAGAAATGATTGAAGCTACTGACTGAATGAAAGGAGCTGGCATCTCACTCTCTTTGAATCTTCTTTATCATGCTAAGAGGAGCAGGAAAAAGCAAAAAATTTCAGAATTGCACCTTGCAATGCGGAGAAATTACTGTTTGTGCATTTACAATATTCATTGATTTTTGCCATTGAAAAACGTCCAGAAATGTTTGAAGCTACTGACTGAATGAAAGGAGCTGGCATCTCACTCTCTTTGAATCTTCTTTATCATGCTAAGAGGAGCAGGAAAAAGCAAAAAATTTCAGAATTGCACCTTGCAATGTGGAGAAATTACTGTTTGTGCATTTACAATATTCATTGATTTTTGCCATTGAAAAACGTCCAGAAATGATTGAAGCTACTGACTGAATGAAAGGAGCTGGCATCTCACTCTCTTTGAATCTTCTTTATCATGCTAAGAGGAGCAGGAAAAAGCAAAAAATTTCAGAATTGCACCTTGCAATGCGGAGAAATTACTGTTTGTGCATTTACAATATTCATTGATTTTTGCCATTGAAAAACATCATGTTATTCATATACCAGAAATGTTTGAAGCTACTGACTGAATGAAAGGAGCTGGCATCTCACTCTCTTTGAATCTTCTTTATCATGCTAAGAGGAGCAGGAAAAAGCAAAAAATTTCAGAATTGCACCTTGCAATGCGGAGAAATTACTGTTTGTGCATTTACAATATTCATTGATTTTTGCCATTGAAAAACATGTTATTCATATACCAGAAATGTTTGAAGCTACTGACTGAATGAAAAGAGCTGGCATCTCACTCTCTTTGAATCTTCTTTATCATGCTAAGAGGAGCAGGAAAAAGCAAAAAATTTCAGAATTGCACCTTGCAATGCGGAGAAATTACTGTTTGTGCATTTACAATATTCATTGATTTTTGCCATTGAAAAACGTTCAGAAATGATTGAAGCTACTGACTGAATGAAAGGAGCTGGCATCTCACTCTCTTTGAATCTTCTTTATCATGCTAAGAGGAGCAGGAAAAAGCAAAAAATTTCAGAATTGCACCTTGCAATGCGGAGAAATTACTGTTTGTGCATTTACAATATTCATTGATTTTTGCCATTGAAAAACATGTTATTCATATACCAGAAATGTTTGAAGCTACTGACTGAATGAAAGGAGCTGGCATCTCACTCTCTTTGAATCTTCTTTATCATGCTAAGAGGAGCAGGAAAAAGCAAAAAATTTCAGAATTACACCTTGCAATGCGGAGAAATTACTTTGTGCATTTACAATATTCATTGATTTTTGCCATTGAAAAACGTCCAGAAATGTTTGAAGCTACTGACTGAATGAAAGGAGCTGGCGTCTCACTCTCTTTTAATCTTCTTTATCATGCTAAGAGGAGCAGGAAAAAGCAAAAAATTTCAGAATTTCACCTTGCAATGCAGAGAAATTACTGTTTGTGCATTTACAATATTCATTGATTTTTGCCATTGAAAAACATCCAGAAATGATTGAAGCTACTGACTGAATGAAAGGAGCTGGCATCTCACTCTCTTTGAATCTTCTTTATCATGCTAAGAGGAGCAGGAAAAAGCAAAAAATTTCAGAATTGCACCTTGCAATGTGGAGAAATTACTTTTTGTGCATTTACAATATTCATTGATTTTTGCCATTGAAAAACATCATGTTATTCATATACCAGAAATGTTTGAAGCTACTGACTGAATGAAAGGAGCTGGCATCTCACTCTCTTTGAATCTTCTTTATCATGCTAAGAGGAGCAGGAAAAAGCAAAAAATTTCAGAATTGCACCTTGCAATGCGGAGAAATTACTGTTTGTGCATTTACAATATTCATTGATTTTTGCCATTGAAAAACATCATGTTATTAATATACCAGAAATGATTGAAGCTACTGACTGAATGAAAGGAGCTGGCATCTCACTCTCTTTGAATCTTCTTTATCATGCTAAGAGGAGCAGGAAAAAGCAAAAAATTTCAGAATTGCACCTTGCAATGCGGAGAAATTACCGTTTGTGCATTTACAATATTCATTGATTTTTGCCATTGAAAAACATCATGTTATTCATATACCAGAAACGATTGAAGCTACTGACTGAATGAAAGGAGCTGGCATCTCACTCTCTTTGAATCTTCTTTATCATGCTAAGAGGAGCAGGAAACAGCAAAAAAATTCAGAATTGCACCTTGCAATGCGGAGAAATTACTGTTTGTGCATTTACAATATTCATTGATTTTTGCCATTGAAAAACGTCCAGAAATGATTGAAGCTACTGACTGAATGAAAGGAGCTGGCATCTCACTCTCTTTGAATCTTCTTTATCATGCTAAGAGGAGCAGGAAAAAGCAAAAAATTTCAGAATTGCACCTTGCAATGCGGAGAAGTTACTGTTTGTGCATTTACAATATTCATTGATTTTTGCCATTGAAAAACGTCCAGAAATGTTTGAAGCTACTGACTGAATGAAAGGAGCTGGCATCTCACTCTCTTTGAATCTTCTTTACCATGCTAAGAGGAGCAGGAAAAAGCAAAAAATTTCAGAATTGCACCTTGCAATGCGGAGAAATTACTGTTTGTGCATTTACAATATTCAATGATTTTTGCCATTGAAAAACATCATGTTATTCATATACCAGAAATGTTTGAAGCTACTGACTGAATGAAAGGAGTTGGCATCTCACTCTCTTTGAATCTTCTTTATCATGCTAAGAGGAGCAGGAAAAAGCAAAAAATTTCAGAATTGCACCTTGCAATGCGGAGAAATTACTGTTTGTGCATTTACAATATTCATTGATTTTTGCCATTGAAAAACGTCCAGAAATGATTGAAGCTACTGACTGAATGAAAGGAGCTGGCATCTCACTCTCTTTGAATCTTCTTTATCATGCTAAGAGGAGCAGGAAAAAGCAAAAAATTTCAGAATTGCACCTTGCAATGCGGAGAAATTACTGTTTGTGCATTTACAATATTCATTGATTTTTGCCATTGAAAAACGTCCAGAAATGTTTGAAGCTACTGACTGAATGAAAGGAGCTGGCATCTCACTCTCTTTGAATCTTCTTTATCATGCTAAGAGGAGCAGGAAAAAGCAAAAAATTTCAGAATTGCACCTTGCAATGCGGAGAAATTACTGTTTGTGCATTTACAATATTCATTGATTTTTGCCATTGAAAAACATCATGTTATTCATATACCAGAAATGTTTGAAGCTACTGACTGAATGAAAGGAGCTGGCATCTCACTCTCTTTGAATCTTCTTTATCATGCTAAGAGGAGCAGGAAAAAGCAAAAAATTTCAGAATTGCACCTTGCAATGCGGAGAAATTACTGTTTGTGCATTTACAATATTCATTGATTTTTGCCATTGAAAAACGTCCAGAAATGATTGAAGCTACTGACTGAATGAAAGGAGCTGGCATCTCACTCTCTTTGAATCTTCTTTATCATGCTAAGAGGAGCAGGAAAAAGCAAAAAATTTCAGAATTGCACCTTGCAATGTGGAGAAATTACTTTTTGTGCATTTACAATATTCATTGATTTTTGCCATTGAAAAACATCATGTTATTCATATACCAGAAATGTTTGAAGCTACTGACTGAATGAAAGGAGCTGGCATCTCACTCTCTTTGAATCTTCTTTATCATGCTAAGAGGAGCAGGAAAAAGCAAAAAATTTCAGAATTGCACCTTGCAATGCGGAGAAATTACTGTTTGTGCATTTACAATATTCATTGATTTTTGCCATTGAAAAACATCATGTTATTCATATACCAGAAATGATTGAAGCTACTGACTGAATGAAAGGAGCTGGCATCTCACTCTCTTTGAATCTTCTTTATCATGCTAAGAGGAGCAGGAAAAAGCAAAAAATTTCAGAATTGCACCTTGCAATGCGGAGAAATTACCGTTTGTGCATTTACAATATTCATTGATTTTTGCCATTGAAAAACATCATGTTATTCATATACCAGAAACGATTGAAGCTACTGACTGAATGAAAGGAGCTGGCATCTCACTCTCTTTGAATCTTCTTTATCATGCTAAGAGGAGCAGGAAACAGCAAAAAAATTCAGAATTGCACCTTGCAATGCGGAGAAATTACTGTTTGTGCATTTACAATATTCATTGATTTTTGCCATTGAAAAACGTCCAGAAATGATTGAAGCTACTGACTGAATGAAAGGAGCTGGCATCTCACTCTCTTTGAATCTTCTTTATCATGCTAAGAGGAGCAGGAAAAAGCAAAAAATTTCAGAATTGCACCTTGCAATGCGGAGAAATTACTGTTTGTGCATTTACAATATTCATTGATTTTTGCCATTGAAAAACGTCCAGAAATGTTTGAAGCTACTGACTGAATGAAAGGAGCTGGCATCTCACTCTCTTTGAATCTTCTTTACCATGCTAAGAGGAGCAGGAAAAAGCAAAAAATTTCAGAATTGCACCTTGCAATGCGGAGAAATTACTGTTTGTGCATTTACAATATTCATTGATTTTTGCCATTGAAAAACGTCCAGAAATGATTGAAGCTACTGACTGAATGAAAGGAGCTGGCATCTCACTCTCTTTGAATCTTCTTTATCATGCTAAGAGGAGCAGGAAAAAGCAAAAAATTTCAGAATTGCACCTTGCAATGCGGAGAAATTACTGTTTGTGCATTTACAATATTCATTGATTTTTGCCCTTGAAAAACGTCCAGAAATGTTTGAAGCTACTGACTGAATGAAAGGAGCTGGCATCTCACTCTCTTTGAATCTTCTTTATCATGCTAAGAGGAGCAGGAAAAAGCAAAAAATTTCAGAATTGCACCTTGCAATGCGGAGAAATTACTGTTTGTGCATTTACAATATTCATTGATTTTTGCCATTGAAAAACATCATGTTATTCATATACCAGAAATGTTTGAAGCTACTGACTGAATGAAAGGAGCTGGCATCTCACTCTCTTTGAATCTTCTTTATCATGCTAAGAGGAGCAGGAAAAAGCAAAAAATTTCAGAATTGCACCTTGCAATGCGGAGAAATTACTGTTTGTGCATTTACAATATTCATTGATTTTTGCCATTGAAAAACGTCCAGAAATGATTGAAGCTACTGACTGAATGAAAGGAGCTGGCATCTCACTCTCTTTGAATCTTCTTTATCATGCTAAGAGGAGCAGGAAAAAGCAAAAAATTTCAGAATTGCACCTTGCAATGCGGAGAAATTACTGTTTGTGCATTTACAATATTCATTGATTTTTGCCATTGAAAAACATGTTATTCATATACCAGAAATGTTTGAAGCTACTGACTGAATGAAAGGAGCTGGCATCTCACTCTCTTTGAATCTTCTTTTTTATGCTAAGAGGAGCAGGAAAAAGCAAAAAATTTCAGAATTGCACCTTGCAATGCGGAGAAATTAGTTTGTGCATTTACAATATTCATTGAATTTTGCCATTGAAAAACGTCCAGAAATGTTTGAAGCTAGTGACTGAATGAAAGGAGCTGGCATCTCACTCTCTTTGAATCTTCTTTATCATGCTAAGAGGAGCAGGAAAAAGCAAAAAATTTCAGAATTGCACCTTGCAATGCGGAGAAATTACTGTTTGTGCATTTACAATATTCATTGATTTTTGCCATTGAAAAACATCCAGAAATGATTGAAGCTACTGACTGAATGAAAGGAGCTGGCATTTCACTCTCTTTGAATCTTCTTTATCATGCTAAGAGGAGCAGGAAAAAGCAAAAAATTTCAGAATTGCACCTTGCAATGCGGAGAAATTACTGTTTGTGCATTTACAATATTCATTGATTTTTGCCATTGAAAAACATCATGTTATTCATATACCAGAAATGTTTGAAGCTACTAACTGAATGAAATGAGCTGGCATCTCACTCTCTTTGAATCTTCTTTATCATGCTAAGAGGAGCAGGAAAAAGCAAAAAATTTCAGAATTGCACCTTGCAATGTGGAGAAATTACTGTTTGTGCATTTACAATATTCATTGATATTTGCCATTGAAAAACGTCCAGAAATGTTTGAAGCTACTGACTGAATGAAAGGAGCTGGCATCTCACTCTCTTTGAATCTTCTTTATCATGCTAAGAGGAGCAGGAAAAAGCAAAAAATTTCAGAATTACACCTTGCAATGCGGAGAAATTACTTTGTGCATTTACAATATTCATTGATTTTTGCCATTGAAAAACGTCCAGAAATGTTTGAAGCTACTGACTGAATGAAAGGAGCTGGCATCTCACTCTCTTTGAATCTTCTTTATCATGCTAAGAGGAGCAGGAAAAAGCAAAAAATTTCAGAATTTCACCTTGCAATGCGGAGAAATTACTGTTTGTGCATTTACAATATTCATTGATTTTTGCCATTGAAAAACATCCAGAAATGATTGAAGCTACTGACTGAATGAAAGGAGCTGGCATCTCACTCTCTTTGAATCTTCTTTATCATGCTAAGAGGAGCAGGAAAAAGCAAAAAATTTCAGAATTGCACCTTGCAATGTGGAGAAATTACTGTTTGTGCATTTACAATATTCATTGATTTTTGCCATTGAAAAACATCATGTTATTCATATACCAGAAATGTTTGAAGCTACTGACTGAATGAAAGGAGCTGGCATCTCACTCTCTTTGAATCTTCTTTATCATGCTAAGAGGAGCAGGAAAAAGCAAAAAATTTCAGAATTGCACCTTGCAATGCGGAGAAATTACTGTTTGTGCATTTACAATATTCATTGATTTTTGCCATTGAAAAACATCCAGAAATGATTGAAGCTACTGACTGAATGAAAGGAGCTGGCATCTCACTCTCTTTGAATCTTCTTTATCATGCTAAGAGGAGCAGGAAAAAGCAAAAAATTTCAGAATTGCACCTTGCAATGTGGAGAAATTACTGTTTGTGCATTTACAATATTCATTGATTTTTGCCATTGAAAAACATCATGTTATTCATATACCAGAAATGTTTGAAGCTACTGACTGAATGAAAGGAGCTGGCATCTCACTCTCTTTGAATATTCTTTATCATGCTAAGAGGAGCAGGAAAAAGCAAAAAATTTCAGAATTGCACCTTGCAATGCGGAGAAATTACTGTTTGTGCATTTACAATATTCATTGATTTTTGCCATTGAAAAACGTCCAGAAATGTTTGAAGCTACTGACTGAATGAAAGGAGCTGGCATCTCACTCTCTTTGAATCTTCTTTATCATGCTAAGAGGAGCAGGAAAAAGCAAAAAATTTCAGAATTGCACCTTGCAATGCGGAGAAATTACTGTTTGTGCATTTACAATATTCATTGATTTTTGCCATTGAAAAACGTCCAGAAATGTTTGAAGCTACTGACTGAATGAAAGGAGCTGGCATCTCACTCTCTTTGAATCTTCTTTATCATGCTAAGAGGAGCAGGAAAAAGCAAAAAATTTCAGAATTGCACCTTGCAATGCGGAGAAATTACTGTTTGTGCATTTACAATATTCATTGATTTTTGCCATTGAAAAACGTCCAGAAATGATTGAAGCTACTGACTGAATGAAAGGAGCTGGCATCTCACTCTCTTTGAATCTTCTTTATCATGCTAAGAGGAGCAGGAAAAAGCAAAAAATTTCAGAATTGCACCTTGCAATGCGGAGAAATTACTGTTTGTGCATTTACAATATTCATTGATTTTTGCCATTGAAAAACGTCCAGAAATGTTTGAAGCTACTGACTGAGTGAAAGGAGCTGGCATCTCACTCTCTTTGAATCTTCTTTATCATGCTAAGAGGAGCAGGAAAAAGCAAAAAATTTCAGAATTGCACCTTGCAATGTGGAGAAATTACTGTTTGTGCATTTACAATATTCATTGATTTTTGCCATTGAAAAACGTCCAGAAATGATTGAAGCTACTGACTGAATGAAAGGAGCTGGCATCTCACTCTCTTTGAATCTTCTTTATCATGCTAAGAGGAGCAGGAAAAAGCAAAAAATTTCAGAATTGCACCTTGCAATGCGGAGAAATTACTGTTTGTGCATTTACTATATTCATTGATTTTTGCCATTGAAAAACATCATGTTATTCATATACCAGAAATGTTTGAAGCTACTGACTGAATGAAAGGAGCTGGCATCTCACTCTCTTTGAATCTTCTTTATCATGCTAAGAGGAGCAGGAAAAAGCAAAAAATTTCAGAATTGCACCTTGCAATGCGGAGAAATTACTGTTTGTGCATTTACAATATTCATTGATTTTTGCCATTGAAAAACGTCCAGAAATGTTTGAAGCTACTGACTGAATGAAAGGAGCTGGCATCTCACTCTCTTTGAATCTTCTTTATCATGCTAAGAGGAGCAGGAAAAAGCAAAAAATTTCAGAATTGCACCTTGCAATGCGGAGAAATTACTCTTTGTGCATTTACAATATTCATTGATTTTTGCCATTGAAAAACGTCCAGAAATGTTTGAAGCTACTGACTGAATGAAAGGAGCTGGCATCTCACTCTCTTTGAATCTTCTTTATCATGCTAAGAGGAGCAGGAAAAAGCAAAAAATTTCAGAATTGCACCTTGCAATGCGGAGAAATTACTGTTTGTGCATTTACAATATTCATTGATTTTTGCCATTGAAAAACATCATGTTATTCATATACCAGAAATGTTTGAAGCTACTGACTGAATGAAAGGAGCTGGCATCTCACTCTCTTTGAATCTTCTTTATCATGCTAAGAGGAGCAGGAAAAAGCAAAAAATTTCAGAATTGCACCTTGCAATGCGGAGAAATTACTGTTTGTGCATTTACAATATTCATTGATTTTTGCCATTGAAAAACATCATGTTATTCATATACCAGAAATGATTGAAGCTACTGACTGAATGAAAGGAGCTGGCATCTCACTCTCTTTGAATCTTCTTTATCATGCTAAGAGGAGCAGGAAAAAGCAAAAAATTTCAGAATTGCACCTTGCAATGCGGAGAAATTACTGTTTGTGCATTTACAATATTCATTGATTTTTGCCATTGAAAAACATCATGTTATTCATATACCAGAAATGTTTGAAGCTACTGACTGAATGAAAGGAGCTGGCATCTTTCTCTCTTTGAATCTTCTTTATCATGCTAAGAGGAGCAGGAAAAAGCAAAAAATTTCAGAATTGCACCTTGCAATGCGGAGAAATTACTGTTTGTGCATTTACAATATTCATTGATTTTTGCCATTGAAAAACATCATGTTATTCATATACCAGAAATGTTTGAAGCTACTGACTGAATGAAAGGAGCTGGCATCTCACTCTCTTTGAATCTTCTTTATCATGCTAAGAGGAGCAGGAAAAAACAAAAAATTTCAGAATTGCACCTTGCAATGCGGAGAAATTACTGTTTGTGCATTTACAATATTCATTGATTTTTGCCATTGAAAAACGTCCAGAAATGTTTGAAGCTACTGACTGAATGAAAGGAGCTGGCATCTCACTCTCTTTGAATCTTCTTTATCATGCTAAGAGGAGCAGGAAAAAGCAAAAAATTTCAGAATTGCACCTTGCAATGCGGAGAAATTACTGTTTGTGCATTTACAATATTCATTGATTTTTGCCATTGAAAAACGTCCAGAAATGTTTGAAGCTACTGACTGAATGAAAGGAGCTGGCATCTCACTCTCTTTGAATCTTCTTTATCATGCTAAGAGGAGCAGGAAAAAGCAAAAAATTTCAGAATTGCACCTTGCAATGCGGAGAAATTACTGTTTGTGCATTTACAATATTCATTGATTTTTGCCATTGAAAAACATCATGTTATTCATATACCAGAAATGTTTGAAGCTACTGACTGAATGAAAGGAGCTGGCATCTCACTCTCTTTGAATCTTCTTTATCATGCTAAGAGGAGCAGGAAAAAGCAAAAAATTTCAGAATTGCACCTTGCAATGCGGAGAAATTACTGTTTGTGCATTTACAATATTCATTGATTTTTGCCATTGAAAAACATCATGTTATTCATATACCAGAAATGATTGAAGCTACTGACTGAATGAAAGGAGCTGGCATCTCACTCTCTTTGAATCTTCTTTATCATGCTAAGAGGAGCAGGAAAAAGCAAAAAATTTCAGAATTGCACCTTGCAATGCGGAGAAATTACTGTTTGTGCATTTACAATATTCATTGATTTTTGCCATTGAAAAACATCATGTTATTCATATACCAGAAATGTTTGAAGCTACTGACTGAATGAAAGGAGCTGGCATCTTTCTCTCTTTGAATCTTCTTTATCATGCTAAGAGGAGCAGGAAAAAGCAAAAATTTCAGAATTGCACCTTGCAATGCGGAGAAATTACTGTTTGTGCATTTACAATATTCATTGATTTTTGCCATTGAAAAACATCATGTTATTCATATACCAGAAATGATTGAAGCTACTGACTGAATGAAAGGAGCTGGCATCTCACTCTCTTTGAATCTTCTTTATCATGCAAAGAGGAGCAGGAAAAAGCAAAAAATTTCAGAATTGCACCTTGCAATGCGGAGAAATTACTGTTTGTGCATTTACAATATTCATTGATTTTTGCCATTGAAAAACGTCCAGAAATGTTTGAAGCTACTGACTGAATGAAAGGAGCTGGCATCTCACTCTCTTTGAATCTTCTTTATCATGCTAAGAGGAGCAGGAGAAAGCAAAAAATTTCAGAATTGCACCTTGCAAAGCGGAGAAATTACTGTTTGTGCATTTACAATATTCATTGATTTTTGCCATTGAAAAACGTCCTGAAATGTTTGAAGCTACTGACTGAATGAAAGGAGCTGGCATCTCACTCTCTTTGAATCTTCTTTATCATGCTAAGAGGAGCAGGAAAAAGCAAAAAATTTCAGAATTGCACCTTGCAATGCGGAGAAATTACTGTTTGTGCATTTACAATATTCATTGATTTTTGCCATTGAAAAACATCATGTTATTCATATACCAGAAATGTTTGAAGCTACTGACTGAATGAAAGGAGCTGGCATCTCACTCTCTTTGAATCTTCTTTATCATGCTAAGAGGAGCAGGAAAAAGCAAAAAATTTCAGAATTGCACCTTGCAATGCGGAGAAATTACTGTTTGTGCATTTACAATATTCATTGATTTTTGCCATTGAAAAACGTCCAGAAATGATTGAAGCTACTGACTGAATGAAAGGAGCTGGCATCTCACTCTCTTTGAATCTTCTTTATCATGCTAAGAGGAGCAGGAAAAAGCAAAAAATTTCAGAATTGCACCTTGCAATGCGGAGAAATTACTGTTTGTGCATTTACAATATTCATTGATTTTTGCCATTGAAAAACATCATGTTATTCATATACCAGAAATGTTTGAAGCTACTGACTGAATGAAAGGAGCTGGCATCTTTCTCTCTTTGAATATTCTTTATCATGCTAAGAGGAGCAGGAAAAAGCAAAAAATTTCAGAATTGCACCTTGCAATGCGGAGAAATTACTGTTTGTGCATTTACAATATTCATTGATTTTTGCCATTGAAAAACATCATGTTATTCATATACCAGAAATGATTGAAGCTACTGACTGAATGAAAGGAGCTGGCATCTCACTCTCTTTGAATCTTCTTTATCATGCAAAGAGGAGCAGGAAAAAGCAAAAAATTTCAGAATTGCACCTTGCAATGCGGAGAAATTACTGTTTGTGCATTTACAATATTCATTGATTTTTGCCATTGAAAAACGTCCAGAAATGTTTGAAGCTACTGACTGAATGAAAGGAGCTGGCATCTCACTCTCTTTGAATCTTCTTTATCATGCTAAGAGGAGCAGGAAAAAGCAAAAAATTTCAGAATTGCACCTTGCAAAGCGGAGAAATTACTCTTTGTGCATTTACAATATTCATTGATTTTTGCCATTGAAAAACGTCCTGAAATGTTTGAAGCTACTGACTGAATGAAAGGAGCTGGCATCTCACTCTCTTTGAATCTTCTTTATCATGCTAAGAGGAGCAGGAAAAAGCAAAAAATTTCAGAATTGCACCTTGCAATGCGGAGAAATTACTGTTTGTGCATTTACAATATTCATTGATTTTTGCCATTGAAAAACATCATGTTATTCATATACCAGAAATGTTTGAAGCTACTGACTGAATGAAAGGAGCTGGCATCTCACTCTCTTTGAATCTTCTTTATCATGCTAAGAGGAGCAGGAAAAAGCAAAAAATTTCAGAATTGCACCTTGCAATGCGGAGAAATTACTGTTTGTGCATTTACAATATTCATTGATTTTTGCCATTGAAAAACGTCCAGAAATGATTGAAGCTACTGACTGAATGAAAGGAGCTGGCATCTCACTCTCTTTGAATCTTCTTTATCATGCTAAGAGGAGCAGGAAAAAGCAAAAAATTTCAGAATTGCACCTTGCAATGCGGAGAAATTACTGTTTGTGCATTTACAATATTCATTGATTTTTGCCATTGAAAAACGTCCAGAAATGTTTGAAGCTACTGACTGAGTGAAAGTTGCTGGCATCTCACTCTCTTTGAATCTTCTTTATCATGCTAAGAGGAGCAGGAAAAAGCAAAAAATTTCAGAATTGCACCTTGCAATGTGGAGAAATTACTGTTTGTGCATTTACAATATTCATTGATTTTTGCCATTGAAAAACATCATGTTATTCATATACCAGAAATGTTTGAAGCTACTGACTGAATGAAAGGAGCTGGCATCTCACTCTCTTTGAATCTTCTTTATCATGCTAAGAGGAGCAGGAAAAAGCAAAAAATTTCAGAATTGCACCTTGCAATGCGGAGAAATTACTGTTTGTGCATTTACAATATTCATTGATTTTTGCCATTGAAAAACGTCCAGAAATGATTGAAGCTACTGACTGAATGAAAGGAGCTGGCATCTCACTCTCTTTGAATCTTCTTTATCATGCTAAGAGGAGCAGGAAAAAGCAAAAAATTTCAGAATTGCACCTTGCAATGCGGAGAAATTACTGTTTGTGCATTTACAATATTCATTGATTTTTGCCATTGAAAAACATCATGTTATTCATATACCAGAAATGTTTGAAGCTACTGACTGAATGAAAGGAGCTGGCATCTTTCTCTCTTTGAATATTCTTTATCATGCTAAGAGGAGCAGGAAAAAGCAAAAAATTTCAGAATTGCACCTTGCAATGCGGAGAAATTACTGTTTGTGCATTTACAATATTCATTGATTTTTGCCATTGAAAAACATCATGTTATTCATATACCAGAAATGATTGAAGCTACTGACTGAATGAAAGGAGCTGGCATCTCACTCTCTTTGAATCTTCTTTATCATGCAAAGAGGAGCAGGAAAAAGCAAAAAATTTCAGAATTGCACCTTGCAATGCGGAGAAATTACTGTTTGTGCATTTACAATATTCATTGATTTTTGCCATTGAAAAACGTCCAGAAATGTTTGAAGCTACTGACTGAATGAAAGGAGCTGGCATCTCACTCTCTTTGAATCTTCTTTATCATGCTAAGAGGAGCAGGAAAAAGCAAAAAATTTCAGAATTGCACCTTGCAAAGCGGAGAAATTACTGTTTGTGCATTTACAATATTCATTGATTTTTGCCATTGAAAAACGTCCTGAAATGTTTGAAGCTACTGACTGAATGAAAGGAGCTGGCATCTCACTCTCTTTGAATCTTCTTTATCATGCTAAGAGGAGCAGGAAAAAGCAAAAAATTTCAGAATTGCACCTTGCAATGCGGAGAAATTACTGTTTGTGCATTTACAATATTCATTGATTTTTGCCATTGAAAAACATCATGTTATTCATATACCAGAAATGTTTGAAGCTACTGACTGAATGAAAGGAGCTGGCATCTCACTCTCTTTGAATCTTCTTTATCATGCTAAGAGGAGCAGGAAAAAGCAAAAAATTTCAGAATTGCACCTTGCAATGCGGAGAAATTACTGTTTGTGCATTTACAATATTCATTGATTTTTGCCATTGAAAAACGTCCAGAAATGATTGAAGCTACTGACTGAATGAAAGGAGCTGGCATCTCACTCTCTTTGAATCTTCTTTATCATGCTAAGAGGAGCAGGAAAAAGCAAAAAATTTCAGAATTGCACCTTGCAATGCGGAGAAATTACTGTTTGTGCATTTACAATATTCATTGATTTTTGCCATTGAAAAACGTCCAGAAATGTTTGAAGCTACTGACTGAGTGAAAGTTGCTGGCATCTCACTCTCTTTGAATCTTCTTTATCATGCTAAGAGGAGCAGGAAAAAGCAAAAAATTTCAGAATTGCACCTTGCAATGTGGAGAAATTACTGTTTGTGCATTTACAATATTCATTGATTTTTGCCATTGAAAAACGTCCAGAAATGATTGAAGCTACTGACTGAATGAAAGGAGCTGGCATCTCACTCTCTTTGAATCTTCTTTATCATGCTAAGAGGAGCAGGAAAAAGCAAAAAATTTCAGAATTGCACCTTGCAATGCGGAGAAATTACTGTTTGTGCATTTACAATATTCATTGATTTTTGCCATTGAAAAACGTTCAGAAATGATTGAAGCTACTGACTGAATGAAAGGAGCTGGCATCTCACTCTCTTTGAATCTTCTTTATCATGCTAAGAGGAGCAGGAAAAAGCAAAAAATTTCAGAATTGCACCTTGCAATGCGGAGAAATTACTGTTTGTGCATTTACAATATTCATTGATTTTTGCCATTGAAAAACATGTTATTCATATACCAGAAATGTTTGAAGCTACTGACTGAATGAAAGGAGCTGGCATCTCACTCTCTTTGAATCTTCTTTATCATGCTAAGAGGAGCAGGAAAAAGCAAAAAATTTCAGAATTACACCTTGCAATGCGGAGAAATTACTTTGTGCATTTACAATATTCATTGATTTTTGCCATTGAAAAACGTCCAGAAATGTTTGAAGCTACTGACTGAATGAAAGGAGCTGGCGTCTCACTCTCTTTGAATCTTCTTTATCATGCTAAGAGGAGCAGGAAAAAGCAAAAAATTTCAGAATTTCACCTTGCAATGCAGAGAAATTACTGTTTGTGCATTTACAATATTCATTGATTTTTGCCATTGAAAAACATCCAGAAATGATTGAAGCTAGTGACTGAATGAAAGGAGCTGGCATCTCACTCTCTTTGAATCTTCTTTATCATGCTAAGAGGAGCAGGAAAAAGCAAAAAATTTCAGAATTGCACCTTGCAATGTGGAGAAATTACTGTTTGTGCATTTACAATATTCATTGATTTTTGCCATTGAAAAACATCATGTTATTCATATACCAGAAATGTTTGAAGCTACTGACTGAATGAAAGGAGCTGGCATCTCACTCTCTTTGAATCTTCTTTATCATGCTAAGAGAAGCAGGAAAAAGCAAAAAATTTCAGAATTGCACCTTGCAATGCGGAGAAATTACTGTTTGTGCATTTACAATATTCATTGATTTTTGCCATTGAAAAACATCATGTTATTCATATACCAGAAATGATTGAAGCTACTGACTGAATGAAAGGAGCTGGCATCTCACTCTCTTTGAATCTTCTTTATCATGCTAAGAGGAGCAGGAAAAAGCAAAAAATTTCAGAATTGCACCTTGCAATGCGGAGAAATTACCGTTTGTGCATTTACAATATTCATTGATTTTTGCCATTGAAAAACATCATGTTATTCATATACCAGAAATGATTGAAGCTACTGACTGAATGAAAGGAGCTGGCATCTCACTCTCTTTGTATCTTCTTTATCATGCTAAGAGGAGCAGGAAACAGCAAAAAAATTCAGAATTGCACCTTGCAATGTGGAGAAATTACTGTTTGTGCATTTACAATATTCATTGATTTTTGCCATTGAAAAACGTCCAGAAATGATTGAAGCTACTGACTGAATGAAAGGAGCTGGCATCTCACTCTCTTTGAATCTTCTTTATCATGCTAAGAGGAGCAGGAAAAAGCAAAAAATTTCAGAATTGCACCTTGCAATGCGGAGAAATTACTGTTTGTGCATTTACAATATTCATTGATTTTTGCCATTGAAAAACGTCCAGAAATGTTTGAAGCTACTGACTGAATGAAAGGAGCTGGCATCTCACTCTCTTTGAATCTTCTTTACCATGCTAAGAGGAGCAGGAAAAAGCAAAAAATTTCAAAATTGCACCTTGCAATGCGGAGAAATTACTGTTTGTGCATTTACAATATTCATTGATTTTTGCCATTGAAAAACGTCCAGAAATGTTTGAAGCTACTGACTGAATGAAAGGGGCTGGCATCTCCCTCTCTTTGAATCTTCTTTATCATGCTAAGAGGAGCAGGAAAAAGCAAAAAATTTCAGAATTGCACCTTGCAATGCGGAGAAATTACTGTTTGTGCATTTACAATATTCATTGATTTTTGCCATTGAAAAACGTCCAGAAATGTTTGAAGCTCCTGACTGAATGAAAGGAGCTGGCATCTCACACTCTTTGAATCTTCTTTATCATGCTAAGAGGAGCAGGAAAAAGCAAAAAATTTCAGAATTGCACCTTGCAATGCGGAGAAATTACTGTTTGTGCATTTACAATATTCATTGATTTTTGCCAATGAAAAACATCATGTTATTCATATACCAGAAATGTTTGAAGCTACTGACTGAATGAAAGGAGCTGGCATCTCACTCTCTTTGAATCTTCTTTATCATGCTAAGAGGAGCAGGAAAAAGCAAAAAATTTCAGAATTGCACCTTGCAATGCGGAGAAATTACTGTTTGTGCATTTACAATATTCATTGATTTTTGCCATTGAAAAACGTCCAGAAATGATTGAAGATACTGACTGAATGAAAGGAGCTGGCATCTCACTCTCTTTGAATCTTCTTTATCATGCTAAGAGGAGCAGGAAAAAGCAAAAAATTTCAGAATTGCACCTTGCAATGCGGAGAAATTACTGTTTGTGCATTTACAATATTCATTGATTTTTGCCATTGAAAAACGTCCAGAAATGTTTGAAGCTACTGACTGAATGAAAGGAGCTGGCATCTCACTCTCTTTGAATCTTCTTTATCATGCTAAGAGGAGCAGGAAAAAGCAAAAAATTTCAGAATTGCACCTTGCAATGTGGAGAAATTACTGTTTGTGCATTTACAATATTCATTGATTTTTGCCATTGAAAAACGTCCAGAAATGATTGAAGCTACTGACTGAATGAAAGGAGCTGGCATCTCACTCTCTTTGAATCTTCTTTATCATGCTAAGAGGAGCAGGAAAAAGCAAAAAATTTCAGAATTGCACCTTGCAATGCGGAGAAATTACTGTTTGTGCATTTACAATATTCATTGATTTTTGCCATTGAAAAACATCATGTTATTCATATACCAGAAATGTTTGAAGCTACTGACTGAATGAAAGGAGCTGGCATCTCACTCTCTTTGAATCTTCTTTATCATGCTAAGAGGAGCAGGAAAAAGCAAAAAATTTCAGAATTGCACCTTGCAATGCGGAGAAATTACTGTTTGTGCATTTACAATATTCATTGATTTTTGCCATTGAAAAACGTCCAGAAATGATTGAAGCTACTGACTGAATGAAAGGAGCTGGCATCTCACTCTCTTTGAATCTTCTTTATCATGCTAAGAGGAGCAGGAAAAAGCAAAAAATTTCAGAATTGCACCTTGCAATGCGGAGAAATTACTGTTTGTGCATTTACAATATTCATTGATTTTTGCCATTGAAAAACATGTTATTCATATACCAGAAATGTTTGAAGCTACTGACTGAATGAAAGGAGCTGGCATCTCACTCTCTTTGAATCTTCTTTTTTATGCTAAGAGGAGCAGGAAAAAGCAAAAAATTTCAGAATTGCACCTTGCAATGCGGAGAAATTAGTTTGTGCATTTACAATATTCATTGAATTTTGCCATTGAAAAACGTCCAGAAATGTTTGAAGCTACTGACTGAATGAAAGGAGCTGGCATCTCACTCTCTTTGAATCTTCTTTATCATGCTAAGAGGAGCAGGAAAAAGGAAAAAATTTCAGAATTGCACCTTGCAATGCGGAGAAATTACTGTTTGTGCATTTACAATATTCATTGATTTTTGCCATTGAAAAGCATCATGTTATTCATATACCAGAAATGTTTGAAGCTACTGACTGAATGAAAGGAGCTGGCATCTCACTCTCTTTGAATCTTCTTTATCATGCTAAGAGGAGCAGGAAAAAGCAAAAAATTTCAGAATTGCACCTTGCAATGTGGAGAAATTACTGTTTGTGCATTTACAATATTCATTGATTTTTGCTATTGAAAAACATCATGTTATTCATATACCAGAAATGTTTGAAGCTACTGACTGAATGAAAGGAGCTGGCATCTCACTCTCTTTGAATCTTCTTTATCATGCTAAGAGGAGCAGGAAAAAGCAAAAAATTTCAGAATTGCACCTTGCAATGTGGAGAAATTACTGTTTGTGCATTTACAATATTCATTGATTTTTGCTATTGAAAAACATCATGTTATTCATATACCAGAAATGTTTGAAGCTACTGACTGAATGAAAGGAGCTGGCATCTCACTCTCTTTGAATCTTCTTTATCATGCTAAGAGGAGCAGGAAAAAGCAAAAAATTTCAGAATTGCACCTTGCAATGTGGAGAAATTACTGTTTGTGCATTTACAATATTCATTGATTTTTGCTATTGAAAAACATCATGTTATTCATATACCAGAAATGTTTGAAGCTACTGACTGAATGAAAGGAGCTGGCATCTCACTCTCTTTGAATCTTCTTTATCATGCTAAGAGGAGCAGGAAAAAGCAAAAAATTTCAGAATTGCACCTTGCAATGCGGAGAAATTACTGTTTGTGCATTTACAATATTCATTGATTTTTGCCATTGAAAAACATCATGTTATTCATATACCAGAAATGATTGAAGCTACTGACTGAATGAAAGGAGCTGGCATCTCACTCTCTTTGAATCTTCTTTATCATGCTAAGAGGAGCAGGAAAAAGGAAAAAATTTCAGAATTGCACCTTGCAATGCGGAGAAATTACTGTTTGTGCATTTACAATATTCATTGATTTTTGCCATTGAAAAGCATCATGTTATTCATATACCAGAAATGTTTGAAGCTACTGACTGAATGAAAGGAGCTGGCATCTCACTCTCTTTGAATCTTCTTTATCATGCTAAGAGGAGCAGGAAAAAGCAAAAAATTTCAGAATTGCACCTTGCAATGCGGAGAAATTACTGTTTGTGCATTTACAATATTCATTGATTTTTGCCATTGAAAAACATCATGTTATTCATATACCAGAAATGATTGAAGCTAGTGACTGAATGAAAGGAGCTGGCATCTCACTCTCTTTGAATCTTCTTTATCATGCTAAGAGGAGCAGGAAAAAGCAAAAAATTTCAGAATTGCACCTTGCAATGCGGAGAAATTACTGTTTGTGCATTTACAATATTCATTGATTTTTGCCATTGAAAAACGTCCAGAAATGTTTGAAGCTACTGACTGAATGAAAGGAGCTGGCATCTCACTCTCTTTGAATCTTCTTTATCATGCTAAGAGGAGCAGGAAAAAGCAAAAAATTTCAGAATTGCACCTTGCAATGTGGAGAAATTACTGTTTGTGCATTTACAATATTCATTGATTTTTGCCATTGAAAAACGTCCAGAAATGATTGAAGCTACTGACTGAATGAAAGGAGCTGGCATCTCACTCTCTTTGAATCTTCTTTATCATGCTAAGAGGAGCAGGAAAAAGCAAAAAATTTCAGAATTGCACCTTGCAATGCGGAGAAATTACTGTTTGTGCATTTACAATATTCATTGATTTTTGCCATTGAAAAACATCATGTTATTCATATACCAGAAATGTTTGAAGCTACTGACTGAATGAAAGGAGCTGGCATCTCACTCTCTTTGAATCTTCTTTATCATGCTAAGAGGAGCAGGAAAAAGCAAAAAATTTCAGAATTGCACCTTGCAATGCGGAGAAATTACTGTTTGTGCATTTACAATATTCATTGATTTTTGCCATTGAAAAACGTCCAGAAATGATTGAAGCTACTGACTGAATGAAAGGAGCTGGCATCTCACTCTCTTTGAATCTTCTTTATCATGCTAAGAGGAGCAGGAAAAAGCAAAAAATTTCAGAATTGCACCTTGCAATGCGGAGAAATTACTGTTTGTGCATTTACAATATTCATTGATTTTTGCCATTGAAAAACATGTTATTCATATACCAGAAATGTTTGAAGCTACTGACTGAATGAAAGGAGCTGGCATCTCACTCTCTTTGAATCTTCTTTTTTATGCTAAGAGGAGCAGGAAAAAGCAAAAAATTTCAGAATTGCACCTTGCAATGCGGAGAAATTAGTTTGTGCATTTACAATATTCATTGAATTTTGCCATTGAAAAACGTCCAGAAATGTTTGAAGCTACTGACTGAATGAAAGGAGCTGGCATCTCACTCTCTTTGAATCTTCTTTATCATGCTAAGAGGAGCAGGAAAAAGGAAAAAATTTCAGAATTGCACCTTGCAATGCGGAGAAATTACTGTTTGTGCATTTACAATATTCATTGATTTTTGCCATTGAAAAGCATCATGTTATTCATATACCAGAAATGTTTGAAGCTACTGACTGAATGAAAGGAGCTGGCATCTCACTCTCTTTGAATCTTCTTTATCATGCTAAGAGGAGCAGGAAAAAGCAAAAAATTTCAGAATTGCACCTTGCAATGTGGAGAAATTACTGTTTGTGCATTTACAATATTCATTGATTTTTGCTATTGAAAAACATCATGTTATTCATATACCAGAAATGTTTGAAGCTACTGACTGAATGAAAGGAGCTGGCATCTCACTCTCTTTGAATCTTCTTTATCATGCTAAGAGGAGCAGGAAAAAGCAAAAAATTTCAGAATTGCACCTTGCAATGTGGAGAAATTACTGTTTGTGCATTTACAATATTCATTGATTTTTGCTATTGAAAAACATCATGTTATTCATATACCAGAAATGTTTGAAGCTACTGACTGAATGAAAGGAGCTGGCATCTCACTCTCTTTGAATCTTCTTTATCATGCTAAGAGGAGCAGGAAAAAGCAAAAAATTTCAGCATTGCACCTTGCAATGTGGAGAAATTACTGTTTGTGCATTTACAATATTCATTGATTTTTGCTATTGAAAAACATCATGTTATTCATATACCAGAAATGTTTGAAGCTACTGACTGAATGAAAGGAGCTGGCATCTCACTCTCTTTGAATCTTCTTTATCATGCTAAGAGGAGCAGGAAAAAGCAAAAAATTTCAGAATTGCACCTTGCAATGCGGAGAAATTACTGTTTGTGCATTTACAATATTCATTGATTTTTGCCATTGAAAAACATCATGTTATTCATATACCAGAAATGATTGAAGCTACTGACTGAATGAAAGGAGCTGGCATCTCACTCTCTTTGAATCTTCTTTATCATGCTAAGAGGAGCAGGAAAAAGGAAAAAATTTCAGAATTGCACCTTGCAATGCGGAGAAATTACTGTTTGTGCATTTACAATATTCATTGATTTTTGCCATTGAAAAGCATCATGTTATTCATATACCAGAAATGTTTGAAGCTACTGACTGAATGAAAGGAGCTGGCATCTCACTCTCTTTGAATCTTCTTTATCATGCTAAGAGGAGCAGGAAAAAGCAAAAAATTTCAGAATTGCACCTTGCAATGCGGAGAAATTACTGTTTGTGCATTTACAATATTCATTGATTTTTGCCATTGAAAAACATCATGTTATTCATATACCAGAAATGATTGAAGCTAGTGACTGAATGAAAGGAGCTGGCATCTCACTCTCTTTGAATCTTCTTTATCATGCTAAGAGGAGCAGGAAAAAGCAAAAAATTTCAGAATTGCACCTTGCAATGTGGAGAAATTACTGTTTGTGCATTTACAATATTCATTGATATTTGCCATTGAAAAACGTCCAGAAATGTTTGAAGCTACTGACTGAATGAAAGGAGCTGGCATCTCACTCTCTTTGAATCTTCTTTATCATGCTAAGAGGAGCAGGAAAAAGCAAAAAATTTCAGAATTACACCTTGCAATGCGGAGAAATTACTTTGTGCATTTACAATATTCATTGATTTTTGCCATTGAAAAACGTCCAGAAATGTTTGAAGCTACTGACTGAATGAAAGGAGCTGGCATCTCACTCTCTTTGAATCTTCTTTATCATGCTAAGAGGAGCAGGAAAAAGCAAAAAATTTCAGAATTTCACCTTGCAATGCGGAGAAATTACTGTTTGTGCATTTACAATATTCATTGATTTTTGCCATTGAAAAACATCCAGAAATGATTGAAGCTACTGACTGAATGAAAGGAGCTGGCATCTCACTCTCTTTGAATCTTCTTTATCATGCTAAGAGGAGCAGGAAAAAGCAAAAAATTTCAGAATTGCACCTTGCAATGTGGAGAAATTACTGTTTGTGCATTTACAATATTCATTGATTTTTGCCATTGAAAAACATCATGTTATTCATATACCAGAAATGTTTGAAGCTACTGACTGAATGAAAGGAGCTGGCATCTCACTCTCTTTGAATCTTCTTTATCATGCTAAGAGGAGCAGGAAAAAGCAAAAAATTTCAGAATTGCACCTTGCAATGCGGAGAAATTACTGTTTGTGCATTTACAATATTCATTGATTTTTGCCATTGAAAAACATCATGTTATTCATATACCAGAAATGATTGAAGCTACTGACTGAATGAAAGGAGCTGGCATCTCACTCTCTTTGAATCTTCTTTATCATGCTAAGAGGAGCAGGAAAAAGGAAAAAATTTCAGAATTGCACCTTGCAATGCGGAGAAATTACTGTTTGTGCATTTACAATATTCATTGATTTTTGCCTTTGAAAAGCATCATGTTATTCATATACCAGAAATGTTTGAAGCTACTGACTGAATGAAAGGAGCTGGCATCTCACTCTCTTTGAATCTTCTTTATCATGCTAAGAGGAGCAGGAAAAAGCAAAAAATTTCAGAATTGCACCTTGCAATGCGGAGAAATTACTGTTTGTGCATTTACAATATTCATTGATTTTTGCCATTGAAAAACATCATGTTATTCATATACCAGAAATGATTGAAGCTACTGACTGAATGAAAGGAGCTGGCATCTCACTCTCTTTGAATCTTCTTTATCATGCTAAGAGGAGCAGGAAACAGCAAAAAAATTCAGAATTGCACCTTGCAATGCGGAGAAATTACTGTTTGTGCATTTACAATATTCATTGATTTTTGCCATTGAAAAACATCCAGAAATGATTGAAGCTACTGACTGAATGAAAGGAGCTGGCATCTCACTCTCTTGGAATCTTCTTTATCATGCTAAGAGGAGCAGGAAAAAGCAAAAAATTTCAGAATTGCACATTGCAATGCGGAGAAATTACTGTTTGTGCATTTACAATATTCATTGATTTTTGCCATTGAAAAACGTCCAGAAATGTGTGAAGCTACTGACTGAATGAAAGGAGCTGGCATCTCACTCTCTTTGAATCTTCTTTACCATGCTAAGAGGAGCAGGAAAAAGCAAAAAATTTCAGAATTGCACCTTGCAATGCGGAGAAATTACTGTTTGTGCATTTACAATATTCATTGTTTTTTGCCATTGAAAAACGTCCAGAAATGTTTGAAGCTACTGACTGAATGAAAGGAGCTGGCATCTCACTCTCTTTGAATCTTCTTTATCATGCTAAGAGGAGCAGGAAAAAGCAAAAAAATTCAGAATTGCACCTTGCAATGCGGAGAAATTACTGTTTGTGCATTTACAATATTCATTGATTTTTGCCATTGAAAAACGTCCAGAAATGTTTGAAGCTCCTGACTGAATGAAAGGAGCTGGCATCTCACTGTCTTTGAATCTTCTTTATCATGCTAAGAGGAGCAGGAAAAAGCAAAAAATTTCAGAATTGCACCTTGCAATGCGGAGAAATTACTGTTTGTGCATTTACAATATTCATTGATTTTTGCCATTGAAAAACATCATGTTATTCATATACCAGAAATGTTTGAAGCTACTGACTGAATGAAAGGAGCTGGCATCTCACTCTCTTTGAATCTTCTTTATCATGCTAAGAGGAGCAGGAAAAAGCAAAAAATTTCAGAATTGCACCTTGTAATGCGGAGAAATTACTGTTTGTGCATTTACAATATTCATTGATTTTTGCCATTGAAAAACGTCCAGAAATGATTGAAGCTACTGACTGAATGAAAGGAGCTGGCATCTCACTCTCTTTGAATCTTCTTTATCATGCTAAGAGGAGCAGCAAAAAGCAAAAAATTTCAGAATTGCACCTTGCAATGCGGAGAAATTAGTTTGTGCATTTACAATATTCATTGATTTTTGCCATTGAAAAACGTCCAGAAATGTTTGAAGCTACTGACTGAATGAAAGGAGCTGGCATCTCACTCTTTAAATCTTCTTTATCATGCTAAGAGGAGCAGGAAAAAGCAAAAAATTTCAGAATTGCACCTTGCAATGCGGAGAAATTACTGTTTGTGCATTTACAATATTCATTGATTTTTGCCATTGAAAAACGTCCAGAAATGATTGAAGCTACTGACTGAATGAAAGGAGCTGGCATCTCACTCTCTTTGAATCTTCTTTATCATGCTAAGAGGAGCAGGAAAAAGCAAAAAATTTCAGAATTGCACCTTGCAATGCGGAGAAATTACTGTTTGTGCATTTACAATATTCATTGATTTTTGCCATTGAAAAACATCATGTTATTCATATACCAGAAATGTTTGAAGCTACTGACTGAATGAAATGAGCTGGCATCTCACTCTCTTTGAATCTTCTTTATCATGCTAAGAGGAGCAGGAAAAAGCAAAAAATTTCAGAATTGCACCATGCAATGTGGAGAAATTACTGTTTGTGCATTTACAATATTCATTGATATTTGCCATTGAAAAACGTCCAGAAATGTTTGAAGCTACTGACTGAATGAAAGGAGCTGGCATCTCACTCTCTTTGAGTCTTCTTTATCATGCTAAGAGGAGCAGGAAAAAGCAAAAAATTTCAGAATTGCACCTTGCAATGCGGAGAAATTACTGTTTGTGCATTTACAATATTCATTGATTTTTGACATTGAAAAACATCATGTTATTCATATACCAGAAATGTGTGAAGCTACTGACTGAATGAAAGGAGCTGGCATCTCATTCTCTTTGAATCTTCTTTATCATGCTAAGAGGAGCAGGAAAAAGCAAAAAATTTCAGAATTGCACCTTGCAATGCGGAGAAATTACTGTTTGTGCATTTACAATATTCATTGATTTTTGCCATTGAAAAACCATGTTATTCATATACCAGAAATGTTTGAAGCTACTGACTGAATGAAAGGAGCTGGCATCTCACTCTCTTTTAATCTTCTTTATCATGCTAAGAGCAGGAAAAAGCAAAAAATTTCAGAATTGCACCTTGCAATGCGGAGAAATTACTGTTTGTGCATTTACAATATTCATTGATTTTTGCCATTGAAAAACATCATGTTATTCATATACCAGAAATGTTTGAAGCTACTGACTGAATGAAAGGAGCTTGCATCTCACTCTCTTTGAATCTTCTTTATCATGCTAAGAGGAGCAGGAAAAAGCAAAAAATTTCAGAATTGCACCTTGCAATGCGGAGAAATTACTGTTTGTGCATTTACAATATTCATTGATTTTTGCCATTGAAAAACGTCCAGAAATGTTTGAAGCTACTGACTGAATGAAAGGAGCTGGCATCTCACTCTCTTTGAATCTTCTTTATCATGCTAAGAGGAGCAGGAAAAAGCAAAAAATTTCAGAATTGCACCTTGCAATGTGGAGATATTACTGTTTGTGCATTTACAATATTCATTGATTTTTGCCATTGAAAAACGTCCAGAAATGTTTGAAGCTACTGACTGAATGAAAGGAGCTGGCATCTCACTCTCTTTGAATCTTCTTTATCATGCTAGGATTAGCAGGAAAAAGCAAAAAATTTCAGAATTGCACCTTGCAATGTGGAGATATTACTGTTTGTGCATTTACAATATTCATTGATATTTGCCATTGAAAAACGTCCAGAAATGTTTGAAGCTACTGACTGAATGAAAGGAGCTGGCATCTCACTCTTTGAATCTTCTTTATCATGCTAGGATTAGCAGGAAAAAGCAAAAAATTTCAGAATTGCACCTTGCAATGTGGAGATATTACTGTTTGTGCATTTACAATATTCATTGATTTTTGCCATTGAAAAACATCATGTTATTCATATACCAGAAATGTTTGAAGCTACTGACTGAATGAAAGGAGCTGGCATCTCACTCTCTTTGAATCTTCTTTATCATGCTAGGATTAGCAGGAAAAAGCAAAAAATTTCAGAATTGCACCTTGCAATGTGGAGATATTACTGTTTGTGCATTTACAATATTCATTGATTTTTGCCATTGAAAAACATCATGTTATTCATATACCAGAAATGTTTGAAGCTACTGACTGAATGAAAGGAGCTGGCATCTCACTCTCTTTGAATCTTCTTTATCATGCTAGGATTAGCAGGAAAAAGCAAAAAATTTCAGAATTGCACCTTGCAATGTGGAGATATTACTGTTTGTGCATTTACAATATTCATTGATTTTTGCCATTGAAAAACGTCCAGAAATGTTTGAAGCTACTGACTGAATGAAAGGAGCTGGCATCTCACTCTCTTTGAATCTTCTTTATCATGCTAGGATTAGCACGAAAAAGCAAAAAATTTCAGAATTGCACCTTGCAATGTGGAGATATTACTGTTTGTGCATTTACAATATTCATTGATTTTTGCCATTGAAAAACGTCCAGAAATGTTTGAAGCTACTGACTGAATGAAAGGAGCTGGCATCTCACTCTCTTTGAATCTTCTTTATAATGCTAGGATTAGCAGGAAAAAGCAAAAAATTTCAGAATTGCACCTTGCAATGTGGAGATATTACTGTTTGTGCATTTACAATATTCATTGATTTTTGCCATTGAAAAACATCATGTTATTCATATACCAGAAATGTTTGAAGCTACTGACTGAATGAAAGGAGCTGGCATCTCACTCTCTTTGAATCTTCTTTATCATGCTAGGATTAGCAGGAAAAAGCAAAAAATTTCAGAATTGCACCTTGCAATGTGGAGATATTACTGTTTGTGCATGTACAATATTCATTGATTTTTGCCATTGAAAAACGTCCAGAAATGTTTGAAGCTACTGACTGAATGAAAGGAGCTGGCATCTCACTCTCTTTGAATCTTCTTTATCATGCTAGGATTAGCAGGAAAAAGCAAAAAATTTCAGAATTGCACCTTGCAATGTGGAGATATTGCTGTTTGTGTATTTACAATATTCATTGATTTTTGCCATTGAAAAACGTCCAGAAATGTTTGAAGCTACTGACTGAATGAAAGGAGCTGGCATCTCACTCTCTTTGAATTTTCTTTATCATGCTAGGATTAGCAGGAAAAAGCAAAAAATTTCAGAATTGCACCTTGCAATGTGGAGATATTACTGTTTGTGCATTTACAATATTCAATGATTTTTGCCATTGAAAAACATGTTATTCATATACCAGAAATGTTTGAAGCTACTGACTGAATGAAAGGAGCTGGCATCTCACTCTCTTTGAATCTTCTTTATCATGCTAGGATTAGCAGGAAAAAGCAAAAAATTTCAGAATTGCACCTTGCAATGTGGAGATATTACTGTTTGTGCATTTACAATATTCATTGATTTTTGCCATTGAAAAACGTCCAGAAATGTTTGAAGCTACTGACTGAATGAAAGGAGCTGGCATCTCACTCTCTTTGAATCTTCTTTATCATGCTAAGATTAGCAGGAAAAAGCAAAAAAATTCAGAATTGCACCTTGCAATGTGGATATATTACTGTTTGTGCATTTACAATATTCATTGATTTTTGCCATTGAAAAACTTCATGTTATTCATATACCAGAAATGTTTGAAGCTACTGACTGAATGAAAGGAGCTGGCATCTCACTCTCTTTGAATCTTCTTTATCATGCTAGGATTAGCAGGAAAAAGCAAAAAATTTCAGAATTGCACCTTGCAATTTGGAGATATTACTGTTTGTGCATTTACAATATTCATTGATTTTTGCCATTGAAAAACATCATGTTATTCATATACCAGAAATGTTTGAAGCTACTGACTGAATGAAAGGAGCTGGCATCTCACTCTCTTTGAATCTTCTTTATCATGCTAGGATTAGCAGGAAAAATCAAAAAATTTCAGAATTGCACCTTGCAATGTGGAGATATTACTGTTTGTGCATTTACAATATTCATTGATTTTTGCCATTGAAAAACGTCCAGAAATGTTTGAAGCTACTGACTGAATGAAAGGAGCTGGCATCTCACTCTCTTTGAATCTTCTTTATCATGCTAAGAGGAGCAGGAAAAAGCAAAAAATTTCAGAATTGCACCTTGCAATGTGGAGATATTACTGTTTGTGCATTTACAATATTCATTGATTTTTGCCATTGAAAAACGTCCAGAAATGTTTGAAGCTACTGACTGAATGAAAGGAGCTGGCATCTCACTCTCTTTGAATCTTCTTTATCATGCTAGGATTAGCAGGAAAAAGCAAAAAATTTCAGAATTGCACCTTGCAATGTGGAGATATTACTGTTTGTGCATTTACAATATTCATTGATATTTGCCATTGAAAAACGTCCAGAAATGTTTGAAGCTACTGACTGAATGAAAGGAGCTGGCATCTCACTCTTTGAATCTTCTTTATCATGCTAGGATTAGCAGGAAAAAGCAAAAAATTTCAGAATTGCACCTTGCAATGTGGAGATATTACTGTTTGTGCATTTACAATATTCATTGATTTTTGCCATTGAAAAACGTCATGTTATTCATATACCAGAAATGTTTGAAGCTACTGACTGAATGAAAGGAGCTGGCATCTCACTCTCTTTGAATCTTCTTTATCATGCTAGGATTAGCAGGAAAAAGCAAAAAATTTCAGAATTGCACCTTGCAATGTGGAGATATTACTGTTTGTGCATTTACAATATTCATTGATTTTTGCCATTGAAAAACATCATGTTATTCATATACCAGAAATGTTTGAAGCTACTGACTGAATGAAAGGAGCTGGCATCTCACTCTCTTTGAATCTTCTTTATCATGCTAGGATTAGCAGGAAAAAGCAAAAAATTTCAGAATTGCACCTTGCAATGTGGAGATATTACTGTTTGTGCATTTACAATATTCATTGATTTTTGCCATTGAAAAACGTCCAGAAATGTTTGAAGCTACTGACTGAATGAAAGGAGCTGGCATCTCACTCTCTTTGAATCTTCTTTATCATGCTAGGATTAGCACGAAAAAGCAAAAAATTTCAGAATTGCACCTTGCAATGTGGAGATATTACTGTTTGTGCATTTACAATATTCATTGATTTTTGCCATTGAAAAACGTCCAGAAATGTTTGAAGCTACTGACTGAATGAAAGGAGCTGGCATCTCACTCTCTTTGAATCTTCTTTATAATGCTAGGATTAGCAGGAAAAAGCAAAAAATTTCAGAATTGCACCTTGCAATGTGGAGATATTACTGTTTGTGCATTTACAATATTCATTGATTTTTGCCATTGAAAAACATCATGTTATTCATATACCAGAAATGTTTGAAGCTACTGACTGAATGAAAGGAGCTGGCATCTCACTCTCTTTGAATCTTCTTTATCATGCTAGGATTAGCAGGAAAAAGCAAAAAATTTCAGAATTGCACCTTGCAATGTGGAGATATTACTGTTTGTGCATGTACAATATTCATTGATTTTTGCCATTGAAAAACGTCCAGAAATGTTTGAAGCTACTGACTGAATGAAAGGAGCTGGCATCTCACTCTCTTTGAATCTTCTTTATCATGCTAGGATTAGCAGGAAAAAGCAAAAAATTTCAGAATTGCACCTTGCAATGTGGAGATATTGCTGTTTGTGTATTTACAATATTCATTGATTTTTGCCATTGAAAAACGTCCAGAAATGTTTGAAGCTACTGACTGAATGAAAGGAGCTGGCATCTCACTCTCTTTGAATTTTCTTTATCATGCTAGGATTAGCAGGAAAAAGCAAAAAATTTCAGAATTGCACCTTGCAATGTGGAGATATTACTGTTTGTGCATTTACAATATTCAATGATTTTTGCCATTGAAAAACATGTTATTCATATACCAGAAATGTTTGAAGCTACTGACTGAATGAAAGGAGCTGGCATCTCACTCTCTTTGAATCTTCTTTATCATGCTAGGATTAGCAGGAAAAAGCAAAAAATTTCAGAATTGCACCTTGCAATGTGGAGATATTACTGTTTGTGCATTTACAATATTCATTGATTTTTGCCATTGAAAAACGTCCAGAAATGTTTGAAGCTACTGACTGAATGAAAGGAGCTGGCATCTCACTCTCTTTGAATCTTCTTTATCATGCTAAGATTAGCAGGAAAAAGCAAAAAAATTCAGAATTGCACCTTGCAATGTGGATATATTACTGTTTGTGCATTTACAATATTCATTGATTTTTGCCATTGAAAAACTTCATGTTATTCATATACCAGAAATGTTTGAAGCTACTGACTGAATGAAAGGAGCTGGCATCTCACTCTCTTTGAATCTTCTTTATCATGCTAGGATTAGCAGGAAAAAGCAAAAAATTTCAGAATTGCACCTTGCAATTTGGAGATATTACTGTTTGTGCATTTACAATATTCATTGATTTTTGCCATTGAAAAACATCATGTTATTCATATACCAGAAATGTTTGAAGCTACTGACTGAATGAAAGGAGCTGGCATCTCACTCTCTTTGAATCTTCTTTATCATGCTAGGATTAGCAGGAAAAATCAAAAAATTTCAGAATTGCACCTTGCAATGTGGAGATATTACTGTTTGTGCATTTACAATATTCATTGATTTTTGCCATTGAAAAACGTCCAGAAATGTTTGAAGCTACTGACTGAATGAAAGGAGCTGGCATCTCACTCTCTTTGAATCTTCTTTATCATGCTAGGATTAGCAGGAAAAAGCAAAAAATTTTAGAATTGCACCTTGCAATGTGGAGATATTACTGTTTGTGCATTTACAATATTCATTGATTTTTGCCATTGAAAAACGTCTAGAAATGTTTGAAGCTACTGACTGAATGAAAGGAGCTGGCATCTCACTCTCTTTGAATCTTCTTTATCATGCTAGGATTAGCAGGAAAAAGCAAAAAATTTCAGAATTGCACCTTGCAATGTGGAGATATTACTGTTTGTGCATTTACAATATTCATTGATTTTTGCCATTGAAAAACATCATGTTATTCATATACCAGAAATGTTTGAAGCTACTGACTGAATGAAAGGAGCTGGCATCTCACTCTCTTTGAATCTTCTTTATCATGCTAGGATTAGCAGGAAAAACAAAAAATTTCAGAATTGCACCTTGCAATGTGGAGATATTACTGTTTGTGCATTTACAATATTCATTGATTTTTGCCATTGAAAAACGTCCAGAAATGATTGAAGCTACTGACTGAATGAAAGGAGCTGGCATCTCACTCTCTTTGAATCTTCTTTGTCATGCTAAGAGGAGCAGCAAAAAGCAAAAAATTTCGGAATTGCACCTTGCAATGCGGAGAAATTACTGTTTGTGCATTTACAATATTCATTGATTTTTGCCATTGAAAAACATGTTATTCATATACCAGAAATGTTTGAAGCTACTGACTGAATGAAAGGAGCTGGCATCTCACTCTCTATGAATCTTCTTTTTTATGCTAAGAGGAGCAGGAAAAAGCAAAAAATTTCAGAATTGCACCTTGCAATGCGGAGAAATTAGTTTGTGCATTTACAATATTCTTTGATTTTTGCCATTGAAAAACGTCCAGAAATGTTTGAAGCTACTGACTGAATGAAAGGAGCTGGCATCTCACTCTCTTTGAATCTTCTTTATCATGCTAAGAGGAGCAGGAAAAAGCAAAAAATTTCAGAATTGCACCTTGCAATGCGGAGAAATTACTGTTTGTGCATTTACAATATTCATTGATTTTTGCCATTGAAAAACGTCCAGAAATGATTGAAGCTACTGACTGAATGAAAGGAGCTGGCATCTCACTCTCTTTGAATCTTCTTTATCATGCTAAGAGGAGCAGGAAAAAGCAAAAAATTTCAGAATTGCACCTTGCAATTTGGAGAAATTACTGTTTGTGCATTTACAATATTCATTGATTTTTGCCATTGAAAAACCATGTTATTCATATACCTGAAATGTTTGAAGCTACTGACTGAATGAAAGGAGCTGGCATCTCACTCTCTTTTAATCTTCTTTATCATGCTAAGAGCAGGAAAAAGCAAAAAATTTCAGAATTGCACCTTGCAATGCGGAGAAATTACTGTTTGTGCATTTACAATATTCATTGATTTTTGCCATTGAAAAACATCATGTTATTCATATACCAGAAATGTTTGAAGCTACTGACTGAATGAAAGGAGCTTGCATCTCACTCTCTTTGAATCTTCTTTATCATGCTAAGAGGAGCAGGAAAAAGCAAAAAATTTCAGAATTGCACCTTGCAATGCGGAGAAATTACTGTTTGTGCATTTACAATATTCATTGATTTTTGCCATTGAAAAACATCCAGAAATGTTTGAAGCTACTGACTGAATGAAAGGAGCTGGCATCTCACTCTCTTTGAATCTTCTTTATCATGCTAAGAGGAGCAGGAAAAAGCAAAAAATTTCAGAATTGCACCTTGCAATGTGGAGATATTACTGTTTGTGCATTTACAATATTCATTGATTTTTGCCATTGAAAAACGTCCAGAAATGTTTGAAGCTACTGACTGAATGAAAGGAGCTGGCATCTCACTCTCTTTGAATCTTCTTTATCATGCTAGGATTAGCAGGAAAAAGCAAAAAAATTCAGAATTGCACCTTGCAATGTGGAGATATTACTGTTTGTGCATTTACAATATTCATTGATATTTGCCATTGAAAAACGTCCAGAAATGTTTGAAGCTACTGACTGAATGAAAGGAGCTGGCATCTCACTCTTTGAATCTTCTTTATCATGCTAGGATTAGCAGGAAAAAGCAAAAAATTTCAGAATTGCACCTTGCATTGTGGAGATATTACTGTTTGTGCATTTACAATATTCATTGATTTTTGCCATTGAAAAACATCACGTTATTCATATACCAGAAATGTTTGAAGCTACTGACTGAATGAAAGGAGCTGGCATCTCACTCTCTTCGAATCTTCTTTATCATGCTAGGATTAGCAGGAAAAAGCAAAAAAATTCAGAATTGCACCTTGCAATGTGGAGATATTACTGTTTGTGCATTTACAATATTCATTGATTTTTGCCATTGAAAAACGTCTAGAAATGTTTGAAGCTACTGACTGAATGAAAGGAGCTGGCATCTCACTCTCTTTGAATCTTCTTTATCATGCTAGGATTAGCAGGAAAAAGCAAAAAATTTCAGAATTGCACCTTGCAATGTGGAGATATTACTGTTTGTGCATTTACAATATTCATTGATTTTTGCCATTGAAAAACATCATGTTATTCATATACCAGAAATGTTTGAAGCTACTGACTGAATGAAAGGAGCTGGCATCTCACTCTCTTTGAATCTTCTTTATCATGCTAGGATTAGCAGGAAAAAACAAAAAATTTCAGAATTGCACCTTGCAATGTGGAGATATTACTGTTTGTGCATTTACAATATTCATTGATTTTTGCCATTGAAAAACGTCCAGAAATGTTTGAAGCTACTGACTGAATGAAAGGAGCTGGCATCTCACTCTCTTTGAATCTTCTTTATCATGCTAGGATTAGCAGGAAAAAGCAAAAAATTTCAGAATTGCACCTTGCAATGTGGAGATCTTACTGTTTGTGCATTTACAATATTCATTGATTTTTGCCATTGAAAAACGTCCAGAAATGTTTGAAGCTACTGACTGAATGAAAGGAGCTGGCATCTCACTCTCTTTGAATCTTCTTTATCATGCTAGGATTAGCAGGAAAAAGCAAAAAATTTCAGAATTGCACCTTGCAATGTGGAGATATTACTGTTTGTGCATTTACAATATTCATTGATTTTTGCCATTGAAAAACATCATGTTATTCATATACCAGAAATGTTTGAAGCTACTGACTGAATGAAAGGAGCTGGCATCTCACTCTCTTTGAATCTTCTTTATCATGCTAGGATTAGCAGGAAAAAGCAAAAAATTTCAGAATTGCACCTTGCAATCTGGAGATATTACTGTTTGTGCATTTTCAATATTCATTGATTTTTGCCATTGAAAAACGTCCAGAAATGTTTGAAGCTACTGACTGAATGAAAGGAGCTGGCATCTCACTCTCTTTGAATCTTCTTTATCATGCTAGGATTAGCAGGAAAAAGCAAAAAATTTCAGAATTGCACCTTGCAATGTGGAGATATTACTGTTTGTGCATTTACAATATTCATTGATTTTTGCCATTGAAAAACGTCCAGAAATGTTTGAAGCTACTGACTGAATGAAAGGAGCTGGCATCTCACTCTCTTTGAATCTTCTTTATCATGCTAGGATTAGCAGGAAAAAGCAAAAGATTTCAGAATTGCACCTTGCAATGTGGAGATATTACTGTTTGTGCATTTACAATATTCATTGATTTTTGCCATTGAAAAACGTCGAGAAATGTTTGAAGCTACTGACTGAATGAAAGGAGCTGGCATCTCACTCTCTTTGAATCTTCTTTATCATGCTAGGATTAGCAGGAAAAAGCAAAAAATTTCAGAATTGCACCTTGCAATGTGGAGATATTACTGTTTGTGCATTTACAATATTCATTGTTTTTTGCCATTGAAAAACATGTTATTCATATACCAGAAATGTTTGAAGCTACTGACTGAATGAAAGGAGCTGGCATCTCACTCTCTTTGAATCTTCTTTTTCATGCTAGGATTAGCAGGAAAAAGCAAAAAATTTCAGAATTGCACCTTGCAATGTGGAGATATTGCTGTTTGTGCATTTACAATATTCATTGATTTTTGCCATTGAAAAACGTCCAGAAATGTTTGAAGCTACTGACTGAATGAAAGGAGCTGGCATCTCACTCTCTTTGAATCTTCTTTATCATGCTAGGATTAGCAGGAAAAAGCAAAAAATTTCAGAATTGCACCTTGCAATGTGGAGATATTACTGTTTGTGCATTTACAATATTCATTGATTTTTGCCATTGAAAAACGTCCAGAAATGTTTGAAGCTACTGACTGAATGAAAGGAGCTGGCATCTCACTCTCTTTGAATCTTCTTTATCATGCTAGGATTAGCAGGAAAAAGCAAAAAATTTCAGAATTGCACCTTGCAATGTGGATATATTACTGTTTGTGCATTTACAATATTCATTGATTTTTGCCATTGAAAAACTTCATGTTATTCATATACCAGAAATGTTTGAAGCTACTGACTGAATGAAAGGAGCTGGCATCTCACTCTCTTTGAATCTTCTTTATCATGCTAGGATTAGCAGGAAAAAGCAAAAAATTTCAGAATTGCACCTTGCAATTTGGAGATATTACTGTTTGTGCATTTACAATATTCATATTTTTTTGCCATTGAAAAACATCATGTTATTCATATACCAGAAATGTTTGAAGCTACTGACTGAATGAAAGGAGCTGGCATCTCACTCTCTTTGAATCTTCTTTATCATGCCAGGATTAGCAGGAAAAATGAAAAAATTTCAGAATTGCACCTTGCAATGTGGAGATATTACTGTTTGTGCATTTACAATATTCATTGATTTTTGCCATTGAAAAACGTCCAGAAATGTTTGAAGCTACTGACTGAATGAAAGGAGCTGGCATCTCACTCTCTTTGAATCTTCTTTATCATGCTAGGATTAGCAGGAAAAAGCAAAAAATTTCAGAATTGCACCTTGCAATGTGGAGATATTACTGTTTGTGCATTTACAATATTCATTGATTTTTGCCATTGAAAAACGTCTAGAAATGTTTGAAGCTACTGACTGAATGAAAGGAGCTGGCATCTCACTCTCTTTGAATCTTCTTTATCATGCTAGGATTAGCAGGAAAAAGCAAAAAATTTCAGAATTGCACCTTGCAATGTGGAGATATTACTGTTTGTGCATTTACAATATTCATTGATTTTTGCCATTGAAAAACATCATGTTATTCATATACCAGAAATGTTTGAAGCTACTGACTGAATGAAAGGAGCTGGCATCTCACTCTCTTTGAATCTTCTTTATCATGCTAGGATTAGCAGGAAAAAGCAAAAAATTTCAGAATTGCACCTTGCAATGTGGAGATATTACTGTTTGTGCATTTACAATATTCATTGATTTTTGCCATTGAAAAACATCATGTTATTCATATACCAGAAATGTTTGAAGCTACTGACTGAATGAAAGGAGCTGGCATCTCACTCTCTTTGAATCTTCTTTATCATGCTAGGATTAGCAGGAAAAAGCAAAAAATTTCAGAATTGCACCTTGCAATGTGGAGATATTACTGTTTGTGCATTTACAATATTCATTGATTTTTGCCATTGAAAAACATCATGTTATTCATATACCAGAAATGTTTGAAGCTACTGACTGAATGAAAGGAGCTGGCATCTCACTCTCTTTGAATCTTCTTTATCATGCTAGGATTAGCAGGAAAAAGCAAAAAATTTCAGAATTGCACCTTGCAATCTGGAGATATTACTGTTTGTGCATTTTCAATATTCATTGATTTTTGCCATTGAAAAACGTCCAGAAATGTTTGAAGCTACTGACTGAATGAAAGGAGCTGGCATCTCACTCTCTTTGAA
Source organism: Phyllobates terribilis (assembly GCF_046119375.1). Classification (NCBI taxonomy): domain Eukaryota; kingdom Metazoa; phylum Chordata; class Amphibia; order Anura; family Dendrobatidae; genus Phyllobates; species Phyllobates terribilis. The sequence goes on along the minus strand of NW_027363115.1, from coordinate 862,489 downwards.
TCTTCTTTATCATGCTAGGATTAGCAGGAAAAAGCAAAAAATTTCAGAATTGCACCTTGCAATGTGGAGATATTACTGTTTGTGCATTTACAATATTCATTGATTTTTGCCATTGAAAAACGTCCAGAAATGTTTGAAGCTACTGACTGAATGAAAGGAGCTGGCATCTCACTCTCTTTGAATCTTCTTTATCATGCTAGGATTAGCAGGAAAAAGCAAAAGATTTCAGAATTGCACCTTGCAATGTGGAGATATTACTGTTTGTGCATTTACAATATTCATTGATTTTTGCCATTGAAAAACGTCGAGAAATGTTTGAAGCTACTGACTGAATGAAAGGAGCTGGCATCTCACTCTCTTTGAATCTTCTTTATCATGCTAGGATTAGCAGGAAAAAGCAAAAAATTTCAGAATTGCACCTTGCAATGTGGAGATATTACTGTTTGTGCATTTACAATATTCATTGTTTTTTGCCATTGAAAAACATGTTATTCATATACCAGAAATGTTTGAAGCTACTGACTGAATGAAAGGAGCTGGCATCTCACTCTCTTTGAATCTTCTTTTTCATGCTAGGATTAGCAGGAAAAAGCAAAAAATTTCAGAATTGCACCTTGCAATGTGGAGATATTGCTGTTTGTGCATTTACAATATTCATTGATTTTTGCCATTGAAAAACATCCAGAAATGTTTGAAACTACTGACTGAATGAAAGGAGCTGGCATCTCACTCTCTTTGAATCTTCTTTATCATGCTAGGATTAGCAGGAAAAAGCAAAAAATTTCAGAATTGCACCTTGCAATGTGGAGATATTACTGTTTGTGCATTTACAATATTCATTGATTTTTGCCATTGAAAAACGTCCAGAAATGTTTGAAGCTACTGACTGAATGAAAGGAGCTGGCATCTCACTCTCTTTGAATCTTCTTTATCATGCTAGGATTAGCAGGAAAAAGCAAAAAATTTCAGAATTGCACCTTGCAATGTGGATATATTACTGTTTGTGCATTTACAATATTCATTGATTTTTGCCATTGAAAAACTTCATGTTATTCATATACCAGAAATGTTTGAAGCTACTGACTGAATGAAAGGAGCTGGCATCTCACTCTCTTTGAATCTTCTTTATCATGCTAGGATTAGCAGGAAAAAGCAAAAAATTTCAGAATTGCACCTTGCAATTTGGAGATATTACTGTTTGTGCATTTACAATATTCATTGATTTTTGCCATTGAAAAACATCATGTTATTCATATACCAGAAATGTTTGAAGCTACTGACTGAATGAAAGGAGCTGGCATCTCACTCTCTTTGAATCTTCTTTATCATGCTAGGATTAGCAGGAAAAATGAAAAAATTTCAGAATTGCACCTTGCAATGTGGAGATATTACTGTTTGTGCATTTACAATATTCATTGATTTTTGCCATTGAAAAACGTCCAGAAATGTTTGAAGCTACTGACTGAATGAAAGGAGCTGGCATCTCACTCTCTTTGAATCTTCTTTATCATGCTAGGATTAGCAGGAAAAAGCAAAAAATTTCAGAATTGCACCTTGCAATGTGGAGATATTACTGTTTGTGCATTTACAATATTCATTGATTTTTGCCATTGAAAAACGTCTAGAAATGTTTGAAGCTACTGACTGAATGAAAGGAGCTGGCATCTCACTCTCTTTGAATCTTCTTTATCATGCTAGGATTAGCAGGAAAAAGCAAAAAATTTCAGAATTGCACCTTGCAATGTGGAGATATTACTGTTTGTGCATTTACAATATTCATTGATTTTTGCCATTGAAAAACATCATGTTATTCATATACCAGAAATGTTTGAAGCTACTGACTGAATGAAAGGAGCTGGCATCTCACTCTCTTTGAATCTTCTTTATCATGCTAGGATTAGCAGGAAAAAGCAAAAAATTTCAGAATTGCACCTTGCAATGTGGAGATATTACTGTTTGTGCATTTACAATATTCATTGATTTTTGCCATTGAAAAACATCATGTTATTCATATACCAGAAATGTTTGAAGCTACTGACTGAATGAAAGGAGCTGACATCTCACTCTCTTTGAATCTTCTTTATCATGCTAGGATTAGCAGGAAAAAGCAAAAAAATTCAGAATTGCACCTTGCAATCTGGAAATATTACTGTTTGTGCATTTACAATATTCATTGATTTTTGCCATTGAAAAACGTCCAGAAATGTTTGAAGCTACTGACTGAATGAAAGGAGCTGGCATCTCACTCTCTTTGAATCTTCTTTATCATGCTAGGATTAGCAGGAAAAAGCAAAAAATTTCAGAATTGCACCTTGCAATGTGGAGATATTACTGTTTGTGCATTTACAATATTCATTGATTTTTGCCATTGAAAAACGTCCAGAAATGTTTGAAGCTACTGACTGAATGAAAGGAGCTGGCATCTCACTCTCTTTGAATCTTCTTTATCATGCTAGGATTAGCAGGAAAAAGCAAAAAATTTCAGAATTGCACCTTGCAATGTGGAGATATTACTGTTTGTGCATTTACAATATTCATTGATTTTTGCCATTGAAAAACGTCCAGAAATGTTTGAAGCTACTGACTGAATGAAAGGAGCTGGCATCTCACTCTCTTTGAATCTTCTTTATCATGCTAGGATTAGCAGGAAAAAGCAAAAAATTTCAGAATTGCACCTTGCAATGTGGAGATATTACTGTTTGTGCATTTACAATATTCATTGATTTTTGCCATTGAAAAACGTCCAGAAATGTTTGAAGCTACTGACTGAATGAAAGGAGCTGGCATCTCACTCTCATTGAATCTTCTTTATCATGCTAGGATTAGCAGGAAAAAGCAAAAAATTTCAGAATTGCACCTTGCAATGTGGAGATATTACTGTTTGTGCATTTACAATATTCATTGATTTTTGCCATTGAAAAACATCATGTTATTCATATACCAGAAATGTTTGAAGCTACTGACTGAATGAAAGGAGCTGGCATCTCACTCTCTTTGAATCTTCTTTATCATGCTAGGATTAGCAGGAAAAAGCAAAAAATTTCAGAATTGCACCTTGCAATGTGGAGATATTACTGTTTGTGCATTTACAATATTCATTGATTTTTGCCATTGAAAAACATCATGTTATTCATATACCAGAAATGTTTGAAGCTACTGACTGAATGAAAGGAGCTGGCATCTCACTCTCTTTGAATCTTCTTTATCATGCTAGGATTAGCAGGAAAAAGTAAAAAATTTCAGAATTGCACCTTGCAATGTGGAGATATTACTGTTTGTGCATTTACAATATTCATTGATTTTTGCCATTGAAAAACGTCCAGAAATGTTTGAAGCTACTGACTGAATGAAAGGAGCTGGCATCTCACTCTCTTTGAATCTTCTTTATCATGCTAGGATTAGCAGGAAAAAGCAAAAAATTTCAGAATTGCACCTTGCAATGTGGAGATATTACTGTTTGTGCATTTACAATATTCATTGATTTTTGCCATTGAAAAACGTCCAGAAATGTTTGAAGCTACTGACTGAATGAAAGGAGCTGGCATCTCACTCTCTTTGAATCTTCTTTATCATGCTAGGATTAGCAGGAAAAAGCAAAAAATTTCAGAATTGCACCTTGCAATGTGGAGATATTACTGTTTGTGCCTTTACAATATTCATTGATTTTTGCCATTGAAAAACGTCCAGAAATGTTTGAAGCTACTGACTGAATGAAAGGAGCTGGCATCTCACTCTCTTTGAATCTTCTTTATCATGCTAGGATTAGCAGGAAAAAGCAAAAAATTTCAGAATTGCACCTTGCAATGTGGAGATATTACTGTTTGTGCATTTACAATATTCATTGATTTTTGCCATTGAAAAACATCATGTTATTCATATACCAGAAATGTTTGAAGCTACTGACTGAATGAAAGGAGCTGGCATCTCACTCTCTTTGTTTTACCATATTTTTTTTATTTTTAATAAACAATTTAACAGGGGAATAACAATCGTAGCATAAAAGTAGTGACAAAAGAATATTCGTAATAAGGGATAAATTCTGAGGGTAGGGGAAAGGGAAAGGGTACAAACGGCAATGGATAAGCAGGAAAGATGGGAGAAATTTGTTCGTCAAATAGTATATACGATAGTACATAAACTTGAACAATTTAAACACACATTACTATCATTAGCAAAAATTAAACATATTAATGAGCTAAGCATGACACACATTAAGATGTTCCAGGATTATGAGAGGGTTGAGGGAACTTAGTGAGCCAAATATCCCACTTCCTAGAGAATTTAAGTAAGTTATTGTTGATAAGGGCAAATCTGAGTTCAAATATTCTATGGAGATTCATCTTATCAACTAAGTCCTCCAAAGTGGGGACATGTGACTTTCTCCAATAAAAAGCCAATGCGTTCTTACATACTGAGAATAAGTGAATCACCAAAGATCTTTCAAACGACTTATATGATTCGAGATCCAAGGATAGTAAAGCCATTTGAGGGGTCAATACTAAAGGTCTGCCTAAAAGATCATCTACCAAAGAAGAGATCTGAGCCCATAGATTCCGGATTTTAGGGCAGCTCCAAAAGAGATGTAAAAGATCTCCCCTAAGGCCGCACTCACTCCAACAAAGGGGAGAGTTGCTGGGCTTTATATGGTGGAGCCTGATTGGAGTGTAATACCATCTGGTTAGAATTTTGAAGTAGGCCTCTTGTAAGGGCATAGATATATTAGAGGCTTGAGAAAAAAGAACAGCACTCTCCCATTGATCGGATTGGAAATTGAGTTTTAGGTCTTTTTCCCAACGTATCATGTAGAGGTGTTTTTGGAAGGAAAGATCATTATTGAAGCTGTTATATATGTGTCCCAGGCTCCAAAAAATTTTGTGGGATGGGTTGCTTAACAGGTTCACCGAGGTTTCAGAAACAATAAGTTTACCAGAAGTAAATTCCAGAATAATGCTCTTTAAATGAGAGTATAAAAAGAAATCAGAAGAAGGTAAGTTGAATCTTTTTTTAAGAATTTGGAAAGGAATAAAGGCAGAAGCTTCATAGAAGTCTCCAATTTTCCTTAACCCTTTATTGTCCCACTGATCTGGAATGGAAGAGTTATACAGATCAGCAACAAAACCAATTGGAAAATTTTTGACAAAAGAAAACTTATCCATATCAGAATCTCTTAGGGGACTCTTTTTCTTTCTTTTGGCGATTTTTTTCCAGGCGTCAATAATCGCCTGGAAAATAGGATGGGAAGAATCATGAGTGCACTGTTTAAAGAGATGCCTAAGTAACAATTCACGGGGAGAAGAGCCATTATTTAAGAAGGTCTCCAGAGTCATCCAAGCTGGGGGACTGTCAGAATTAAACCAATTACTGCTCTGTTTGATGAGGTTTGCCAAATAGTAAGCGGAAATATTAGGGTGGCTCAGACCTCCGTTACATTTATTCTTGTACAATATATCTGCAGATATCCTCGCACGTTTATTATCCCAGACATAGGAATTAATCTGATTTTGAATTTTTTGAATAAAGATGTGAGAAATAGTTAAAGGTAAGTTGCGGAAAAAATACAAGATTTTGGGTAGAACAAACATCTTAATAGAGAGGACTCTACCCCACCATGACAAATCTCTTTTCAAAAAATCCATCAAATCTCCGCGGACGATATCCTCAATCAGAACCAGGTTGTCAGAAATTGTTGAGTTAATAGTTTTACCAATACTGATCCCCAAATAAGTCAGATTGCGTTTAGCCAAACCGAAGGAAAATCTCGAGTGTAAAACCTCTCTCGTCTGGCGGTCCAGATTAATGTTTAAAAGTTTAGACTTCTCATTATTGATCTTAAAATAATAAATCTGAGAGAATAGTTCTAGAACCTTCGAAACTTCCGCAACCGACTTTACTGGGTCCAGCAAGGAAAGCATAACATCATCTGCAAAGAGGCCAATTTTAAATTCTCGAGATGGGGTAGAAATCCCCCTAATGTCAGTGTTTTCTCTAATCCTCTGTGCCAAAGGCTCCATAGCCAAGACAAAGAGAAGGGGGGAAAGTGGGCAACCCTGTCTAGTACCATTTGTGATAGGGATTGGGTTTGAGAGATAATTGTTAACATAAATTTTTGCTTGGGGGTTAGAATAGAGGGCCATAATTGAAGAGAGAAATTTGTTATCAAAACCGAATTTAATAAGGGTGAGTTTAAGGTATAGCCAATTTAACCTGTCGAAAGCTTTTTCAGCGTCTAAAGCAAGCAATGAAGTTGGGAGTTTCGCCGTATTTATCACCTTAATAATATTCAGAAGTCTTCCAGAGCCATCAGTTGCTTGCCTCCCACCAACGAAGCCAATCTGATCGTCGTTGATGAGAGATGGGAGAATAGTCGATAAACGATTGGCCAGAATTTTCGAATATATCTTAATATCAGTGTTAATTAGCGAAATGGGCCTATAATTTTTAACATTATCTCTCTCATCCTTAGACTTGGGTATTAGGGTAATGGTGGCTTCCAGCATTTCTGAGGGGAAGGAGCTTATTGAGGAAGCATGATTGAAAATTTTCGTGAGAGGGGAAGAAAGTAGGTCACAAAAAGTTTTATAATACTCATTGATGAACCCATCTGGACCCGGAGCCTTGAAATCTTTAAGTTGCTTTATTGTGTTAATAATTTCAAGGTTAGAAAAAGGCTTATTCAATGACTCGTGATCCAGAGGGCTCAATTTCGATAGGTTAATGGAGGATAAAAATTTGTTGATTGCATCTGGGTGAGGATGGGGAATTAGAGGATCAGTTTTGATGTTGTAGAGTTTTTTGTAAAAGTCTGCAAGCTGGTTCACTATATCTTTAGGGTGGCAAAACGTTATTCCACTATTGTTTTTTATTTTATCTATTCTATTAATTGCTCTTTTACATTTGACTAGGTGGGCCATAAAGCGGGTAGGTTTATTTAGAGCCGCATAGTAATTAAATTTTGATTTCCGAATAATTGCATCATAGGAGGAAGAAATTTCTGATTTTAGCTCTACCCTTAAATTTAAGAGCTCTTTTTGAATTATTGGGGAAGGGGAAGGAAGATTAATTTGCTCTAATTCTTTTTCCCTAATCACTTTTTGAAGAGAATTAATTTTTGTTCTTTTTTCTTTTTTTTCAGATGAAGATATCTGCATTAGTACACCACGAAGGACGGCCTTGTGAGCACACCAACTGGAGAAGGGATTAGATAAATCTGGGGTATCATTTTCCCTAAAATAATCTGAAATAGCTTTTTCAATAATTTTTTTGTTCTTGGGGTTATGAATAAGTGAAGATCTACATTTCCAAAGAAATCCATTTTTAATAAGAGGACCAATATGAATTTCACATGACGTAGGGGCATGATCTGATAGAGACCTAAGGCCTATAGATACGTTAGAGAATTTGGGTAAAGAAAAGACATCAGTTATTATTAAGTCAATTCTAGAGGCCGTTTGGTGCGCATCCGAAAAGTGGGAGAATTCTTTGGAGGTAGTTTGCAGACATCTAAATGTATCAAATAGTTCATTTTTATAAAGCCAATTATTTAACGTCGGGTATAGGTGACGGCTGGGGGAGGAAGAGTCCATATGCCCGTCCGGGACCATGTTGAAGTCTCCTAAAAAAATCAATTCGCCTCTCCTAACCTCTTCAACCTTTCTAAAAACCTTGTTCAAAAAGGGTATTTGCTTTTTATTTGGGGCGTATAAGTTAACAACAGTGCACTCATGATTATTCAGTTTACAGAGCAATATATGGAACCTTCCATTGACATCTTTATGCTGATCTAAAAACTCAAATGGGACAGAATCTCTGATCACTGTAGCTACACCGGCTTTTTTCCGGTCGCTAGTGGATTCAAATATATGAGGGTAGCGTTTGTGGGTAAAGGTAGGGTGTTTCCCCTCGGCAAACCTTGTCTCCTGAAGACACGCAACATCAGCACCAAGATGACCCAATTCCTTCCAAAGGGAGAATCTCTTATTGGGACTGTTTAGGCCTCTTACATTATAGGTGATGATCTTGATAGGCATAGGTAAATTAGTAGTCAAAGTAAGCCAAAAGGAGAGGGGTCAGTTGGTCCAACAAATTCCCAAAAAATAAGAATCAACCGACAATCAAAGCTGGAATACAATATCTCTAATATTAATTCAAAGATAGTAATAACAATAACCAAGTATTCAAAGAAAAAAGAAAAAACGAATCAAAAAATCTCCTGAGGGAACCTTCACCGTAAAGGTTCTCCCTCAGATTGGGGGGAAAAATAATGTGGACAAACCATGAAGGCCAAATGTAAAGAAGAATGATAAATTTATTATAGCATGTTAGGTGAGGTGATAGAATGAGTTTAATTTTTAAAGAGTGCTCCCGAGGGAGTAGTATTTTTCATTTCAGCGGTGGGGTGCCTTTGTAACTTTGTAGGGAATGTCTTTTATAAAATCAAAGAATTTAGGGCCTTCATCAGGATCTGTAAGAGTAAATGTTTTCCCGTTAAAGAAAATCAGCAACTTTACTGGAAAGCCCCACCTATACGGGATATTCATATCCCTCAGTCTATCTGTGGTCAATTTGTATGACCTTCTCGTATCCATGGTTTCTTTGGAAAAATCTGAGAAGATTTTTAGGTGTGAGAAAGGCTCTGGAAAAGTCCTGTTTTCCCTAATATAATTCAAGATTCTCTCTTTGGTCGAGAAAAAATGTAACCTAGCTATTACATCCCTAGGAAAATCCGAGGAGATGGAGGTCGGACGAAATAAGCGATGGGCCCTATCAATGATAAGATCCTGCTCAGAAAGGGATGGGATTGTCTTGTGAAATAAGTCTTTGACAAAAGCCGAGATATCTGAGGGAGAAACATCCTCAGATATGCCCCTAATCTTCAAGTTATTTCTTCTACTTCTATCCTCCAAATCCGCAACTTTTAATCTGAGTCTTTTAAGCTCAGATTTAATTTCTAGATTATCAGAAGAGACAGACTCTACCCTTCCCTCCACCGTTTCAAGTCTTTTAGTATTTTCCTCCAATTTAAGACCAAAAGCTTCCAAAGTAGATTTCATGGTGTCTACCTGTTTCTCGAAACCCAGTTTCATATTTCTGTCAATCGTCTTTAAAAGATTGTCCAGATATGAACCAAGGTCGGTATTTCCCAACTCTTGTAAAATGGGCATTTTGACCGGGACACTAGGCGTAGGGTCTGAGGACGAAGGGGAAAAGTCCTTTTTAGCACGTCTCTTATCTGGACTAGGATTAGGAGACGTGTCCGAGGATTCCTCCTCCGAACTCGTAGCCAGTGAAGAATACTTGTTGCTCCAGGCTCCTGGGTCCCTTCTCTTTGATGAGATGGAAATATCCATCTCTTCCACTTTTTTTTCTTTAACTACGATAGAAGGGGCAGGTTTAGCATCAGGAATTCTCTGTGGTTTTGGAGACAATAGACTTTTAGAAGATTCTTTGGTGGGAGAGATTACTTTAGAACTCTGTCTGTCTTCAGGATTTCTATGAGGTGATCTGGACTTAAGTGGACTAATAGTATTGACAGCATCTTCTGATGGATTTGAAAATGAAAAGCGTTGGGAGGACTTTGCTCTTACCACACTAGATTTAAGGGGAGCTTCCAGGGACTTTTGAGTGTTTTTTTTATTAGCCGCCATTATAAAATATTAGACCTATGAGTGTATATATATAAAAAAAAATATATAAAAATGACACTAGAAATAATTGACCTAAAGAGTGGACAAAAGACTTTAGGGTTGCAAAACGACTAGGAACAATGACTAGAAGAAATTTGCATTAAACAAATATCATTCCAACAAGAAGCAATCAATACCCTTAAAAACTGCAGAGATATGTACCCCTAGAATGCAATCCTTTAAATGCAAATCACAGTCAAAAGTATCAAAAGAAATAATGAAAATTGACCTGAGGGATAAAAATAAAAGGCACATATAGTTCTGAACAGGAAACTAATTATTATGGAGATCAGCAGTTCTGTAGAGTTCCATAGGCACCAACTGTAGTATATAAACCAGGTAACGTGGTCACAGTATATATATATGAGGGCAGTAGCAGTTCCACTTAACCCTTCCCTCCCCCTCAGGGTCAAATTCAATGTTCAAGTTGCTGTCACACTATCTATTAGCTGTTAGACCGCTTTATATGTGCTGATATAAAATCAGCACCTTGGACAGCGGAGCAGAGCGGCACTGCAGCAGGGGGCGGGAAATTCAAATGTACCAGCTGGAGATAGATGCCGGTGGCAAGTGGGATCAAAGCAGCGCTGCAATAGGGGGGGGTTGGCAGTCAATGAGAGTCAGTGGGGACCCGACACTAGAGGCACATAGGTGACAGAACGGCGCTGCGGGCAGAAGAAGGAGGCGACCGTGGGTGCCGGCGGTGTCTGTCAGCTGGGAGCCGGGAGATTCAAATAGTCCCGCAGTCAGAGGAGGGGGGAGCCACTACCAAGGGAACAGCCCTCGGATCTTCAGACACAGCTTGACAGCAGAGGGGGACACGGGCCGTGACAACCGGCGTTATCTGTCAGCCGGAGGACAAGAAGTACAGCGGCCCCACAGCAGAGGGGCAGACACCCTACCACCGGAACAGCCCCGGGATCGCGGAGATCAAGCTTCAGAGGAGGGAGAGACCGGCCGAGGACATCAGCGGTGTCTGACAGATGGGGTTGTATTTGGACAGAGCGGCCTCCCAGCAGCAGGAGAGGGATATCGCCGCTACTATATCAGCCCTGGGGTCACGGGGAGACCGACCGTGGACATCAGCGGCACCCGGGCACAGTAAAAGGAGCGGAGCGGACAACTCCTGAACAGAGGAGGGGGCACCGCCACCCCGGGAACAGCGCCGCTATGCAGAGAACAGTCACACAGGAGAGGAAGGAGCCGGGACACAGGTACCAGCGGTGGCAGTCAGCTGAAGGGGGAAGAAAGGCACAGCGGCCTCTCAGCAGCAGAAGGGGACACCGCTGCCACCAGAGCAGCCCCGGGATCACGGACAACGGACCTTCAAAACCCGGTAAGAGCCCTGGCGTCAGCCTGGGCTTATATACCTTAACTTGATGGGTGCAGACCCGCTCCGTCTCCCGGTCTCCGCGTCGTTCGGGCTTGGGGTCCCGGTCTTCAGCTGGTGTCAGGAGTCTTGTCCCCGAAGTCCTGTAGAGGCAAGGAGGCTTGATCCAAGGAGCAGTGCTGTCAAAGACTCTGGGGTCCGTGATCTATCCTATACAACGCCGGCCGGTATTTTCAATTCAGGAGTCCTGTCACCGGTCGCAGCTGGTAGTGGGGTGGCTAGCAGGCAGGGACAGCTTGCAGGCTGGCGGTCCGGTTCAGAGGGGCCGTTTTCAGAGATACAGTGTCCTGTGGGTCTAGTTAGGACTCAGTCCTTGTTACTTCCCAGCACAGGCTGCAAAAGCTGAGGTACAGAACCGGCTTGTCCCGCAGCCACCGGCACCTCACAACAGCAGAGCAGGCTTTAAGGGCTCCGTGCCACCGTCTTCAAAGTATGAATCCTCTTCAAATTGTCCAATAACAGCTGATAAGTGGTATTCCTAGGTCCAGAGGAAGGGAGTAGTGAGGGTCCCCTTGCAGAGACACACAGACCTGCAAGCCTGCAGGTCTATGTCACAATACCCACGACTGGAATGAAATCAAGGACGCTCCTCACTGCTTCCAAATGAAATATCTCCTGGAATAACGGGTCAGGGAGAGTCTTTTTAGTATCCAGATGATCCTTAGGCTTTAATCTCACTCTCTTTGAATCTTCTTTATCATGCTAGGATTAGCAGGAAAAAGCAAAAAATTTCAGAATTGCACCTTGCAATGTGGAGATATTACTGTTTGTGCATTTACAATATTCATTGATTTTTGCCATTGAAAAACGTCCAGAAATGTTTGAAGCTACTGACTGAATGAAAGGAGCTGGCATCTCACTCTCTTTGAATCTTCTTTATCATGCTAGGATTAGCAGGAAAAAGCAAAAAATTTCAGAATTGCACCTTGCAATGTGGAGATATTACTGTTTGTGCATTTACAATATTCATTGATTTTTGCCATTGAAAAACATCCAGAAATGTTTGAAGCTACTGACTGAATGAAAGGAGCTGGCATCTCACTCTCTTTGAATCTTCTTTATCATGCTAGGATTAGCAGGAAAAAGCAAAAAAATTCAGAATTGCACCTTGCAATGTGGAGATATTACTGTTTGTGCATTTACAATATTCATTGATTTTTGCCATTGAAAAACATCATGTTATTCATATACCAGAAATGTTTGAAGCTACTGACTGAATGAAAGGAGCTGGCATCTCACTCTCTTTGAATCTTCTTTATCATGCTAGGATTAGCAGGAAAAAGCAAAAAATTTCAGAATTGCACCTTGCAATGTGGAGATATTACTGTTTGTGCATTTACAATATTCATTGATTTTTGCCATTGAAAAACGTCCAGAAATGTTTGAAGCTACTGACTGAATGAAAGGAGCTGGCATCTCACTCTCTTTGAATCTTCTTTATCATGCTAGGATTAGCAGGAAAAAGCAAAAAATTTCAGAATTGCACCTTGCAATGTGGAGATATTACTGTTTGTGCATTTACAATATTCATTGATTTTTGTCATTGAAAAACATCATGTTATTCATATACCAGAAATGTTTGAAGCTGCTGACTGAATGAAAGGAGCTGGCATCTCACTCTCTTTGAATCTTCTTTATAATGCTAGGATTAGCAGGAAAAAGTAAAAAATTTCAGAATTGCACCTTGCAATGTGGAGATATTACTGTTTGTGCATTTACAATATTCATTGATTTTTGCCATTGAAAAACGTCCAGAAATGTTTGAAGCTACTGACTGAATGAAAGGAGCTGGCATCTCACTCTCTTTGAATCTTCTTTATCATGCTATGATTAGCAGGAAAAAGCAAAAAATTTCAGAATTGCACCTTGCAATGTGGAGATATTACTGTTTGTGCATTTACAATATTCATTGATTTTTGCCATTGAAAAACGTCCAGAAATGTTTGAAGCTACTGACTGAATGAAAGGAGCTGGCATCTCACTCTCTTTGAATCTTCTTTATCATGCTAGGATTAGCAGGAAAAAGCAAAAAATTTCAGAATTGCACCTTGCAATGTGGAGATATTACTGTTTGTGCATTTACAATATTCATTGATTTTTGCCATTGAAAAACGTCCAGAAATGTTTGAAGCTACTGACTGAATGAAAGGAGCTGGCATCTCACTCTCTTTGAATCTTCTTTATCATGCTAGGATTAGCAGGAAAAAGCAAAAAATTTCAGAATTGCACCTTGCAATGTGGAGATATTACTGTTTGTGCATTTACAATATTCATTGATTTTTGCCATTGAAAAACATCATGTTATTCATATACCAGAAATGTTTGAAGCTACTGACTGAATGAAAGGAGCTGGCATCTCACTCTCTTTGAATCTTCTTTATCATGCTAGGATTAGCAGGAAAAAGCAAAAAATTTCAGAATTGCACCTTGCAATGTGGAGATATTACTGTTTGTGCATTTACAATATTCATTGATTTTTGCCATTGAAAAACATCATGTTATTCATGTACCAGAAATGTTTGAAGCTACTGACTGAATGAAAGGAGCTGGCATCTCACTCTCTTTGAATCTTCTTTATCATGCTAGGATTAGCAGGAAAAAGCAAAAAATTTCAGAATTGCACCTTGCAATGTGGAGATATTACTGTTTGTGCATTTACAATATTCATTGATTTTTGCCATTGAAAAACGTCCAGAAATGTTTGAAGCTACTGACTGAATGAAAGGAGCTGACATCTCACTTCTTTGAATCTTCTTTATCATGCTAGGATTAGCAGGAAAAAGCAAAAAATTTCAGAATTGCACCTTGCAATGTGGAGATATTACTGTTTGTGCATTTACAATATTCATTGATTTTTGCCATTGAAAAACATCATGTTATTCATATACCAGAAATGTTTGAAGCTACTGACTGAATGAAAGGAGCTGGCATCTCACTCTCTTTGAATCTTCTTTATCATGCTAGGATTAGCAGGAAAAAGCAAAAAATTTCAGAATTGCACCTTGCAATGTGGAGATATTACTGTTTGTGCATTTACAATATTCATTGATTTTTGCCATTGAAAAACATCATGTTATTCATATACCAGAAATGTTTGAAGCTACTGACTGAATGAAAGGAGCTGGCATCTCACTCTCTTTGAATCTTCTTTATCATGCTAGGATTAGCAGGAAATAGCAAAAAATTTCAGAATTGCACCTTGCAATGTGGAGATATTACTGTTTGTGCATTTACAATATTCATTGATTTTTGCCATTGAAAAACGTCCAGAAATGTTTGAAGCTACTGACTGAATGAAAGGAGCTGACATCTCACTTCTTTGAATCTTCTTTATCATGCTAGGATTAGCAGGAAAAAGCAAAAAATTTCAGAATTGCACCTTGCAATGTGGAGATATTACTGTTTGTGCATTTACAATATTCATTGATTTTTGCCATTGAAAAACATCATGTTATTCATATACCAGAAATGTTTGAAGCTACTGACTGAATGAAAGGAGCTGGCATCTCACTCTCTTTGAATCTTCTTTATCATGCTAGGATTAGCAGGAAAAAGCAAAAAATTTCAGAATTGCACCTTGCAATGTGGAGATATTACTGTTTGTGCATTTACAATATTCATTGATTTTTGCCATTGAAAAACATCATGTTATTCATATACCAGAAATGTTTGAAGCTACTGACTGAATGAAAGGAGCTGGCATCTCACTCTCTTTGAATCTTCTTTATCATGCTAGGATTAGCAGGAAAAAGCAAAAAATTTCAGAATTGCACCTTGCAATGTGGAGATATTACTGTTTGTGCATTTACAATATTCATTGATTTTTGCCATTGAAAAACATCATGTTATTCATATACCAGAAATGTTTGAAGCTACTGACTGAATGAAAGGAGCTGGCATCTCACTCTCTTTGAATCTTCTTTATCATGCTAGGATTAGCAGGAAATAGCAAAAAATTTCAGAATTGCACCTTGCAATGTGGAGATATTACTGTTTGTGCATTTACAATATTCATTGATTTTTGCCATTGAAAAACGTCCAGAAATGTTTGAAGCTACTGACTGAATGAAAGGAGCTGACATCTCACTTCTTTGAATCTTCTTTATCATGCTAGGATTAGCAGGAAAAAGCAAAAAATTTCAGAATTGCACCTTGCAATGTGGAGATATTACTGTTTGTGCATTTACAATATTCATTGATTTTTGCCATTGAAAAACATCATGTTATTCATATACCAGAAATGTTTGAAGCTACTGACTGAATGAAAGGAGCTGGCATCTCACTCTCTTTGAATCTTCTTTATCATGCTAGGATTAGCAGGAAAAAGCAAAAAATTTCAGAATTGCACCTTGCAATGTGGAGATATTACTGTTTGTGCATTTACAATATTCATTGATTTTTGCCATTGAAAAACATCATGTTATTCATATACCAGAAATGTTTGAAGCTACTGACTGAATGAAAGGAGCTGGCATCTCACTCTCTTTGAATCTTCTTTATCATGCTAGGATTAGCAGGAAATAGCAAAAAATTTCAGAATTGCACCTTGCAATGTGGAGATATTACTGTTTGTGCATTTACAATATTCATTGATTTTTGCCTTGAAAAACGTCCAGAAATGTTTGAAGCTACTGACTGAATGAAAGGAGCTGGCATCTCACTCTCTTTGAATCTTCTTTATCATGCTAGGATTAGCAGGAAAAAGCAAAAAATTTCAGAATTGCACCTTGCAATGTGGAGATATTACTGTTTGTGCATTTACAATATTCATTGATTTTTGCCATTGAAAAACATCATGTTATTCATATACCAGAAATGTTTGAAGCTACTGACTGAATGAAAGGAGCTGGCATCTCACTCTCTTTGAATCTTCTTTATCATGCTAGGATTAGCAGGAAAAAGTAAAAAATTTCAGAATTGCACCTTGCAATGTGGAGATATTACTGTTTGTGCATTTACAATATTCATTGATTTTTGCCATTGAAAAACGTCCAGAAATATTTGAAGCTACTGACTGAATGAAAGGAGCTGGCATCTCACTCTCTTTGAATCTTCTTTATCATGCTAGGATTAGCAGGAAAAAGCAAAAAATTTCAGAATTGCACCTTGCAATGTGGAGATATTACTGTTTGTGCATTTACAATATTCATTGATTTTTGCCATTGAAAAACATCATGTTATTCATATACCAGAAATGTTTGAAGCTGCTGACTGAATGAAAGGAGCTGGCATCTCACTCTCTTTGAATCTTCTTTATAATGCTAGGATTAGCAGGAAAAAGTAAAAAATTTCAGAATTGCACCTTGCAATGTGGAGATATTACTGTTTGTGCATTTACAATATTCATTGATTTTTGCCATTGAAAAACGTCCAGAAATGTTTGAAGCTACTGACTGAATGAAAGGAGCTGGCATCTCACTCTCTTTGAATCTTCTTTATCATGCTAGGATTAGCAGGAAAAAGCAAAAAATTTCAGAATTGCACCTTGCAATGTGGAGATATTACTGTTTGTGCATTTACAATATTCATTGATTTTTCCCATTGAAAAACGTCCAGAAATGTTTGAAGCTACTGACTGAATGAAAGGAGCTGGCATCTCACTCTCTTTGAATTTTCTTTATCATGCTAGGATTAGCAGGAAAAAGCAAAAAATTTCAGAATTGCACCTTGCAATGTGGAGATATTACTGTTTGTGCATTTACAATATTCATTGATTTTTGCCATTGAAAAACGTCCAGAAATGTTTGAAGCTATTGACTGAATGAAAGGAGCTGGCATCTCACTCTCTTTGAATCTTCTTTATCATGCTAGGATTAGCAGGAAAAAGCAAAAAATTTCAGAATTGCACCTTGCAATGTGGAGATATTACTGTTTGTGCATTTACAATATTCATTGATTTTTGCCATTGAAAAACATCATGTTATTCATATACCAGAAATGTTTGAAGCTACTGACTGAATGAAAGGAGCTGGCATCTCACTCTCTTTGAATCTTCTTTATCATGCTAGGATTAGCAGGAAAAAGCAAAAAATTTCAGAATTGCACCTTGCAATGTGGAGATATTACTGTTTGTGCATTTACAATATTCATTGATTTTTGCCATTGAAAAACATCATGTTATTCATGTACCAGAAATGTTTGAAGCTACTGACTGAATGAAAGGAGCTGGCATCTCACTCTCTTTGAATCTTCTTTATCATGCTAGGATTAGCAGGAAAAAGCAAAAAATTTCAGAATTGCACCTTGCAATGTGGAGATATTACTGTTTGTGCATTTACAATATTCATTGATTTTTGCCATTGAAAAACGTCCAGAAATGTTTGAAGCTACTGACTGAATGAAAGGAGCTGACATCTCACTTCTTTGAATCTTCTTTATCATGCTAGGATTAGCAGGAAAAAGCAAAAAATTTCAGAATTGCACCTTGCAATGTGGAGATATTACTGTTTGTGCATTTACAATATTCATTGATTTTTGCCATTGAAAAACATCATGTTATTCATATACCAGAAATGTTTGAAGCTACTGACTGAATGAAAGGAGCTGGCATCTCACTCTCTTTGAATCTTCTTTATCATGCTAGGATTAGCAGGAAAAAGCAAAAAATTTCAGAATTGCACCTTGCAATGTGGAGATATTACTGTTTGTGCATTTACAATATTCATTGATTTTTGCCATTGAAAAACGTCCAGAAATGTTTGAAGCTACTGACTGAATGAAAGGAGCTGGCATCTCACTCTCTTTGAATCTTCTTTATCATGCTAGGATTAGCAGGAAAAAGCAAAAAATTTCAGAATTGCACCTTGCAATGTGGAGATATTACTGTTTGTGCATGTACAATATTCATTGATTTTTGCCATTGAAAAACATCCAGAAATGTTTGAAGCTACTGACTGAATGAAAGGAGCTGGCATCTCACTCTCTTTGAATCTTCTTTATCATGCTAGGATTAGCAGGAAAAAGCAAAAAATTTCAGAATTGCACCTTGCAATGTGGAGATATTACTGTTTGTGCATTTACAATATTCATTGATTTTTGCCATTGAAAAACATCATGTTATTCATATACCAGAAATGTTTGAAGCTACTGACTGAATGAAAGGAGCTGGCATCTCACTCTCTTTGAATCTTCTTTATCATGCTGGGATTAGCAGGAAAAAGCAAAAAATTTCAGAATTGCACCTTGCAATGTGGAGATATTACTGTTTGTGCATTTACAATATTCATTGATTTTTGCCATTGAAAAACGTCCAGAAATGTTTGAAGCTACTGACTGAATGAAAGGAGCTGACATCTCACTCTCTTTGAATCTTCTTTATCATGCTAGGATTAGCAGGAAAAAGCAAAAAAATTTCAGAATTGCACCTTGCAATGTGGAGATATTACTGTTTGTGCATTTACAATATTCATTGATTTTTGCCATTGAAAAACATCCAGAAATGTTTGAAGCTACTGACTGAATGAAAGGAGCTATCATCTCACTCTCTTTGAATCTTCTTTATCATGCTAGGATTAGCAGGAAAAAGCAAAAAATTTCAGAATTGCACCTTGCAATGTGGAGATATTACTGTTTGTGCATTTACAATATTCATTGATTTTTGCCATTGAAAAACATCATGTTATTCATATACCAGAAATGTTTGAAGCTACTGACTGAATGAAAGGAGCTGGCATCTCACTCTCTTTGAATCTTCTTTATCATGCTAGGATTAGCAGGAAAAAGCAAAAAATTTCAGAATTGCACCTTGCAATGTGGAGATATTACTGTTTGTGCATTTACAATATTCATTGATTTTTGCCATTGAAAAACGTCCAGAAATGTTTGAAGCTACTGACTGAATGAAAGGAGCTGGCATCTCACTCTCTTTGAATCTTCTTTATCATGCTAGGATTAGCAGGAAAAAGCAAAAAATTTCAGAATTGCACCTTGCAATGTGGAGATATTACTGTTTGTGCATTTACAATATTCATTGATTTTTGCCATTGAAAACATCATGTTATTCATATACCAGAAATGTTTGAAGCTGCTGACTGAATGAAAGGAGCTGGCATCTCACTCTCTTTGAATCTTCTTTATAAAGCTAGGATTAGCAGGAAAAAGTAAAAAATTTCAGAATTGCACCTTGCAATGTGGAGATATTACTGTTTGTGCATTTACAATATTCATTGATTTTTGCCATTGAAAAACGTCCAGAAATGTTTGAAGCTACTGACTGAATGAAAGGAGCTGGCATCTCACTCTCTTTGAATCTTCTTTATCATGCTAGGATTAGCAGGAAAAAGCAAAAAATTTCAGAATTGCACCTTGCAATGTGGAGATATTACTGTTTGTGCATTTACAATATTCATTGATTTTTGCCATTGAAAAACGTCCAGAAATGTTTGAAGCTACTGACTGAATGAAAGGAGCTGGCATCTCACTCTCTTTGAATTTTCTTTATCATGCTAGGATTAGCAGGAAAAAGCAAAAAATTTCAGAATTGCACCTTGCAATGTGGAGATATTACTGTTTGTGCATTTACAATATTCATTGATTTTTGCCATTGAAAAACGTCCAGAAATGTTTGAAGCTACTGACTGAATGAAAGGAGCTGGCATCTCACTCTCTTTGAATCTTCTTTATCATGCTAGGATTAGCAGGAAAAAGCAAAAAATTTCAGAATTGCACCTTGCAATGTGGAGATATTACTGTTTGTGCATTTACAATATTCATTGATTTTTGCCATTGAAAAACATCATGTTATTCATATACCAGAAATGTTTGAAGCTACTGACTGAATGAAAGGAGCTGGCATCTCACTCTCTTTGAATCTTCTTTATCATGCTAGGATTAGCAGGAAAAAGCAAAAAATTTCAGAATTGCACCTTGCAATGTGGAGATATTACTGTTTGTGCATTTACAATATTCATTGATTTTTGCCATTGAAAAACATCATGTTATTCATGTACCAGAAATGTTTGAAGCTACTGACTGAATGAAAGGAGCTGGCATCTCACTCTCTTTGAATCTTCTTTATCATGCTAGGATTAGCAGGAAAAAGCAAAAAATTTCAGAATTGCACCTTGCAATGTGGAGATATTACTGTTTGTGCATTTACAATATTCATTGATTTTTGCCATTGAAAAACGTCCAGAAATGTTTGAAGCTACTGACTGAATGAAAGGAGCTGGCATCTCACTCTCTTTGAATCTTCTTTATCATGCTAGGATTAGCAGGAAAAAGCAAAAAATTTCAGAATTGCACCTTGCAATGTGGAGATATTACTGTTTGTGCATTTACAATATTCATTGATTTTTGCCATTGAAAAACGTCCAGAAATGTTTGAAGCTACTGACTGAATGAAAGGAGCTGACATCTCACTCTCTTTGAATCTTCTTTATCATGCTAGGATTAGCAGGAAAAAGCAAAAAAATTTCAGAATTGCACCTTGCAATGTGGAGATATTACTGTTTGTGCATTTACAATATTCATTGATTTTTGCCATTGAAAAACATCCAGAAATGTTTGAAGCTACTGACTGAATGAAAGGAGCTGGCATCTCACTCTCTTTGAATCTTCTTTATCATGCTAGGATTAGCAGGAAAAAGCAAAAAATTTCAGAATTGCACCTTGCAATGTGGAGATATTACTGTTTGTGCATTTACAATATTCATTGATTTTTGCCATTGAAAAACATCATGTTATTCATATACCAGAAATGTTTGAAGCTACTGACTGAATGAAAGGAGCTGGCATCTCACTCTCTTTGAATCTTCTTTATCATGCTAGGATTAGCAGGAAAAAGCAAAAAATTTCAGAATTGCACCTTGCAATGTGGAGATATTACTGTTTGTGCATTTACAATATTCATTGATTTTTGCCATTGAAAAACGTCCAGAAATGTTTGAAGCTACTGACTGAATGAAAGGAGCTGACATCTCACTCTCTTTGAATCTTCTTTATCATGCTAGGATTAGCAGGAAAAAGCAAAAAAATTTCAGAATTGCACCTTGCAATGTGGAGATATTACTGTTTGTGCATTTACAATATTCATTGATTTTTGCCATTGAAAAACATCCAGAAATGTTTGAAGCTACTGACTGAATGAAAGGAGCTGGCATCTCACTCTCTTTGAATCTTCTTTATCATGCTAGGATTAGCAGGAAAAAGCAAAAAATTTCAGAATTGCACCTTGCAATGTGGAGATATTACTGTTTGTGCATTTACAATATTCATTGATTTTTGCCATTGAAAAACATCATGTTATTCATATACCAGAAATGTTTGAAGCTACTGACTGAATGAAAGGAGCTGGCATCTCACTCTCTTTGAATCTTCTTTATCATGCTAGGATTAGCAGGAAAAAGCAAAAAATTTCAGAATTGCACCTTGCAATGTGGAGATATTACTGTTTGTGCATGTACAATATTCATTGATTTTTGCCATTGAAAAACATCCAGAAATGTTTGAAGCTACTGACTGAATGAAAGGAGCTGGCATCTCACTCTCTTTGAATCTTCTTTATCATGCTAGGATTAGCAGGAAAAAGCAAAAAATTTCAGAATTGCACCTTGCAATGTGGAGATATTACTGTTTGTGCATTTACAATATTCATTGATTTTTGCCATTGAAAAACATCATGTT
Source organism: Phyllobates terribilis (assembly GCF_046119375.1). NCBI lineage: Eukaryota > Metazoa > Chordata > Amphibia > Anura > Dendrobatidae > Phyllobates > Phyllobates terribilis. The sequence goes on along the minus strand of NW_027363115.1, from coordinate 840,793 downwards.
ATTCATATACCAGAAATGTTTGAAGCTACTGACTGAATGAAAGGAGCTGGCATCTCACTCTCTTTGAATCTTCTTTATCATGCTGGGATTAGCAGGAAAAAGCAAAAAATTTCAGAATTGCACCTTGCAATGTGGAGATATTACTGTTTGTGCATTTACAATATTCATTGATTTTTGCCATTGAAAAACGTCCAGAAATGTTTGAAGCTACTGACTGAATGAAAGGAGCTGACATCTCACTCTCTTTGAATCTTCTTTATCATGCTAGGATTAGCAGGAAAAAGCAAAAAAAATTCAGAATTGCACCTTGCAATGTGGAGATATTACTGTTTGTGCATTTACAATATTCATTGATTTTTGCCATTGAAAAACATCCAGAAATGTTTGAAGCTACTGACTGAATGAAAGGAGCTATCATCTCACTCTCTTTGAATCTTCTTTATCATGCTAGGATTAGCAGGAAAAAGCAAAAAATTTCAGAATTGCACCTTGCAATGTGGAGATATTACTGTTTGTGCATTTACAATATTCATTGATTTTTGCCATTGAAAAACATCATGTTATTCATATACCAGAAATGTTTGAAGCTACTGACTGAATGAAAGGAGCTGGCATCTCACTCTCTTTGAATCTTCTTTATCATAGTAGGATTAGCAGGAAAAAGCAAAAAATTTCAGAATTGCACCTTGCAATGTGGAGATATTACTGTTTGTGCATTTACAATATTCATTGATTTTTGCCATTGAAAAACGTCCAGAAATGTTTGAAGCTACTGACTGAATGAAAGGAGCTGGCATCTCACTCTCTTTGAATCTTCTTTATCATGCTAGGATTAGCAGGAAAAAGCAAAAAATTTCAGAATTGCACCTTGCAATGTGGAGATATTACTGTTTGTGCATTTACAATATTCATTGATTTTTGCCATTGAAAACATCATGTTATTCATATACCAGAAATGTTTGAAGCTGCTGACTGAATGAAAGGAGCTGGCATCTCACTCTCTTTGAATCTTCTTTATAATGCTAGGATTAGCAGGAAAAAGTAAAAAATTTCAGAATTGCACCTTGCAATGTGGAGATATTACTGTTTGTGCATTTACAATATTCATTGATTTTTGCCATTGAAAAACGTCCAGAAATGTTTGAAGCTACTGACTGAATGAAAGGAGCTGGCATCTCACTCTCTTTGAATCTTCTTTATCATGCTAGGATTAGCAGGAAAAAGCAAAAAATTTCAGAATTGCACCTTGCAATGTGGAGATATTACTGTTTGTGCATTTACAATATTCATTGATTTTTGCCATTGAAAAACGTCCAGAAATGTTTGAAGCTACTGACTGAATGAAAGGAGCTGGCATCTCACTCTCTTTGAATTTTCTTTATCATGCTAGGATTAGCAGGAAAAAGCAAAAAATTTCAGAATTGCACCTTGCAATGTGGAGATATTACTGTTTGTGCATTTACAATATTCATTGATTTTTGCCATTGAAAAACGTCCAGAAATGTTTGAAGCTACTGACTGAATGAAAGGAGCTGGCATCTCACTCTCTTTGAATCTTCTTTATCATGCTAGGATTAGCAGGAAAAAGCAAAAAATTTCAGAATTGCACCTTGCAATGTGGAGATATTACTGTTTGTGCATTTACAATATTCATTGATTTTTGCCATTGAAAAACATCATGTTATTCATATACCAGAAATGTTTGAAGCTACTGACTGAATGAAAGGAGCTGGCATCTCACTCTCTTTGAATCTTCTTTATCATGCTAGGATTAGCAGGAAAAAGCAAAAAATTTCAGAATTGCACCTTGCAATGTGGAGATATTACTGTTTGTGCATTTACAATATTCATTGATTTTTGCCATTGAAAAACATCATGTTATTCATGTACCAGAAATGTTTGAAGCTACTGACTGAATGAAAGGAGCTGGCATCTCACTCTCTTTGAATCTTCTTTATCATGCTAGGATTAGCAGGAAAAAGCAAAAAATTTCAGAATTGCACCTTGCAATGTGGAGATATTACTGTTTGTGCATTTACAATATTCATTGATTTTTGCCATTGAAAAACGTCCAGAAATGTTTGAAGCTACTGACTGAATGAAAGGAGCTGGCATCTCACTCTCTTTGAATCTTCTTTATCATGCTAGGATTAGCAGGAAAAAGCAAAAAATTTCAGAATTGCACCTTGCAATGTGGAGATATTACTGTTTGTGCATTTACAATATTCATTGATTTTTGCCATTGAAAAACGTCCAGAAATGTTTGAAGCTACTGACTGAATGAAAGGAGCTGACATCTCACTCTCTTTGAATCTTCTTTATCATGCTAGGATTAGCAGGAAAAAGCAAAAAAATTTCAGAATTGCACCTTGCAATGTGGAGATATTACTGTTTGTGCATTTACAATATTCATTGATTTTTGCCATTGAAAAACATCCAGAAATGTTTGAAGCTACTGACTGAATGAAAGGAGCTGGCATCTCACTCTCTTTGAATCTTCTTTATCATGCTAGGATTAGCAGGAAAAAGCAAAAAATTTCAGAATTGCACCTTGCAATGTGGAGATATTACTGTTTGTGCATTTACATTATTCATTGATTTTTGCCATTGAAAAACATCATGTTATTCATATACCAGAAATGTTTGAAGCTACTGACTGAATGAAAGGAGCTGGCATCTCACTCTCTTTGAATCTTCTTTATCATGCTAGGATTAGCAGGAAAAAGCAAAAAATTTCAGAATTGCACCTTGCAATGTGGAGATATTACTGTTTGTGCATTTACAATATTCATTGATTTTTGCCATTGAAAAACGTCCAGAAATGTTTGAAGCTACTGACTGAATGAAAGGAGCTGGCATCTCACTCTCTTTGAATCTTCTTTATCATGCTAGGATTAGCAGGAAAAAGCAAAAAATTTCAGAATTGCACCTTGCAATGTGGAGATATTACTGTTTGTGCATTTACAATATTCATTGATTTTTGCCATTGAAAAACATCATGTTATTCATATACCAGAAATGTTTGAAGCTGCTGACTGAATGAAAGGAGCTGGCATCTCACTCTCTTTGAATCTTCTTTATAATGCTAGGATTAGCAGGAAAAAGTAAAAAATTTCAGAATTGCACCTTGCAATGTGGAGATATTACTGTTTGTGCATTTACAATATTCATTGATTTTTGCCATTGAAAAACGTCCAGAAATGTTTGAAGCTACTGACTGAATGAAAGGAGCTGGCATCTCACTCTCTTTGAATCTTCTTTATCATGCTAGGATTAGCAGGAAAAAGCAAAAAATTTCAGAATTGCACCTTGCAATGTGGAGATATTACTGTTTGTGCATTTACAATATTCATTGATTTTTGCCATTGAAAAACGTCCAGAAATGTTTGAAGCTACTGACTGAATGAAAGGAGCTGGCATCTCACTCTCTTTGAATTTTCTTTATCATGCTAGGATTAGCAGGAAAAAGCAAAAAATTTCAGAATTGCACCTTGCAATGTGGAGATATTACTGTTTGTGCATTTACAATATTCATTGATTTTTGCCATTGAAAAACGTCCAGAAATGTTTGAAGCTACTGACTGAATGAAAGGAGCTGGCATCTCACTCTCTTTGAATCTTCTTTATCATGCTAGGATTAGCAGGAAAAAGCAAAAAATTTCAGAATTGCACCTTGCAATGTGGAGATATTACTGTTTGTGCATTTACAATATTCATTGATTTTTGCCATTGAAAAACATCATGTTATTCATATACCAGAAATGTTTGAAGCTACTGACTGAATGAAAGGAGCTGGCATCTCACTCTCTTTGAATCTTCTTTATCATGCTAGGATTAGCAGGAAAAAGCAAAAAATTTCAGAATTGCACCTTGCAATGTGGAGATATTACTGTTTGTGCATTTACAATATTCATTGATTTTTGCCATTGAAAAACGTCCAGAAATGTTTGAAGCTACTGACTGAATGAAAGGAGCTGACATCTCACTTCTTTGAATCTTCTTTATCATGCTAGGATTAGCAGGAAAAAGCAAAAAATTTCAGAATTGCACCTTGCAATGTGGAGATATTACTGTTTGTGCATTTACAATATTCATTGATTTTTGCCATTGAAAAACATCATGTTATTCATATACCAGAAATGTTTGAAGCTACTGACTGAATGAAAGGAGCTGGCATCTCACTCTCTTTGAATCTTCTTTATCATGCTAGGATTAGCAGGAAAAAGCAAAAAATTTCAGAATTGCACCTTGCAATGTGGAGATATTACTGTTTGTGCATTTACAATATTCATTGATTTTTGCCATTGAAAAACGTCCAGAAATGTTTGAAGCTACTGACTGAATGAAAGGAGCTGGCATCTCACTCTCTTTGAATCTTCTTTATCATGCTAGGATTAGCAGGAAAAAGCAAAAAATTTCAGAATTGCACCTTGCAATGTGGAGATATTACTGTTTGTGCATGTACAATATTCATTGATTTTTGCCATTGAAAAACATCCAGAAATGTTTGAAGCTACTGACTGAATGAAAGGAGCTGGCATCTCACTCTCTTTGAATCTTCTTTATCATGCTAGGATTAGCAGGAAAAAGCAAAAAATTTCAGAATTGCACCTTGCAATGTGGAGATATTACTGTTTGTGCATTTACAATATTCATTGATTTTTGCCATTGAAAAACATCATGTTATTCATATACCAGAAATGTTTGAAGCTACTGACTGAATGAAAGGAGCTGGCATCTCACTCTCTTTGAATCTTCTTTATCATGCTAGGATTAGCAGGAAAAAGCAAAAAATTTCAGAATTGCACCTTGCAATGTGGAGATATTACTGTTTGTGCATTTACAATATTCATTGATTTTTGCCATTGAAAAACGTCCAGAAATGTTTGAAGCTACTGACTGAATGAAAGGAGCTGACATCTCACTCTCTTTGAATCTTCTTTATCATGCTAGGTTTAGCAGGAAAAAGCAAAAAATTTCAGAATTGCACCTTGCAATGTGGAGATATTACTGTTTGTGCATTTACAATATTCATTGATTTTTGCCATTGAAAAACATCATGTTATTCATATACCAGAAATGTTTGAAGCTACTGACTGAATGAAAGGAGCTGGCATCTCACTCTCTTTGAATCTTCTTTATCATGCTAGGATTAGCAGGAAAAAGCAAAAAATTTCAGAATTGCACCTTGCAATGTGGAGATATTACTGTTTGTGCATTTACAATATTCATTGATTTTTGCCATTGAAAAACGTCCAGAAATGTTTGAAGCTACTGACTGAATGAAAGGAGCTGGCATCTCACTCTCTTTGAATCTTCTTTATCATGCTAGGATTAGCAGGAAAAAGCAAAAAATTTCAGAATTGCACCTTGCAATGTGGAGATATTACTGTTTGTGCATTTACAATATTCATTGATTTTTACCATTGAAAAACATCATGTTATTCATATACCAGAAATGTTTGAAGCTACTGACTGAATGAAAGGAGCTGGCATCTCACTCTCTTTGAATCTTCTTTATCATGCTAGGATTAGCAGGAAAAAGCAAAAAATTTCAGAATTGCACCTTGCAATGTGGTGATATTACTGTTTGTGCATTTACAATATTCATTGATTTTTGCCATTGAAAAACGTCCAGAAATGTTTGAAGCTACTGACTGAATGAAAGGAGCTGGCATCTCACTCTCTTTGAATCTTCTTTATCATGCTAGGATTAGCAGGAAAAAGCAAAAAATTTCAGAATTGCACCTTGCAATGTGGAGATATTACTGTTTGTGCATTTACAATATTCATTGATTTTTGCCATTGAAAAACATCCAGAAATGTTTGAAGCTACTGACTGAATGAAAGTTGCTGGCATCTCACTCTCTTTGAATCTTCTTTATCATGCTAGGATTAGCAGGAAAAAGCAAAAAATTTCAGAATTGCACCTTGCAATGTGGAGATATTACTGTTTGTGCATTTACAATATTCATTGATTTTTGCCATTGAAAAACATCATGTTATTCATATACCAGAAATGTTTGAAGCTACTGACTGAATGAAAGGAGCTGGCATCTCACTCTCTTTGAATCTTCTTTATCATGCTAGGATTAGCAGGAAAAAGCAAAAAATTTCAGAATTGCACCTTGCAATGTGGAGATATTACTGTTTGTGCATTTACAATATTCATTGATTTTTGCCATTGAAAAACGTCCAGAAATGTTTGAAGCTACTGACTGAATGAAAGGAGCTGACATCTCACTCTCTTTGAATCTTCTTTATCATGCTAGGATTAGCAGGAAAAAGCAAAAAAATTTCAGAATTGCACCTTGCAATGTGGAGATATTACTGTTTGTGCATTTACAATATTCATTGATTTTTGCCATTGAAAAACATCATGTTATTCATATATCAGAAATGTTTGAAGCTACTGACTGAATGAAAGGAGCTGGCATCTCACTCTCTTTGAATCTTCTTTATCATGCTAGGATTAGCAGGAAAAAGCAAAAAATTTCAGAATTGCACCTTGCAATGTGGAGATATTACTGTTTGTGCATTTACAATATTCATTGATTTTTGCCATTGAAAAACATCATGTTATTCATATACCAGAAATGTTTGAAGCTACTGACTGAATGAAAGGAGCTGGCATCTCACTCTCTTTGAATCTTCTTTATCATGCTAGGATTAGCAGGAAAAAGCAAAACATTTCAGAATTGCACCTTGCAATGTGGAGATATTACTGTTTGTGCATTTACAATATTCATTGATTTTTGCCATTGAAAAACGTCCAGAAATGTTTGAAGCTACTGACTGAATGAAAGGAGCTGGCATTTCACTCTCTTTGAATCTTCTTTATCATGCTAGGATTAGCAGGAAAAAGCAAAAAATTTCAGAATTGCACCTTGCAATGTGGAGATATTACTGTTTGTGCATTTACAATATTCATTGATTTTTGCCATTGAAAAACATCATGTTATTCATATACCAGAAATGTTTGAAGCTACTGACTGAATGAAAGGAGCTGGCATCTCACTCTCTTTGAATCTTCTTTATCATGCTAGGATTAGCAGGAAAAAGCAAAAAATTTCAGAATTGCACCTTGCAATGTGGAGATATTACTGTTTGTGCATTTACAATATTCATTGATTTTTGCCATTGAAAAACGTCCAGAAATGTTTGAAGCTACTGACTGAATGAAAGGAGCTGGCATCTCACTCTCTTTGAATCTTCTTTATCATGCTAGGATTAGCAGGAAAAAGCAAAAAATTTCAGAATTGCACCTTGCAATGTGGAGATATTACTGTTTGTGCATTTACAATATTCATTGATTTTTGCCATTGAAAAACATCATGTTATTCATATACCAGAAATGTTTGAAGCTACTGACTGAATGAAAGGAGCTGGCATCTCACTCTCTTTGAATCTTCTTTATCATGCTAGGATTAGCAGGAAAAAGTAAAAAATTTCAGAATTGCACCTTGCAATGTGGAGATATTACTGTTTGTGCATTTACAATATTCATTGATTTTTGCCATTGAAAAACGTCCAGAAATGTTTGAAGCTACTGACTGAATGAAAGGAGCTGGCATCTCACTCTCTTTGAATATTCTTTATCATGCTAGGATTAGCAGGAAAAAGCAAAAAATTTCAGAATTGCACCTTGCAATGTGGAGATATTACTGTTTGTGCATTTACAATATTCATTGATTTTTGCCATTGAAAAACGTCCAGAAATGTTTGAAGCTACTGACTGAATGAAAGGAGCTGGCATCTCACTCTCTTTGAATCTTCTTTATCATGCTAGGATTAGCAGGAAAAAGCAAAAAATTTCAAAATTGCACCTTGCAATGTGGAGATATTACTGTTTGTGCATTTACAATATTCATTGATTTTTGCCATTGAAAAACGTCCAGAAATGTTTGAAGCTACTGACTGAATGAAAGGAGCTGGCATCTCACTCTCTTTGAATCTTCTTTATCATGCTAGGATTAGCAGGAAAAAGCAAAAAATTTCAGAATTGCACCTTGCAATGTGGAGATATTACTGTTTGTGCATTTACAATATTCATTGATTTTTGCCATTGAAAAACATCATGTTATTCATATACCAGAAATGTTTGAAGCTACTGACTGAATGAAAGGAGCTGGCATCTCACTCTCTTTGAATCTTCTTTATCATGCTAGGATTAGCAGGAAAAAGCAAAAAATTTCAGAATTGCACCTTGCAATGTGGAGATATTACTGTTTGTGCATTTACAATATTCATTGATTTTTGCCATTGAAAAACATCCAGAAATGTTTGAAGCTACTGACTGAATGAAAGGAGCTGGCATCTCACTCTCTTTGAATCTTCTTTATCATGCTAGGATTAGCAGGAAAAAGCAAAAAATTTCAGAATTGCACCTTGCAATGTGGAGATATTACTGTTTGTGCATTTACAATATTCATTGATTTTTGCCATTGAAAAACATCATGTTATTCATATACCAGAAATGTTTGAAGCTACTGACTGAATGAAAGGAGCTGGCATCTCACTCTCTTTGAATCTTCTTTATCATGCTAGGATTAGCAGGAAAAAGCAAAAAATTTCAGAATTGCACCTTGCAATGTGGAGATATTACTGTTTGTGCATTTACAATATTCATTGATTTTTGCCATTGAAAAACGTCCAGAAATGTTTGAAGCTACTGACTGAATGAAAGGAGCTGACATCTCACTCTCTTTGAATCTTCTTTATCATGCTAGGATTAGCAGGAAAAAGCAAAAAAATTTCAGAATTGCACCTTGCAATGTGGAGATATTACTGTTTGTGCATTTACAATATTCATTGATTTTTGCCATTGAAAAACATCCAGAAATGTTTGAAGCTACTGACTGAATGAAAGGAGCTGGCATCTCACTCTCTTTGAATCTTCTTTATCATGCTAGGATTAGCAGGAAAAAGTAAAAAATTTCAGAATTGCACCTTGCAATGTGGAGATATTACTGTTTGTGCATTTACAATATTCATTGATTTTTACCATTGAAAAACGTCCAGAAATGTTTGAAGCTACTGACTGAATGAAAGGAGCTGGCATCTCACTCTCTTTGAATATTCTTTATCATGCTAGGATTAGCAGGAAAAAGCAAAAAATTTCAGAATTGCACCTTGCAATGTGGAGATATTACTGTTTGTGCATTTACAATATTCATTGATTTTTGCCATTGAAAAACGTCCAGAAATGTTTGAAGCTACTGACTGAATGAAAGGAGCTGGCATCTCACTCTCTTTGAATCTTCTTTATCATGCTAGGATTAGCAGGAAAAAGCAAAAAATTTCAGAATTGCACCTTGCAATGTGGAGATATTACTGTTTGTGCATTTACAATATTCATTGATTTTTGCCATTGAAAAACATCATGTTATTCATATACCAGAAATGTTTGAAGCTACTGACTGAATGAAAGGAGCTGGCATCTCACTCTCTTTGAATCTTCTTTATCATGCTAGGATTAGCAGGAAAAAGCAAAAAATTTCAGAATTGCACCTTGCAATGTGGAGATATTACTGTTTGTGCATTTACAATATTCATTGATTTTTGCCATTGAAAAACATCATGTTATTCATATACCAGAAATGTTTGAAGCTACTGACTGAAAGAAAGGAGCTGGCATCTCACTCTCTTTGAATCTTCTTTATCATGCTAGGATTAGCAGGAAAAAGCAAAAAATTTCAGAATTGCACCTTGCAATGTGGAGATATTACTGTTTGTGCATTTACAATATTCATTGATTTTTGCCATTGAAAAACGTCCAGAAATGTTTGAAGCTACTGACTGAATGAAAGGAGCTGACATCTCACTCTCTTTGAATCTTCTTTATCATGCTAGGATTAGCAGGAAAAAGCAAAAAATTTCAGAATTGCACCTTGCAATGTGGAGATATTACTGTTTGTGCATTTACAATATTCATTGATTTTTGCCATTGAAAAACATCATGTTATTCATATACCAGAAATGTTTGAAGCTACTGACTGAATGAAAGGAGCAGGCATCTCACTCTCTTTGAATCTTCTTTATCATGCTAGGATTAGCAGGAAAAAGCAAAAAAATTCAGAATTGCACCTTGCAATGTGGAGATATTACTGTTTGTGCATTTACAATATTCATTGATTTTTGCCAATGAAAAACGTCCAGAAATGTTTGAAGCTACTGACTGAATGAAAGGAGCTGGCATCTCACTCTCTTTGAATCTTCTTTATCATGCTAGGATTAGCAGGAAAAAGCAAAAAATTTCAGAATTGCACCTTGCAATGTGGAGATATTACTGTTTGTGCATTTACAATATTCATTGATTTTTGCCATTGAAAAACATCCAGAAATGTTTGAAGCTACTGACTGAATGAAAGGAGCTGGCATCTCACTCTCTTTGAATCTTCTTTATCATGCTAGGATTAGCAGGAAAAAGCAAAAAATTTCAGAATTGCACCTTGCAATGTGGAGATATTACTGTTTGTGCATTTACAATATTCATTGATTTTTGCCATTGAAAAACATCATGTTATTCATATACCAGAAATGTTTGAAGCTACTGACTGAATGAAAGGAGCTGGCATCTCACTCTCTTTGAATCTTCTTTATCATGCTAGGATTAGCAGGAAAAAGCAAAAAATTTCAGAATTGCACCTTGCAATGCGGAGAAATTACTGTTTGTGCATTTACAATATTCATTGATTTTTGCCATTGAAAAACGTCCAGAAATGATTGAAGCTACTGACTGAATGAAAGGAGCTGGCATCTCACTCTCTTTGAATCTTCTTTAACATGCTAAGAGGAGCAGGAAAAAGCAAAAAATTTCAGAATTGCACCTTTCAATGCGGAGAAATTACTGTTTGTGCATTTACAATATTCATTGATTTTTGCCATTGAAAAACGTCCAGAAATGTTTGAAGCTACTGACTGAATGAAAGGAGCTGGCATCTCACTCTCTTTGAATCTTCTTTATCATGCTAAGAGGAGCAGGAAAAAGCAAAAAATTTCAGAATTGCACCTTGCAATGTGGAGAAATTACTGTTTGTGCATTTACAATATTCATTGATTTTTGCCATTGAAAAACGTCCAGAAATGATTGAAGCTACTGACTGAATGAAAGGAGCTGGCTTCTCACTCTCTTTGAATCTTCTTTATCATGCTAAGAGGAGCAGGAAAAAGCAAAAAATTTCAGAATTGCACCTTGCAATGCGCAGAAATTACTGTTTGTGCATTTACATTATTCATTGATTTTTGTCATTGAAAAACATCATGTTATTCATATACCAGAAATGTTTGAAGCTACTGCCTGAATGAAAGGAGCTGGCATCTCACTCTCTTTGAATCTTCTTTACCATGCTAAGAGGAGCAGGAAAAAGCAAAAAATTTCAGAATTGCACCTTGCAATGCGGAGAAATTACTGTTTGTGCATTTACAATATTCATTGATTTTTGCCATTGAAAAACGTCCAGATATGATTGAAGCTACTGACTGAATGAAAGGAGCTGGCATCTCATTCTCTTTGAATCTTCTTTATCATGCTAAGAGGAGCAGCAAAAAGCAAAAAATTTCAGAATTGCACCTTGCAATGCGGAGAAATTACTGTTTGTGCATTTACAATATTCATTGATTTTTGCCATTGAAAAACATGTTATTCATATACCAGAAATGTTTGAAGCTACTGACTGAATGAAAGGAGCTGGCATCTCACTCTCTTTGAATCTTCTTTATCATGCTAAGAGGAGCAGGAAAAAGCAAAAAATTTCAGAATTGCACCTTGCAATGCGGAGAAATTACTGTTTGTGCATTTACAATATTCATTGATTTTTGCCATTGAAAAACATCATGTTATTCATATACCAGAAATGATTGAAGCTACTGACCGAATGAAAGGAGCTGGCATCTCACTCTCTTTGAATCTTCTTTATCATGCTAAGAGGAGCAGGAAAAAGCAAAAAATTTCAGAATTGCACCTTGCAATGCGGAGAAATTACTGTTTGTGCATTTACAATATTCATTGATTTTTGCCATTGAAAAACATCATGTTATTCATATACCAAAAATGTTTGAAGCTACTGACTGAATGAAAGGAGCTGGCATCTCTCTCTCTTTGAATCTTCATTATCATGCTAAGAGGAGCAGGAAAAAGCAAAAAATTTCAGAATTGCACCTTGCAATGCGGAGAAATTACTGTTTGTGCATTTACAATATTCATTGATTTTTGCCATTGAAAAACATCATGTTATTCATATACCAGAAATGATTGAAGCTACTGACTGAATGAAAGGAGCTGGCATCTCACTCTCTTTGAATCTTCTTTATCATGCTAGGATTAGCAGGAAAAAGCAAAAAATTTCAGAATTGCACCTTGCAATGCGGAGAAATTACTGTTTGTGCATTTACAATATTCATTGATTTTTGCCATTGAAAAACGTCCAGAAATGATTGAAGCTACTGACTGAATGAAAGGAGCTGGCATCTCACTCTCTTTGAATCTTCTTTAACATGCTAAGAGGAGCAGGAAAAAGCAAAAAATTTCAGAATTGCACCTTTCAATGCGGAGAAATTACTGTTTGTGCATTTACAATATTCATTGATTTTTGCCATTGAAAAACGTCCAGAAATGTTTGAAGCTACTGACTGAATGAAAGGAGCTGGCATCTCACTCTCTTTGAATCTTCTTTATCATGCTAAGAGGAGCAGGAAAAAGCAAAAAATTTCAGAATTGCACCTTGCAATGTGGAGAAATTACTGTTTGTGCATTTACAATATTCATTGATTTTTGCCATTGAAAAACGTCCAGAAATGATTGAAGCTACTGACTGAATGAAAGGAGCTGGCTTCTCACTCTCTTTGAATCTTCTTTATCATGCTAAGAGGAGCAGGAAAAAGCAAAAAATTTCAGAATTGCACCTTGCAATGCGCAGAAATTACTGTTTGTGCATTTACATTATTCATTGATTTTTGTCATTGAAAAACATCATGTTATTCATATACCAGAAATGTTTGAAGCTACTGCCTGAATGAAAGGAGCTGGCATCTCACTCTCTTTGAATCTTCTTTATCATGCTAAGAGGAGCAGGAAAAAGCAAAAAATTTCAGAATTGCACCTTGCAATGCGGAGAAATTACTGTTTGTGCATTTACAATATTCATTGATTTTTGCCATTGAAAAACGTCCAGATATGATTGAAGCTACTGACTGAATGAAAGGAGCTGGCATCTCATTCTCTTTGAATCTTCTTTATCATGCTAAGAGGAGCAGCAAAAAGCAAAAAATTTCAGAATTGCACCTTGCAATGCGGAGAAATTACTGTTTGTGCATTTACAATATTCATTGATTTTTGCCATTGAAAAACATGTTATTCATATACCAGAAATGTTTGAAGCTACTGACTGAATGAAAGGAGCTGGCATCTCACTCTCTTTGAATCTTCTTTTTTATGCTAAGAGGAGCAGGAAAAAGCAAAAAATTTCAGAATTGCACCTTGCAATGCGGAGAAATTAGTTTGTGCATTTACAATATTCATTGATTTTTGCCATTGAAAAACGTCCAGAAATGTTTGAAGCTACTGACTGAATGAAAGGAGCTGGCATCTCACTCTCTTTGAATCTTCTTTATCATGCTAAGAGGAGCAGGAAAAAGCAAAAAATTTCAGAATTGCACCTTGCAATGCGGAGAAATTACTGTTTGTGCATTTACAATATTCATTGATTTTTGCCATTGAAAAACGTCCAGAAATGATTGAAGCTACTGACTGAATGAAAGGAGCTGGCATCTCACTCTCTTTGAATCTTCTTTATCATGCTAAGAGGAGCAGGAAAAAGCAAAAAATTTCAGAATTGCACCTTGCAATGCGGAGAAATTACTGTTTGTGCATTTACAAAATTCATTGATTTTTGCCATTGAAAAACATCATGTTATTCATATACCAGAAATGTTTGAAGCTACTGACTGAATGAAATGAGCTGGCATCTCACTCTCTTTGAATCTTCTTTATCATGCTAAGAGGAGCAGGAAAAAGCAAAAAATTTCAGAATTGCACCTTGCAATGTGGAGAAATTACTGTTTGTGCATTTACAATATTCATTGATATTTGCCATTGAAAAACGTCCAGAAATGTTTGAAGCTACTGACTGAATGAAAGGAGCTAGCATCTCACTCTCTTTGAATCTTCTTTATCATGCTAAGAGGAGCAGGAAAAAGCAAAAAATTTCAGAATTGCACCTTGCAATGCGGAGAAATTACTGTTTGTGCATTTACAATATTCATTGATTTTTGCCATTGAAAAACGTCCAGAAATGATTGAAGCTACTGACTGAATGAAAGGAGCTGGCATCTCACTCTCTTTGAATCTTCTTTATCATGCTAAGAGGAGCAGGAAAAAGCAAAAAATTTCAGAATTGCACCTTGCAATGCGGAGAAATTACTGTTTGTGCATTTACAATATTCATTGATTTTTGCCATTGAAAAACATCATGTTATTCATATACCAGAAATGTTTGAAGCTACTGACTGAATGAAAGGAGCTGGCATCTCACTCTCTTTGAATCTTCTTTATCATGCTAAGAGGAGCAGGAAAAAGCAAAAAATTTCAGAATTGCACCTTGCAATGCGGAGAAATTACTGTTTGTGCATTTACAATATTCATTGATTTTTGCCATTGAAAAACGTCCAGAAATGATTGAAGCTACTGACTGAATGAAAGGAGCTGGCATCTCACTCTCTTTGAATCTTCTTTACCATGCAAAGAGGAGCAGGAAAAAGCAAAAAATTTCAAAATTGCACCTTGCAATGCGGAGAAATTACTGTTTGTGCATTTACAATATTCATTGATTTTTGCCATTGAAAAACGTCCAGAAATGTTTGAAGCTACTGACTGAATGAAAGGAGCTGGCATCTCACTCTCTTTGAATCTTCTTTATCATGCTAAGAGGAGCAGGAAAAAGCAAAAAATTTCAGAATTGCACCTTGCAATGCGGAGAAATTACTGTTTGTGCATTTACAATATTCATTGATTTTTGCCATTGAAAAACATCCAGAAATGTTTGAAGCTACTGACTGAATGAAAGGAGCTGGCATCTCACTCTCTTTGAATCTTCTTTATCATGCTAAGAGGAGCAGGAAAAAGCAAAAAATTTCAGAATTGCACCTTGCAATGCGGAGGAATTACTGTTTGTGCATTTACAATATTCATTGATTTTTGCCATTGAAAAATGTCCAGAAATGTTTGAAGCTACTGACTGAATGAAAGGAGCTGGCATCTCACTCTCTTTGAATCTTCTTTATCATGCTAAGAGGAGCAGGAAAAAGCAAAAAATTTCAGAATTGCACCTTGCAATGCGGCGAAATTACTGTTTGTGCATTTACAATATTCATTGATTTTTGCCATTGAAAAACATCATGTTATTCATATACCAGAAATGTTTGAAGCTACTGACTGAATGAAAGGAGCTGGCATCTCACTCTCTTTGAATCTTCTTTATCATGCTAAGAGGAGCAGGAAAAAGCAAAAAATTTCAGAATTGCACCTTGCAATGCGGAGAAATTACTGTTTGTGCATTTACAATATTCATTGATTTTTGCCATTGAAAAACATCATGTTATTCATATACCAAAAATGTTTGAAGCTACTGACTGAATGAAAGGAGCTGGCATCTCTCTCTCTTTGAATCTTCATTATCATGCTAAGAGGAGCAGGAAAAAGCAAAAAATTTCAGAATTGCACCTTGCAATGCGGAGAAATTACTGTTTGTGCATTTACAATATTCATTGATTTTTGCCATTGAAAAACATCATGTTATTCATATACCAGAAATGATTGAAGCTACTGACTGAATGAAAGGAGCTGGCATCTCACTCTCTTTGAATCTTCTTTATCATGCTAAGAGGAGCAGGAAAAAGCAAAAAATTTCAGAATTGCACCTTGCAATGCGGAGAAATGACTGTTTGTGCATTTACAATATTCATTGATTTTTGCCATTGAAAAACGTCCAGAAATATTTGAAGCTACTGACTGAATGAAAGGAGCTGGCATCTCACTCTCTTTGAATCTTCTTTATCATGCTAAGAGGAGCAGGAAAAAGCAAAAAATTTCAGAATTGCACCTTGCAAAGCGGAGAAATTACTGTTTGTGCATTTACAATATTCATTGATTTTTGCCATTGAAAAACGTCCTGAAATGTTTGAAGCTACTGACTGAATGAAAGGAGCTGGCATCTCACTCTCTTTGAATCTTCTTTATCATGCTAAGAGGAGCAGGAAAAAGCAAAAAATTTCAGAATTGCACCTTGCAATGCGGAGAAATTACTGTTTGTGCATTTACAATATTCATTGATTTTTGCCATTGAAAAACATCATGTTATTCATATACCAGAAATGTTTGAAGCTACTGACTGAATGAAAGGAGCTGGCATCTCACTCTCTTTGAATCTTCTTTATCATGCTAAGAGGAGCAGGAAAAAGCAAAAAATTTCAGAATTGCACCTTGCAATGCGGAGAAATTACTGTTTGTGCATTTACAATATTTATTGATTTTTGCCATTGAAAAACGTCCAGAAATGATTGAAGCTACTGACTGAATGAAAGGAGCTGGCATCTCACTCTCTTTGAATCTTCTTTACCATGCTAAGAGGAGCAGGAAAAAGCAAAAAATTTCAGAATTGCACCTTGCAATGCGGAGAAATTACTGTTTGTGCATTTACAATATTCATTGATTTTTGCCATTGAAAAACGTCCAGAAATGATTGAAGCTACTGACTGAATGAAAGGAGCTGGCATCTCACTCTCTTTGAATCTTCTTTATCATGCTAAGAGGAGCAGGAAAAAGCAAAAAATTTCAGAATTGCACCTTGCAATGCGGAGAAATTACTGTTTGTGCATTTACA
The DNA here is from genome assembly GCF_046119375.1 of Phyllobates terribilis. NCBI lineage: Eukaryota > Metazoa > Chordata > Amphibia > Anura > Dendrobatidae > Phyllobates > Phyllobates terribilis. Next base: position 823,916 of record NW_027363115.1, on the reverse strand, counting down.
ATATTCATTGATTTTTGCCATTGAAAAACATCATGTTATTCATATACCAGAAATGATTGAAGCTACTGACTGAATGAAAGGAGCTGGCATCTCACTCTCTTTGAATCTTCTTTATCATGCTAAGAGGAGCAGGAAAAAGCAAAAAATTTCAGAATTGCACCTTGCAATGCGGAGAAATTACTGTTTGTGCATTTACAATATTCATTGATTTTTGCCATTGAAAAACATCATGTTATTCATATACCAGAAATGATTGAAGCTACTGACTGAATGAAAGGAGCTGGCATCTCACTCTCTTTGAATCTTCTTTATCATGCTAAGAGGAGCAGGAAAAAGCCAAAAATTTCAGAATTGCACCTTGCAATGCGGAGAAATTACTGTTTGTGCATTTACAATTTTCATTGATCTTTGCCATTGAAAAACGTCCAGAAATGATTGAAGCTACTGACTGAATGAAAGGAGCTGGCATCTCACTCTCTTTGAATCTTCTTTACCATGCTAAGAGGAGCAGGAAAAAGCAAAAAATTTCAGAATTGCACCTTGCAATGCGGAGAAATTACTGTTTGTGCATTTACAATATTCATTGATTTTTGCCATTGAAAAACGTCCAGAAATGTTTGAAGCTACTGACTGAATGAAAGGAGCTGGCATCTCACTCTCTTTGAATCTTCTTTATCATGCTAAGAGGAGCAGGAAAAAGCAAAAAATTTCAGAATTGCACCTTGCAATGCGGAGAAATTACTGTTTGTGCATTTACAATATTCATTGATTTTTGCCATTGAAAAACGTCCAAAAATGTTTGAAGCTACTGACTGAATGAAAGGAGCTGGCATCTCACTCTCTTTGAATCTTCTTTATCATGCTAAGAGGAGCAGGAAAAAGCAAAAAATTTCAGAATTGCACCTTGCAATGCGGAGAAATTACTGTTTGTGCATTTACAAAATTCATTGATTTTTGCCATTGAAAAACGTAGAGAAATGTTTGAAGCTACTGACTGAATGAAAGGAGCTGGCATCTCACTCTCTTTGAATCTTCTTTATCATGCTAAGAGGAGCAGGAAAAAGCAAAAAATTTCAGAATTGCACCTTGCAATGCGGAGAAATTACTGTTTGTGCATTTACAATATTCATTGATTTTTGCCATTGAAAAACATCATGTTATTCATATACCAGAAATGTTTGAAGCTACTGACTGAATGAAAGGAGCTGGCATCTCACTCTCTTTGAATCTTCTTTATCATGCTAAGAGGAGCAGGAAAAAGCAAAAAATTTCAGAATTGCACCTTGCAATGCGGAGAAATTACTGTTTGTGCATTTACAATATTCATTGATTTTTGCCATTGAAAAACATCATGTTATTCATATACCAGAAATGATTGAAGCTACTGACTGAATGAAAGGAGCTGGCATCTCACTCTCTTTGAATCTTCTTTATCATGCTAAGAGGAGCAGGAAAAAGCAAAAAATTTCAGAATTGCACCTTGCAATGCTGAGAAATTACTGTTTGTGCATTTACAATATTCATTGATTTTTGCCATTGAAAAACATCATGTTATTCATATACCAGAAATGTTTGAAGCTACTGACTGAATGAAAGGAGCTGGCATCTCACTCTCTTTGAATCTTCTTTATCATGCTAAGAGGAGCAGGAAAAAGCAAAAAATTTCAGAATTGCACCTTGCAATGCGGAGAAATTACTGTTTGTGCATTTACAATATTCATTGATTTTTGCCATTGAAAAACATCATGTTATTCATATACCAGAAATGATTGAAGCTACTGACTGAATGAAAGGAGCTGGCATCTCTCTCTCTTTGAATCTTCTTTATCATGCTAAGAGGAGCAGGAAAAAGCAAAAAATTTCAGAATTGCACCTTGCAAAGCGGAGAAATTACTGTTTGAGCATTTACAATATTCATTGATTTTTGCCATTGAAAAACGTCCTGAAATGTTTGAAGCTACTGACTGAATGAAAGGAGCTGGCATCTCACTCTCTTTGAATCTTCTTTATCATGCTAAGAGGAGCAGGAAAAAGCAAAAAATTTCAGAATTGCACCTTGCAATGCGGAGAAATTACTGTTTGTGCATTTACAATATTCATTGATTTTTGCCATTGAAAAACATCATGTTATTCATATACCAGAAATGTTTGAAGCTACTGACTGAATGAAAGGAGCTGGCATCTCACTCTCTTTGAATCTTCTTTATCATGCTAAGAGGAGCAGGAAAAAGCAATAAATTTCAGAATTGCACCTTGCAATGCGGAGAAATTACTGTTTGTGCATTTACAATATTCATTGATTTTTGCCATTGAAAAACGTCCAGAGATGATTGAAGCTACTGACTGAATGAAAGGAGCTGGCATCTCACTCTCTTTGAATCTTCTTTATCATGCTAAGAGGAGCAGGAAAAAGCAAAAAATTTCAGAATTGCACCTTGCAATGCGGAGAAATTACTGTTTGTGCATTTACAATATTCATTGAGTTTTGCCATTGAAAAACGTCCAGAAATGTTTGAAGCTACTGACTGAATGAAAGGAGCTGGCATCTCACTCTCTTTGAATCTTCTTTATCATGCTAAGAGGAGCAGGAAAAGCAAAAAATTTCAGAATTGCACCTTGCAATGTGGAGAAATTACTGTTTGTGCATTTACAATATTCATTGATTTTTGCCATTGAAAAACGTCCAGAAATGATTGAAGCTACTGACTGAATGAAAGGAGCTGGCATCTCACTCTCTTTGAATCTTCTTTATCATGCTAAGAGGAGCAGGAAAAAGCAAAAAATTTCAGAATTGCACCTTGCAATGCGGAGAAATTACTGTTTGTGCATTTACAATATTCATTGATTTTTGCCATTGAAAAACATCATGTTATTCATATACCAGAAATGATTGAAGCTACTGACTGAATGAAAGGAGCTGGCATCTCACACTCTTTGAATCTTCTTTATCATGCTAAGAGGAGCAGGAAAAAGCAAAAAATTTCAGAATTGCACCTTGCAATGCGGAGAAATTACTGTTTGTGCATTTACAATATTCATTGATTTTTGCCATTGAAAAACATCATGTTATTCATATACCAGAAATGTTTGAAGCTACTGACTGAATGAAAGGAGCTGGCATCTCACTCTCTTTGAATCTTCTTTATCATGCTAAGAGGAGCAGGAAAAAGCAAAAAATTCCAGAATTGCAAATTGCAATGCGGAGAAATTACTGTTTGTGCATTTACAATATTCATTGATTTTTGCCATTGAAAAACATCATGTTATTCATATACCAGAAATGATTGAAGCTACTGACTGAATGAAAGGAGCTGGCATCTCACTCTCTTTGAATCTTCTTTATCATGCTAAGAGGAGCAGGAAAAAGCAAAAAATTTCAGAATTGCACCTTGCAATGCGGAGAAATTACTGTTTGTGCATTTACAATATTCATTGATTTTTGCCATTGAAAAACGTCCAGAAATGATTGAAGCTACTGACTGAATGAAAGGAGCTGGCATCTCACTCTCTTTGAATCTTCTTTACCATGCTAAGAGGAGCAGGAAAAAGCAAAAAATTTCAGAATTGCACCTTGCAATGCGGAGAAATTACTGTTTGTGCATTTACAATATTCATTGATTTTTGCCATTGAAAACCGTCCAGAAATGATTGAAGCTACTGACTGAATGAAAGGAGCTGGCATCTCACTCTCTTTGAATCTTCTTTATCATGCTAAGAGGAGCAGGAAAAAGCAAAAAATTTCAGAATTGCACCTTGCAATGCGGAGAAATTACTGTTTGTGCATTTACAATATTCATTGATTTTTGCCATTGAAAAACATCATGTTATTCATATACCAGAAATGTTTGAAGCTACTGACTGAATGAAAGGAGCTGGCATCTCACTCTCTTTGAATCTTCTTTATCATGCTAAGAGGAGCAGGAAAAAGCAAAAAATTTCAGAATTGCACCTTGCAATGCGGAGAAATTACTGTTTGTGCATTTACAATATTCATTGATTTTTGCCATTGAAAAACATCATGTTATTCATATACCAGAAATGATTGAAGCTACTGACTGAATGAAAGGAGCTGGCATCTCACTCTCTTTGAATCTTCTTTATCATGCTAAGAGGAGCAGGAAAAGCAAAAAATTTCAGAATTGCACCTTGCAATGCGGAGAAATTACTGTTTGTACATTTACAATATTCATTGATTTTTGCCATTGAAAAACATCATGTTATTCATATACCAGAAATGTTTGAAGCTACTGACTGAATGAAAGGAGCTGGCATCTCTCTCTCTTTGAATCTTCATTATCATGCTAAGAGGAGCAGGAAAAAGCAAAAAATTTCAGAATTGCACCTTGGAATGCGGAGAAATTACTGTTTGTGCATTTACAATATTCATTGATTTTTGCCATTGAAAAACATCATGTTATTCATATACCAGAAATGATTGAAGCTACTGACTGAATGAAAGGAGCTGGCATCTCACTCTCTTTGAATCTTCTTTATCATGCTAAGAGGAGCAGGAAAAAGCAAAAAATTTCAGAATTGCACCTTGCAATGCGGAGAAATTACTGTTTGTGCATTTACAATATTCATTGATTTTTGCCATTGAAAAACGTCCAGAAATGTTTGAAGCTACTGACTGAATGAAAGGAGCTGGCATCTCACTCTCTTTGAATCTTCTTTATCATGCTAAGAGGAGCAGGAAAAAGCAAAAAATTTCAGAATTGCACCTTGCAAAGCGGAGAAATTACTGTTTGTGCATTTACAATATTCATTGATTTTTGCCATTGAAAAATGTCCTGAAATGTTTAAAGCTACTGACTGAATGAAAGGAGCTGGCATCTCACTCTCTTTGAATCTTCTTTATCATGCTAAGAGGAGCAAGAAAAAGCAAAAAATTTCAGAATTGCACCTTGCAATGCGGAGAAATTACTGTTTGTGCATTTACAATATTCATTGATTTTTGCCATTGAAAAACATCATGTTATTCATATACCAGAAATGTTTGAAGCTACTGACTGAATGAAAGGAGCTGGCATCTCACTCTCTTTGAATCTTCTTTATCATGCTAAGAGGAGCAGGAAAAAGCAAAAAATTTCAGAATTGCACCTTGCAATGCGGAGAAATTACTGTTTGTGCATTTACAATATTCATTGATTTTTGCCATTGAAAAACGTCCAGAAATGTTTGAAGCTACTGACTGAATGAAAGGAGCTGGCATCTCACTCTCTTTGAATCTTCTTTATCATGCTAAGAGGAGCAGGAAAAAGCAAAAAATTTCAGAATTGCACCTTGCAAAGCGGAGAAATTACTGTTTGTGCATTTACAATATTCATTGATTTTTGCCATTGAAAAACGTCCTGAAATGTTTGAAGCTACTGACTGAATGAAAGGAGCTGGCATCTCACTCTCTTTGAATCTTCTTTACCATGCTAAGAGGAGCAGGAAAAAGCAAAAAATTTCAGAATTGCACCTTGCAATGCGGAGAAATTACTGTTTGTGCATTTACAATATTCATTGATTTTTGCCATTGAAAAACGTCCAGAAATGATTGAAGCTACTGACTGAATGAAAGGAGCTGGCATCTCACTCTCTTTGAATCTTCTTTATCATGCTAAGAGGAGCAGGAAAAAGCAAAAAATTTCAGAATTGCACCTTGCAATGCGTAGAAATTACTGTTTCTGCATTTACAATATTCATTGAGTTTTGCCATTGAAAAACGTCCAGAAATGTTTGAAGCTACTGACTGAATGAAAGGAGCTGGCATCTCACTCTCTTTGAATCTTCTTTATCATGCTAAGAGGAGCAGGAAAAAGCAAAAAATTTCAGAATTGCACCTTGCAATGTGGAGAAATTACTGTTTGTGCATTTACAATATTCATTGATTTTTGCCATTGAAAAACGTCCAGAAATGATTGAAGCTACTGACTGAATGAAAGGAGCTGGCATCTCACTCTCTTTGAATCTTCTTTATCATGCTAAGAGGAGCAGGAAAAAGCAAAAAATTTCAGAATTGCACCTTGCAATGCGGAGAAATTACTGTTTGTGCATTTACAATATTCATTGATTTTTGCCATTGAAAAACATCATGTTATTCATATACCAGAAATGATTGAAGCTACTGACTGAATGAAAGGAGCTGGCATCTCACACTCTTTGAATCTTCTTTATCATGCTAAGAGGAGCAGGAAAAAGCAAAAAATTTCAGAATTGCACCTTGCAATGCGGAGAAATTACTGTTTGTGCATTTACAATATTCATTGATTTTTGCCATTGAAAAACATCATGTTATTCATATACCAGAAATGTTTGAAGCTACTGACTGAATGAAAGGAGCTGGCATCTCACTCTCTTTGAATCTTCTTTATCATGCTAAGAGGAGCAGGAAAAAGCAAAAAATTTCAGAATTGCACCTTGCAATGCGGAGAAATTACTGTTTGTGCATTTACAATATTCATTGATTTTTGCCATTGAAAAACATCATGTTATTCATATACCAGAAATGTTTGAAGCTACTGACTGAATGAAAGGAGCTGGCATCTCACTCTCTTTGAATCTTCTTTATCATGCTAAGAGGAGCAGGAAAAAGCAAAAAATTTCAGAATTGCACCTTGCAATGCGGAGAAATTACTGTTTGTGCATTTACAATATTCATTGATTTTTGCCATTGAAAAACATCATGTTATTCATATACCAGAAATGATTGAAGCTACTGACTGAATGAAAGGAGCTGGCATCTCACTCTCTTTGAATCTTCTTTATCATGCTAATAGGAGCAGGAAAAAGCAAAAAATTTCAGAATTGCACCTTGCAATGTGGAGAAATTACTGTTTGTACATTTACAATATTCATTGATTTTTGCCATTGAAAAACATCATGTTATTCATATACCAGAAATGTTTGAAGCTACTGACTGAATGAAAGGAGCTGGCATCTCTCTCTCTTTGAATCTTCATTATCATGCTAAGAGGAGCAGGAAAAAGTAAAAAATTTCAGAATTGCACCTTGGAATGCGGAGAAATTACTGTTTGTGCATTTACAATATTCATTGATTTTTGCCATTGAAAAACATCATGTTATTCATATACCAGAAATGATTGAAGCTACTGACTGAATGAAAGGAGCTGGCATCTCACTCTCTTTGAATCTTCTTTATCATGCTAAGAGGAGCAGGAAAAAGCAAAAAATTTCAGAATTGCACCTTGCAATGCGGAGAAATTACTGTTTGTGCATTTACAATATTCATTGATTTTTGCCATTGAAAAATGTCCTGAAATGTTTAAAGCTACTGACTGAATGAAAGGAGCTGGCATCTCACTCTCTTTGAATCTTCTTTATCATGCTAAGAGGAGCAAGAAAAAGCAAAAAATTTCAGAATTGCACCTTGCAATGCGGAGAAATTACTGTTTGTGCATTTACAATATTCATTGATTTTTGCCATTGAAAAACATCATGTTATTCATATACCAGAAATGTTTGAAGCTACTGACTGAATGAAAGGAGCTGGCATCTCACTCTCTTTGAATCTTCTTTATCATGCTAAGAGGAGCAGGAAAAAGCAAAAAATTTCAGAATTGCACCTTGCAATGCGGAGAAATTACTGTTTGTGCATTTACAATATTCATTGATTTTTGCCATTGAAAAACGTCCAGAAATGTTTGAAGCTACTGACTGAATGAAAGGAGCTGGCATCTCACTCTCTTTGAATCTTCTTTATCATGCTAAGAGGAGCAGGAAAAAGCAAAAAATTTCAGAATTGCACCTTGCAAAGCGGAGAAATTACTGTTTGTGCATTTACAATATTCATTGATTTTTGCCATTGAAAAACGTCCTGAAATGTTTGAAGCTACTGACTGAATGAAAGGAGCTGGCATCTCACTCTCTTTGAATCTTCTTTATCATGCTAAGAGGAGCAGGAAAAAGCAAAAAATTTCAGAATTGCACCTTGCAATGCGGAGAAATTACTGTTTGTGCATTTACAATATTCATTGATTTTTGCCATTGAAAAACGTCCAGAAATGATTGAAGCTACTGACTGAATGAAAGGAGCTGGCATCTCACTCTCTTTGAATCTTCTTTATCATGCTAAGAGGAGCAGGAAAAAGCAAAAAATTTCAGAATTGCACCTTGCAATGCGGAGAAATTACTGTTTGTGCATTTACAATATTCATTGAGTTTTGCCATTGAAAAACGTCCAGAAATGTTTGAAGCTACTGACTGAATGAAAGGAGCTGGCATCTCACTCTCTTTGAATCTTCTTTATCATGCTAAGAGGAGCAGGAAAAAGCAAAAAATTTCAGAATTGCACCTTGCAATGTGGAGAAATTACTGTTTGTGCATTTACAATATTCATTGATTTTTGCCATTGAAAAACGTCCAGAAATGATTGAAGCTACTGACTGAATGAAAGGAACTGGCATCTCACTCTCTTTGAATCTTCTTTATCATGCTAAGAGGAGCAGGAAAAAGCAAAAAATTTCAGAATTGCACCTTGCAATGCGGAGAAATTACTGTTTGTGCATTTACAATATTCATTGATTTTTGCCATTGAAAAACATCATGTTATTCATATACCAGAAATGATTGAAGCTACTGACTGAATGAAAGGAGCTGGCATCTCACACTCTTTGAATCTTCTTTATCATGCTAAGAGGAGCAGGAAAAAGCAAAAAATTTCAGAATTGCACCTTGCAATGCGGAGAAATTACTGTTTGTGCATTTACAATATTCATTGATTTTTGCCATTGAAAAACATCATGTTATTCATATACCAGAAATGTTTGAAGCTACTGACTGAATGAAAGGAGCTGGCATCTCACTCTCTTTGAATCTTCTTTATCATGCTAAGAGGAGCAGGAAAAAGCAAAAAATTTCAGAATTGCACCTTGCAATGCGGAGAAATTACTGTTTGTGCATTTACAATATTCATTGATTTTTGCCATTGAAAAACATCATGTTATTCATATACCAGAAATGATTGAAGCTACTGACTGAATGAAAGGAGCTGGCATCTCACTCTCTTTGAATCTTCTTTATCATGCTAAGAGGAGCAGGAAAAAGCAAAAAATTTCAGAATTGCACCTTGCAATGCGGAGAAATTACTGTTTGTGCATTTACAATATTCATTGATTTTTGCCATTGAAAAACGTCCAGAAATTATTGAAGCTACTGACTGAATGAAAGGAGCTGGCATCTCACTCTCTTTGAATCTTCTTTACCATGCTAAGAGGAGCAGGAAAAAGCAAAAAATTTCAGAATTACACCTTGCAATGCGGAGAAATTACTGTTTGTGCATTTACAATATTCATTGATTTTTGCCATTGAAAAACGTCCAGAAATGATTGAAGCTACTGACTGAATGAAAGGAGCTGGCATCTCACTCTCTTTGAATCTTCTTTATCATGCTAAGAGGAGCAGGAAAAAGCAAAAAATTTCAGAATTGCACCTTGCAATGCGGAGAAATTACTGTTTGTGCATTTACAATATTCATTGATTTTTGCCATTGAAAAACATCATGTTATTCATATACCAGAAATGTTTGAAGCTACTGACTGAATGAAAGGAGCTGGCATCTCACTCTCTTTGAATCTTCTTTATCATGCTAAGAGGAGCAGGAAAAAGCAAAAAATTTCAGAATTGCACCTTGCAATGCGGAGAAATTACTGTTTGTGCATTTACAATATTCATTGATTTTTGCCATTGAAAAACATCATGTTATTCATATACCAGAAATGATTGAAGCTACTGACTGAATGAAAGGAGCTGGCATCTCACTCTCTTTGAATCTTCTTTATCATGCTAAGAGGAGCAGGAAAAAGCAAAAAATTTCAGAATTGCACCTTGCAATGCGGAGAAATTACTGTTTGTGCATTTACAATATTCATTGATTTTTGCCATTGAAAAACATCATGTTATTCATATACCAGAAATGTTTGAAGCTACTGACTGAATGAAAGGAGCTGGCATCTCTCTCTCTTTGAATCTTCATTATCATGCTAAGAGGAGCAGGAAAAAGCAAAAAATTTCAGAATTGCACCTTGCAATGCGGAGAAATTACTGTTTGTGCATTTACAATATTCATTGATTTTTGCCATTGAAAAACATCATGTTATTCATATACCAGAAATGATTGAAGCTACTTACTGAATGAAAGGAGCTGGCATCTCACTCTCTTTGAATCTTCTTTATCATGCTAAGAGGAGCAGGAAAAAGCAAAAAATTTCAGAATTGCACCTTGCAATGCGGAGAAATTACTGTTTGTGCATTTACAATATTCATTGATTTTTGCCATTGAAAAACGTCCAGAAATGTTTGAAGCTACTGACTGAATGAAAGGAGCTGGCATCTCACTCTCTTTGAATCTTCTTTATCATGCTAAGAGGAGCAGGAAAAAGCAAAAAATTTCAGAATTGCACCTTGCAAAGCGGAGAAATTACTGTTTGTGCATTTACAATATTCATTGATTTTTGCCATTGAAAAACGTCCTGAAATGTTTGAAGCTACTGACTGAATGAAAGGAGCTGGCATCTCACTCTCTTTGAATCTTCTTTATCATGCTAAGAGGAGCAGGAAAAAGCAAAAAATTTCAGAATTGCACCTTGCAATGCGGAGAAATTACTGTTTGTGCATTTACAATATTCATTGATTTTTGCCATTGAAAAACATCATGCTATTCATATACCAGAAATGTTTGAAGCTACTGACTGAATGAAAGGAGCTGGCATCTCACTCTCTTTGAATCTTCTTTATCATGCTAAGAGGAGCAGGAAAAAGCAAAAAATTTCAGAATTGCACCTTGCAATGCGGAGAAATTACTGTTTGTGCATTTACAATATTCATTGATTTTTGCCATTGAAAAACGTCCAGAAATGATTGAAGCTACTGACTGAATGAAAGGAGCTGGCATCTCACTCTCTTTGAATCTTCTTTATCATGCTAAGAGGAGCAGGAAAAAGCAAAAAATTTCAGAATTGCACCTTGCAATGCGGAGAAATTACTGTTTGTGCATTTACAATATTCATTGAGTTTTGCCATTGAAAAACGTCCAGAAATGTTTGAAGCTACTGACTGAATGAAAGGAGCTGGCATCTCACTCTCTTTGAATCTTCTTTATCACGCTAAGAGGAGCAGGAAAAAGCAAAAAATTTCAGAATTGCACCTTGCAATGTGGAGAAATTACTGTTTGTGCATTTACAATATTCATTGATTTTTGCCATTGAAAAAAGTCCAGAAATGATTGAAGCTACTGACTGAATGAAAGGAGCTGGCATCTCACTCTCTTTGAATCTTCTTTATCATGCTAAGAGGAGCAGGAAAAAGCAAAAAATTTCAGAATTGCACCTTGCAATGCGGAGAAATTACTGTTTGTGCATTTACAATATTCATTGATTTTTGCCATTGAAAAACATCATGTTATTCATATACCAGAAATGATTGAAGCTACTGACTGAATGAAAGGAGCTGGCATCTCACTCTCTTTGAATCTTCTTTATCATGCTAAGAGGAGCAGGAAAAAGCAAAAAATTTCAGAATTGCACCTTGCAATGCGGAGAAATTACTGTTTGTGCATTTACAATATTCATTGATTTTTGCCATTGAAAAACATCATGTTATTCATATACCAGAAATGTTTGAAGCTACTGACTGAATGAAAGGAGCTGGCATCTCACTCTCTTTGAATCTTCTTTATCATGCTAAGAGGAGCAGGAAAAAGCAAAAAATTTCAGAATTGCACCTTGCAATGCGGAGAAATTACTGTTTGTGCATTTACAATATTCATTGATTTTTGCCATTGAAAAACGTCCAGAAATGATTGAAGCTACTGACTGAATGAAAGGAGCTGGCATCTCACTCTCTTTGAATCTTCTTTATCATGCTAAGAGGAGCAGGAAAAAGCAAAAAATTTCAGAATTGCACCTTGCAATGCGGAGAAATTACTGTTTGTGCATTTACAATATTCATTGATTTTTGCCATTGAAAAACGTCCAGAAATGTTTGAAGCTACTGACTGAATGAAAGGAGCTGGCATCTCACTCTCTTTGAATCTTCTTTATCATGCTAAGAGGAGCAGGAAAAAGCAAAAAATTTCAGAATTGCACCTTGCAATGTGGAAAAATTACTGTTTGTGCATTTACAATATTCATTGATTTTTGCCATTGAAAAAAGTCCAGAAATGATTGAAGCTACTGACTGAATGAAAGGAGCTGGCATCTCACTCTCTTTGAATCTTCTTTATCATGCTAAGAGGAGCAGGAAAAAGCAAAAAATTTCAGAATTGCACCTTGCAATGCGGAGAAATTACTGTTTGTGCATTTACAATATTCATTGATTTTTGCCATTGAAAAACATCATGTTATTCATATACCAGAAATGATTGAAGCTACTGACTGAATGAAAGGAGCTGGCATCTCACTCTCTTTGAATCTTCTTTATCATGCTAAGAGGAGCAGGAAAAAGCAAAAAATTTCAGAATTGCACCTTGCAATGCGGAGAAATTACTGTTTGTGCATTTACAATATTCATTGATTTTTGCCATTGAAAAACATCATGTTATTCATATACCAGAAATGTTTGAAGCTACTGACTGAATGAAAGGAGCTGGCATCTCACTCTCTTTGAATCTTCTTTATCATGCTAAGAGGAGCAGGAAAAAGCAAAAAATTTCAGAATTGCACCTTGCAATGCGGAGAAATTACTGTTTGTGCATTTACAATATTCATTGATTTTTGCCATTGAAAAACGTCCAGAAATGATTGAAGCTACTGACTGAATGAAAGGAGCTGGCATCTCACTCTCTTTGAATCTTCTTTATCATGCTAAGAGGAGCAGGAAAAAGCAAAAAATTTCAGAATTGCACCTTGCAATGCGGAGAAATTACTGTTTGTGCATTTACAATATTCATTGATTTTTGCCATTGAAAAACATCATGTTATTCATATACCAGAAATGATTGAAGCTACTGACTGAATGAAAGGAGCTGGCATCTCACTCTCTTTGAATCTTCTTTATCATGCTAAGAGGAGCAGGAAAAAGCCAAAAATTTCAGAATTGCACCTTGCAATGCGGAGAAATTACTGTTTGTGCATTTACAATATTCATTGATTTTTGCCATTGAAAAACGTCCAGAAATTATTGAAGCTACTGACTGAATGAAAGGAGCTGGCATCTCACTCTCTTTGAATCTTCTTTACCATGCTAAGAGGAGCAGGAAAAAGCAAAAAATTTCAGAATTGCACCTTGCAATGCGGAGAAATTACTGTTTGTGCATTTACAATATTCATTGATTTTTGCCATTGAAAAACGTCCAGAAATGTTTGAAGCTACTGACTGAATGAAAGGAGCTGGCATCTCACTCTCTTTGAATCTTCTTTATCATGCTAAGAGGAGCAGGAAAAAGCAAAAAATTTCAGAATTGCACCTTGCAATGCGGAGAAATTACTGTTTGTGCATTTACAATATTCATTGATTTTTTCCATTGAAAAACGTCCAAAAATGTTTGAAGCTACTGACTGAATGAAAGGAGCTGGCATCTCACTCTCTTTGAATCTTCTTTATCATGCTAAGAGGACCAGGAAAAAGCAAAAAATTTCAGAATTGCACCTTGCAATGCGGAGAAATTACTGTTTGTGCATTTACAATATTCATTGATTTTTGCCAATGAAAAACATCATGTTATTCATATACCAGAAATGATTGAAGCTACTGACTGAATGAAAGGAGCTGGCATCTCACTCTCTTTGAATCTTCTTTATCATGCTAAGAGGAGCAGGAAAAAGCAAAAAATTTCAGAATTGCACCTTGCAATGCGGAGAAATTACTGTTTGTGCATTTACAATATTCATTGATTTTTGCCATTGAAAAACATCATGTTATTCATATACCAGAAATGTTTGAAGCTACTGACTGAATGAAAGGAGCTGGCATCTCACTCTCTTTGAATCTTCTTTATCATGCTAAGAGGAGCAGGAAAAAGCAAAAAATTTCAGAATTGCACCTTGCAATGCGGAGAAATTACTGTTTGTGCATTTACAATATTCATTGATTTTTGCCATTGAAAAACATCATGTTATTCATATACCAGAAATGATTGAAGCTACTGACTGAATGAAAGGAGCTGGCATCTCACTCTCTTTGAATCTTCTTTATCATGCTAAGAGGAGCAGGAAAAAGCAAAAAATTTCAGAATTGCACCTTGCAAAGCGGAGAAATTACTGTTTGTGCATTTACAATATTCATTGATTTTTGCCATTGAAAAACGTCCTGAAATGTTTGAAGCTACTGACTGAATGAAAGGAGCTGGCATCTCACTCTCTTTGAATCTTCTTTATCATGCTAAGAGGAGCAGGAAAAAGCAAAAAATTTCAGAATTGCACCTTGCAATGCGGAGAAATTACTGTTTGTGCATTTACAATATTCATTGATTTTTGCCATTGAAAAACATCATGTTATTCATATACCAGAAATGTTTGAAGCTACTGACTGAATGAAAGGAGCTGGCATCTCACTCTCTTTGAATCTTCTTTATCATGCTAAGAGGAGCAGGAAAAAGCAAAAAATTTCAGAATTGCACCTTGCAATGCGGAGAAATTACTGTTTGTGCATTTACAATATTCATTGATTTTTGCCATTGAAAAACGTCCAGAAATGAATGAAGCTACTGACTGAATGAAAGGAGCTGGCATCTCACTCTCTTTGATTCTTCTTTATCATGCTAAGAGGAGCAGGAAAAAGCAAAAAATTTCAGAATTGCACCTTGCAATGCGGAGAAATTACTGTTTGTGCATTTCCAATATTCATTGAGTTTTGCCATTGAAAAACGTCCAGAAATGTTTGAAGCTACTGACTGAATGAAAGGAGCTGGCATCTCACTCTCTTTGAATCTTCTTTATCATGCTAAGAGGAGCAGGAAAAAGCAAAAAATTTCAGAATTGCAAATTTGCAATGTGGAGAAATTACTGTTTGTGCATTTACAATATTCATTGATTTTTGCCATTGAAAAACGTCCAGAAATGATTGAAGCTACTGACTGAATGAAAGGAGCTGGCATCTCACTCTCTTTGAATCTTCTTTATCATGCTAAGAGGAGCAGGAAAAAGCAAAAAATTTCAGAATTGCACCTTGCAATGCGGAGAAATTACTGTTTGTGCATTTACAATATTCATTGATTTTTGCCATTGAAAAACATCATGTTTTTCATATACCAGAAATGATTGAAGCTACTGACTGAATGAAAGGAGCTGGCATCTCACACTCTTTGAATCTTCTTTATCATGCTAAGAGGAGCAGGAAAAAGCAAAAAATTTCAGAATTGCACCTTGCAATGCGGAGAAATTACTGTTTGTGCATTTACAATATTCATTGATTTTTGCCATTGAAAAACATCATGTTATTCATATACCAGAAATGTTTGAAGCTACTGACTGAATGAAAGGAGCTGGCATCTCACTCTCTTTGAATCTTCTTTATCATGCTAAGAGGAGCAGGAAAAAGCAAAAAATTTCAGAATTGCACCTTGCAATGCGGAGAAATTACTGTTTGTGCATTTACAATATTCATTGATTTTTGCCATTGAAAAACATCATGTTATTCATATACCAGAAATGATTGAAGCTACTGACTGAATGAAAGGAGCTGGCATCTCACTCTCTTTGAATCTTCTTTATCATGCTAAGAGGAGCAGGAAAAAGCAAAAAATTTCAGAATTGCACCTTGCAAAGCGGAGAAATTACTGTTTGTGCATTTACAATATTCATTGATTTTTGCCATTGAAAAACGTCCTGAAATGTTTGAAGCTACTGACTGAATGAAAGGAGCTGGCATCTCACTCTCTTTGAATCTTCTTTATCATGCTAAGAGGAGCAGGAAAAAGCAAAAAATTTCAGAATTGCACCTTGCAATGCGGAGAAATTACTGTTTGTGCATTTACAATATTCATTGATTTTTGCCATTGAAAAACATCATGTTATTCATATACCAGAAATGTTTGAAGCTACTGACTGAATGAAAGGAGCTGGCATCTCACTCTCTTTGAATCTTCTTTATCATGCTAAGAGGAGCAGGAAAAAGCAAAAAATTTCAGAATTGCACCTTGCAATGCGGAGAAATTACTGTTTGTGCATTTCCAATATTCATTGAGTTTTGCCATTGAAAAACGTCCAGAAATGTTTGAAGCTACTGACTGAATGAAAGGAGCTGGCATCTCACTCTCTTTGATTCTTCTTTATCATGCTAAGAGGAGCAGGAAAAAGCAAAAAATTTCAGAATTGCACCTTGCAATGCGGAGAAATTACTGTTTGTGCATTTCCAATATTCATTGAGTTTTGCCATTGAAAAACGTCCAGAAATGTTTGAAGCTACTGACTGAATGAAAGGAGCTGGCATCTCACTCTCTTTGAATCTTCTTTATCATGCTAAGAGGAGCAGGAAAAAGCAAAAAATTTCAGAATTGCACCTTGCAATGTGGAGAAATTACTGTTTGTGCATTTACAATATTCATTGATTTTTGCCATTGAAAAACGTCCAGAAATGATTGAAGCTACTGACTGAATGAAAGGAGCTGGCATCTCACTCTCT
The DNA here is from genome assembly GCF_046119375.1 of Phyllobates terribilis. Classification (NCBI taxonomy): domain Eukaryota; kingdom Metazoa; phylum Chordata; class Amphibia; order Anura; family Dendrobatidae; genus Phyllobates; species Phyllobates terribilis. Next base: position 807,353 of record NW_027363115.1, on the reverse strand, counting down.
TTGAATCTTCTTTATCATGCTAAGAGGAGCAGGAAAAAGCAAAAAATTTCAGAATTGCACCTTGCAATGCGGAGAAATTACTGTTTGTGCATTTACAATATTCATTGATTTTTGCCATTGAAAAACATCATGTTTTTCATATACCAGAAATGATTGAAGCTACTGACTGAATGAAAGGAGCTGGCATCTCACACTCTTTGAATCTTCTTTATCATGCTAAGAGGAGCAGGAAAAAGCAAAAAATTTCAGAATTGCACCTTGCAATGCGGAGAAATTACTGTTTGTGCATTTACCATATTCATTGATTTTTGCCATTGAAAAACATCATGTTATTCATATACCAGAAATGTTTGAAGCTACTGACTGAATGAAAGGAGCTGTCATCTCACTCTCTTTGAATCTTCTTTATCATGCTAAGAGGAGCAGGAAAAAGCAAAAAATTTCAGAATTGCACCTTGCAATGCGGAGAAATTACTGTTTGTGCATTTACAATATTCATTGATTTTTGCCATTGAAAAACGTCCAGAAATGATTGAAGCTACTGACTGAATGAAAGGAGCTGGCATCTCACTCTCTTTGAATCTTCTTTACCATGCTAAGAGGAGCAGGAAAAAGCAAAAAATTTCAGAATTGCACCTTGCAATGCGGAGAAATTACTGTTTGTGCATTTACAATATTCATTGATTTTTGCCATTGAAAAACGTCCAGAAATGATTGAAGCTACTGACTGAATGAAAGGAGCTGGCATCTCACTCTCTTTGAATGTTCTTTATCATGCTAAGAGGAGCAGGAAAAAGCAAAAAATTTCAGAATTGCACCTTGCAATGCGGAGAAATTACTGTTTGTGCATTTACAATATTCATTGATTTTTGCCATTGAAAAACATCATGTTATTCATATACCAGAAATGTTTGAAGCTACTGACTGAATGAAAGGAGCTGGCATCTCACTCTCTTTGAATCTTCTTTATCATGCTAAGAGGAGCAGGAAAAAGCAAAAAATTTCAGAATTGCACCTTGCAATGCGGAGAAATTACTGTTTGTGCATTTACAATATTCATTGATTTTTGCCATTGAAAAACATCATGTTATTCATATACCAGAAATGATTGAAGCTACTGACTGAATGAAAGGAGCTGGCATCTCACTCTCTTTGAATCTTCTTTATCATGCTAAGAGGAACAGGAAAAAGCCAAAAATTTCAGAATTGCACCTTGCAATGCGGAGAAATTACTGTTTGTGCATTTACAATATTCATTGATTTTTGCCATTGAAAAACGTCCAGAAATGATTGAAGCTACTGACTGAATGAAAGGAGCTGGCATCTCACTCTCTTTGAATCTTCTTTACCTTGCTAAGAAGAGCAGGAAAAAGCAAAAAATTTCAGAATTGCACCTTGCAATGCGGAGAAATTACTGTTTGTGCATTTACAATATTCATTGATTTTTGCCATTGAAAAACGTCCAGAAATGTTTGAAGCTACTGACTGAATGAAAGGAGCTGGCATCTCACTCTCTTTGAATCTTCTTTATCATGCTAAGAGGAGCAGGAAAAAGCAAAAAATTTCAGAATTGCACCTTGCAATGCGGAGAAATTACTGTTTGTGCATTTACAATATTCATTGATTTATGCCATTGAAAAACGTCCAGAAATGTTTGAAGCTACTGACTGAATGAAAGGAGCTGGCATCTCACTCTCTTTGAATCTTCTTTATCATGCTAAGAGGAGCAGGAAAAAGCAAAAAATTTCAGAATTGCACCTTGCAATCCGGAGAAATTACTGTTTGTGCATTTACAATATTCATTGATTTTTGCCATTAAAAAACGTCCAGAAATGTTTGAAGCTACTGACTGAATGAAAGGAGCTGGCATCTCACTCTCTTTGAATCTTCTTTAGCATGCTAAGAGGAGCAGGAAAAAGCAAAAAATTTCAGAATTGCACCTTGCAATGCGGAGAAATTACTGTTTGTGCATTTACAATATTCATTGATTTTTGCCATTGAAAAACATCATGTTATTCATATACCAGAAATGTTTGAAGCTACTGACTGAATGAAAGGAGCTGGCATCTCACTCTCTTTGAATCTTCTTTATCATGCTAAGAGGAGCAGGAAAAAGCAAAAAATTTCAGAATTGCACCTTGCAATGCGGAGAAATTACTGTTTGTGCATTTACAATATTCATTGATTTTTGCCATTGAAAAACGTCCTGAAATGTTTGAAGCTACTGACTGAATGAAAGGAGCTGGCATCTCACTCTCTTTGAATCTTCTTTATCATGCTAAGAGGAGCAGGAAAAAGCAAAAAATTTCAGAATTGCACCTTGCAATGCGGAGAAATTACTGTTTGTGCATTTACAATATTCATTGATTTTTGCCATTGAAAAACATCATGTTATTCATATACCAGAAATGTTTGAAGCTACTGACTGAATGAAAGGAGCTGGCATCTCACTCTCTTTGAATCTTCTTTATCATGCTAAGAGGAGCAGGAAAAAGCAAAAAATTTCAGAATTGCACCTTGCAATGCGGAGAAATTACTGTTTGTGCATTTACAATATTCATTGATTTTTGCCATTGAAAAACGTCCAGAAATGATTGAAGCTACTGACTGAATGAAAGGAGCTGGCATCTCACTCTCTTTGAATCTTCTTTATCATGCTAAGAGGAGCAGGAAAAAGCAAAAAATTTCAGAATTGCACCTTGCAATGCGGAGAAATTACTGTTTGTGCATTTACAATATTCATTGAGTTTTGCCATTGAAAAACGTCCAGAAATGTTTGAAGCTACTGACTGAATGAAAGGAGCTGGCATCTCACTCTCTTTGAATCTTCTTTATCATGCTAAGAGGAGCAGGAAAAAGCAAAAAATTTCAGAATTGCATCTTGCAATGTGGAGAAATTACTGTTTGTGCATTTACAATATTCATTGATTTTTGCCATTGAAAAACGTCCAGAAATGATTGAAGCTACTGACTGAATGAAAGAAGCTGGCATCTCACTCTCTTTGAATCTTCTTTATCATGCTAAGAGGAGCAGGAAAAAGCAAAAAATTTCAGAATTGCACCTTGCAATGCGGAGAAATTACTGTTTGTGCATTTACAATATTCATTGATTTTTGCCATTGAAAAACATCATGTTATTCATATACCAGAAATGATTGAAGCTACTGACTGAATGAAAGGAGCTGGCATCTCACTCTCTTTGAATCTTCTTTATCATGCTAAGAGGAGCAGGAAAAAGCAAAAAATTTCAGAATTGCACCTTGCAATGCGGAGAAATTACTGTTTGTGCTTTTACAATATTCATTGATTTTTGCCATTGAAAAACATCATGTTATTCATATACCAGAAATGATTGAAGCTACTGACTGAATGAAAGGAGCTGGCATCTCACTCTCTTTGAATCTTCTTTATCATGCTAAGAGGAGCAGGAAAAAGCAAAATATTTCAGAATTGCACCTTGCAATGCGGAGAAATTACTGTTTGTGCATTTACAATATTTATTGATTTTTGCCATTGAAAAACGTCCAGAAATGATTGAAGCTACTGACTGAATGAAAGGAGCTGGCATCTCACTCTCTTTGAATCTTCTTTACCATGCTAAGAGGAGCAGGAAAAAGCAAAAAATTTCAGAATTGCACCTTGCAATGCGGAGAAATTACTGTTTGTGCATTTACAATATTCATTGATTTTTGCCATTGAAAAACGTCCAGAAATGATTGAAGCTACTGACTGAATGAAAGGAGCTGGCATCTCACTCTCTTTGAATCTTCTTTATCATGCTAAGAGGAGCAGGAAAAAGCAAAAAATTTCAGAATTGCACCTTGCAATGCGGAGAAATTACTGTTTGTGCATTTACAATATTCATTGATTTTTGCCATTGAAAAACATCATGTTATTCATATACCAGAAATGATTGAAGCTACTGACTGAATGAAAGGAGCTGGCATCTCACTCTCTTTGTATCTTCTTTATCATGCTAAGAGGAGCAGGAAAAAGCCAAAAATTTCAGAATTGCACCTTGCAATGCGGAGAAATTACTGTTTGTGCATTTACAATATTCATTGATTTTTGCCATTGAAAAACGTCCAGAAATGATTGAAGCTACTGACTGAATGAAAGGAGCTGGCATCTCACTCTCTTTGAATCTTCTTTACCATGCTAAGAGGAGCAGGAAAAAGCAAAAAATTTCAGAATTGCACCTTGCAATGCGGAGAAATTACTGTTTGTGCATTTACAATATTCATTGATTTTTGCCATTGAAAAACGTCCAGAAATGTTGGAAGCTACTGACTGAATGAAAGGAGCTGGCATCTCACTCTCTTTGAATCTTCTTTATCATGCTAAGAGGAGCAGGAAAAAGCAAAAAATTTCAGAATTGCACCTTGCAATGCGGAGAAATTACTGTTTGTGCATTTACAATATTCATTGATTTTTGCCATTGAAAAACGTCCAAAAATGTTTGAAGCTACTGACTGAATGAAAGGAGCTGGCATCTCACTCTCTTTGAATCTTCTTTATCATGCTAAGAGGAGCAGGAAAAAGCAAAAAATTTCAGAATTGCACCTTGCAATGCGGAGAAATTACTGTTTGTGCATTTACAATATTCATTGATTTTTGCCATTGAAAAACGTCCAGAAATGTTTGAAGCTACTGACTGAATGAAAGGAGCTGGCATCTCACTCTCTTTGAATCTTCTTTATCATGCTAAGAGGAGCAGGAAAAAGCCAAAAATTTCAGAATTGCACCTTGCAATGCGGAGAAATTACTGTTTGTGCATTTACAATATTCATTGATTTTTGCCATTGAAAAACGTCCAGAAATGATTGAAGCTACTGACTGAATGAAAGGAGCTGGCATCTCACTCTCTTTGAATCTTCTTTACCATGCTAAGAGGAGCAGGAAAAAGCAAAAAATTTCAGAATTGCACCTTGCAATGCGGAGAAATTACTGTTTGTGCATTTACAATATTCATTGATTTTTGCCATTGAAAAACGTCCAGAAATGTTGGAAGCTACTGACTGAATGAAAGGAGCTGGCATCTCACTCTCTTTGAATCTTCTTTATCATGCTAAGAGGAGCAGGAAAAAGCAAAAAATTTCAGAATTGCACCTTGCAATGCGGAGAAATTACTGTTTGTGCATTTACAATATTCATTGATTTTTGCCATTGAAAAACGTCCAAAAATGTTTGAAGCTACTGACTGAATGAAAGGAGCTGGCATCTCACTCTCTTTGAATCTTCTTTATCATGCTAAGAGGAGCAGGAAAAAGCAAAAAATTTCAGAATTGCACCTTGCAATGCGGAGAAATTACTGTTTGTGCATTTACAATATTCATTGATTTTTGCCATTGAAAAACGTCCAGAAATGTTTGAAGCTACTGACTGAATGAAAGGAGCTGGCATCTCACTCTCTTTGAATCTTCTTTATCATGCTAAGAGGAGCAGGAAAAAGCAAAAAATTTCAGAATTGCACCTTGCAATGCGGAGAAATTACTGTTTGTGCATTTACAATATTCATTGATTTTTGCCATTGAAAAACATCATGTTATTCATATACCAGAAATGTTTGAAGCTACTGACTGAATGAAAGGAGCTGGCATCTCACTCTCTTTGAATCTTCTTTATCATGCTAAGAGGAGCAGGAAAAAGCAAAAAATTTCAGAATTGCACATTGCAATGCGGAGAAATTACTGTTTGTGCATTTACAATATTCATTGATTTTTGCCATTGAAAAACATCATGTTATTCATATACCAGAAATGATTGAAGCTACTGACTGAATGAAAGGAGCTGGCATCTCACTCTCTTTGAATCTTCTTTATCATGCTAAGAGGAGCAGGAAAAAGCAAAATATTTCAGAATTGCACCTTGCAATGCGGAGAAATTACTGTTTGTGCATTTACAATATTCATTGATTTTTGCCATTGAAAAACATCATGTTATTCATATACCAGAAATGTTTGAAGCTACTGACTGAATGAAAGGAGCTGGCATCTCACTCTCTTTGAATCTTCTTTATCATGCTAAGAGGAGCAGGAAAAAGCAAAAAATTTCAGAATTGCACCTTGCAATGCGGAGAAATTACTGTTTGTGCATTTACAATATTCATTGATTTTTGCCATTGAAAAACATCATGTTATTCATATACCAGAAATGATTGAAGCTACTGACTGAATGAAAGGAGCTGGCATCTCACTCTCTTTGAATCTTCTTTATCATGCTAAGAGGAGCAGGAAAAAGCAAAAAATTTCAGAATTGCACCTTGCAAAGCGGAGAAATTACTGTTTGTGCATTTACAATATTCATTGATTTTTGCCATTGAAAAACGTCCTGAAATGTTTGAAGCTACTGACTGAATGAAAGGAGCTGGCATCTCACTCTCTTTGAATCTTCTTTATCATGCTAAGAGGAGCAGGAAAAAGCAAAAAATTTTAGAATTGCACCTTGCAATGCGGGGAAATTACTGTTTTTGCATATACAATATTCATTGATTTTTGCCATTGAAAAACATCATGTTATTCATATACCAGAAATGTTTGAAGCTACTGACTGAATTAAAGGAGCTGGCATCTCACTCTCTTTGAATCTTCTTTATCATGCTAAGAGGAGCAGGAAAAAGCAAAAAATTTCAGAATTGCACCTTGCAATGCGGAGAAATTACTGTTTGTGCATTTACAATATTCATTGATTTTTGCCATTGAAAAACGTCCAGAAATGATTGAAGCTACTGACTGAATGAAAGGAGCTGGCATCTCACTCTCTTTGAATCTTCTTTATCATGCTAAGAGGAGCAGGAAAAAGCAAAAAATTTCAGAATTGCACCTTGCAATGCGGAGAAATTACTGTTTGTGCATTTACAATATTCATTGAGTTTTGCCATTGAAAAACGTCCAGAAATGTTTGAAGCTACTGACTGAATGAAAGGAGCTGGCATCTCACTCTCTTTGAATCTTCTTTATCATGCTAAGAGGAGCAGGAAAAAGCAAAAAATTTCAGAATTGCACCTTGCAATGTGGAGAAATTACTGTTTGTGCATTTACAATATTCATTGATTTTTGCCATTGAAAAACGTCCAGAAATGATTGAAGCTACTGACTGAATGAAAGGAGCTGGCATCTCACTCTCTTTGAATCTTCTTTATCATGCTAAGAGGAGCAGGAAAAAGCAAAAAATTTCAGAATTGCACCTTGCAATGCGGAGAAATTACTGTTTGTGCATTTACAATATTCATTGATTTTTGCCATTGAAAAACATCATGTTTTTCATATACCAGAAATGATTGAAGCTACTGACTGAATGAAAGGAGCTGGCATCTCACACTCTTTGAATCTTCTTTATCATGCTAAGAGGAGCAGGAAAAAGCAAAAAATTTCAGAATTGCACCTTGCAATGCGGAGAAATTACTGTTTGTGCATTTACAATATTCATTGATTTTTGCCATTGAAAAACATCATGTTATTCATATACCAGAAATGTTTGAAGCTACTGACTGAATGAAAGGAGCTGTCATCTCACTCTCTTTGAATCTTCTTTATCATGCTAAGAGGAGCAGGAAAAAGCAAAAAATTTCAGAATTGCACCTTGCAATGCGGAGAAATTACTGTTTGTGCATTTACAATATTCATTGATTTTTGCCATTGAAAAACGTCCAGAAATGATTGAAGCTACTGACTGAATGAAAGGAGCTGGCATCTCACTCTCTTTGAATCTTCTTTACCATGCTAAGAGGAGCAGGAAAAAGCAAAAAATTTCAGAATTGCACCTTGCAATGCGGAGAAATTACTGTTTGTGCATTTACAATATTCATTGATTTTTGCCATTGAAAAACGTCCAGAAATGATTGAAGCTACTGACTGAATGAAAGGAGCTGGCATCTCACTCTCTTTGAATCTTCTTTATCATGCTAAGAGGAACAGGAAAAAGCAAAAAATTTCAGAATTGCACCTTGCAATGCGGAGAAATTACTGTTTGTGCATTTACAATATTCATTGATTTTTGCCATTGAAAAACATCATGTTATTCATATACCAGAAATGTTTGAAGCTACTGACTGAATGAAAGGAGCTGGCATCTCACTCTCTTTGAATCTTCTTTATCATGCTAAGAGGAGCAGGAAAAAGCAAAAAATTTCAGAATTGCACCTTGCAATGCGGAGAAATTACTGTTTGTGCATTTACAATATTCATTGATTTTTGCCATTGAAAAACATCATGTTATTCATATACCAGAAATGATTGAAGCTACTGACTGAATGAAAGGAGCTGGAATCTCACTCTCTTTGAATCTTCTTTATCATGCTAAGAGGAACAGGAAAAAGCCAAAAATTTCAGAATTGCATCTTGCAATGCGGAGAAATTACTGTTTGTGCATTTACAATATTCATTGATTTTTGCCATTGAAAAACGTCCAGAAATGATTGAAGCTACTGACTGAATGAAAGGAGCTGGCATCTCACTCTCTTTGAATCTTCTTTACCATGCTAAGAAGAGCAGGAAAAAGCAAAAAATTTCAGAATTGCACCTTGCAATGCGGAGAAATTACTGTTTGTGCATTTACAATATTCATTGATTTTTGCCATTGAAAAACGTCCAGAAATGTTTGAAGCTACTGACTGAATGAAAGCAGCTGGCATCTCACTCTCTTTGAATCTTCTTTATCATGCTAAGAGGAGCAGGAAAAAGCAAAAAATTTCAGAATTGCACCTTGCAATGCGGAGAAATTACTGTTTGTGCATTTACAATATTCATTGATTTTTGCCATTGAAAAACATCCAGAAATGTTTGAAGCTACTGACTGAATGAAAGGAGCTGGCATCTCACTCTCTTTGAATCTTCTTTATCATGCTAAGAGGAGCAGGAAAAAGCAAAAAATTTCAGAATTGCACCTTGCAATGCGGAGAAATTACTGTTTGTGCATTTACAATATTCATTGATTTTTGCCATTAAAAAACGTCCAGAAATGTTTGAAGCTACTGACTGAATGAAAGGAGCTGGCATCTCACTCTCTTTGAATATTCTTTAGCATGCTAAGAGGAGCAGGAAAAAGCAAAAAATTTCAGAATTGCACCTTGCAATGCGGAGAAATTACTGTTTGTGCATTTACAATATTCATTGATTTTTGCCATTGAAAAACATCATGTTATTCATATACCAGAAATGTTTGAAGCTACTGACTGAATGAAAGGAGCTGGCATCTCACTCTCTTTGAATCTTCTTTATCATGCTAAGAGGAGCAGGAAAAAGCAAAAAATTTCAGAATTGCACCTTGCAATGCGGAGAAATTACTGTTTGTGCATTTACAATATTCATTGATTTTTGCCATTGAAAAACATCATGTTATTCATATACCAGAAATGATTGAAGCTACTGACTGAATGAAAGGAGCTGGCATCTCACTCTCTTTGAATCTTCTTTATCATGCTAAGAGGAGCAGGAAAAAGCAAAAAATTTCAGAATTGCACCTTGCAATGCGGAGAAATTACTGTTTGTGCATTTACAATATTCATTGATTTTTGCCATTGAAAAACATCATGTTATTCATATACCAGAAATGTTTGAAGCTACTGACTGAATGAAAGGAGCTGGCATCTCACTCTCTTTGAATCTTCTTTATCATGCTAAGAGGAGCAGGAAAAAGCAAAAAATTTCAGAATTGCACCTTGCAATGCGGAGAAATTACTGTTTGTGCATTTACAATATTCATTGATTTTTGCCATTGAAAAACGTCCAGAAATGATTGAAGCTACTGACTGAATGAAAGGAGCTGGCATCTCACTCTCTTTGAATCTTCTTTATCATGCTAAGAGGAGCAGGAAAAAGCAAAAAATTTCAGAATTGCACCTTGCAATGCGGAGAAATTACTGTTTGTGCATTTACAATATTCATTGAGTTTTGCCATTGAAAAACGTCCAGAAATGTTTGAAGCTACTGACTGAATGAAAGGAGCTGGCATCTCACTCTCTTTGAATCTTCTTTATCATGCTAAGAGGAGCAGGAAAAAGCAAAAAATTTCAGAATTGCACCTTGCAATGCGGAGAAATTACTGTTTGTGCATTTACAATATTCATTGATTTTTGCCATTGAAAAACATCATGTTATTCATATACCAGAAATGTTTGAAGCTACTGACTGAATGAAAGGAGCTGGCGTCTCACTCTCTTTGAATCTTCTTTATCATGCTAAGAGGAGCAGGAAAAAGCAAAAAATTTCAGAATTGCACATTGCAATGCGGAGAAATTACTGTTTGTGCATTTACAATATTCATTGATTTTTGCCATTGAAAAACGTCCTGAAATGTTTGAAGCTACTGACTGAATGAAAGGAGCTGGCATCTCACTCTCTTTGAATCTTCTTTATCATGCTAAGAGGAGCAGGAAAAAGCAAAAAATTTTAGAATTGCACCTTGCAATGCGGGGAAATTACTGTTTGTGCATATACAATATTCATTGATTTTTGCCATTGAAAAACATCATGTTATTCATATACCAGAAATGTTTGAAGCTACTGACTGAATGAAAGGAGCTGGCATCTCACTCTCTTTGAATCTTCTTTATCATGCTAAGAGGAGCAGGAAAAAGCAAAAAATTTCAGAATTGCACCTTGCAATGCGGAGAAATTACTGTTTGTGCATTTACAATATTCATTGATTTTTGCCATTGAAAAACGTCCAGAAATGATTGAAGCTACTGACTGAATGAAAGGAGCTGGCATCTCACTCTCTTTGAATCTTCTTTATCATGCTAAGAGGAGCAGGAAAAAGCAAAAAATTTCAGAATTGCACCTTGCAATGTGGAGAAATTATTGTTTGTGCATTTACAATATTCATTGAGTTTTGCCATTGAAAAACGTCCAGAAATGTTTGAAGCTACTGACTGAATGAAAGGAGCTGGCATCTCACTCTCTTTGAATCTTCTTTATCATGCTAAGAGGAGCAGGAAAAAGCAAAAAATTTCAGAATTGCACCTTGCAATGCGGAGAAATTACTGTTTGTGCATTTACAATATTCATTGATTTTTGCCATTGAAAAACATCATGTTTTTCATATACCAGAAATGATTGAAGCTACTGACTGAATGAAAGGAGCTGGCATCTCACACTCTTTGAATCTTCTTTATCATGCTAAGAGGAGCAGGAAAAAGCAAAAAATTTCAGAATTGCACCTTGCAATGCGGAGAAATTACTGTTTGTGCATTTACAATATTCATTGATTTTTGCCATTGAAAAACATCATGTTATTCATATACCAGAAATGTTTGAAGCTACTGACTGAATGAAAGGAGCTGTCATCTCACTCTCTTTGAATCTTCTTTATCATGCTAAGAGGAGCAGGAAAAAGCAAAAAATTTCAGAATTGCACCTTGCAATGCGGAGAAATTACTGTTTGTGCATTTACAATATTCATTGATTTTTGCCATTGAAAAACGTCCAGAAATGATTGAAGCTACTGACTGAATGAAAGGAGCTGGCATCTCACTCTCTTTGAATCTTCTTTACCATGCTAAGAGGAGCAGGAAAAAGCAAAAAATTTCAGAATTGCACCTTGCAATGCGGAGAAATTACTGTTTGTGCATTTACAATATTCATTGATTTTTGCCATTGAAAAACATCATGTTATTCATATACCAGAAATGTTTGAAGCTACTGACTGAATGAAAGGAGCTGGCATCTCACTCTCTTTGAATCTTCTTTATCATGCTAAGAGGAGCAGGAAAAAGCAAAAAATTTCAGAATTGCACCTTGCAATGCGGAGAAATTACTGTTTGTGCATTTACAATATTCATTGATTTTTGCCATTGAAAAACATCATGTTATTCATATACCAGAAATGATTGAAGCTACTGACTGAATGAAAGGAGCTGGCATCTCACTCTCTTTGAATCTTCTTTATCATGCTAAGAGGAACAGGAAAAAGCCAAAAATTTCAGAATTGCACCTTGCAATGCGGAGAAATTACTGTTTGTGCATTTACAATATTCATTGATTTTTGCCATTGAAAAACGTCCAGAAATGATTGAAGCTACTGACTGAATGAAAGGAGCTGGCATCTCACTCTCTTTGAATCTTCTTTACCATGCTAAGAAGAGCAGGAAAAAGCAAAAAATTTCAGAATTGCACCTTGCAATGCGGAGAAATTACTGTTTGTGCATTTACAATATTCATTGATTTTTGCCATTGAAAAACGTCCAGAAATGTTTGAAGCTACTGACTGAATGAAAGGAGCTGGCATCTCACTCTCTTTGAATCTTCTTTATCATGCTAAGAGGAGCAGGAAAAAGCAAAAAATTTCAGAATTGCACCTTGCAATGCGGAGAAATTACTGTTTGTGCATTTACAATATTCATTGATTTTTGCCATTGAAAAACATCCAGAAATGTTTGAAGCTACTGACTGAATGAAAGGAGCTGGCATCTCACTCTCTTTGAATCTTCTTTATCATGCTAAGAGGAGCAGGAAAAAGCAAAAAATTTCAGAATTGCACCTTGCAATGCGGAGAAATTACTGTTTGTGCATTTACAATATTCATTGATTTTTGCCATTAAAAAACGTCCAGAAATGTTTGAAGCTACTGACTGAATGAAAGGAGCTGGCATCTCACTCTCTTTGAATCTTCTTTAGCATGCTAAGAGGAGCAGGAAAAAGCAAAAAATTTCAGAATTGCACCTTGCAATGCGGAGAAATTACTGTTTGTGCATTTACAATATTCATTGATTTTTGCCATTGAAAAACATCATGTTATTCATATACCAGAAATGTTTGAAGCTACTGACTGAATGAAAGGAGCTGGCATCTCACTCTCTTTGAATCTTCTTTATCATGCTAAGAGGAGCAGGAAAAAGCAAAAAATTTCAGAATTGCACCTTGCAATGCGGAGAAATTACTGTTTGTGCATTTACAATATTCATTGATTTTTGCCATTGAAAAACATCATGTTATTCATATACCAGAAATGATTGAAGCTACTGACTGAATGAAAGGAGCTGGCATCTCACTCTCTTTGAATCTTCTTTATCATGCTAAGAGGAGCAGGAAAAAGCAAAAAATTTCAGAATTGCACCTTGCAATGCGGAGAAATTACTGTTTGTGCATTTACAATATTCATTGATTTTTGCCATTGAAAAACATCATGTTATTCATATACCAGAAATGTTTGAAGCTACTGACTGAATGAAAGGAGCTGGCATCTCACTCTCTTTGAATCTTCTTTATCATGCTAAGAGGAGCAGGAAAAAGCAAAAAATTTCAGAATTGCACCTTGCAATGCGGAGAAATTACGGTTTGTGCATTTACAATATTCATTGATTTTTGCCATTGAAAAACGTCCAGAAATGATTGAAGCTACTGACTGAATGAAAGGAGCTGGCATCTCACTCTCTTTGAATCTTCTTTATCATGCTAAGAGGAGCAGGAAAAAGCAAAAAATTTCAGAATTGCACCTTGCAATGCGGAGAAATTACTGTTTGTGCATTTACAATATTCATTGAGTTTTGCCATTGAAAAACGTCCAGAAATGTTTGAAGCTACTGACTGAATGAAAGGAGCTGGCATCTCACTCTCTTTAAATCTTCTTTATCATGCTAAGAGGAGCAGGAAAAAGCAAAAAATTTCAGAATTGCACCTTGCAATGTGGAGAAATTACTGTTTGTGCATTTACAATATTCATTGATTTTTGCCATTGAAAAACGTCCAGAAATGATTGAAGCTACTGACTGAATGAAAGGAGCTGGCATCTCACTCTCTTTGAATCTTCTTTATCATGCTAAGAGGAGCAGGAAAAAGAAAAAAATTTCAGAATTGCACCTTGCAATGCGGAGAAATTACTGTTTGTGCATTTACAATATTCATTGATTTTTGCCATTGAAAAACATCATGTTTTTCATATACCAGAAATGATTGAAGCTACTGACTGAATGGAAGGAGCTGGCATCTCACACTCTTTGAATCTTCTTTATCATGCTAAGAGGAGCAGGAAAAAGCAAAAAATTTCAGAATTGCACCTTGCAATGCGGAGAAATTACTGTTTGTGCATTTACAATATTCATTGATTTTTGCCATTGAAAAACATCATGTTATTCATATACCAGAAATGATTGAAGCTACTGACTGAATGAAAGGAGCTGTCATCTCACTCTCTTTGAATCTTCTTTATCATGCTAAGAGGAGCAGGAAAAAGCAAAAAATTTCAGAATTGCACCTTGCAATGCGGAGAAATTACTGTTTGTGCATTTACAATATTCATTGATTTTTGCCATTGAAAAACGTCCAGAAATGATTGAAGCTACTGACTGAATGAAAGGAGCTGGCATCTCACTCTCTTTGAATCTTCTTTACCATGCTAAGAGGAGCAGGAAAAAGCAAAAAATTTCAGAATTGCACCTTGCAATGCGGAGAAATTACTGTTTGTGCATTTACAATATTCATTGATTTTTGCCATTGAAAAACGTCCAGAAATGATTGAAGCTACTGACTGAATGAAAGGAGCTGGCATCTCACTCTCTTTGAATCTTCTTTATCATGCTAAGAGGAGCAGGAAAAAGCAAAAAATTTCAGAATTGCACCTTGCAATGCGGAGAAATTACTGTTTGTGCATTTACAATATTCATTGATTTTTGCCATTGAAAAACATCATGTTATTCATATACCAGAAATGTTTGAAGCTACTGACTGAATGAAAGGAGCTGGCATCTCACTCTCTTTGAATCTTCTTTACCATGCTAAGAGGAGCAGGAAAAAGCAAAAAATTTCAGAATTGCACCTTGCAATGCGGAGAAATTACTGTTTGTGCATTTACAATATTCATTGATTTTTGCCATTGAAAAACATCATGTTATTCATATACCAGAAATGATTGAAGCTACTGACTGAATGAAAGGAGCTGGCATCTCACTCTCTTTGAATCTTCTTTATCATGCTAAGAGGAACAGGAAAAAGCCAAAAATTTCAGAATTGCACCTTGCAATGCGGAGAAATTACTGTTTGTGCATTTACAATATTCATTAATTTTTGCCATTAAAAATCGTCCAGAAATGTTTGAAGCTACTGACTGAATGAAAGGAGCTGGCATCTCACTCTCTTTGAATCTTCTTTAGCATGCTAAGAGGAGCAGGAAAAAGCAAAAAATTTCAGAATTGCACCTTGCAATGCGGAGAAATTACTGTTTGTGCATTTACAATATTCATTGATTTTTGCCATTGAAAAACATCATGTTATTCATATACCAGAAATGTTTGAAGCTACTGACTGAATGAAAGGAGCTGGCATCTCACTCTCTTTGAATCTTCTTTATCATGCTAAGAGGAGCAGGAAAAAGCAAAAAATTTCAGAATTGCACCTTGCAATGCGGAGAAATTACTGTTTGTGCATTTACAATATTCATTGATTTTTGCCATTGAAAAACATCATGTTATTCATATACCAGAAATGTTTGAAGCTACTGACTGAATGAAAGGAGCTGGCATCTCACTCTCTTTGAATCTTCTTTACCATGCTAAGAGGAGCAGGAAAAAGCAAAAAATTTCAGAATTGCACCTTGCAATGCGGAGAAATTACTGTTTGTGCATTTACAATATTCATTGATTTTTGCCATTGAAAAACATCATGTTATTCATATACCAGAAATGATTGAAGCTACTGACTGAATGAAAGGAGCTGGCATCTCACTCTCTTTGAATCTTCTTTATCATGCTAAGAGGAACAGGAAAAAGCCAAAAATTTCAGAATTGCACCTTGCAATGCGGAGAAATTACTGTTTGTGCATTTACAATATTCATTGATTTTTGCCATTAAAAATCGTCCAGAAATGTTTGAAGCTACTGACTGAATGAAAGGAGCTGGCATCTCACTCTCTTTGAATCTTCTTTAGCATGCTAAGAGGAGCAGGAAAAAGCAAAAAATTTCAGAATTGCACCTTGCAATGCGGAGAAATTACTGTTTGTGCATTTACAATATTCATTGATTTTTGCCATTGAAAAACATCATGTTATTCATATACCAGAAATGTTTGAAGCTACTGACTGAATGAAAGGAGCTGGCATCTCACTCTCTTTGAATCTTCTTTATCATGCTAAGAGGAGCAGGAAAAAGCAAAAAATTTCAGAATTGCACCTTGCAATGCGGAGAAATTACTGTTTGTGCATTTACAATATTCATTGATTTTTGCCATTGAAAAACATCATGTTATTCATATACCAGAAATGATTGAAGCTACTGACTGAATGAAAGGAGCTGGCATCTCACTCTCTTTGAATCTTCTTTATCATGCTAAGAGGAGCAGGAAAAAGCAAAAAATTTCAGAATTGCACCTTGCAATGCGGAGAAATTACTGTCTGTGCATTTACAATATTCATTGATTTTTGCCATTGAAAAACATCATGTTATTCATATACCAGAAATGTTTGAAGCTACTGACTGAATGAAAGGAGCTGGCATCTCTCTCTCTTTGAATCTTCTTTATCATGCTAAGAGGAGCAGGAAAAAGCAAAAAATTTCAGAATTGCACCTTGCAATGCGGAGAAATTACTGTTTGTGCATTTACAATATTCATTGATTTTTGCCATTGAAAAACATCATGTTATTCATATACCAGAAATGATTGAAGCTACTGACTGAATGAAAGGAGCTGGCATCTCACTCTCTTTGAATCTTCTTTATCATGCTAAGAGGAGCAGGAAAAAGCAAAAAATTTCAGAATTGCACCTTGCAATGCGGAGAAATTACTGTTTGTGCATTTACAATATTCATTGATTTTTGCCATTGAAAAACGTCCTGAAATGTTTGAAGCTACTGACTGAATGAAAGGAGCTGGCATCTCACTCTCTTTGAATCTTCTTTATCATGCTAAGAGGAGCAGGAAAAAGCAAAAAATTTCAGAATTGCACCTTGCAATGCGGAGAAATTACTGTTTGTGCATTTACAATATTCATTGATTTTTGCCATTGAAAAACATCATGTTATTCATATACCAGAAATGTTTGAAGCTACTGACTGAATGAAAGGAGCTGGCATCTCACTCTCTTTGAATCTTCTTTATCATGCTAAGAGGAGCAGGAAAAAGCAAAAAATTTCAGAATTGCACATTGCAATGCGGAGAAATTACTGTTTGTGCATTTACAATATTCATTGATTTTTGCCATTGAAAAACATCATGTTATTCATATACCAGAAATGATTGAAGCTACTGACTGAATGAAAGGAGCTGGCATCTCACTCTCGTTGAATCTTCTTTATCATGCTAAGAGGAGCAGGAAAAAGCAAAAAATTTCAGAATTGCACCTTGCAATGCGGAGAAATTACTGTTTGTGCATTTACAATATTCATTGATTTTTGCCATTGAAAAACATCATGTTATTCATATACCAGAAATGTTTGAAGCTACTGACTGAATGAAAGGAGCTGGCATCTCACTCTCTTTGAATCTTCTTTATCATGCTAAGAGGAGCAGGAAAAAGCAAAAAATTTCAGAATTGCACCTTGCAAAGCGGAGAAATTACTGTTTGTGCATTTACAATATTCATTGATTTTTGCCATTGAAAAACGTCCTGAAATGTTTGAAGCTACTGACTGAATGAAAGGAGCTGGCATCTCACTCTCTTTGAATCTTCTTTATCATGCTAAGAGGAGCAGGAAAAAGCAAAAAATTTTAGAATTGCACCTTGCAATGCGGGGAAATTACTGTTTGTGCATATACAATATTCATTGATTTTTGCCATTGAAAAACATCATGTTATTCATATACCAGAAATGTTTGAAGCTACTGACTGAATGAAAGGAGCTGGCATCTCACTCTCTTTGAATCTTCTTTATCATGCTAAGAGGAGCAGGAAAAAGCAAAAAATTTCAGAATTGCACCTTGCAATGCGGAGAAATTACTGTTTGTGCATTTACAATATTCATTGAGTTTTGCCATTGAAAAACGTCCAGAAATGTTTGAAGCTACTGACTGAATGAAAGGAGCTGGCATCTCACTCTCTTTGAATCTTCTTTATCATGCTAAGAGGAGCAGGAAAAAGCAAAAAATTTCAGAATTGCACCTTGCAATGCGGAGAAATTACTGTTTGTGCATTTACAATATTCATTGATTTTTGCCATTGAAAAACATCATGTTTTTCATATACCAGAAATGATTGAAGCTACTGACTGAATGAAAGGAGCTGGCATCTCACACTCTTTGAATCTTCTTTATCATGCTAAGAGGAGCAGGAAAAAGCAAAAAATTTCAGAATTGCACCTTGCAATGCGGAGAAATTACTGTTTGTGCATTTACAATATTCATTGATTTTTGCCATTGAAAAACATCATGTTATTCATATACCAGAAATGTTTGAAGCTACTGACTGAATGAAAGGAGCTGTCATCTCACTCTCTTTGAATCTTCTTTATCATGCTAAGAGGAGCAGGAAAAAGCAAAAAATTTCAGAATTGCACCTTGCAATGCGGAGAAATTACTGTTTGTGCATTTACAATATTCATTGATTTTTGCCATTGAAAAACGTCCAGAAATGATTGAAGCTACTGACTGAATGAAAGGAGCTGGCATCTCACTCTCTTTGAATCTTCTTTACCATGCTAAGAGGAGCAGGAAAAAGCAAAAAATTTCAGAATTGCACCTTGCAATGCGGAGAAATTACTGTTTGTGCATTTACAATATTCATTGATTTTTGCCATTGAAAAACGTCCAGAAATGATTGAAGCTACTGACTGAATGAAAGGAGCTGGCATCTCACTCTCTTTGAATCTTCTTTATCATGCTAAGAGGAGCAGGAAAAAGCAAAAAATTTCAGAATTGCACCTTGCAATGCGGAGAAATTACTGTTT
Source organism: Phyllobates terribilis (assembly GCF_046119375.1). Lineage (NCBI taxonomy): Eukaryota > Metazoa > Chordata > Amphibia > Anura > Dendrobatidae > Phyllobates > Phyllobates terribilis. Next base: position 788,544 of record NW_027363115.1, on the reverse strand, counting down.
GTGCATTTACAATATTCATTGATTTTTGCCATTGAAAAACATCATGTTATTCATATACCAGAAATGTTTGAAGCTACTGACTGAATGAAAGGAGCTGGCATCTCACTCTCTTTGAATCTTCTTTATCATGCTAAGAGGAGCAGGAAAAAGCAAAAAATTTCAGAATTGCACCTTGCAATGCGGAGAAATTACTGTTTGTGCATTTACAATATTCATTGATTTTTGCCATTGAAAAACATCATGTTATTCATATACCAGAAATGATTGAAGCTACTGACTGAATGAAAGGAGCTGGCATCTCACTCTCTTTGAATCTTCTTTATCATGCTAAGAGGAGCAGGAAAAAGCAAAAAATTTCAGAATTGCACCTTGCAATGCGGAGAAATTACTGTTTGTGCATTTACAATATTCATTGATTTTTGCCATTGAAAAACGTCCAGAAATGATTGAAGCTACTGACTGAATGAAAGGAGCTGGCATCTCACTCTCTTTGAATCTTCTTTACCATGCTAAGAGGAGCAGGAAAAAGCAAAAAATTTCAGAATTGCACCTTGCAATGCGGAGAAATTACTGTTTGTGCATTTACAATATTCATTGATTTTTGCCATTGAAAAACGTCCAGAAATGATTGAAGCTACTGACTGAATGAAAGGAGCTGGCATCTCACTCTCTTTGAATCTTCTTTATCATGCTAAGAGGAGCAGGAAAAAGCAAAAAATTTCAGAATTGCACCTTGCAATGCGGAGAAATTACTGTTTGTGCATTTACAATATTCATTGATTTTTGCCATTGAAAAACATCATGTTATTCATATACCAGAAATGTTTGAAGCTACTGACTGAATGAAAGGAGCTGGCATCTCAATCTCTTTGAATCTTCTTTACCATGCTAAGAGGAGCAGGAAAAAGCAAAAAATTTCAGAATTGCACCTTGCAATGCGGAGAAATTACTGTTTGTGCATTTACAATATTCATTGATTTTTGCCATTGAAAAACATCATGTTATTCATATACCAGAAATGATTGAAGCTACTGACTGAATGAAAGGAGCTGGCATCTCACTCTCTTTGAATCTTCTTTATCATGCTAAGAGGAACAGGAAAAAGCCAAAATTTTCAGAATTGCACCTTGCAATGCGGAGAAATTACTGTTTGTGCATTTACAATATTCATTGATTTTTGCCATTAAAAATCGTCCAGAAATGTTTGAAGCTACTGACTGAATGAAAGGAGCTGGCATCTCACTCTCTTTGAATCTTCTTTAGCATGCTAAGAGGAGCAGGAAAAAGCAAAAAATTTCAGAATTGCACCTTGCAATGCGGAGAAATTACTGTTTGTGCATTTACAATATTCATTGATTTTTGCCATTGAAAAACATCATGTTATTCATATACCAGAAATATTTGAAGCTACTGACTGAATGAAAGGAACTGGCATCTCACTCTCTTTGAATCTTCTTTATCATGCTAAGAGGAGCAGGAAAAAGCAAAAAATTTCAGAATTGCACCTTGCAATGCGGAGAAATTACTGTTTGTGCATTTACAATATTCATTGATTTTTGCCATTGAAAAACATCATGTTATTCATATACCAGAAATGATTGAAGCTACTGACTGAATGAAAGGAGCTGGCATCTCACTCTCTTTGAATCTTCTTTATCATGCTAAGAGGAGCAGGAAAAAGCAAAAAATTTCAGAATTGCACCTTGCAATGCGGAGAAATTACTGTCTGTGCATTTACAATATTCATTGATTTTTGCCATTGAAAAACGTCCAGAAATGATTGAAGCTACTGACTGAATGAAAGGAGCTGGCATCTCACTCTCTTTGAATCTTCTTTACCATGCTAAGAAGAGCAGGAAAAAGCAAAAAATTTCAGAATTGCACCTTGCAATGCGGAGAAATTACTGTTTGTGCATTTACAATATTCATTGATTTTTGCCATTGAAAAACGTCCAGAAATGTTTGAAGCTACTGACTGAATGAAAGGAGCTGGCATCTCACTCTCTTTGAATCTTCTTTATCATGCTAAGAGGAGCAGGAAAAAGCAAAAAATTTCAGAATTGCACCTTGCAATGCGGAGTAATTACTGTTTGTGCATTTACAATATTCATTGATTTTTGCCATTGAAAAACATCCAGAAATGTTTGAAGCTACTGACTGAATGAAAGGAGCTGGCATCTCACTCTCTTTGAATCTTCTTTATCATGCTAAGAGGAGCAGGAAAAAGCAAAAAATTTCAGAATTGCACCTTGCAATGCGGAGAAATTACTGTTTGTGCATTTACAATATTCATTGATTTTTGCCATTAAAAAACGTCCAGAAATGTTTGAAGCTACTGACTGAATGAAAGGAGCTGGCATCTCACTCTCTTTGAATCTTCTTTAGCATGCTAAGAGGAGCAGGAAAAAGCAAAAAATTTCAGAATTGCACCTTGCAATGCGGAGAAATTACTGTTTGTGCATTTACAATATTCATTGATTTTTGCCATTGAAAAACATCATGTTATTCATATACCAGAAATGTTTGAAGCTACTGACTGAATGAAAGGAGCTGGCATCTCACTCTCTTTGAATCTTCTTTATCATGCTAAGAGGAGCAGGAAAAAGCAAAAAATTTCAGAATTGCACCTTGCAATGCGGAGAAATTACTGTTTGTGCATTTACAATATTCATTGATTTTTGCCATTGAAAAACATCATGTTATTCATATACCAGAAATGATTGAAGCTACTGACTGAATGAAAGGAGCTGGCATCTCACTCTCTTTGAATCTTCTTTATCATGCTAAGAGGAGCAGGAAAAAGCAAAAAATTTCAGAATTGCACCTTGCAATGCGGAGAAATTACTGTTTGTGCATTTACAATATTCATTGATTTTTGCCATTGAAAAACATCATGTTATTCATATACCAGAAATGTTTGAAGCTACTGACTGAATGAAAGGAGCTGGCATCTCACTCTCTTTGAATCTTCTTTATCATGCTAAGAGGAGCAGGAAAAAGCAAAAAATTTCAGAATTGCACCTTGCAATGCGGAGAAATTACGGTTTGTGCATTTACAATATTCATTGATTTTTGCCATTGAAAAACGTCCAGAAATGATTGAAGCTACTGACTGAATGAAAGGAGCTGGCATCTCACTCTCTTTGAATCTTCTTTATCATGCTAAGAGGAGCAGGAAAAAGCAAAAAATTTCAGAATTGCACCTTGCAATGCGGAGAAATTACTGTTTGTGCATTTACAATATTCATTGAGTTTTGCCATTGAAAAACGTCCAGAAATGTTTGAAGCTACTGACTGAATGAAAGGAGCTGGCATCTCACTCTCTTTAAATCTTCTTTATCATGCTAAGAGGAGCAGGAAAAAGCAAAAAATTTCAGAATTGCACCTTGCAATGTGGAGAAATTACTGTTTGTGCATTTACAATATTCATTGATTTTTGCCATTGAAAAACGTCCAGAAATGATTGAAGCTACTGACTGAATGAAAGGAGCTGGCATCTCACTCTCTTTGAATCTTCTTTATCATGCTAAGAGGAGCAGGAAAAAGCAAAAAATTTCAGAATTGCACCTTGCAATGCGGAGAAATTACTGTTTGTGCATTTACAATATTCATTGATTTTTGCCATTGAAAAACATCATGTTTTTCATATACCAGAAATGATTGAAGCTACTGACTGAATGGAAGGAGCTGGCATCTCACACTCTTTGAATCTTCTTTATCATGCTAAGAGGAGCAGGAAAAAGCAAAAAATTTCAGAATTGCACCTTGCAATGCGGAGAAATTACTGTTTGTGCATTTACAATATTCATTGATTTTTGCCATTGAAAAACATCATGTTATTCATATACCAGAAATGTTTGAAGCTACTGACTGAATGAAAGGAGCTGTCATCTCACTCTCTTTGAATCTTCTTTATCATGCTAAGAGGAGCAGGAAAAAGCAAAAAATTTCAGAATTGCACCTTGCAATGCGGAGAAATTACTGTTTGTGCATTTACAATATTCATTGATTTTTGCCATTGAAAAACGTCCAGAAATGATTGAAGCTACTGACTGAATGAAAGGAGCTGGCATCTCACTCTCTTTGAATCTTCTTTACCATGCTAAGAGGAGCAGGAAAAAGCAAAAAATTTCAGAATTGCACCTTGCAATGCGGAGAAATTACTGTTTGTGCATTTACAATATTCATTGATTTTTGCCATTGAAAAACGTCCAGAAATGATTGAAGCTACTGACTGAATGAAAGGAGCTGGCATCTCACTCTCTTTGAATCTTCTTTATCATGCTAAGAGGAGCAGGAAAAAGCAAAAAATTTCAGAATTGCACCTTGCAATGCGGAGAAATTACTGTTTGTGCATTTACAATATTCATTGATTTTTGCCATTGAAAAACATCATGTTATTCATATACCAGAAATGTTTGAAGCTACTGACTGAATGAAAGGAGCTGGCATCTCACTCTCTTTGAATCTTCTTTACCATGCTAAGAGGAGCAGGAAAAAGCAAAAAATTTCAGAATTGCACCTTGCAATGCGGAGAAATTACTGTTTGTGCATTTACAATATTCATTGATTTTTGCCATTGAAAAACATCATGTTATTCATATACCAGAAATGATTGAAGCTACTGACTGAATGAAAGGAGCTGGCATCTCACTCTCTTTGAATCTTCTTTATCATGCTAAGAGGAACAGGAAAAAGCCAAAATTTTCAGAATTGCACCTTGCAATGCGGAGAAATTACTGTTTGTGCATTTACAATATTCATTGATTTTTGCCATTAAAAATCGTCCAGAAATGTTTGAAGCTACTGACTGAATGAAAGGAGCTGGCATCTCACTCTCTTTGAATCTTCTTTAGCATGCTAAGAGGAGCAGGAAAAAGCAAAAAATTTCAGAATTGCACCTTGCAATGCGGAGAAATTACTGTTTGTGCATTTACAATATTCATTGATTTTTGCCATTGAAAAACATCATGTTATTCATATACCAGAAATGTTTGAAGCTACTGACTGAATGAAAGGAGCTGGCATCTCACTCTCTTTGAATCTTCTTTATCATGCTAAGAGGAGCAGGAAAAAGCAAAAAATTTCAGAATTGCACCTTGCAATGCGGAGTAATTACTGTTTGTGCATTTACAATATTCATTGATTTTTGCCATTGAAAAACATCCAGAAATGTTTGAAGCTACTGACTGAATGAAAGGAGCTGGCATCTCACTCTCTTTGAATCTTCTTTATCATGCTAAGAGGAGCAGGAAAAAGCAAAAAATTTCAGAATTGCACCTTGCAATGCGGAGAAATTACTGTTTGTGCATTTACAATATTCATTGATTTTTGCCATTAAAAAACGTCCAGAAATGTTTGAAGCTACTGACTGAATGAAAGGAGCTGGCATCTCACTCTCTTTGAATCTTCTTTAGCATGCTAAGAGGAGCAGGAAAAAGCAAAAAATTTCAGAATTGCACCTTGCAATGCGGAGAAATTACTGTTTGTGCATTTACAATATTCATTGATTTTTGCCATTGAAAAACATCATGTTATTCATATACCAGAAATGTTTGAAGCTACTGACTGAATGAAAGGAGCTGGCATCTCACTCTCTTTGAATCTTCTTTATCATGCTAAGAGGAGCAGGAAAAAGCAAAAAATTTCAGAATTGCACCTTGCAATGCGGGGAAATTACTGTTTGTGCATTTACAATATTCATTGATTTTTGCCATTGAAAAACATCATGTTATTCATATACCAGAAATGATTGAAGCTACTGACTGAATGAAAGGAGCTGGCATCTCACTCTCTTTGAATCTTCTTTATCATGCTAAGAGGAGCAGGAAAAAGCAAAAAATTTCAGAATTGCACCTTGCAATGCGGAGAAATTACTGTTTGTGCATTTACAATATTCATTGATTTTTGCCATTGAAAAACATCATGTTATTCATATACCAGAAATGTTTGAAGCTACTGACTGAATGAAAGGAGCTGGCATCTCACTCTCTTTGAATCTTCTTTATCATGCTAAGAGGAGCAGGAAAAAGCAAAAAATTTCAGAATTGCACCTTGCAATGCGGAGAAATTACGGTTTGTGCATTTACAATATTCATTGATTTTTGCCATTGAAAAACGTCCAGAAATGATTGAAGCTACTGACTGAATGAAAGGAGCTGGCATCTCACTCTCTTTGAATCTTCTTTATCATGCTAAGAGGAGCAGGAAAAAGCAAAAAATTTCAGAATTGCACCTTGCAATGCGGAGAAATTACTGTTTGTGCATTTACAATATTCATTGAGTTTTGCCATTGAAAAACGTCCAGAAATGTTTGAAGCTACTGACTGAATGAAAGGAGCTGGCATCTCACTCTCTTTAAATCTTCTTTATCATGCTAAGAGGAGCAGGAAAAAGCAAAAAATTTCAGAATTGCACCTTGCAATGTGGAGAAATTACTGTTTGTGCATTTACAATATTCATTGATTTTTGCCATTGAAAAACGTCCAGAAATGATTGAAGCTACTGACTGAATGAAAGGAGCTGGCATCTCACTCTCTTTGAATCTTCTTTATCATGCTAAGAGGAGCAGGAAAAAGCAAAAAATTTCAGAATTGCACCTTGCAATGCGGAGAAATTACTGTTTGTGCATTTACAATATTCATTGATTTTTGCCATTGAAAAACATCATGTTTTTCATATACCAGAAATGATTGAAGCTACTGACTGAATGGAAGGAGCTGGCATCTCACACTCTTTGAGTCTTCTTTATCATGCTAAGAGGAGCAGGAAAAAGCAAAAAATTTCAGAATTGCACCTTGCAATGCGGAGAAATTACTGTTTGTGCATTTACAATATTCATTGATTTTTGCCATTGAAAAACATCATGTTATTCATATACCAGAAATGTTTGAAGCTACTGACTGAATGAAAGGAGCTGTCATCTCACTCTCTTTGAATCTTCTTTATCATGCTAAGAGGAGCAGGAAAAAGCAAAAAATTTCAGAATTGCACCTTGCAATGCGGAGAAATTACTGTTTGTGCATTTACAATATTCATTGATTTTTGCCATTGAAAAACGTCCAGAAATGATTGAAGCTACTGACTGAATGAAAGGAGCTGGCATCTCACTCTCTTTGAATCTTCTTTACCATGCTAAGAGGAGCAGGAAAAAGCAAAAAATTTCAGAATTGCACCTTGCAATGCGGAGAAATTACTGTTTGTGCATTTACAATATTCATTGATTTTTGCCATTGAAAAACGTCCAGAAATGATTGAAGCTACTGACTGAATGAAAGGAGCTGGCATCTCACTCTCTTTGAATCTTCTTTATCATGCTAAGAGGAGCAGGAAAAAGCAAAAAATTTCAGAATTGCACCTTGCAATGCGGAGAAATTACTGTTTGTGCATTTACAATATTCATTGATTTTTGCCATTGAAAAACATCATGTTATTCATATACCAGAAATGTTTGAAGCTACTGACTGAATGAAAGGAGCTGGCATCTCACTCTCTTTGAATCTTCTTTACCATGCTAAGAGGAGCAGGAAAAAGCAAAAAATTTCAGAATTGCACCTTGCAATGCGGAGAAATTACTGTTTGTGCATTTACAATATTCATTGATTTTTGCCATTGAAAAACATCATGTTATTCATATACCAGAAATGATTGAAGCTACTGACTGAATGAAAGGAGCTGGCATCTCACTCTCTTTGAATCTTCTTTATCATGCTAAGAGGAACAGGAAAAAGCCAAAATTTTCAGAATTGCACCTTGCAATGCGGAGAAATTACTGTTTGTGCATTTACAATATTCATTGATTTTTGCCATTAAAAATCGTCCAGAAATGTTTGAAGCTACTGACTGAATGAAAGGAGCTGGCATCTCACTCTCTTTGAATCTTCTTTATCATGCTAAGAGGAGCAGGAAAAAGCAAAAAATTTCAGAATTGCACCTTGCAATGCGGAGAAATTACTGTTTGTGCATTTACAATATTCATTGATTTTTGCCATTGAAAAACATCATGTTATTCATATACCAGAAATGATTGAAGCTACTGACTGAATGAAAGGAGCTGGCATCTCACTCTCTTTGAATCTTCTTTATCATGCTAAGAGGAGCAGGAAAAAGCAAAAAATTTCAGAATTGCACCTTGCAATGCGGAGAAATTACTGTCTGTGCATTTACAATATTCATTGATTTTTGCCATTGAAAAACATCATGTTATTCATATACCAGAAATGTTTGAAGCTACTGACTGAATGAAAGGAGCTGGCATCTCTCTCTCTTTGAATCTTCTTTATCATGCTAAGAGGAGCAGGAAAAAGCAAAAAATTTCAGAATTGCACCTTGCAATGCGGAGAAATTACTGTTTGTGCATTTACAATATTCATTGATTTTTGCCATTGAAAAACATCATGTTATTCATATACCAGAAATGATTGAAGCTACTGACTGAATGAAAGGAGCTGGCATCTCACTCTCTTTGAATCTTCTTTATCATGCTAAGAGGAGCAGGAAAAAGCAAAAAATTTCAGAATTGCACCTTGCAATGCGGAGAAATTACTGTTTGTGCATTTACAATATTCATTGATTTTTGCCATTGAAAAACGTCCTGAAATGTTTGAAGCTACTGACTGAATGAAAGGAGCTGGCATCTCACTCTCTTTGAATCTTCTTTATCATGCTAAGAGGAGCAGGAAAAAGCAAAAAATTTCAGAATTGCACCTTGCAATGCGGAGAAATTACTGTTTGTGCATTTACAATATTCATTGATTTTTGCCATTGAAAAACATCATGTTATTCATATACCAGAAATGTTTGAAGCTACTGACTGAATGAAAGGAGCTGGCATCTCACTCTCTTTGAATCTTCTTTATCATGCTAAGAGGAGCAGGAAAAAGCAAAAAATTTCAGAATTGCACCTTGCAATGCGGAGAAATTACTGTTTGTGCATTTACAATATTCATTGATTTTTGCCATTGAAAAACGTCCAGAAATGATTGAAGCTACTGACTGAATGAAAGGAGCTGGCATCTCACTCTCTTTGAATCTTCTTTATCATGCTAAGAGGAGCAGGAAAAAGCAAAAAATTTCAGAATTGCACCTTGCAATGCGGAGAAATTACTGTTTGTGCATTTACAATATTCATTGAGTTTTGCCATTGAAAAACGTCCAGAAATGTTTGAAGCTACTGACTGAATGAAAGGAGCTGGCATCTCACTCTCTTTGAATCTTCTTTATCATGCTAAGAGGAGCAGGAAAAAGCAAAAAATTTCAGAATTGCACCTTGCAATGTGGAGAAATTACTGTTTGTGCATTTACAATATTCATTGATTTTTGCCATTGAAAAACGTCAGGAAATGATTGAAGCTACTGACTGAATGAAAGGAGCTGGCATCTCACTCTCTTTGAATCTTCTTTATCATGCTAAGAGGAGCAGGAAAAAGCAAAAAATTTCAGAATTGCACCTTGCAATGCGGAGAAATTACTGTTTGTGCATTTACAATATTCATTGATTTTTGCCATTGAAAAACATCATGTTATTCATATACCAGAAATGATTGAAGCTACTGACTGAATGAAAGGAGCTGACATCTCACTCTCTTTGAATCTTCTTTATCATGCTAAGAGGAGCAGGAAAAAGCAAAAAATTTCAGAATTGCACCTTGCAATGCGGAGAAATTACTGTTTGTGCATTTACAATATTCATTGATTTTTGCCATTGAAAAACGTCCAGAAATGATTGAAGCTACTGACTGAATGAAAGGAGCTGGCATCTCACTCTCTTTGAATCTTCTTTATCATGCTAAGAGGAGCAGGAAAAAGCAAAAAATTTCAGAATTGCACCTTGCAATGCGGAGAAATTACTCTTTGTGCATTTACAATATTCATTGAGTTTTGCCATTGAAAAACGTCCAGAAATGTTTGAAGCTACTGACTGAATGAAAGGAGCTGGCATCTCACTCTCTTTGAATCTTCTTTATCATGCTAAGAGGAGCAGGAAAAAGCAAAAAATTTCAGAATTGCACCTTGCAATGTGGAGAAATTACTGTTTGTGCATTTACAATATTCATTGATTTTTGCCATTGAAAAACGTCCAGAAATGATTGAAGCTACTGACGGAATGAAAGGAGCTGGCATCTCACTCTCTTTGAATCTTCTTTATCATGCTAAGAGGAGCAGGGAAAAGCAAAAAATTTCAGAATTGCACCTTGCAATGAGGAGAAATTACTGTTTGTGCATTTACAATATTCATTGATTTTTGCCATTGAAAAATGTCCAGAAATGATTGAAGCTACTGACTGAATGAAAGAGCTGGCATCTCACTCTCTTTGAATCTTCTTTATCATGCTAAGAGGAGCAGGAAAAAGCAAAAAATTTCAGAATTGCACCTTGCAATGCGGAGAAATTACTGTTTGTGCATTTACAATATTCATTGATTTTTGCCATTGAAAAACATCATGTTATTCATATACCAGAAATGATTGAAGCTACTGACTGAATGAAAGGAGCTGGCATCTCACTCTCTTTGAATCTTCTTTATCATGCTAAGAGGAACAGGAAAAAGCCAAAAATTTCAGAATTGCACCTTGCAATGCGGAGAAATTACTGTTTGTGCATTTACAATATTCATTGATTTTTGCCATTGAAAAACGTCCAGAAATGATTGAAGCTACTGACTGAATGAAAGGAGCTGGCATCTCACTCTCTTTGAATCTTCTTTACCATGCTAAGAAGAGCAGGAAAAAGCAAAAAATTTCAGAATTGCACCTTGCAATGCGGAGAAATTACTGTTTGTGCATTTACAATATTCATTGATTTTTGCCATTGAAAAACGTCCAGAAATGTTTGAAGCTACTGACTGAATGAAAGGAGCTGGCATCTCACTCTCTTTGAATCTTCTTTATCATGCTAAGAGGAGCAGGAAAAAGCAAAAAATTTCAGAATTGCACCTTGCAATGCGGAGAAATTACTGTTTGTGCATTTACAATATTCATTGATTTTTGCCATTGAAAAACGTCCAGAAATGTTTGAAGCTACTGACTGAATGAAAGGAGCTGGCATCTCACTCTCTTTGAATCTTCTTTATCATGCTAAGAGGAGCAGGAAAAAGCAAAAAATTTCAGAATTGCACCTTGCAATGCGGAGAAATTACTGTTTGTGCATTTACAATATTCATTGATTTTTGCCATTAAAAAACGTCCAGAAATGTTTGAAGCTACTGACTGAATGAAAGGAGCTGGCATCTCACTCTCTTTGAATCTTCTTTATCATGCTAAGAGGAGCAGGAAAAAGCAAAAAATTTCAGAATTGCACCTTGCAATGCGGAGAAATTACTGTTTGTGCATTTACAATATTCATTGATTTTTGCCATTGAAAAACATCATGTTATTCATATACCAGAAATGTTTGAAGCTACTGACTGAATGAAAGGAGCTGGCATCTCACTCTCTTTGAATCTTCTTTATCATGCTAAGAGGAGCAGGAAAAAGCAAAAAATTTCAGAATTGCACCTTGCAATGCGGAGAAATTACTGTTTGTGCATTTACAATATTCATTGATTTTTGCCATTGAAAAACATCATGTTATTCATATACCAGAAATGTTTGAAGCTACTGACTGAATGAAAGGAGCTGGCATCTCTCTCTCTTTGAATCTTCTTTATCATGCTAAGAGGAGCAGGAAAAAGCAAAAAATTTCAGAATTGCACCTTGCAATGCGGAGAAATTACTGTTTGTGCATTTACAATATTCATTGATTTTTGCCATTGAAAAACGTCCTGAAATGTTTGAAGCTACTGACTGAATGAAAGGAGCTGGCATCTCACTCTCTTTGAATCTTCTTTATCATGCTAAGAGGAGCAGGAAAAAGCAAAAAATTTCAGAATTGCACCTTGCAATGCGGAGAAATTACTCTTTGTGCATTTACAATATTCATTGAGTTTTGCCATTGAAAAACGTCCAGAAATGTTTGAAGCTACTGACTGAATGAAAGGAGCTGGCATCTCACTCTCTTTGAATCTTCTTTATCATGCTAAGAGGAGCAGGAAAAAGCAAAAAATTTCAGAATTGCACCTTGCAATGTGGAGAAATTACTGTTTGTGCATTTACAATATTCATTGATTTTTGCCATTGAAAAACGTCCAGAAATGATTGAAGCTACTGACGGAATGAAAGGAGCTGGCATCTCACTCTCTTTGAATCTTCTTTATCATGCTAAGAGGAGCAGGGAAAAGCAAAAAATTTCAGAATTGCACCTTGCAATGAGGAGAAATTACTGTTTGTGCATTTACAATATTCATTGATTTTTGCCATTGAAAAACATCATGTTATTCATATACCAGAAATGTTTGAAGCTACTGACTGAATGAAAGGAGCTGGCATCTCACTCTCTTTGAATCTTCTTTATCATGCTAAGAGGAGCAGGAAAAAGCAAAAAATTTCAGAATTGCACCTTGCAATGCGGAGAAATTACTGTTTGTGCATTTACAATATTCATTGATTTTTGCCATTGAAAAACATCATGTTATTCATATACCAGAAATGATTGAAGCTACTGACTGAATGAAAGGAGCTGGCATCTCACTCTCTTTGAATCTTCTTTATCATGCTAAGAGGAACAGGAAAAAGCCAAAAATTTCAGAATTGCACCTTGCAATGCGGAGAAATTACTGTTTGTGCATTTACAATATTCATTGATTTTTGCCATTGAAAAACGTCCAGAAATGATTGAAGCTACTGACTGAATGAAAGGAGCTGGCATCTCACTCTCTTTGAATCTTCTTTACCATGCTAAGAAGAGCAGGAAAAAGCAAAAAATTTCAGAATTGCACCTTGCAATGCGGAGAAATTACTGTTTGTGCATTTACAATATTCATTGATTTTTGCCATTGAAAAACGTCCAGAAATGTTTGAAGCTACTGACTGAATGAAAGGAGCTGGCATCTCACTCTCTTTGAATCTTCTTTATCATGCTAAGAGGAGCAGGAAAAAGCAAAAAATTTCAGAATTGCACCTTGCAATGCGGAGAAATTACTGTTTGTGCATTTACAATATTCATTGATTTTTGCCATTGAAAAACGTCCAGAAATGTTTGAAGCTACTGACTGAATGAAAGGAGCTGGCATCTCACTCTCTTTGAATCTTCTTTATCATGCTAAGAGGAGCAGGAAAAAGCAAAAAATTTCAGAATTGCACCTTGCAATGCGGAGAAATTACTGTTTGTGCATTTACAATATTCATTGATTTTTGCCATTAAAAAACGTCCAGAAATGTTTGAAGCTACTGACTGAATGAAAGGAGCTGGCATCTCACTCTCTTTGAATCTTCTTTATCATGCTAAGAGGAGCAGGAAAAAGCAAAAAATTTCAGAATTGCACCTTGCAATGCGGAGAAATTACTGTTTGTGCATTTACAATATTCATTGATTTTTGCCATTGAAAAACATCATGTTATTCATATACCAGAAATGTTTGAAGCTACTGACTGAATGAAAGGAGCTGGCATCTCACTCTCTTTGAATCTTCTTTATCATGCTAAGAGGAGCAGGAAAAAGCAAAAAATTTCAGAATTGCACCTTGCAATGCGGAGAAATTACTGTTTGTGCATTTACAATATTCATTGATTTTTGCCATTGAAAAACATCATGTTATTCATATACCAGAAATGTTTGAAGCTACTGACTGAATGAAAGGAGCTGGCATCTCTCTCTCTTTGAATCTTCTTTATCATGCTAAGAGGAGCAGGAAAAAGCAAAAAATTTCAGAATTGCACCTTGCAATGCGGAGAAATTACTGTTTGTGCATTTACAATATTCATTGATTTTTGCCATTGAAAAACGTCCTGAAATGTTTGAAGCTACTGACTGAATGAAAGGAGCTGGCATCTCACTCTCTTTGAATCTTCTTTATCATGCTAAGAGGAGCAGGAAAAAGCAAAAAATTTCAGAATTGCACCTTGCAATGCGGAGAAATTACTGTTTGTGCATTTACAATATTCATTGATTTTTGCCATTGAAAAACATCATGTTATTCATATACCAGAAATGTTTGAAGCTACTGACTGAATGAAAGGAGCTGGCATCTCACTCTCTTTGAATCTTCTTTATCATGCTAAGAGGAGCAGGAAAAAGCAAAAAATTTCAGAATTGCACCTTGCAATGCGGAGAAATTACTGTTTGTGCATTTACAATATTCATTGATTTTTGCCATTGAAAAACATCATGTTATTCATATACCAGAAATGTTTGAAGCTACTGACTGAATGAAAGGAGCTGGCATCTCTCTCTCTTTGAATCTTCTTTATCATGCTAAGAGGAGCAGGAAAAAGCAAAAAATTTCAGAATTGCACCTTGCAATGCGGAGAAATTACTGTTTGTGCATTTACAATATTCATTGATTTTTGCCATTGAAAAACGTCCTGAAATGTTTGAAGCTACTGACTGAATGAAAGGAGCTGGCATCTCACTCTCTTTGAATCTTCTTTATCATGCTAAGAGGAGCAGGAAAAAGCAAAAAATTTCAGAATTGCACCTTGCAATGCGGAGAAATTACTGTTTGTGCATTTACAATATTCATTGATTTTTGCCATTGAAAAACATGTTATTCATATACCAGAAATGTTTGAAGCTACTGACTGAATGAAAGGAGCTGGCATCTCACTCTCTTTGAATCTTCTTTATCATGCTAAGAGGAGCAGGAAAAAGCAAAAAATTTCAGAATTGCACCTTGCAATGCGGAGAAATTACTGCCTGTGCATTTACAATATTCATTGATTTTTGCCATTGAAAAACATCATGTTATTCATATACCAGAAATGTTTGAAGCTACTGACTGAATGAAAGGAGCTGGCATCTCTCTCTCTTTGAATCTTCTTTATCATGCTAAGAGGAGCAGGAAAAAGCAAAAAATTTCAGAATTGCACCTTGCAATGCGGAGAAATTACTGTTTGTGCATTTACAATATTCATTGATTTTTGCCATTGAAAAACGTCCTGAAATGTTTGAAGCTACTGACTGAATGAAAGGAGCTGGCATCTCACTCTCTTTGAATCTTCTTTATCATGCTAAGAGGAGCAGGAAAAAGCAAAAAATTTCAGAATTGCATCTTGCAATGCGGAGAAATTACTGTTTGTGCATTTACAATATTCATTGATTTTTGCCATTGAAAAACATCATGTTATTCATATACCAGAAATGTTTGAAGCTACTGACTGAATGAAAGGAGCTGGCATCTCACTCTCTTTGAATCTTCTTTATCATGCTAAGAGGAGCAGGAAAAAGCAAAAAATTTCAGAATTGCACCTTGCAATGCGGAGAATTTACTGTTTGTGCATTTACAATATTCATTGATTTTTGCCATTGAAAAACGTCCAGAAATGATTGAAGCTACTGACTGAATGAAAGGAGCTGGCATCTCACTCTCTTTGAATCTTCTTTATCATGCTAAGAGGAGCAGGAAAAAGCAAAAAATTTCAGAATTGCACCTTGCAATGCGGAGAAATTACTGTTTGTGCATTTACAATATTCATTGATTTTTGCCATTGAAAAACGTCAGGAAATGATTGAAGCTACTGACTGAATGAAAGGAGCTGGCATCTCACTCTCTTTGAATCTTCTTTATCATGCTAAGAGGAGCAGGAAAAAGCAAAAAATTTCAGAATTGCACCTTGCAATGCGGAGAAATTACTGTTTGTGCATTTACAATATTCATTGATTTTTGCCATTGAAAAACATCATGTTATTCATATACCAGAAATGATTGAAGCTACTGACTGAATGAAAGGAGCTGGCATCTCACTCTCTTTGAATCTTCTTTATCATGCTAAGAGGAGCAGGAAAAAGCAAAAAATTTCAGAATTGCACCTTGCAATGCGGAGAAATTACTGTTTGTGCATTTACAATATTCATTGATTTTTGCCATTGAAAAACATCATGTTATTCATATACCAGAAATGATTGAAGCTACTGACTGAATGAAAGGAGCTGGCATCTCACTCTCTTTGAATCTTCTTTATCATGCTAAGAGGAGCAGGAAAAAGCAAAAAATTTCAGAATTGCACCTTGCAATGCGGAGAAATTACTCTTTGTGCATTTACAATATTCATTGAGTTTTGCCATTGAAAAACGTCCAGAAATGTTTGAAGCTACTGACTGAATGAAAGGAGCTGGCATCTCACTCTCTTTGAATCTTCTTTATCATGCTAAGAGGAGCAGGAAAAAGCAAAAAATTTCAGAATTGCACCTTGCAATGTGGAGAAATTACTGTTTGTGCATTTACAATATTCATTGATTTTTGCCATTGAAAAACGTCCAGAAATGATTGAAGCTACTGACGGAATGAAAGGAGCTGGCATCTCACTCTCTTTGAATCTTCTTTATCATGCTAAGAGGAGCAGGGAAAAGCAAAAAATTTCAGAATTGCACCTTGCAATGAGGAGAAATTACTGTTTGTGCATTTACAATATTCATTGATTTTTGCCATTGAAAAACATCATGTTATTCATATACCAGAAATGTTTGAAGCTACTGACTGAATGAAAGGAGCTGGCATCTCACTCTCTTTGAATCTTCTTTATCATGCTAAGAGGAGCAGGAAAAAGCAAAAAATTTCAGAATTGCACCTTGCAATGCGGAGAAATTACTGTTTGTGCATTTACAATATTCATTGATTTTTGCCATTGAAAAACATCATGTTATTCATATACCAGAAATGATTGAAGCTACTGACTGAATGAAAGGAGCTGGCATCTCACTCTCTTTGAATCTTCTTTATCATGCTAAGAGGAACAGGAAAAAGCCAAAAATTTCAGAATTGCACCTTGCAATGCGGAGAAATTACTGTTTGTGCATTTACAATATTCATTGATTTTTGCCATTGAAAAACGTCCAGAAATGATTGAAGCTACTGACTGAATGAAAGGAGCTGGCATCTCACTCTCTTTGAATCTTCTTTACCATGCTAAGAAGAGCAGGAAAAAGCAAAAAATTTCAGAATTGCACCTTGCAATGCGGAGAAATTACTGTTTGTGCATTTACAATATTCATTGATTTTTGCCATTGAAAAACGTCCAGAAATGTTTGAAGCTACTGACTGAATGAAAGGAGCTGGCATCTCACTCTCTTTGAATCTTCTTTATCATGCTAAGAGGAGCAGGAAAAAGCAAAAAATTTCAGAATTGCACCTTGCAATGCG
Organism: Phyllobates terribilis; assembly: GCF_046119375.1. Taxonomy (NCBI): domain Eukaryota; kingdom Metazoa; phylum Chordata; class Amphibia; order Anura; family Dendrobatidae; genus Phyllobates; species Phyllobates terribilis. The sequence continues at coordinate 771,371 of NW_027363115.1, read as the reverse complement.
GAGAAATTACTGTTTGTGCATTTACAATATTCATTGATTTTTGCCATTGAAAAACGTCCAGAAATGTTTGAAGCTACTGACTGAATGAAAGGAGCTGGCATCTCACTCTCTTTGAATCTTCTTTATCATGCTAAGAGGAGCAGGAAAAAGCAAAAAATTTCAGAATTGCACCTTGCAATGCGGAGAAATTACTGTTTGTGCATTTACAATATTCATTGATTTTTGCCATTAAAAAACGTCCAGAAATGTTTGAAGCTACTGACTGAATGAAAGGAGCTGGCATCTCACTCTCTTTGAATCTTCTTTATCATGCTAAGAGGAGCAGGAAAAAGCAAAAAATTTCAGAATTGCACCTTGCAATGCGGAGAAATTACTGTTTGTGCATTTACAATATTCATTGATTTTTGCCATTGAAAAACATCATGTTATTCATATACCAGAAATGTTTGAAGCTACTGACTGAATGAAAGGAGCTGGCATCTCACTCTCTTTGAATCTTCTTTATCATGCTAAGAGGAGCAGGAAAAAGCAAAAAATTTCAGAATTGCACCTTGCAATGCGGAGAAATTACTGTTTGTGCATTTACAATATTCATTGATTTTTGCCATTGAAAAACATCATGTTATTCATATACCAGAAATGATTGAAGCTACTGACTGAATGAAAGGAGCTGGCATCTCACTCTCTTTGAATCTTCTTTATCATGCTAAGAGGAGCAGGAAAAAGCAAAAAATTTCAGAATTGCACCTTGCAATGCGGAGAAATTACTGTCTGTGCATTTACAATATTCATTGATTTTTGCCATTGAAAAACATCATGTTATTCATATACCAGAAATGTTTGAAGCTACTGACTGAATGAAAGGAGCTGGCATCTCTCTCTCTTTGAATCTTCTTTATCATGCTAAGAGGAGCAGGAAAAAGCAAAAAAATTCAGAATTGCACCTTGCAATGCGGAGAAATTACTGTTTGTGCATTTACAATATTCATTGATTTTTGCCATTGAAAAACGTCCTGAAATGTTTGAAGCTACTGACTGAATGAAAGGAGCTGGCATCTCACTCTCTTTGAATCTTCTTTATCATGCTAAGAGGAGCAGGAAAAAGCAAAAAATTTCAGAATTGCACCTTGCAATGCGGAGAAATTACTGTTTGTGCATTTACAATATTCATTGATTTTTGCCATTGAAAAACATCATGTTATTCATATACCAGAAATGTTTGAAGCTACTGACTGAATGAAAGGAGCTGGCATCTCACTCTCTTTGAATCTTCTTTATCATGCTAAGAGGAGCAGGAAAAAGCAAAAAATTTCAGAATTGCACCTTGCAATGCGGAGAATTTACTGTTTGTGCATTTACAATATTCATTGATTTTTGCCATTGAAAAACGTCCAGAAATGATTGAAGCTACTGACTGAATGAAAGGAGCTGGCATCTCACTCTCTTTGAATCTTCTTTATCATGCTAAGAGGAGCAGGAAAAAGCAAAAAATTTCAGAATTTCACCTTGCAATGCGGAGAAATTACTGTTTGTGCATTTACAATATTCATTGATTTTTGACATTGAAAAACGTCAGGAAATGATTGAAGCTACTGACTGAATGAAAGGAGCTGGCATCTCACTCTCTTTGAATCTTCTTTATCATGCTAAGAGGAGCAGGAAAAAGCAAAAAATTTCAGAATTGCACCTTGCAATGCGGAGAAATTACTGTTTGTGCATTTACAATATTCATTGATTTTTGCCATTGAAAAACATCATGTTATTCATATACCAGAAATGATTGAAGCTACTGACTGAATGAAAGGAGCTGGCATCTCACTCTCTTTGAATCTTCTTTATCATGCTAAGAGGAGCAGGAAAAAGCAAAAAATTTCAGAATTGCACCTTGCAATGCGGAGAAATTACTGTTTGTGCATTTACAATATTCATTGATTTTTGCCATTGAAAAACATCATGTCATTCATATACCAGAAATGTTTGAAGCTACTGACTGAATGAAAGGAGCTGGCATCTCACTCTCTTTGAATCTTCTTTATCATGCTAAGAGGAGCAGGAAAAAGCAAAAAATTTCAGAATTGCACCTTGCAATGCGGAGAAATTACTGTTTGTGCATTTACAATATTCATTGATTTTTGCCATTGAAAAACATCATGTTATTCATATACCAGAAATGATTGAAGCTACTGACTGAATGAAAGGAGCTTGCATCTCACTCTCTTTGAATCTTCTTTATCATGCTAAGAGGAGCAGGAAAAAGCAAAAAATTTCAGAATTGCACCTTGCAATGTGGAGAAATTACTGTTTGTGCATTTACAATATTCATTGATTTTTGCCATTGAAAAACGTCCAGAAATGATTGAAGCTACTGACTGAATGAAAGGAGCTGGCATCTCACTCTCTTTGAATCTTCTTTACCATGCTAAGAGGAGCAGGAAAAAGCAAAAAATTTCAGAATTGCACCTTGCAATGCGGAGAAATTACTGTTTGTGCATTTACAATATTCATTGATTTTTGCCATTGAAAAACATCCAGAAATGTTTGAAGCTACTGACTGAATGAAAGGAGCTGGCATCTCACTCTCTTTGAATCTTCTTTATCATGCTAAGAGGAGCAGGAAAAAGCAAAAAATTTCAGAATTGCACCTTGCAATGCGGAGAAATTACTGTTTGTGCATTTACAATATTCATTGATTTTTGCCATTGAAAAACGTCCAGAAATGTTTGAAGCTACTGACTGAATGAAAGGAGCTGGCATCTCACTCTCTTTGAATCTTCTTTATCATGCTAAGAAAAGCAGGAAAAAGCAAAAAATTTCAGAATTGCACCTTGCAATGCGGAGAAATTACTGTTTGTGCATTTACAATATTCATTGATTTTTGCCATTGAAAAACCTCCTGAAATGTTTGAAGCTACTGACTGAATGAAAGGAGCTGGCATCTCACTCTCTTTGAATCTTCTTTATCATGCTAAGAGGAGCAGGAAAAAGCAAAAAATTTCAGAATTGCACCTTGCAATGCGGAGAAATTACTGTTTGTGCATTTACAATATTCATTGATTTTTGCCATTGAAAAACATCATGTTATTCATATACCAGAAATGTTTGAAGCTACTGACTGAATGAAAGGAGCTGGCATCTCACTCTCTTTGAATCTTCTTTATCATGCTAAGAGGAGCAGGAAAAAGCAAAAAATTTCAGAATTGCACCTTGCAATGCGGAGAAATTACTGTTTGTGCATTTACAATATTCATTGATTTTTGCCATTGAAAAACGTCCAGAAATGATTGAAGCTACTGACTGAATGAAAGGAGCTGGCATCTCACTCTCTTTGAATCTTCTTTATCATGCTAAGAGGAGCAGGAAAAAGCAAAAAATTTCAGAATTGCACCTTGCAATGCGGAGAAATTACTGTTTGTGCATTTACAATATTCATTGAGTTTTGCCATTGAAAAACGTCCAGAAATGTTTGAAGCTACTGACTGAATGAAAGGAGCTGGCATCTCACTCTCTTTGAATCTTCTTTATCATGCTAAGAGGAGCAGGAAAAAGCAAAAAATTTCAGAATTGCACCTTGCAATGTGGAGAAATTACTGTTTGTGCATTTACAATATTCATTGATTTTTGCCATTGAAAAACGTCAGGAAATGATTGAAGCTACTGACTGAATGAAAGGAGCTGGCATCTCACTCTCTTTGAATCTTCTTTATCATGCTAAGAGGAGCAGGAAAAAGCAAAAAATTTCAGAATTGCACCTTGCAATGCGGAGAAATTACTGTTTGTGCATTTACAATATTCATTGATTTTTGCCATTGAAAAACATCATGTTATTCATATACCAGAAATGATTGAAGCTACTGACTGAATGAAAGGAGCTGGCATCTCACTCTCTTTGAATCTTCTTTATCATGCTAAGAGGAGCAGGAAAAAGCAAAAAATTTCAGAATTGCACCTTGCAATGCGGAGAAATTACTGTTTGTGCATTTACAATATTCATTGATTTTTGCCATTGAAAAACATCATGTCATTCATATACCAGAAATGTTTGAAGCTACTGACTGAATGAAAGGAGCTGGCATCTCACTCTCTTTGAATCTTCTTTATCATGCTAAGAGGAGCAGGAAAAAGCAAAAAATTTCAGAATTGCATCTTGCAATGCGGAGAAATTACTGTTTGTGCATTTACAATATTCATTGATTTTTGCCATTGAAAAACATCATGTTATTCATATACCAGAAATGATTGAAGCTACTGACTGAATGAAAGGAGCTTGCATCTCACTCTCTTTGAATCTTCTTTATCATGCTAAGAGGAGCAGGAAAAAGCAAAAAATTTCAGAATTGCACCTTGCAATGCGGAGAAATTACTGTTTGTGCATTTACAATATTCATTGATTTTTGCCATTGAAAAACGTCCAGAAATGATTGAAGCTACTGACTGAATGAAAGGAGCTGGCATCTCACTCTCTTTGAATCTTCTTTACCATGCTAAGAGGAGCAGGAAAAAGCAAAAAATTTCAGAATTGCACCTTGCAATGCGGAGAAATTACTGTTTGTGCATTTACAATATTCATTGATTTTTGCCATTGAAAAACATCCAGAAATGTTTGAAGCTACTGACTGAATGAAAGGAGCTGGCATCTCACTCTCTTTGAATCTTCTTTATCATGCTAAGAGGAGCAGGAAAAAGCAAAAAATTTCAGAATTGCACCTTGCAATGCGGAGAAATTACTGTTTGTGCATTTACAATATTCATTGATTTTTGCCATTGAAAAACGTCCAGAAATGTTTGAAGCTACTGACTGAATGAAAGGAGCTGGCATCTCACTCTCTTTGAATCTTCTTTATCATGCTAAGAGGAGCAGGAAAAAGCAAAAAATTTCAGAATTGCACCTTGCAATGCGGAGAAATTACTGTTTGTGCATTTACAATATTCATTGATTTTTGCCATTGAAAAACGTCCAGAAATGTTTGAAGCTACTGACTGAATGAAAGGAGCTGGCATCTCACTCTCTTTGAATCTTCTTTATCATGCTAAGAGGAGCAGGAAAAAGCAAAAAATTTCAGAATTGCACCTTGCAATGCGGAGAAATTACTGTTTGTGCATTTACAATATTCATTGATTTTTGCCATTGAAAAACATCATGTTATTCATATACCAGAAATGATTGAAGCTACTGACTAAATGAAAGGAGCTGGCATCTCACTCTCTTTGAATCTTCTTTATCATGCTAAGAGGAGCAGGAAAAAGCAAAAAATTTCAGAATTGCACCTTGCAATGCGGAGAAATTACTGTTTGTGCATTTACAATATTCATTGATTTTTGCCATTGAAAAACGTCCTGAAATGTTTGAAGCTACTGACTGAATGAAAGGAGCTGGCATCTCACTCTCTTTGAATCTTCTTTATCATGCTAAGAGGAGCAGGAAAAAGCAAAAAATTTCAGAATTGCACCTTGCAATGCGGAGAAATTACTGTTTGTGCATTTACAATATTCATTGATTTTTGCCATTGAAAAACATCATGTTATTCATATACCAGAAATGTTTGAAGCTACTGACTGAATGAAAGGAGCTGGCATCTCACTCTCTTTGAATCTTCTTTATCATGCTAAGAGGAGCAGGAAAAAGCAAAAAATTTCAGAATTGCACCTTGCAATGCGGAGAAATTACTGTTTGTGCATTTACAATATTCATTGATTTTTGCCATTGAAAAACGTCCAGAAATGATTGAAGCTACTGACTGAATGAAAGGAGCTGGCATCTCACTCTCTTTGAATCTTCTTTATCATGCTAAGAGGAGCAGGAAAAAGCAAAAAATTTCAGAATTGCACCTTGCAATGCGGAGAAATTACTGTTTGTGCATTTACAATATTCATTGAGTTTTGCCATTGAAAAACGTCCAGAAATGTTTGAAGCTACTGACTGAATGAAAGGAGCTGGCATCTCACTCTCTTTGAATCTTCTTTATCATGCTAAGAGGAGCAGGAAAAAGCAAAAAATTTCAGAATTGCACTTTGCAATGTGGAGAAATTACTGTTTGTGCATTTACAATATTCATTGATTTTTGCCATTGAAAAACGTCAGGAAATGATTGAAGCTACTGACTGAATGAAAGGAGCTGGCATCTCACTCTCTTTGAATCTTCTTTATCATGCTAAGAGGAGCAGGAAAAAGCAAAAAATTTCAGAATTGCACCTTGCAATGCGGAGAAATTACTGTTTGTGCATTTACAATATTCATTGATTTTTGCCATTGAAAAACATCATGTTATTCATATACCAGAAATGATTGAAGCTACTGACTGAATGAAAGGAGCTGGCATCTCACTCTCTTTGAATCTTCTTTATCATGCTAAGAGGAGCAGGAAAAAGCAAAAAATTTCAGAATTGCACCTTGCAATGCGGAGAAATTACTGTTTGTGCATTTACAATATTCATTGATTTTTGCCATTGAAAAACGTCCAGAAATGTTTGAAGCTACTGACTGAATGAAAGGAGCTGGCATCTCACTCTCTTTGAATCTTCTTTACCATGCTAAGAGGAGCAGGAAAAAGCAAAAAATTTCAGAATTGCACCTTGCAATGCGGAGAAATTACTGTTTGTGCATTTACAATATTCATTGATTTTTGCCATTGGAAAACATCCAGAAATGTTTGAAGCTACTGACTGAATGAAAGGAGCTGGCATCTCACTCTCTTTGAATCTTCTTTATCATGCTAAGAGGTGCAGGAAAAAGCAAAAAATTTCAGAATTGCACCTTGCAATGCGGAGAAATTACTGTTTGTGCATTTACAATATTCATTGATTTTTGCCATTGAAAAACGTCCAGAAATGTTTGAAGCTACTGACTGAATGAAAGGAGCTGGCATCTCACTCTCTTTGAATCTTCTTTATCATGCTAAGAGGAGCAGGAAAAAGCAAAAAATTTCAGAATTGCACCTTGCAATGCGGAGAAATTACTGTTTGTGCATTTACAATATTCATTGATTTTTGCCATTGAAAAACGTCCTGAAATGTTTGAAGCTACTGACTGAATGAAAGGAGCTGGCATCTCACTCTCTTTGAATCTTCTTTATCATGCTAAGAGGAGCAGGAAAAAGCAAAAAATTTCAGAATTGCACCTTGCAATGCGGAGAAATTACTGTTTGTGCATTTACAATATTCATTGATTTTTGCCATTGAAAAACATCATGTTATTCATATACCAGAAATGATTGAAGCTACTGACTGAATGAAAGGAGCTGGCATCTCACTCTCTTTGAATCTTCTTTATCATGCTAAGAGGAGGAGGAAAAAGCAAAAAATTTCAGAATTGCACCTTGCAATGCGGAGAAATTACTGTTTGTGCATTTACAATATTCATTGATTTTTGCCATTGAAAAACATCCAGAAATGTTTGAAGCTACTGACTGAATGAAAGGAGCTGGCATCTCACTCTCTTTGAATCTTCTTTATCATGCTAAGAGGAGCAGGAAAAAGCAAAAATTTTCAGAATTGCACCTTGCAAAGCGGAGAAATTACTGTTTGTGCATTTACAATATTCATTGATTTTTGCCATTGAAAAACGTCCTGAAATGTTTGAAGCTACTGACTGAATGAAAGGAGCTGGCATCTCACTCTCTTTGAATCTTCTTTATCATGCTAAGAGGAGCAGGAAAAAGCAAAAAATTTCAGAATTGCACCTTGCAAAGCGGAGAAATTACTGTTTGTGCATTTACAATATTCATTGATTTTTGCCATTGAAAAACGTCCTGAAATGTTTGAAGCTACTGACTGAATGAAAGGAGCTGGCATCTCACTCTCTTTGAATCTTCTTTATCATGCTAAGAGGAGCAGAAAAAAGCAAAAAATTTCAGTATTGCACCTTGCAATGCGGAGAAATTACTGTTTGTGCATTTACAATATTCATTGATTTTTGCCATTGAAAAACATCATGTTATTCATATACCAGAAATGTTTGAAGCTACTGACTGAATGAAAGGAGCTGGCATCTCACTCTCTTTGAATCTTCTTTATCATGCTAAGAGGAGCAGGAAAAAGCAAAAAATTTCAGAATTGCACCTTGCAATGCGGAGAAATTACTGTTTGTGCATTTACAATATTCATTGATTTTTGCCATTGAAAAACGTCCAGAAATGATTGAAGCTACTGACTGAATGAAAGGAGCTGGCATCTCACTCTCTTTGAATGTTCTTTATCATGCTAAGAGGAGCAGGAAAAAGCAAAAAATTTCAGAATTGCACCTTGCAATGCGGAGAAATTACTGTTTGTGCATTTACAATATTCATTGATTTTTGCCATTGAAAAACGTCCAGAAATGTTTGAAGCTACTAACTGAATGAAAGGAGCTGGCATCTCACTCTCTTTGAATCTTCTTTATCATGCTAAGAGGAGCAGGAAAAAGCAAAAAATTTCAGAATTGCACCTTGCAATGTGGAGAAATTACTGTTTGTGCATTTACAATATTCATTGATTTTTGCCATTGAAAAACGTTCAGAAATTATTGAAGCTACTGACTTAATGAAAGGAGCTGGCATCTCAATCTCTTTGAATCTTCTTTATCATGCTAAGAGGAGCAGGAAAAAGCAAAAAATTTCAGAATTGCACCTTGCAATGCGGAGAAATTACTGTTTGTGCATTTACAATATTCATTGATTTTTGCCATTGAAAAACATGTTATTCATATACCAGAAATGTTTGAAGCTACTGACTGAATGAAAGGAGCTGGCATCTCACTCTCTTTGAATCTTCTTTATCATGCTAAGAGGAGCAGGAAAAAGCAAAAAATTTCAGAATTGCACCTTGCAATGCGGAGAAATTACTTTGTGCATTTACAATATTCAATGATTTTTGCCATTGAAAAACGTCCAGAAATGTTTGAAGCTACTGACTGAATGAAAGGAGCTGGCATCTCACTCTCTTTGAATCTTCTTTATCATGCTAAGAGGAGCAGGAAAAGGCAAAAAATTTCAGAATTTCACCTTGCAATGCGGAGAAATTACTGTTTGTGCATTTACAATATTCATTGATTTTTGCCATTGAAAAATGTCCAGAAATGATTGAAGCTACTGACTGAATGAAAGGAGCTGGCATCTCACTCTCTTTGAATCTTCTTTATCATGCTAAAAGGAGCAGGAAAAAGCAAAAAATTTCAGAATTGCACCTTGCAATATGGAGAAATTACTGTTTGTGCATTTACAATATTCATTGATTTTTGCCATTGAAAAACATCATGTTATTCATATACCAGAAATGTTTGAAGCTACTGACTGAATGAAAGGAGTTGGCATCTCACTCTCTTTGAATCTTCTTTATCATGCTAAGAGGAGCAGGAAAAAGCAAAAAATTTCAGAATTGCACCTTGCAATGCGGAGAAATTACTGTTTGTGCATTTACAATATTCATTGATTTTTGCCATTGAAAAACATCATGTTATTCATATACCAGAAATGATTGAAGCTACTGACTGAATGAAAGGAGCTGGCATCTCACTCTCTTTGAATCTTCTTTATCATGCTAAGAGGAGCAGGAAAAAGCAAAAAATTTCAGAATTGCACCTTGCAATGCGGAGAAATTACTGTTTGTGCATTTACAATATTCATTGATTTTTGCCATTGAAAAACATCATGTTATTCATATACCAGAAATGTTTGAAGCTACTGACTGAATGAAAGGAGCTGGCATCTCACTCTCTTTGAATCTTCTTTATCATGCTAAGAGGAGCAGGAAAAAGCAAAAAATTTCAGAATTGCACCTTGCAATGCTGAGAAATTACTGTTTGTGCATTTACAATATTCATTGATTTTTGCCATTGAAAAACGTCCAGAAATGATTGAAGCTACTGACTGAATGAAAGGAGCTGGCATCTCACTCTCTTTGAATCTTCTTTACCATGCTAAGAGGAGCAGGAAAAAGCAAAAAATTCAGAATTGCACCTTGCAATGCGGAGAAATTACTGTTTGTGCATTTACAATATTCATTGATTTTTGCCATTGAAAAACGTTCAGAAATTATTGAAGCTACTGACTTAATGAAAGGAGCTGGCATCTCAATCTCTTTGAATCTTCTTTATCATGCTAAGAGGAGCAGGAAAAAGCAAAAAATTTCAGAATTGCACCTTGCAATGCGGAGAAATTACTGTTTGTGCATTTACAATATTCATTGATTTTTGCCATTGAAAAACATGTTATTCATATACCAGAAATGTTTGAAGCTACTGACTGAATGAAAGGAGCTGGCATCTCACTCTCTTTGAATCTTCTTTATCATGCTAAGAGGAGCAGGAAAAAGCAAAAAATTTCAGAATTGCACCTTGCAATGCGGAGAAATTACTTTGTGCATTTACAATATTCAATGATTTTTGCCATTGAAAAACGTCCAGAAATGTTTGAAGCTACTGACTGAATGAAAGGAGCTGGCATCTCACTCTCTTTGAATCTTCTTTATCATGCTAAGAGGAGCAGGAAAAGGCAAAAAATTTCAGAATTTCACCTTGCAATGCGGAGAAATTACTGTTTGTGCATTTACAATATTCATTGATTTTTGCCATTGAAAAATGTCCAGAAATGATTGAAGCTACTGACTGAATGAAAGGAGCTGGCATCTCACTCTCTTTGAATCTTCTTTATCATGCTAAAAGGAGCAGGAAAAAGCAAAAAATTTCAGAATTGCACCTTGCAATATGGAGAAATTACTGTTTGTGCATTTACAATATTCATTGATTTTTGCCATTGAAAAACATCATGTTATTCATATACCAGAAATGTTTGAAGCTACTGACTGAATGAAAGGAGTTGGCATCTCACTCTCTTTGAATCTTCTTTATCATGCTAAGAGGAGCAGGAAAAAGCAAAAAATTTCAGAATTGCACCTTGCAATGCGGAGAAATTACTGTTTGTGCATTTACAATATTCATTGATTTTTGCCATTGAAAAACATCATGTTATTCATATACCAGAAATGATTGAAGCTACTGACTGAATGAAAGGAGCTGGCATCTCACTCTCTTTGAATCTTCTTTATCATGCTAAGAGGAGCAGGAAAAAGCAAAAAATTTCAGAATTGCACCTTGCAATGCGGAGAAATTACTGTTTGTGCATTTACAATATTCATTGATTTTTGCCATTGAAAAACATCATGTTATTCATATACCAGAAATGTTTGAAGCTACTGACTGAATGAAAGGAGCTGGCATCTCACTCTCTTTGAATCTTCTTTATCATGCTAAGAGGAGCAGGAAAAAGCAAAAAATTTCAGAATTGCACCTTGCAATGCTGAGAAATTACTGTTTGTGCATTTACAATATTCATTGATTTTTGCCATTGAAAAACGTCCAGAAATGATTGAAGCTACTGACTGAATGAAAGGAGCTGGCATCTCACTCTCTTTGAATCTTCTTTACCATGCTAAGAGGAGCAGGAAAAAGCAAAAAATTCAGAATTGCACCTTGCAATGCGGAGAAATTACTGTTTGTGCATTTACAATATTCATTGATTTTTGCCATTGAAAAACGTCCAGAAATGTTTGAAGCTACTGACTGAATGAAAGGAGCTGGCATCTCACTCTCTTTGAATCTTCTTTATCATGCTAAGAGGAGCAGGAAAAAGCAAAAAATTTCAGAATTGCACCTTGCAATGCGGAGAAATTACTGTTTGTGCATTTACAATATTCATTGATTTTTGCCATTGAAAAACGTCCAGAAATGTTTGAAGCTACTGACTGAATGAAAGGAGCTGGCATCTCACTCTCTTTGAATATTCTTTATCATGCTAAGAGGAGCAGGAAAAAGCAAAAAATTTCAGAATTGCACCTTGCAATGCGGAGAAATTACTGTTTGTGCATTTACAATATTCATTGATTTTTGCCATTGAAAAACATCATGTTATTCATATACCAGAAATGTTTGAAGCTACTGACTGAATGAAAGGAGCTGGCATCTCACTCTCTTTGAATCTTCTTTATCATGCTAAGAGGAGCAGGAAAAAGCAAAAAATTTCAGAATTGCACCTTGCAATGCGGAGAAATTACTGTTTGTGCATTTACAATATTCATTGATTTTTGCCATTGAAAAACATGTTATTCATATACCAGAAATGTTTGAAGCTACTGACTGAATGAAAAGAGCTGGCATCTCACTCTCTTTGAATCTTCTTTATCATGCTAAGAGGAGCAGGAAAAAGCAAAAAATTTCAGAATTGCACCTTGCAATGCGGAGAAATTACTGTTTGTGCATTTACAATATTCATTGATTTTTGCCATTGAAAAACATGTTATTCATATACCAGAAATGTTTGAAGCTACTGACTGAATGAAAGGAGCTGGCATCTCACTCTCTTTGAATCTTCTTTATCATGCTAAGAGGAGCAGGAAAAAGCAAAAAATTTCAGAATTACACCTTGCAATGCGGAGAAATTACTTTGTGCATTTACAATATTCAATGATTTTTGCCATTGAAAAACGTCCAGAAATGTTTGAAGCTACTGACTGAATGAAAGGAGCTGGCATCTCACTCTCTTTGAATCTTCTTTATCATGCTAAGAGGAGCAGGAAAAGGCAAAAAATTTCAGAATTTCACCTTGCAATGCGGAGAAATTACTGTTTGTGCATTTACAATATTCATTGATTTTTGCCATTGAAAAATGTCCAGAAATGATTGAAGCTACTGACTGAATGAAAGGAGCTGGCATCTCACTCTCTTTGAATCTTCTTTATCATGCTAAGAGGAGGAGGAAAAAGCAAAAAATTTCAGAATTGCACCTTGCAATGCGGAGAAATTACTGTTTGTGCATTTACAATATTCATTGATTTTTGCCATTGAAAAACATCCAGAAATGTTTGAAGCTACTGACTGAATGAAAGGAGCTGGCATCTCACTCTCTTTGAATCTTCTTTATCATGCTAAGAGGAGCAGGAAAAAGCAAAAATTTTCAGAATTGCACCTTGCAAAGCGGAGAAATTACTGTTTGTGCATTTACAATATTCATTGATTTTTGCCATTGAAAAACGTCCTGAAATGTTTGAAGCTACTGACTGAATGAAAGGAGCTGGCATCTCACTCTCTTTGAATCTTCTTTATCATGCTAAGAGGAGCAGGAAAAAGCAAAAAATTTCAGAATTGCACCTTGCAAAGCGGAGAAATTACTGTTTGTGCATTTACAATATTCATTGATTTTTGCCATTGAAAAACGTCCTGAAATGTTTGAAGCTACTGACTGAATGAAAGGAGCTGGCATCTCACTCTCTTTGAATCTTCTTTATCATGCTAAGAGGAGCAGAAAAAAGCAAAAAATTTCAGTATTGCACCTTGCAATGCGGAGAAATTACTGTTTGTGCATTTACAATATTCATTGATTTTTGCCATTGAAAAACATCATGTTATTCATATACCAGAAATGTTTGAAGCTACTGACTGAATGAAAGGAGCTGGCATCTCACTCTCTTTGAATCTTCTTTATCATGCTAAGAGGAGCAGGAAAAAGCAAAAAATTTCAGAATTGCACCTTGCAATGCGGAGAAATTACTGTTTGTGCATTTACAATATTCATTGATTTTTGCCATTGAAAAACGTCCAGAAATGATTGAAGCTACTGACTGAATGAAAGGAGCTGGCATCTCACTCTCTTTGAATGTTCTTTATCATGCTAAGAGGAGCAGGAAAAAGCAAAAAATTTCAGAATTGCACCTTGCAATGCGGAGAAATTACTGTTTGTGCATTTACAATATTCATTGATTTTTGCCATTGAAAAACGTCCAGAAATGTTTGAAGCTACTAACTGAATGAAAGGAGCTGGCATCTCACTCTCTTTGAATCTTCTTTATCATGCTAAGAGGAGCAGGAAAAAGCAAAAAATTTCAGAATTGCACCTTGCAATGTGGAGAAATTACTGTTTGTGCATTTACAATATTCATTGATTTTTGCCATTGAAAAACGTTCAGAAATTATTGAAGCTACTGACTTAATGAAAGGAGCTGGCATCTCAATCTCTTTGAATCTTCTTTATCATGCTAAGAGGAGCAGGAAAAAGCAAAAAATTTCAGAATTGCACCTTGCAATGCGGAGAAATTACTGTTTGTGCATTTACAATATTCATTGATTTTTGCCATTGAAAAACATGTTATTCATATACCAGAAATGTTTGAAGCTACTGACTGAATGAAAGGAGCTGGCATCTCACTCTCTTTGAATCTTCTTTATCATGCTAAGAGGAGCAGGAAAAAGCAAAAAATTTCAGAATTGCACCTTGCAATGCGGAGAAATTACTTTGTGCATTTACAATATTCAATGATTTTTGCCATTGAAAAACGTCCAGAAATGTTTGAAGCTACTGACTGAATGAAAGGAGCTGGCATCTCACTCTCTTTGAATCTTCTTTATCATGCTAAGAGGAGCAGGAAAAGGCAAAAAATTTCAGAATTTCACCTTGCAATGCGGAGAAATTACTGTTTGTGCATTTACAATATTCATTGATTTTTGCCATTGAAAAATGTCCAGAAATGATTGAAGCTACTGACTGAATGAAAGGAGCTGGCATCTCACTCTCTTTGAATCTTCTTTATCATGCTAAAAGGAGCAGGAAAAAGCAAAAAATTTCAGAATTGCACCTTGCAATATGGAGAAATTACTGTTTGTGCATTTACAATATTCATTGATTTTTGCCATTGAAAAACATCATGTTATTCATATACCAGAAATGTTTGAAGCTACTGACTGAATGAAAGGAGTTGGCATCTCACTCTCTTTGAATCTTCTTTATCATGCTAAGAGGAGCAGGAAAAAGCAAAAAATTTCAGAATTGCACCTTGCAATGCGGAGAAATTACTGTTTGTGCATTTACAATATTCATTGATTTTTGCCATTGAAAAACATCATGTTATTCATATACCAGAAATGATTGAAGCTACTGACTGAATGAAAGGAGCTGGCATCTCACTCTCTTTGAATCTTCTTTATCATGCTAAGAGGAGCAGGAAAAAGCAAAAAATTTCAGAATTGCACCTTGCAATGCGGAGAAATTACTGTTTGTGCATTTACAATATTCATTGATTTTTGCCATTGAAAAACATCATGTTATTCATATACCAGAAATGTTTGAAGCTACTGACTGAATGAAAGGAGCTGGCATCTCACTCTCTTTGAATCTTCTTTATCATGCTAAGAGGAGCAGGAAAAAGCAAAAAATTTCAGAATTGCACCTTGCAATGCTGAGAAATTACTGTTTGTGCATTTACAATATTCATTGATTTTTGCCATTGAAAAACGTCCAGAAATGATTGAAGCTACTGACTGAATGAAAGGAGCTGGCATCTCACTCTCTTTGAATCTTCTTTACCATGCTAAGAGGAGCAGGAAAAAGCAAAAAATTCAGAATTGCACCTTGCAATGCGGAGAAATTACTGTTTGTGCATTTACAATATTCATTGATTTTTGCCATTGAAAAACGTTCAGAAATTATTGAAGCTACTGACTTAATGAAAGGAGCTGGCATCTCAATCTCTTTGAATCTTCTTTATCATGCTAAGAGGAGCAGGAAAAAGCAAAAAATTTCAGAATTGCACCTTGCAATGCGGAGAAATTACTGTTTGTGCATTTACAATATTCATTGATTTTTGCCATTGAAAAACATGTTATTCATATACCAGAAATGTTTGAAGCTACTGACTGAATGAAAGGAGCTGGCATCTCACTCTCTTTGAATCTTCTTTATCATGCTAAGAGGAGCAGGAAAAAGCAAAAAATTTCAGAATTGCACCTTGCAATGCGGAGAAATTACTTTGTGCATTTACAATATTCAATGATTTTTGCCATTGAAAAACGTCCAGAAATGTTTGAAGCTACTGACTGAATGAAAGGAGCTGGCATCTCACTCTCTTTGAATCTTCTTTATCATGCTAAGAGGAGCAGGAAAAGGCAAAAAATTTCAGAATTTCACCTTGCAATGCGGAGAAATTACTGTTTGTGCATTTACAATATTCATTGATTTTTGCCATTGAAAAATGTCCAGAAATGATTGAAGCTACTGACTGAATGAAAGGAGCTGGCATCTCACTCTCTTTGAATCTTCTTTATCATGCTAAAAGGAGCAGGAAAAAGCAAAAAATTTCAGAATTGCACCTTGCAATATGGAGAAATTACTGTTTGTGCATTTACAATATTCATTGATTTTTGCCATTGAAAAACATCATGTTATTCATATACCAGAAATGTTTGAAGCTACTGACTGAATGAAAGGAGTTGGCATCTCACTCTCTTTGAATCTTCTTTATCATGCTAAGAGGAGCAGGAAAAAGCAAAAAATTTCAGAATTGCACCTTGCAATGCGGAGAAATTACTGTTTGTGCATTTACAATATTCATTGATTTTTGCCATTGAAAAACATCATGTTATTCATATACCAGAAATGATTGAAGCTACTGACTGAATGAAAGGAGCTGGCATCTCACTCTCTTTGAATCTTCTTTATCATGCTAAGAGGAGCAGGAAAAAGCAAAAAATTTCAGAATTGCACCTTGCAATGCGGAGAAATTACTGTTTGTGCATTTACAATATTCATTGATTTTTGCCATTGAAAAACATCATGTTATTCATATACCAGAAATGTTTGAAGCTACTGACTGAATGAAAGGAGCTGGCATCTCACTCTCTTTGAATCTTCTTTATCATGCTAAGAGGAGCAGGAAAAAGCAAAAAATTTCAGAATTGCACCTTGCAATGCTGAGAAATTACTGTTTGTGCATTTACAATATTCATTGATTTTTGCCATTGAAAAACGTCCAGAAATGATTGAAGCTACTGACTGAATGAAAGGAGCTGGCATCTCACTCTCTTTGAATCTTCTTTACCATGCTAAGAGGAGCAGGAAAAAGCAAAAAATTCAGAATTGCACCTTGCAATGCGGAGAAATTACTGTTTGTGCATTTACAATATTCATTGATTTTTGCCATTGAAAAACGTCCAGAAATGTTTGAAGCTACTGACTGAATGAAAGGAGCTGGCATCTCACTCTCTTTGAATCTTCTTTATCATGCTAAGAGGAGCAGAAAAAAGCAAAAAATTTCAGAATTGCACCTTGCAATGCGGAGAAATTACTGTTTGTGCATTTACAATATTCATTGATTTTTGCCATTGAAAAACGTCCAGAAATGTTTGAAGCTACTGACTGAATGAAAGGAGCTGGCATCTCACTCTCTTTGAATATTCTTTATCATGCTAAGAGGAGCAGGAAAAAGCAAAAAATTTCAGAATTGCACCTTGCAATGCGGAGAAATTACTGTTTGTGCATTTACAATATTCATTGATTTTTGCCATTGAAAAACATCATGTTATTCATATACCAGAAATGTTTGAAGCTACTGACTGAATGAAAGGAGCTGGCATCTCACTCTCTTTGAATCTTCTTTATCATGCTAAGAGGAGCAGGAAAAAGCAAAAAATTTCAGAATTGCACCTTGCAATGCGGAGAAATTACTGTTTGTGCATTTACAATATTCATTGATTTTTGCCATTGAAAAACATGTTATTCATATACCAGAAATGTTTGAAGCTACTGACTGAATGAAAAGAGCTGGCATCTCACTCTCTTTGAATCTTCTTTATCATGCTAAGAGGAGCAGGAAAAAGCAAAAAATTTCAGAATTGCACCTTGCAATGCGGAGAAATTACTTTGTGCATTTACAATATTCAATGATTTTTGCCATTGAAAAACGTCCAGAAATGTTTGAAGCTACTGACTGAATGAAAGGAGCTGGCATCTCACTCTCTTTGAATCTTCTTTATCATGCTAAGAGGAGCAGGAAAAGGCAAAAAATTTCAGAATTTCACCTTGCAATGCGGAGAAATTACTGTTTGTGCATTTACAATATTCATTGATTTTTGCCATTGAAAAATGTCCAGAAATGATTGAAGCTACTGACTGAATGAAAGAGCTGGCATCTCACTCTCTTTGAATCTTCTTTATCATGCTAAGAGGAGCAGGAAAAAGCAAAAAATTTCAGAATTGCACCTTGCAATGTGGAGAAATTACTGTTTGTGCATTTACAATATTCATTGATTTTTGACATTGAAAAACATCATGTTATTCATATACCAGAAATGTTTGAAGCTACTGACTGAATGAAAGGAGCTGGCATCTCACTCTCTTTGAATCTTCTTTATCATGCTAAGAGGAGCAGGAAAAAGCAAAAAATTTCAGAATTGCACCTTGCAATGCGGAGAAATTACTGTTTGTGCATTTACAATATTCATTGATTTTTGCCATTGAAAAACATCATGTTATTCATATACCAGAAATGATTGAAGCTACTGACTGAATGAAAGGAGCTGGCATCTCACTCTCTTTGAATCTTCTTTATCATGCTAAGAGGAGCAGGAAAAAGCAAAAAATTTCAGAATTGCACCTTGCAATGCGGAGAAATTACTGTTTGTGCATTTACAATATTCATTGATTTTTGCCATTGAAAAACATCATGTTATTCATATACCAGAAATGATTGAAGCTACTGACTGAATGAAAGGAGCTGGCATCTCACTCTCTTTGAATCTTCTTTATCATGCTAACAGGAGCAGGAAACAGCAAAAAATTTCAGAATTGCACCTTGCAATGCTGAGAAATTACTGTTTGTGCATTTACAATATTCATTGATTTTTGCCATTGAAAAACGTCCAGAAATGATTGAAGCTACTGACTGAATGAAAGGAGCTGGCATCTCACTCTCTTTGAATCTTCTTTACCATGCTAAGAGGAGCAGGAAAAAGCAAAAAATTTCAGAATTGCACCTTGCAATGCGGAGAAATTACTGTTTGTGCATTTACAATATTCATTGATTTTTGCCATTGAAAAACGTCCAGAAATGTTTGAAGCTACTGACTGAATGAAAGGAGCTGGCATCTCACTCTCTTTGAATCTCCTTTATCATGCTAAGAGGAGCAGGAAAAAGCAAAAAATTTCAGAATTTCACCTTGCAATGCGGAGAAATTACTGTTTGTGCATTTACAATATTCATTGATTTTTGCCATTGAAAAACGTCCAGAAATGTTTGAAGCTACTGACTGAATGAAAGGAGCTGGCATCTCACTCTCTTTGAATATTCTTTAACATGCTAAGAGGAGCAGGAAAAAGCAAAAAATTTCAGAATTGCACCTTGCAATGCGGAGAAATTACTGTTTGTGCATTTACAATATTCATTGATTTTTGCCATTGAAAAACGTCCAGAAATGTTTGAAGCTCCTGACTGAATGAAAGGAGCTGGCATCTCACTCTCTTTGAATCTTCTTTATCATGCTAAGAGGAGCAGGAAAAAGCAAAAAATTTCAGAATTGCACCTTGCAATGCGGAGAAATTACTGTTTGTGCATTTACAATATTCATTGATTTTTGCCATTGAAAAACATCATGTTATTCATATACCAGAAATGTTTGAAGCTACTGACTGAATGAAAGGAGCTGGCATCTCACTCTCTTTGAATCTTCTTTATCATGCTAAGAGGAGCAGGAAAAAGCAAAAAATTTCAGAATTGCACCTTGCAATGCGGAGAAATTACTGTTTGTGCATTTACAATATTCATTGATTTTTGCCATTGAAAAACATGTTATTCATATACCAGAAATGTTTGAAGCTACTGACTGAATGAAAAGAGCTGGCATCTCACTCTCTTTGAATCTTCTTTGTCATGCTAAGAGGAGCAGGAAAAAGCAAAAAATTTCAGAATTGCACCTTGCAATGCGGAGAAATTACTGTTTTTGCATTTACAATATTCATTGATTTTTGCCATTGAAAAACGTTCAGAAATTATTGAAGCTACTGACTTAATGAAAGGAACTGGCATCTCACTCTCTTTGAATCTTCTTTATCATGCTAAGAGGAGCAGGAAAAAGCAAAAAATTTCAGAATTGCACCTTGCAATGCGGAGAAATTACTGTTTGTGCATTTACAATATTCATTGATTTTTGCCATTGAAAAACATGTTATTCATATACCAGAAATGTTTGAAGCTACTGACTGAATGAAAGGAGCTGGCATCTCACTCTCTTTGAATCTTCTTTATCATGCTAAGAGGAGCAGGAAAAAGCAAAAAATTTCAGAATTACACCTTGCAATGCGGAGAAATTACTTTGTGCATTTACAATATTCAATGATTTTTGCCATTGAAAAACGTCCAGAAATGTTTGAAGCTACTGACTGAATGAAAGGAGCTGGCATCTCACTCTCTTTGAATCTTCTTTATCATGCTAAGAGGAGCAGGAAAAGGCAAAAAATTTCAGAATTTCACCTTGCAATGCGGAGAAATTACTGTTTGTGCATTTACAATATTCATTGATTTTTGCCATTGAAAAATGTCCAGAAATGATTGAAGCTACTGACTGAATGAAAGAGCTGGCATCTCACTCTCTTTGAATCTTCTTTATCATGCTAAGAGGAGCAGGAAAAAGCAAAAAATTTCAGAATTGCACCTTGCAATGTGGAGAAATTACTGTTTGTGCATTTACAATATTCATTGATTTTTGACATTGAAAAACATCATGTTATTCATATACCAGAAATGTTTGAAGCTACTGACTGAATGAAAGGAGCTGGCATCTCACTCTCTTTGAATCTTCTTTATCATGCTAAGAGGAGCAGGAAAAAGCAAAAAATTTCAGAATTGCACCTTGCAATGCGGAGAAATTACTGTTTGTGCATTTACAATATTCATTGATTTTTGCCATTGAAAAACATCATGTTATTCATATACCAGAAATGATTGAAGCTACTGACTGAATGAAAGGAGCTGGCATCTCACTCTCTTTGAATCTTCTTTATCATGCTAAGAGGAGCAGGAAAAAGCAAAAAATTTCAGAATTGCACCTTGCAATGCAGAGAAATTACTGTTTGTGCATTTACAATATTCATTGATTTTTGCCATTGAAAAACATCATGTTATTCATATACCAGAAATGTTTGAAGCTACTGACTGAATGAAAGGAGCTGGCATCTCACTCTCTTTGAATCTTCTTTATCATGCTAAGAGGAGCAGGAAAAAGCAAAAAATTTCAGAATTGCACCTTGCAATGCGGAGAAATTACTGTTTGTGCATTTACAATATTCATTGATTTTTGCCATTGAAAAACATGTTATTCATATACCAGAAATGTTTGAAGCTACTGACTGAATGAAAGGAGCTGGCATCTCACTCTCTTTGAATCTTCTTTATCATGCTAAGAGGAGCAGGAAAAAGCAAAAAATTTCAGAATTACACCTTGCAATGCGGAGAAATTACTTTGTGCATTTACAATATTCAATGATTTTTGCCATTGAAAAACGTCCAGAAATGTTTGAAGCTACTGACTGAATGAAAGGAGCTGGCATCTCACTCTCTTTGAATCTTCTTTATCATGCTAAGAGGAGCAGGAAAAGGCAAAAAATTTCAGAATTTCACCTTGCAATGCGGAGAAATTACTGTTTGTGCATTTACAATATTCATTGATTTTTGCCATTGAAAAATGTCCAGAAATGATTGAAGCTACTGACTGAATGAAAGAGCTGGCATCTCACTCTCTTTGAATCTTCTTTATCATGCTAAGAGGAGCAGGAAAAAGCAAAAAAATTTCAGAATTGCACCTTGCAATGTGGAGAAATTACTGTTTGTGCATTTACAATATTCATTGATTTTTGACATTGAAAAACATCATGTTATTCATATACCAGAAATGTTTGAAGCTACTGACTGAATGAAAGGAGCTGGCATCTCACTCTCTTTGAATCTTCTTTATCATGCTAAGAGGAGCAGGAAAAAGCAAAAAATTTCAGAATTGCACCTTGCAATGCGGAGAAATTACTGTTTGTGCATTTACAATATTCATTGATTTTTGCCATTGAAAAACATCATGTTATTCATATACCAGAAATGATTGAAGCTACTGACTGAATGAAAGGAGCTGGCATCTCACTCTCTTTGAATCTTCTTTATCATGCTAAGAGGAGCAGGAAAAAGCAAAAAATTTCAGAATTGCACCTTGCAATGCAGAGAAATTACTGTTTGTGCATTTACAATATTCATTGATTTTTGCCATTGAAAAACATCATGTTATTCATATACCAGAAATGTTTGAAGCTACTGACTGAATGAAAGGAGCTGGCATCTCACTCTCTTTGAATCTTCTTTATCATGCTAAGAGGAGCAGGAAAAAGCAAAAAATTTCAGAATTGCACCTTGCAATGCGGAGAAATTACTGTTTGTGCATTTACAATATTCATTGATTTTTGCCATTGAAAAACATCATGTTATTCATATACCAGAAATGATTGAAGCTACTGACTGAATGAAAGGAGCTGGCATCTCACTCTCTTTGAATCTTCTTTATCATGCTAAGAGGAGCAGGA
Organism: Phyllobates terribilis; assembly: GCF_046119375.1. NCBI lineage: Eukaryota > Metazoa > Chordata > Amphibia > Anura > Dendrobatidae > Phyllobates > Phyllobates terribilis. The sequence goes on along the minus strand of NW_027363115.1, from coordinate 749,022 downwards.
AACAGCAAAAAATTTCAGAATTGCACCTTGCAATGCGGAGAAATTACTGTTTGTGCATTTACAATATTCATTGATTTTTGCCATTGAAAAACGTCCAGAAATGATTGAAGCTACTGACTGAATGAAAGGAGCTGGCATCTCACTCTCTTTGAATCTTCTTTACCATGCTAAGAGGAGCAGGAAAAAGCAAAAAATTTCAGAATTGCACCTTGCAATGCGGAGAAATTACTGTTTGTGCATTTACAATATTCATTGATTTTTGCCATTGAAAAACGTCCAGAAATGTTTGAAGCTACTGACTGAATGAAAGGAGCTGGCATCTCACTCTCTTTGAATCTTCTTTATCATGCTAAGAGGAGCAGGAAAAAGCAAAAAATTTCAGAATTGCACCTTGCAATGCGGAGAAATTACTGTTTGTGCATTTACAATATTCATTGATTTTTGCCTTTGAAAAACGTCCAGAAATGTTTGAAGCTACTGACTGAATGAAAGGAGCTGGCATCTCACTCTCTTTGAATCTTCTTTATCATGCTAAGAGGAGCAGGAAAAAGCAAAAAATTTCAGAATTGCACCTTGCAATGCGGAGAAATTACTGTTTGTGCATTTACAATATTCATTGATTTTTGCCATTGAAAAACGTCCAGAAATGTTTGAAGCTCGTGACTGAATGAAAGGAGCTGGCATCTCACTCTCTTTGAATCTTCTTTATCATGCTAAGAGGAGCAGGAAAAAGCAAAAAATTTCAGAATTGCACCTTGCAATGCGGAGAAATTACTGTTCGTGCATTTACAATATTCATTGATTTTTGCCATTGAAAAACGTCTAGAAATGATTGAAGCTACTGACTGAATGAAAGGAGCTTGCATCTCACTCTCTTTGAATCTTCTTTATCATGCTAAGAGCAGCAGGAAAAACCAAAAAATTTCCGAATTGCACCTTGCAATGCGGAGAAATTACTGTTTGTGCATTTACAATATTCATTGATTTTTGCCATTGAAAAACATCATGTTATTCATATACCAGAAATGTTTGAAGCTACTGACTGAATGAAAGGAGCTGGCATCTCACTCTCTTTGAATCTTCTTTATCATGCTAAGAGGAGCAGGAAAAAGCAAAAAATTTCAGAATTGCACCTTGCAATGCGGAGAAATTACTGTTTGTGCATTTACAATATTCATTGATTTTTGCCATTGAAAAACATGTTATTCATATACCAGAAATGTTTGAAGCTACTGACTGAATGAAAAGAGCTGGCATCTCACTCTCTTTGAATCTTCTTTATCATGCTAAGAGGAGCAGGAAAAAGCAAAAAATTTCAGAATTACACCTTGCAATGCGGAGAAATTACTTTGTGAATTTACAATATTCAATGATTTTTGCCATTGAAAAACGTCCAGAAATGTTTGAAGCTACTGACTGAATGAAAGGAGCTGGCATCTCACTCTCTTTGAATCTTCTTTATCATGCTAAGAGGAGCAGGAAAAAGCAAAAAATTTCAGAATTTCACCTTGCAATGCGGAGAAATTACTGTTTGTGCATTTACAATATTCATTGATTTTTGCCATTGAAATTTGTCCAGAAATGATTGAAGCTACTGACTGAATGAAAGGAGCTGGCATCTCACCCTCTTTGAATCTTCTTTATCATGCTAAGAGGAGCAGGAAAAAGCAAAAAATTTCAGAATTGCACCTTGCAATGCGGAGAAATTACTGTTTGTGCATTTACAATATTCATTGATTTTTGCCATTGAAAAACATGTTATTCATATACCAGAAATGTTTGAAGCTACTGACTGAATGAAAAGAGCTGGCATCTCACTCTCTTTGAATCTTCTTTATCATGCTAAGAGGAGCAGGAAAAAGCAAAAAATTTCAGAATTGCACCTTGCAATGCGGAGAAATTACTGTTTGTGCATTTACAATATTCATTGATTTTTGCCATTGAAAAACGTTCAGAAATGATTGAAGCTACTGACTTAATGAAAGGAGCTGGCATCTCACTCTCTTTGAATCTTCTTTATCATGCTAAGAGGAGCAGGAAAAAGCAAAAAATTTTCAGAATTGCACCTTGCAATGCGGAGAAATTACTGTTTGTGCATTTACAATATTCATTGATTTTTGCCATTGAAAAACATGTTATTCATATACCAGAAATGTTTGAAGCTACTGACTGAATGAAAGGAGCTTGCATCTCACTCTCTTTGAATCTTCTTTATCATGCTAAGAGGAGCAGGAAAAAGCAAAAAATTTCAGAATTGCAACTTGCAATGCGGAGAAATTACTGTTTGTGCATTTACAATATTCATTGATTTTTGCCATTGAAAAACATCATGTTATTCATATACCAGAAATGTTTGAAGCTACTGACTGAATGAAAGGAGCTGGCATCTCACTCTCTTTGAATCTTCTTTATCATGCAAAGAGGAGCAGGAAAAAGCAAAAAATTTCAGAATTGCACCTTGCAATGCGGAGAAATTACTGTTTGTGCATTTACAATATTCATTGATTTTTGCCATTGAAAAACATCATGTTATTCATATACCAGAAATGATTGAAGCTACTGACTGAATGAAAGGAGCTGGCATCTCACTCTCTTTGAATCTTCTTTATCATGCTAAGAGGAGCAGGAAACAGCAAAAAATTTCAGAATTGCATCTTGCAATGCGGAGAAATTACTGTTTGTGCATTTACAATATTCATTGATTTTTGCCATTGAAAAACGTCCAGAAATGATTGAAGCTACTGACTGAATGAAAGGAGCTGGCATCTCACTCTCTTTGAATCTTCTTTATCATGCTAAGAGGAGCAGGAAAAAGCAAAAAATTTCAGAATTGCACCTTGCAATGCGGAGAAATTACTGTTTGTGCATTTACAATATTCATTGATTTTTGCCATTGAAAAACATCCAGAAATGTTTGAAGCTACTGACTGAATGAAAGGAGCTGGCATCTCACTCTCTTTGAATCTTCTTTATCATGCTAAGAGGAGCAGGAAAAAGCAAAAAATTTCAGAATTGCACCTTGCAATGCGGAGAAATTACTGTTTGTGCATTTACAATATTCATTGATTTTTGCCATTGAAAAACGTCCAGAAATGTTTGAAGCTACTGACTGAATGAAAGGAGCTGGCATCTCACTCTCTTTGAATCTTCTTTATCATGCTAAGAGGAGCAGGAAAAAGCCAAAAATTTCAGAATTGCACCTTGCAATGCGGAGAAATTACTGTTTGTGCATTTACAATATTCATTGATTTTTGCCATTGAAAAACGTCCAGAAATGTTTGAAGCTCCTGACTGAATGAAAGGAGCTGGCATCTCACTCTCTTTGAATCTTCTTTATCATGCTAAGAGGAGCAGGAAAAAGCAAAAAATTTCAGAATTGCACCTTGCAATGCGGAGAAATTACTGTTTGTGCATTTACAATATTCATTGATTTTTGCCATTGAAAAACATCATGTTATTCATATACCAGAAATGTTTGAAGCTACTGACTGAATGAAAGGAGCTGGCATCTCACTCTCTTTGAATCTTCTTTATCATGCAAAGAGGAGCAGGAAAAAGCAAAAAATTTCAGAATTGCACCTTGCAATGCGGAGAAATTACTGTTTGTGCATTTACAATATTCATTGATTTTTGCCATTGAAAAACATCATGTTATTCATATACCAGAAATGATTGAAGCTACTGACTGAATGAAAGGAGCTGGCATCTCACTCTCTTTGAATCTTCTTTATCATGCTAAGAGGAGCAGGAAACAGCAAAAAATTTCAGAATTGCATCTTGCAATGCGGAGAAATTACTGTTTGTGCATTTACAATATTCATTGATTTTTGCCATTGAAAAACGTCCAGAAATGATTGAAGCTACTGACTGAATGAAAGGAGCTGGCATCTCACTCTCTTTGAATCTTCTTTATCATGCTAAGAGGAGCAGGAAAAAGCAAAACATTTCAGAATTGCACCTTGCAATGCGGAGAAATTACTGTTTGTGCATTTACAATATTCATTGATTTTTGCCATTGAAAAACATCCAGAAATGTTTGAAGCTACTGACTGAATGAAAGGAGCTGGCATCTCACTCTCTTTGAATCTTCTTTAACATGCTAAGAGGAGCAGGAAAAAGCAAAAAATTTCAGAATTGCACCTTGCAATGCGGAGAAATTACTGTTTGTGCATTTACAATATTCATTGATTTTTGCCATTGAAAAACGTCCAGAAATGTTTGAAGCTACTGACTGAATGAAAGGAGCTGGCATCTCACTCTCTTTGAATCTTCTTTATCATGCTAAGAGGAGCAGGAAAAAGCCAAAAATTTCAGAATTGCACCTTGCAATGCGGAGAAATTACTGTTTGTGCATTTACAATATTCATTGATTTTTGCCATTGAAAAACGTCCAGAAATGTTTGAAGCTCCTGACTGAATGAAAGGAGCTGGCATCTCACTCTCTTTGAATCTTCTTTATCATGCTAAGAGGAGCAGGAAAAAGCAAAAAATTTCAGAATTGCACTCTGCAATGCGGAGAAATTACTGTTTGTGCATTTACAATATTCATTGATTTTTGCCATTGAAAAACATCATGTTATTCATATACCAGAAATGTTTGAAGCTACTGACTGAATGAAAGGAGCTGGCATCTCACTCTCTTTGAATCTTCTTTATCATGCTAAGAGGAGCAGGAAAAAGCAAAAAAATTTCAGAATTGCACCTTGCAATGCGGAGAAATTACTGTTTGTGCATTTACAATATTCATTGATTTTTGCCATTGAAAAACGTCCAGAAATGATTGAAGCTACTGACTGAATGAAAGGAGCTGGCATCTCACTCTCTTTGAATCTTCTTTATCATGCTAAGAGGAGCAGGAAAAAGCAAAAAATTTCAGAATTGCACCTTGCAATGCAGAGAAATTACTGTTTGTGCATTTACAATATTCATTGATTTTTGCCATTGAAAAACGTCCAGAAATGTTTGAAGCTACTGACTGAATGAAAGGAGCTGGCATCTCACTCTCTTTGAATCTTCTTTATCATGCTAAGAGGAGCAGGAAAAAGCAAAAAATTTGAGAATTGCACCTTGCAATGTGGAGAAATTACTGTTTGTGCATTTACAATATTCATGGATTTTTGCCATTGAAAAACGTCCAGAAATGATTGAAGCTACTGACTGAATGAAAGGAGCTGGCATCTCACTCTCTTTGAATCTTCTTTATCATGCTAAGAGGAGCAGGAAAAAGCAAAAAATTTCAGAATTGCACCTTGCAATGCGGAGAAATTACTGTTTGTGCATTTACAATATTCATTGATTTTTGCCATTGAAAAACATCATGTTATTCATATATCAGAAATGTTTGAAGCTACTGACTGAATGAAAGGAGCTGGCATCTCACTCTCTTTGAATCTTCTTTATCATGCTAAGAGGAGCAGGAAAAAGCAAAAAAATTCAGAATTGCACCTTGCAATGCGGAGAAATTACTGTTTGTGCATTTACAATATTCATTGATTTTTGCCATTGAAAAACGTCCAGAAATGATTTAAGCTACTGACTGAATGAAAGGAGCTGGCATCTCACTCTCTTTGAATCTTCTTTATCATGCTAAGAGGAGCAGGAAAAAGCAAAAAATTTCAGAATTGCACCTTGCAATGCGGAGAAATTACTGTTTGTGCATTTACAATATTCATTGATTTTTGCCATTGAAAAACATGTTATTCATATACCAGAAATGTTTGAAGCTACTGACTGAATGAAAGGAGCTGGCATCTCACTCTCTTTGAATCTTCTTTTTTATGCTAAGAGGAGCAGGAAAAAGCAAAAAATTTCAGAATTGCACCTTGCAATGCGGAAAAATTAGTTTGTGCATTTACAATATTCATTGATTTTTGCCATTGAAAAACGTCCAGAAATGTTTGAAGCTACTGACTGAATGAAAGGAGCTCTCATCTCACTCTCTTTGAATCTTCTTTATCATGCTAAGAGGAGCAGGAAAAAGCAAAAAATTTCAGAATTGCACCTTGCAATGCGGAGAAATTACTGTTTGTGCATTTACAATATTCATTGATTTTTGCCATTGAAAAACGTCCAGAAATGATTGAAGCTACTGACTGAATGAAAGGAGCTGGCATCTCACTATCTTTGAATCTTCTTTATCATGCTAAGAGGAGCAGGAAAAAGCAAAAAATTTCAGAATTGCACCTTGCAATGCGGAGAAATTACTGTTTTGTGCATTTACAATATTCATTGATTTTTGACATTGAAAAACATCATTTTATTCATATACCAGAAATGTTTGAAGCTACTGACTGAATGAAAGGAGATGGCATCTCATTCTCTTTGAATCTTCTTTATCATGCTAAGAGGAGGAGGAAAAAGCAAAAAATTTCAGAATTGCACCTTGCAATGCGGAGAAATTACTGTTTGTGCATTTACAATATTCATTGATTTTTGCCATTGAAAAACATAATGTTATTCATATACCAGAAATGTTTGAAGCTACTGACTGAATGAAAGGAGCTGGCATCTCACTCTCTTTGAATCTTCTTTATCATGCTAAGAGGAGCAGGAAAAAGCAAAAAATTTCAGAATTGCACCTTGCAATGCGGAGAAATTACTGTTTGTGCATTTACAATATTCATTGATTTTTGCCATTGAAAAACATCATGTTATTCATATACCAGAAATGTTTGAAGCTACTGACTGAATGAAATGAGCTTGCATCTCACTCTCTTTGAATCTTCTTTATCATGCTAAGAGGAGCAGGAAAAAGCAAAAAATTTCAGAATTGCACCTTGCAATGCGGAGAAATTACTGTTTGTGCATTTACAATATTCATTGATTTTTGCCATTGAAAAACGTCCAGAAATGATTGAAGCTACTGACTGAATGAAAGGAGCTGGCATCTCACTCTCTTTGAATCTTCTTTATCATGCTAAGAGGAGCAGGAAAAAGCAAAAAATTTCAGAATTGCACCTTGCAATGCGGAGAAATTACTGTTTGTGCATTTACAATATTCATTGATTTTTGCCATTGAAAAACATGTTATTCATATACCAGAAATGTTTGAAGCTACTGACTGAATGAAAAGAGCTGGCATCTCACTCTCTTTGAATCTTCTTTATCATGCTAAGAGGAGCAGGAAAAAGCAAAAAATTTCAGAATTGCACCTTGCAATGCGGAGAAATTACTGTTTGTGCATTTACAATATTCATTGATTTTTGCCATTGAAAAACGTCCAGAAATGATTGAAGCTACTGACTGAATGAAAGGAGCTGGCATCTCACTCTCTTTGAATCTTCTTTATCATGCTAAGAGGAGCGGGAAAAAGCAAAAAATTTCAGAATTGCACCTTGCAATGCGGAGAAATTACTGTTTGTGCATTTACAATATTCATTGATTTTTGCCATTGAAAAATATGTTATTCATATACCAGAAATGTTTGAAGCTACTGACTGAATGAAAGGAGCTGGCATCTCACTCTCTTTGAATCTTCTTTATCATGCTAAGAGGAGCAGGAAAAAGCAAAAAAATTCAGAATTGCACCTTGCAATGCGGAGAAATTACTGTTTGTGCATTTACAATATTCATTGATTTTTGCCATTGAAAAACGTCCAGAAATGATTGAAGCTACTGACTGAATGAAAGGAGCTGGCATCTCACTCTCTTTGAATCTTCTTTATCATGCTAAGAGGAGCAGGAAAAAGCAAAAAATTTCAGAATTGCACCTTGCAATGCGGAGAAATTACTGTTTGTGCATTTACAATATTCATTGATTTTTGCTATTGAAAAACGTCCAGAAATGTTTGAAGCTACTGACTGAATGAAAGGAGCTGGCATCTCACTCTCTTTGAATCTTCTTTATCATGCTAAGAGGAGCAGGAAAAAGCAAAAAATTTCAGAATTGCACCTTGCAATGTGGAGAAATTACTGTTTGTGCATTTACAATATTCATTGATTTTTGCCATTGAAAAACGTCCAGAAATGATTGAAGCTACTGACTGAATGAAAGGAGCTGGCATCTCACTCTCTTTGAATCTTCTTTATCATGCTAAGAGGAGCAGGAAAAAGCAAAAAATTTCAGAATTGCACCTTGCAATGCGGAGAAATTACTGTTTGTGCATTTACAATATTCATTGATTTTTGCCATTGAAAAACATCATGTTATTCATATACCAGAAATGTTTGAAGCTACTGACTGAATGAAAGGAGCTGGCATCTCACTCTCTTTGAATCTTCTTTATCATGCTAAGAGGAGCAGGAAAAAGCAAAAAATTTCAGAATTGTACCTTGCAATGCGGAGAAATTACTGTTTGTGCATTTACAATATTCATTGATTTTTGCCATTGAAAAACGTCCAGAAATGATTGAAGCTACTGACTGAATGAAAGGAGCTGGCATCTCACTCTCTTTGAATCTTCTTTATCATGCTAAGAGGAGCAGGAAAAAGCAAAAAATTTCAGAATTGCACCTTGCAATGCGGAGAAATTACTGTTTGTGCATTTACAATATTCATTGATTTTTGCCATTGAAAAACATCATGTTATTCATATACCAGAAATGTTTGAAGCTACTGACTGAATGAAATGAGCTGGCATCTCACTCTCTTTGAATCTTCTTTATCATGCTAAGAGGAGCAGGAAAAAGCAAAAAATTTCAGAATTGCACCTTGCAATGTGGAGAAATTACTGTTTGTGCATTTACAATATTCATTGATATTTGCCATTGAAAAACGTCCAGAAATGTTTGAAGCTACTGACTGAATGAAAGGAGCTGGCATCTCACTCTCTTTGAATCTTCTTTATCATGCTAAGAGGAGCAGGAAAAAGCAAAAAATTTCAGAATTGCACCTTGCAATGCGGAGAAATTACTGTTTGTGCATTTACAATATTCATTGATTTTTGACATTGAAAAACATCATGTTATTCATATACCAGAAATGTTTGAAGCTACTGACTGAAAGAAAGGAGCTGGCATCTCATTCTCTTTGAATCTTCTTTATCATGCTAAGAGGAGCAGGAAAAAGCAAAACATTTCAGAATTGCACCTTGCAATGCGGAGAAATTACTGTTTGTGCATTTACAATATTCATTGATTTTTGCCATTGAAAAACGTCCAGAAATGATTGAAGCTACTGACTGAATGAAAGGAGCTGGCATCTCACTCTCTTTGAATCTTCTTTATCATGCTAAGAGGAGCGGGAAAAAGCAAAAAATTTCAGAATTGCACCTTGCAATGCGGAGAAATTACTGTTTGTGCATTTACAATATTCATTGATTTTTGCCATTGAAAAATATGTTATTCATATACCAGAAATGTTTGAAGCTACTGACTGAATGAAAGGAGCTGGCATCTCACTCTCTTTGAATCTTCTTTATCATGCTAAGAGGAGCAGGAAAAAGCAAAAAATTTCAGAATTGCACCTTGCAATGCGGAGAAATTACTGTTTGTGCATTTACAATATTCATTGATTTTTGCCATTGAAAAACGTCCAGAAATGATTGAAGCTACTGACTGAATGAAAGGAGCTGGCATCTCACTCTCTTTGAATCTTCTTTATCATGCTAAGAGGAGCAGGAAAAAGCAAAAAATTTCAGAATTGCACCTTGCAATGCGGAGAAATTACTGTTTGTGCATTTACAATATTCATTGATTTTTGCTATTGAAAAACGTCCAGAAATGTTTGAAGCTACTGACTGAATGAAAGGAGCTGGCATCTCACTCTCTTTGAATCTTCTTTATCATGCTAAGAGGAGCAGGAAAAAGCAAAAAATTTCAGAATTGCACCTTGCAATGTGGAGAAATTACTGTTTGTGCATTTACAATATTCATTGATTTTTGCCATTGAAAAACGTCCAGAAATGATTGAAGCTACTGACTGAATGAAAGGAGCTGGCATCTCACTCTCTTTGAATCTTCTTTATCATGCTAAGAGGAGCAGGAAAAAGCAAAAAATTTCAGAATTGCACCTTGCAATGCGGAGAAATTACTGTTTGTGCATTTACAATATTCATTGATTTTTGCCATTGAAAAACATCATGTTATTCATATACCAGAAATGTTTGAAGCTACTGACTGAATGAAAGGAGCTGGCATCTCACTCTCTTTGAATCTTCTTTATCATGCTAAGAGGAGCAGGAAAAAGCAAAAAATTTCAGAATTGTACCTTGCAATGCGGAGAAATTACTGTTTGTGCATTTACAATATTCATTGATTTTTGCCATTGAAAAACGTCCAGAAATGATTGAAGCTACTGACTGAATGAAAGGAGCTGGCATCTCACTCTCTTTGAATCTTCTTTATCATGCTAAGAGGAGCAGGAAAAAGCAAAAAATTTCAGAATTGCACCTTGCAATGCGGAGAAATTACTGTTTGTGCATTTACAATATTCATTGATTTTTGCCATTGAAAAACATCATGTTATTCATATACCAGAAATGTTTGAAGCTACTGACTGAATGAAATGAGCTGGCATCTCACTCTCTTTGAATCTTCTTTATCATGCTAAGAGGAGCAGGAAAAAGCAAAAAATTTCAGAATTGCACCTTGCAATGTGGAGAAATTACTGTTTGTGCATTTACAATATTCATTGATATTTGCCATTGAAAAACGTCCAGAAATGTTTGAAGCTACTGACTGAATGAAAGGAGCTGGCATCTCACTCTCTTTGAATCTTCTTTATCATGCTAAGAGGAGCAGGAAAAAGCAAAAAATTTCAGAATTGCACCTTGCAATGCGGAGAAATTACTGTTTGTGCATTTACAATATTCATTGATTTTTGACATTGAAAAACATCATGTTATTCATATACCAGAAATGTTTGAAGCTACTGACTGAAAGAAAGGAGCTGGCATCTCATTCTCTTTGAATCTTCTTTATCATGCTAAGAGGAGCAGGAAAAAGCAAAACATTTCAGAATTGCACCATGCAATGCGGAGAAATTACTGTTTGTGCATTTACAATATTCATTGATTTTTGCCATTGAAAAACATCATGTTATTCATATACCAGAAATGTTTGAAGCTACAGACTGAATGAAAGGAGCTGGCATCTCACTCTCTTTGAATCTTCTTTATCATGCTAAGAGGAGCAGGAAAAAGCAAAAAATTTCAGAATTGCACCTTGCAATGCGGAGAAATTACTGTTTGTGCATTTACAATATTCATTGATTTTTGCCATTGAAAAACGTCCATAAATGATTGAAGCTACTGACTGAATGAAAGGAGCTGGCATCTCACTCTCTTTGAATCTTCTTTATCATGCTAAGAGGAGCAGGAAAAAGCAAAAAATTTCAGAATTGCACCTTGCAATGCGGAGAAATTACTGTTTGTGCATTTCCAATATTCATTGATTTTTGCCATTGAAAAACATCATGTTATTCATATACCAGAAATGATTGAAGCTACTGACTGAATGAAAGGAGCTGGCATCTCACTCTCTTTGAATCTTCTTTATCATGCTAAGAGGAGCAGGAAAAAGCAAAAAATTTCAGAATTGCACCTTGCAATGCGGAGAAATTACTGTTTGTGCATTTACAATATTCATTGATTTTTGCCATTGAAAAACGTCCAGAAATGTTTGAAGCTACTGACTGAATGAAAGGAGCTTGCATCTCACTCTCTTTGAATCTTCTTTATCATGCTAAGAGGAGCAGGAAAAAGCAAAAAATTTCAGAATTGCACCTTGCAATGTGGAGAAATTACTGTTTGTGCATTTACAATATTCATTGATTTTTGCCATTGAAAAACGTCCAGAAATGATTGAAGCTACTGACTGAATGAAAGGAGCTGGCATCTCACTCTCTTTGAATCTTCTTTATCATGCTAAGAGGAGCAGGAAAAAGCAAAAAATTTCAGAATTGCACCTTGCAATGCGGAGAAATTACTGTTTGTGCATTTACAATACTCATTGATTTTTGCCATTGAAAAACATCATGTTATTCATATACCAGAAATGTTTGAAGCTACAGACTGAATGAAAGGAGCTGGCATCTCACTCTCTTTGAATCTTCTTTATCATGCTAAGAGGAGCAGGAAAAAGCAAAAAATTTCAGAATTGCACCTTGCAATGCGGAGAAATTACTGTTTGTGCATTTACAATATTCATTGATTTTTGCCATTGAAAAACGTCCAGAAATGATTGAAGCTACTGACTGAATGAAAGGAGCTGGCATCTCACTCTCTTTGAATCTTCTTTATCATGCTAAGAGGAGCAGGAAAAAGCAAAAAATTTCAGAATTGCACCTTGCAATGCGGAGAAATTACTGTTTGTGCATTTACAATATTCATTGATTTTTGCCATTGAAAAACATCATGTTATTCATATACCAGAAATGATTGAAGCTACTGACTGAATGAAAGGAGCTGGCATCTCACTCTCTTTGAATCTTCTTTATCATGCTAAGAGGAGCAGGAAAAAGCAAAAAATTTCAGAATTGCACCTTGCAATGCGGAGAAATTACTGTTTGTGCATTTACAATATTCATTGATTTTTGCCATTGAAAAACGTCCAGAAATGTTTGAAGCTACTGACTGAATGAAAGGAGCTTGCATCTCACTCTCTTTGAATCTTCTTTATCATGCTAAGAGGAGCAGGAAAAAGCAAAAAATTTCAGAATTGCACCTTGCAAAGCGGAGAAATTACTGTTTGTGCATTTACAATATTCATAGATTTTTGCCATTGAAAAACGTCCTGAAATGTTTGAAGCTACTGACTGAATGAAAGGAGCTGGCATCTCACTCTCTTTGAATCTTCTTTATCATGCTAAGAGGAGCAGGAAAAAGCAAAAAATTTCAGAATTGCACCTTGCAATGCGGAGAAATTACTGTTTGTGCATTTACAATATTCATTGATTTTTGCCATTGAAAAACATCATGTTATTCATATACCAGAAATGTTTGAAGCTACTGACTGAATGAAAGGAGCTGGCATCTCACTCTCTTTGAATCTTCTTTATCATGCTAAGAGGAGCAGGAAAAAGCAAAAAATTTCAGAATTGCACCTTGCAATGCGGAGAAATTACTGTTTGTGCATTTACAATATTCATTGATTTTTGCCATTGAAAAACGTCCAGAAATGATTGAAGCTACTGACTGAATGAAAGGAGCTGGCATCTCACTCTCTTTGAATCTTCTTTATCATGCTAAGAGGAGCAGGAAAAAGCAAAAAATTTCAGAATTGCACCTTGCAATGCGGAGAAATTACTGTTTGTGCATTTACAATATTCATTGAGTTTTGCCATTGAAAAACGTCCAGAAATGTTTGAAGCTACTGACTGAATGAAAGGAGCTGGCATCTCACTCTCTTTGAATCTTCTTTATCATGCTAAGAGGAGCAGGAAAAAGCAAAAAATTTCAGAATTGCACCTTGCAATGTGGAGAAATTACTGTTTGTGCATTTACAATATTCATTGATTTTTGCCATTGAAAAACGTCCAGAAATGATTGAAGCTACTGACTGAATGAAAGGAGCTGGCATCTCACTCTCTTTGAATCTTCTTTATCATGCTAAGAGGAGCAGGAAAAAGCAAAAAATTTCAGAATTGCACCTTGCAATGCGGAGAAATTACTGTTTGTGCATTTAAAATATTCATTGATTTTTGCCATTGAAAAACATCATGTTATTCATATACCAGAAATGATTGAAGCTACTGACTGAATGAAAGGAGCTGGCATCTCACTCTCTTTGAATCTTCTTTATCATGCTAAGAGGAGCAGGAATAAGCAAAAAATTTCAGAATTGCACCTTGCAATGCGGAGAAATTACTGTTTGTGCATTTACAATATTCATTGATTTTTGCCATTGAAAAACATCATGTTATTCATATACCAGAAATGTTTGAAGCTACTGACTGAATGAAAGGAGCTGGCATCTCACTCTCTTTGAATCTTCTTTATCATGCTAAGAGGAGCAGGAAAAAGCAAAAAATTTCAGAATTGCACCTTGCAATGCGGAGAAATTACTGTTTGTGCATTTAAAATATTCATTGATTTTTGCCATTGAAAAACATCATGTTATTCATATACCAGAAATGATTGAAGCTACTGACTGAATGAAAGGAGCTGGCATCTCACTCTCTTTGAATCTTCTTTATCATGCTAAGAGGAGCAGGAAAAAGCAAAAAATTTCAGAATTGCACCTTGCAATGCGGAGAAATTACTGTTTGTGCATTTACAATATTCATTGATTTTTGCCATTGAAAAACGTCCAGAAATGATTGAAGCTACTGACTGAATGAAAGGAGCTGGCATCTCACTCTCTTTGAATCTTCTTTACCATGCTAAGAGGAGCAGGAAAAAGCTAAAAATTTCAGAATTGCACCTTGCAATGCGGAGAAATTACTGTTTGTGCATTTACAATATTCATTGATTTTTGCCATTGAAAAACGTCCAGAAATGATTGAAGCTACTGACTGAATGAAAGGAGCTGGCATCTCACTCTCTTTGAATCTTCTTTATCATGCTAAGAAGAGCAGGAAAAAGCAAAAAATTTCAGAATTGCACCTTGCAATGCGGAGAAATTACTGTTGGTGCATTTACAATATTCATTGATTTTTGCCATTGAAAAACATCATGTTATTCATATACCAGAAATGATTGAAGCTACTGACTGAACGAAAGGAGCTGGCATCTCACTCTCTTTGAATCTTCTTTATCATGCTAAGAGGAGCAGGAAAAAGCAAAAAATTTCAGAATTGCACCTTGCAATGCGGAGAAATTATTGTTTGTGCATTTACAATATTCATTGATTTTTGCCATTGAAAAACATCATGTTATTCATATACCAGAAATGTTTGAAGCTACTGACTGAATGAAAGGAGCTGGCATCTCACTCTCTTTGAATCTTCTTTATCATGCTAAGAGGAGCAGGAAAAAGCAAAAAATTTCAGAATTGCACCTTGCAATGCGGAGAAATTACTGTTTGTGCATTTACAATATTCATTGATTTTTGCCATTGAAAAACATCATGTTATTCATATACCAGAAATGATTGAAGCTACTGACTGAATGAAAGGAGCTGGCATCTCACTCTCTTTGAATCTTCTTTATCATGCTAAGAGGAGCAGGAAAAAGCAAAAAAATTTCAGAATTGCACCCTGCAATGCGGAGAAATTACTGTTTGTGCCTATACAATATTCATTGATTTTTGCCATTGAAAAACGTCCAGAAATGATTGAAGCTACTGACTGAATGAAAGGAGCTGGCATCTCACTCTCTTTGAATCTTCTTTACCATGCTAAGAGGAGCAGGAAAAAGCAAAAAATTTCAGAATTGCACCTTGCAATGCGGAGAAATTACTGTTTGTGCATTTACAATATTCATTGATTTTTGCCAATGAAAAACGTCCAGAAATGATTGAAGCTACTGACTGAATGAAAGGAGCTGGCATCTCACTCTCTTTGAATCTTCTTTATCATGCTAAGAGGAGCAGGAAAAAGCAAAAAATTTCAGAATTGCACCTTGCAATGCGGAGAAATTACTGTTTGTGCATTTACAATATTCATTGATTTTTGCCATTGAAAAACATCATGTTATTCATATACCAGAAATGATTGAAGCTACTGACTGAATGAAAGGAGCTGGCATCTCACTCTCTTTGAATCTTCTTTATCATGCTAAGAAGAGCAGGAAAAAGCAAAAAATTTCAGAATTGCACCTTGCAATGCGGAGAAATTACTGTTTGTGCATTTACAATATTCATTGATTTTTGCCATTGAAAAACATCATGTTATTCATATACCAGAAATGATTGAAGCTACTGACTGAACGAAAGGAGCTGGCATCTCACTCTCTTTGAATCTTCTTTATCATGCTAAGAGGAGCAGGAAAAAGCAAAAAATTTCAGAATTGCACCTTGCAATGCGGAGAAATTATTGTTTGTGCATTTACAATATTCATTGATTTTTGCCATTGAAAAACATCATGTTATTCATATACCAGAAATGTTTGAAGCTACTGACTGAATGAAAGGAGCTGGCATCTCACTCTCTTTGAATCTTCTTTATCATGCTAAGAGGAGCAGGAAAAAGCAAAAAATTTCAGAATTGCACCTTGCAATGCGGAGAAATTACTGTTTGTGCATTTACAATATTCATTGATTTTTGCCATTGAAAAACATCATGTTATTCATATACCAGAAATGATTGAAGCTACTGACTGAATGAAAGGAGCTGGCATCTCACTCTCTTTGAATCTTCTTTATCATGCTAAGAGGAGCAGGAAAAAGAAAAAAAAATTTCAGAATTGCACCCTGCAATGCGGAGAAATTACTGTCTGTGCCTTTACAATATTCATTGATTTTTGCCATTGAAAAACGTCCAGAAATGATTGAAGCTACTGACTGAATGAAAGGAGCTGGCATCTCACTCTCTTTGAATCTTCTTTACCATGCTAAGAGGAGCAGGAAAAAGCAAAAAATTTCAGAATTGCACCTTGCAATGCGGAGAAATTACTGTTTGTGCATTTACAATATTCATTGATTTTTGCCAATGAAAAACGTCCAGAAATGATTGAAGCTACTGACTGAATGAAAGGAGCTGGCATCTCACTCTCTTTGAATCTTCTTTATCATGCTAAGAGGAGCAGGAAAAAGCAAAAAATTTCAGAATTGCACCTTGCAATGCGGAGAAATTACTGTTTGTGCATTTACAATATTCATTGATTTTTGCCATTGAAAAACATCATGTTATTCATATACCAGAAATGATTGAAGCTACTTACTGAATGAAAGGAGCTGGCATCTCACTCTCTTTGAATCTTCTTTATCATGCTAAGAGGAGCAGGAAAAAGCCAAAAATTTCAGAATTGCACCTTGCAATGCAGAGAATTTACTGTTTGTGCATTTACAATATTCATTGATTTTTGCCATTGAAAAACGTCCAGAAATGTTTGAAGCTACTGACTGAATGAAAGGAGCTGGCATCTCACTCTCTTTGAATCTTCTTTATCATGCTAAGAGGAGCAGGAAAAAGCAAAAAATTTCAGAATTGCACCTTGCAATGCGGAGAAATTACTGTTTGTGCATTTACAATATTCATTGATTTTTGCCATTGAAAAACGTCCAGAAATGTTTGAAGCTACTGACTGAATGAAAGGAGCTGGCATCTCACTCTCTTTGAATCTTCTTTATCATGCTAAGAGGAGCAGGAAAAAGCAAAAAATTTCAGAATTGCACCTTGCAATGCGGAGAAATTACTGTTTGTGCATTTACAATATTCATTGAGTTTTGCCATTGAAAAACGTCCAGAAATGTTTGAAGTTACTGACTGAATGAAAGGAGCTGGCATCTCACTCTCTTTGAATCTTCTTTATCATGCTAAGAGGAGCAGGAAAAAGCAAAAAATTTCAGAATTGCACCTTGCAATGTGGAGAAATTACTGTTTGTGCATTTACAATATTCATTGATTTTTGCCATTGAAAAACGTCCAGAAATGATTGAAGCTACTGACTGAATGAAAGGAGCTGGCATCTCACTCTCTTTGAATCTTCTTTATCATGCTAAGAGGAGCAGGAAAAAGCAAAAAATTTCAGAATTGCACCTTGCAATGCGGAGAAATTACTGTTTGTGCATTTACAATATTCATTGATTTTTGCCATTGAAAAACATCATGTTATTCATATACCAGAAATGTTTGAAGCTACTGACTGAATGAAAGGAGCTGGCATCTCACTCTCTTTGAATCTTCTTTATCATGCTAAGTGGAGCAGGAAAAAGCAAAAAATTTCAGAATTGCACCTTGCAATGCGGAGAAATTACTGTTTGTGCATTTACAATATTCATTGATTTTTGCCATTGAAAAACATCATGTTATTCATATACCAGAAATGATTGAAGCTACTGACTGAATGAAAGGAGCTGGCATCTCACTCTCTTTGAATCTTCTTTATCATGCTAAGAGGAGCAGGAAAAAGCAAAAAATTTCAGAATTGCACCTTGCAATGCGGAGAAATTACTGTTTGTGCATTTACAATATTCATTGATTTTTGCCATTGAAAAACGTCCAGAAATGATTGAAGCTACTGACTGAATGAAAGGAGCTGGCATTTCACTCTCTTTGAATCTTCTTTATCATGCTAAGAGGAGCAGGAAAAAGCAAAAAATTTCAGAATTGCACCTTGCAATGCGGAGAAATTACTGTTTGTGCATTTACAATATTCATTGATTTTTGCCATTGAAAAACGTCCAGAAATGATTGAAGCTACTGACTGAATGAAAGGAGCTGGCATGTCACTCTCTTTGAATCTTCTTTATCATGCTAAGAGGAGCAGGAAAAAGCAAAAAATTTCAGAATTGCACCTTGCAATGCGGAGAAATTACTGTTTGTGCATTTACAATATTCATTGATTTTTGCCATTGAAAAACATCATGTTATTCATATACCAGAAATGTTTGAAGCTACTGACTGAATGAAAGGAGCTGGCATCTCACTCTCTTTGAATCTTCTTTATCATGCTAAGAGGAGCAGGAAAAAGCAAAAAATTTCAGAATTGTACCTTGCAATGCGGAGAAATTACTGTTTGTGCATTTACAATATTCATTGATTTTTGCCATTGAAAAACGTCCAGAAATGATTGAAGCTACTGACTGAATGAAAGGAGCTGGCATCTCACTCTCTTTGAATCTTCTTTATCATGCTAAGAGGAGCAGGAAAAAGCAAAAAATTTCAGAATTGCACCTTGCAATGCGGAGAAATTACTGTTTGTGCATTTACAATATTCATTGATTTTTGCCATTGAAAAACATCATGTTATTCATATACCAGAAATGTTTGAAGCTACTGACTGAATGAAATGAGCTGGCATCTCACTCTCTTTGAATCTTCTTTATCATGCTAAGAGGAGCAGGAAAAAGCAAAAAATTTCAGAATTGCACCTTGCAATGTGGAGAAATTACTGTTTGTGCATTTACAATATTCATTGATATTTGCCATTGAAAAACGTCCAGAAATGTTTGAAGCTACTGACTGAATGAAAGGAGCTGGCATCTCACTCTCTTTGAATCTTCTTTATCATGCTAAGAGGAGCAGGAAAAAGCAAAAAATTTCAGAATTGCACCTTGCAATGCGGAGAAATTACTGTTTGTGCATTTACAATATTCATTGATTTTTGACATTGAAAAACATCATGTTATTCATATACCAGAAATGTTTGAAGCTACTGACTGAAAGAAAGGAGCTGGCATCTCATTCTCTTTGAATCTTCTTTATCATGCTAAGAGGAGCAGGAAAAAGCAAAACATTTCAGAATTGCACCTTGCAATGCGGAGAAATTACTGTTTGTGCATTTACAATATTCATTGATTTTTGCCATTGAAAAACGTCCAGAAATGATTGAAGCTACTGACTGAATGAAAGGAGCTGGCATCTCACTCTCTTTGAATCTTCTTTATCATGCTAAGAGGAGCGGGAAAAAGCAAAAAATTTCAGAATTGCACCTTGCAATGCGGAGAAATTACTGTTTGTGCATTTACAATATTCATTGATTTTTGCCATTGAAAAATATGTTATTCATATACCAGAAATGTTTGAAGCTACTGACTGAATGAAAGGAGCTGGCATCTCACTCTCTTTGAATCTTCTTTATCATGCTAAGAGGAGCAGGAAAAAGCAAAAAATTTCAGAATTGCACCTTGCAATGCGGAGAAATTACTGTTTGTGCATTTACAATATTCATTGATTTTTGCCATTGAAAAACGTCCAGAAATGATTGAAGCTACTGACTGAATGAAAGGAGCTGGCATCTCACTCTCTTTGAATCTTCTTTATCATGCTAAGAGGAGCAGGAAAAAGCAAAAAATTTCAGAATTGCACCTTGCAATGCGGAGAAATTACTGTTTGTGCATTTACAATATTCATTGATTTTTGCTATTGAAAAACGTCCAGAAATGTTTGAAGCTACTGACTGAATGAAAGGAGCTGGCATCTCACTCTCTTTGAATCTTCTTTATCATGCTAAGAGGAGCAGGAAAAAGCAAAAAATTTCAGAATTGCACCTTGCAATGCGGAGAAATTACTGTTTGTGCATTTACAATATTCATTGATTTTTGACATTGAAAAACATCATGTTATTCATATACCAGAAATGTTTGAAGCTACTGACTGAAAGAAAGGAGCTGGCATCTCATTCTCTTTGAATCTTCTTTATCATGCTAAGAGGAGCAGGAAAAAGCAAAACATTTCAGAATTGCACCTTGCAATGCGGAGAAATTACTGTTTGTGCATTTACAATATTCATTGATTTTTGCCATTGAAAAACGTCCAGAAATGATTGAAGCTACTGACTGAATGAAAGGAGCTGGCATCTCACTCTCTTTGAATCTTCTTTATCATGCTAAGAGGAGCGGGAAAAAGCAAAAAATTTCAGAATTGCACCTTGCAATGCGGAGAAATTACTGTTTGTGCATTTACAATATTCATTGATTTTTGCCATTGAAAAATATGTTATTCATATACCAGAAATGTTTGAAGCTACTGACTGAATGAAAGGAGCTGGCATCTCACTCTCTTTGAATCTTCTTTATCATGCTAAGAGGAGCAGGAAAAAGCAAAAAATTTCAGAATTGCACCTTGCAATGCGGAGAAATTACTGTTTGTGCATTTACAATATTCATTGATTTTTGCCATTGAAAAACGTCCAGAAATGATTGAAGCTACTGACTGAATGAAAGGAGCTGGCATCTCACTCTCTTTGAATCTTCTTTATCATGCTAAGAGGAGCAGGAAAAAGCAAAAAATTTCAGAATTGCACCTTGCAATGCGGAGAAATTACTGTTTGTGCATTTACAATATTCATTGATTTTTGCCATTGAAAAACATCATGTTATTCATATACCAGAAATGTTTGAAGCTACTGACTGAATGAAAGGAGCTGGCATCTCACTCTCTTTGAATCTTCTTTATCATGCTAAGAGGAGCAGGAAAAAGCAAAAAATTTCAGAATTGTACCTTGCAATGCGGAGAAATTACTGTTTGTGCATTTACAATATTCATTGATTTTTGCCATTGAAAAACGTCCAGAAATGATTGAAGCTACTGACTGAATGAAAGGAGCTGGCATCTCACTCTCTTTGAATCTTCTTTGTCATGCTAAGAGGAGCAGGAAAAAGCAAAAAATTTCAGAATTGCACCTTGCAATGCGGAGAAATTACTGTTTGTGCATTTACAATATTCATTGATTTTTGCCATTGAAAAACATCATGTTATTCATATACCAGAAATGTTTGAAGCTACTGACTGAATGAAATGAGCTGGCATCTCACTCTCTTTGAATCTTCTTTATCATGCTAAGAGGAGCAGGAAAAAGCAAAAAATTTCAGAATTGCACCTTGCAATGTGGAGAAATTACTGTTTGTGCATTTACAATATTCATTGATATTTGCCATTGAAAAACGTCCAGAAATGTTTGAAGCTACTGACTGAATGAAAGGAGCTGGCATCTCACTCTCTTTGAATCTTCTTTATCATGCTAAGAGGAGCAGGAAAAAGCAAAAAATTTCAGAATTGCACCTTGCAATGCGGAGAAATTACTGTTTGTGCATTTACAATATTCATTGATTTTTGACATTGAAAAACATCATGTTATTCATATACCAGAAATGTTTGAAGCTACTGACTGAAAGAAAGGAGCTGGCATCTCATTCTCTTTGAATCTTCTTTATCATGCTAAGAGGAGCAGGAAAAAGCAAAACATTTCAGAATTGCACCATGCAATGCGGAGAAATTACTGTTTGTGCATTTACAATATTCATTGATTTTTGCCATTGAAAAACATCATGTTATTCATATACCAGAAATGTTTGAAGCTACAGACTGAATGAAAGGAGCTGGCATCTCACTCTCTTTGAATCTTCTTTATCATGCTAAGAGGAGCAGGAAAAAGCAAAAAATTTCAGAATTGCACCTTGCAATGCGGAGAAATTACTGTTTGTGCATTTACAATATTCATTGATTTTTGCCATTGAAAAACGTCCAGAAATGATTGAAGCTACTGACTGAATGAAAGGAGCTGGCATCTCACTCTCTTTGAATCTTCTTTATCATGCTAAGAGGAGCAGGAAAAAGCAAAAAATTTCAGAATTGCACCTTGCAATGCGGAGAAATTACTGTTTGTGCATTTACAATATTCATTGATTTTTGCCATTGAAAAACATCATGTTATTCATATACCAGAAATGATTGAAGCTACTGACTGAATGAAAGGAGCTGGCATCTCACTCTCTTTGAATCTTCTTTATCATGCTAAGAGGAGCAGGAAAAAGCAAAAAATTTCAGAATTGCACCTTGCAATGCGGAGAAATTACTGTTTGTGCATTTACAATATTCATTGATTTTTGCCATTGAAAAACGTCCAGAAATGTTTGAAGCTACTGACTGAATGAAAGGAGCTTGCATCTCACTCTCTTTGAATCTTCTTTATCATGCTAAGAGGAGCAGGAAAAAGCAAAAAATTTCAGAATTGCACCTTGCAATGTGGAGAAATTACTGTTTGTGCATTTACAATATTCATTGATTTTTGCCATTGAAAAACGTCCAGAAATGATTGAAGCTACTGACTGAATGAAAGGAGCTGGCATCTCACTCTCTTTGAATCTTCTTTATCATGCTAAGAGGAGCAGGAAAAACCAAAAAATTTCAGAATTGCACCTTGCAATGCGGAGAAATTACTGTTTGTGCATTTACAATATTCATTGATTTTTGCCATTGAAAAACATCATGTTATTCATATACCAGAAATGTTTGAAGCTACAGACTGAATGAAAGGAGCTGGCATCTCACTCTCTTTGAATCTTCTTTATCATGCTAAGAGGAGCAGGAAAAAGCAAAAAATTTCAGAATTGCACCTTGCAATGCGGAGAAATTACTGTTTGTGCATTTACAATATTCATTGATTTTTGCCATTGAAAAACGTCCCGAAATGATTGAAGCTACTGACTGAATGAAAGGAGCTGGCATCTCACTCTCTTTGAATCTTCTTTATCATGCTAAGAGGAGCAGGAAAAAGCAAAAAATTTCAGAATTGCACCTTGCAATGCGGAGAAATTACTGTTTGTGCATTTACAATATTCATTGATTTTTGCCATTGAAAAACATCATGTTATTCATATACCAGAAATGATTGAAGCTACTGACTGAATGAAAGGAGCTGGCATCTCACTCTCTTTGAATCTTCTTTATCATGCTAAGAGGAGCAGGAAAAAGCAAAAAATTTCAGAATTGCACCTTGCAATGCGGAGAAATTACTGTTTGTGCATTTACAATATTCATTGATTTTTGCCATTGAAAAACGTCCAGAAATGTTTGAAGCTACTGACTGAATGAAAGGAGCTTGCATCTCACTCTCTTTGAATCTTCTTTATCATGCTAAGAGGAGCAGGAAAAAGCAAAAAATTTCAGAATTGCACCTTGCAAAGCGGAGAAATTACTGTTTGTGCATTTACAATATTCATAGATTTTTGCCATTGAAAAACGTCCTGAAATGTTTGAAGCTACTGACTGAATGAAAGGAGCTGGCATCTCACTCTCTTTGAATCTTCTTTATCATGCTAAGAGGAGCAGGAAAAAGCAAAAAATTTCAGAATTGCACCTTGCAATGCGGAGAAATTACTGTTTGTGCATTTACAATATTCATTGATTTTTGCCATTGAAAAACATCATGTTATTCATATACCAGAAATGTTTGAAGCTACTGACTGAATGAAAGGAGCTGGCATCTCACTCTCTTTGAATCTTCTTTATCATGCTAAGAGGAGCAGGAAAAAGCAAAAAATTTCAGAATTGCACCTTGCAATGCGGAGAAATTACTGTTTGTGCATTTGCAATATTCATTGATTTTTGCCATTGAAAAACGTCCAGAAATGATTGAAGCTACTGACTGAATGAAAGGAGCTGGCATCTCACTCTCTTTGAATCTTCTTTATCATGCTAAGAGGAGCAGGAAAAAGCAAAAAATTTCAGAATTGCACCTTGCAATGCGGAGAAATTACTGTTTGTGCATTTACAATATTCATTGAGTTTTGCCATTGAAAAACGTCCAGAAATGTTTGAAGCTACTGACTGAATGAAAGGAGCTGGCATCTCACTCTCTTTGAATCTTCTTTATCATGCTAAGAGGAGCAGGAAAAAGCAAAAAATTTCAGAATTGCACCTTGCAATGTGGAGAAATTACTGTTTGTGCATTTACAATATTCATTGATTTTTGCCATTGAAAAACGTCCAGAAATGATTGAAGCTACTGACTGAATGAAAGGAGCTGGCATCTCACTCTCTTTGAATCTTCTTTATCATGCTAAGAGGAGCAGGAAAAAGCAAAAAATTTCAGAATTGCACCTTGCAATGCGGAGAAATTACTGTTTGTGCATTTAAAATATTCATTGATTTTTGCCATTGAAAAACATCATGTTATTCATATACCAGAAATGATTGAAGCTACTGACTGAATGAAAGGAGCTGGCATCTCACTCTCTTTGAATCTTCTTTATCATGCTAAGAGGAGCAGGAATAAGCAAAAAATTTCAGAATTGCACCTTGCAATGCGGAGAAATTACTGTTTGTGCATTTACAATATTCATTGATTTTTGCCATTGAAAAACATCATGTTATTCATATACCAGAAATGTTTGAAGCTACTGACTGAATGAAAGGAGCTGGCATCTCACTCTCTTTGAATCTTCTTTATCATGCTAAGAGGAGCAGGAAAAAGCAAAAAATTTCAGAATTGCACCTTGCAATGCGGAGAAATTACTGTTTGTGCATTTAAAATATTCATTGATTTTTGCCATTGAAAAACATCATGTTATTCATATACCAGAAATGATTGAAGCTACTGACTGAATGAAAGGAGCTGGCATCTCACTCTCTTTGAATCTTCTTTATCATGCTAAGAGGAGCAGGAAAAAGCAAAAAATTTCAGAATTGCACCTTGCAATGCGGAGAAATTACTGTTTGTGCATTTACAATATTCATTGATTTTTGCCATTGAAAAACGTCCAGAAATGATTGAAGCTACTGACTGAATGAAAGGAGCTGGCATCTCACTCTCTTTGAATCTTCTTTACCATGCTAAGAGGAGCAGGAAAAAGCTAAAAATTTCAGAATTGCACCTTGCAATGCGGAGAAATTACTGTTTGTGCATTTACAATATTCATTGATTTTTGCCATTGAAAAACGTCCAGAAATGATTGAAGCTACTGACTGAATGAAAGGAGCTGGCATCTCACTCTCTTTGAATCTTCTTTATCATGCTAAGAAGAGCAGGAAAAAGCAAAAAATTTCAGAATTGCACCTTGCAATGCGGAGAAATTACTGTTGGTGCATTTACAATATTCATTGATTTTTGCCATTGAAAAACATCATGTTATTCATATACCAGAAATGATTGAAGCTACTGACTGAACGAAAGGAGCTGGCATCTCACTCTCTTTGAATCTTCTTTATCATGCTAAGAGGAGCAGGAAAAAGCAAAAAATTTCAGAATTGCACCTTGCAATGCGGAGAAATTATTGTTTGTGCATTTACAATATTCATTGATTTTTGCCATTGAAAAACATCATGTTATTCATATACCAGAAATGTTTGAAGCTACTGACTGAATGAAAGGAGCTGGCATCTCACTCTCTTTGAATCTTCTTTATCATGCTAAGAGGAGCAGGAAAAAGCAAAAAATTTCAGAATTGCACCTTGCAATGCGGAGAAATTACTGTTTGTGCATTTACAATATTCATTGATTTTTGCCATTGAAAAACATCATGTTATTCATATACCAGAAATGATTGAAGCTACTGACTGAATGAAAGGAGCTGGCATCTCACTCTCTTTGAATCTTCTTTATCATGCTAAGAGGAGCAGGAAAAAGCAAAAAAATTTCAGAATTGCACCCTGCAATGCGGAGAAATTACTGTTTGTGCCTATACAATATTCATTGATTTTTGCCATTGAAAAACGTCCAGAAATGATTGAAGCTACTGACTGAATGAAAGGAGCTGGCATCTCACTCTCTTTGAATCTTCTTTACCATGCTAAGAGGAGCAGGAAAAAGCAAAAAATTTCAGAATTGCACCTTGCAATGCGGAGAAATTACTGTTTGTGCATTTACAATATTCATTGATTTTTGCCAATGAAAAACGTCCAGAAATGATTGAAGCTACTGACTGAATGAAAGGAGCTGGCATCTCACTCTCTTTGAATCTTCTTTATCATGCTAAGAGGAGCAGGAAAAAGCAAAAAATTTCAGAATTGCACCTTGCAATGCGGAGAAATTACTGTTTGTGCATTTACAATATTCATTGATTTTTGCCATTGAAAAACATCATGTTATTCATATACCAGAAATGATTGAAGCTACTGACTGAATGAAAGGAGCTGGCATCTCACTCTCTTTGAATCTTCTTTATCATGCTAAGAAGAGCAGGAAAAAGCAAAAAATTTCAGAATTGCACCTTGCAATGCGGAGAAATTACTGTTTGTGCATTTACAATATTCATTGATTTTTGCCATTGAAAAACATCATGTTATTCATATACCAGAAATGATTGAAGCTACTGACTGAACGAAAGGAGCTGGCATCTCACTCTCTTTGAATCTTCTTTATCATGCTAAGAGGAGCAGGAAAAAGCAAAAAATTTCAGAATTGCACCTTGCAATGCGGAGAAATTATTGTTTGTGCATTTACAATATTCATTGATTTTTGCCATTGAAAAACATCATGTTATTCATATACCAGAAATGTTTGAAGCTACTGACTGAATGAAAGGAGCTGGCATCTCACTCTCTTTGAATCTTCTTTATCATGCTAAGAGGAGCAGGAAAAAGCAAAAAATTTCAGAATTGCACCTTGCAATGCGGAGAAATTACTGTTTGTGCATTTACAATATTCATTGATTTTTGCCATTGAAAAACATCATGTTATTCATATACCAGAAATGATTGAAGCTACTGACTGAATGAAAGGAGCTGGCATCTCACTCTCTTTGAATCTTCTTTATCATGCTAAGAGGAGCAGGAAAAAGCAAAAAAATTTCAGAATTGCACCCTGCAATGCGGAGAAATTACTGTCTGTGCCTTTACAATATTCATTGATTTTTGCCATTGAAAAACGTCCAGAAATGATTGAAGCTACTGACTGAATGAAAGGAGCTGGCATCTCACTCTCTTTGAATCTTCTTTACCATGCTAAGAGGAGCAGGAAAAAGCAAAAAATTTCAGAATTGCACCTTGCAATGCGGAGAAATTACTGTTTGTGCATTTACAATATTCATTGATTTTTGCCAATGAAAAACGTCCAGAAATGATTGAAGCTACTGACTGAATGAAAGGAGCTGGCATCTCACTCTCTTTGAATCTTCTTTATCATGCTAAGAGGAGCAGGAAAAAGCAAAAAATTTCAGAATTGCACCTTGCAATGCGGAGAAATTACTGTTTGTGCATTTACAATATTCATTGATTTTTGCCATTGAAAAACATCATGTTATTCATATACCAGAAATGATTGAAGCTACTTACTGAATGAAAGGAGCTGGCATCTCACTCTCTTTGAATCTTCTTTATCATGCTAAGAGGAGCAGGAAAAAGCCAAAAATTTCAGAATTGCACCTTGCAATGTGGAGAAATTACTGTTTGTGCATTTACAATATTCATTGATTTTTGCCATTGAAAAACGTCCAGAAATGATTGAAGCTACTGACTGAATGAAAGGAGCTGGCATCTCACTCTCTTTGAATCTTCTTTACCATGCTAAGAGGAGCAGGAAAAAGCAAAAAATTTCAGAATTGCACCTTGCAATGCGGAGAATTTACTGTTTGTGCATTTACAATATTCATTGATTTTTGCCATTGAAAAACGTCCAGAAATGTTTGAAGCTACTGACTGAATGAAAGGAGCTGGCATCTCACTCTCTTTGAATCTTCTTTATCATGCTAAGAGGAGCAGGAAAAAGCAAAAAATTTCAGAATTGCACCTTGCAATGCGGAGAAATTACTGTTTGTGCATTTACAATATTCATTGATTTTTGCCATTGAAAAACGTCCAGAAATGTTTGAAGCTACTGACTGAATGAAAGGAGCTGGCATCTCACTCTCTTTGAATCTTCTTTATCATGCTAAGAGGAGCAGGAAAAAGCAAAAAATTTCAGAATTGCACCTTGCAATGCGGAGAAATTACTGTTTGTGCATTTACAATATTCATTGAGTTTTGCCATTGAAAAACGTCCAGAAATGTTTGAAGTTACTGACTGAATGAAAGGAGCTGGCATCTCACTCTCTTTGAATCTTCTTTATCATGCTAAGAGGAGCAGGAAAAAGCAAAAAATTTCAGAATTGCACCTTGCAATGTGGAGAAATTACTGTTTGTGCATTTACAATATTCATTGATTTTTGCCATTGAAAAACGTCCAGAAATGATTGAAGCTACTGACTGAATGAAAGGAGCTGGCATCTCACTCTCTTTGAATCTTCTTTATCATGCTAAGAGGAGCAGGAAAAAGCAAAAAATTTCAGAATTGCACCTTGCAATGCGGAGAAATTACTGTTTGTGCATTTACAATATTCATTGATTTTTGCCATTGAAAAACATCATGTTATTCATATACCAGAAATGTTTGAAGCTACTGACTGAATGAAAGGAGCTGGCATCTCACTCTCTTTGAATCTTCTTTATCATGCTAAGTGGAGCAGGAAAAAGCAAAAAATTTCAGAATTGCACCTTGCAATGCGGAGAAATTACTGTTTGTGCATTTACAATATTCATTGATTTTTGCCATTGAAAAACATCATGTTATTCATATACCAGAAATGATTGAAGCTACTGACTGAATGAAAGGAGCTGGCATCTCACTCTCTTTGAATCTTCTTTATCATGCTAAGAGGAGCAGGAAAAAGCAAAAAATTTCAGAATTGCACCTTGCAATGCGGAGAAATTACTGTTTGTGCATTTACAATATTCATTGATTTTTGCCATTGAAAAACGTCCAGAAATGATTGAAGCTACTGACTGAATGAAAGGAGCTGGCATTTCACTCTCTTTGAATCTTCTTTATCATGCTAAGAGGAGCAGGAAAAAGCAAAAAATTTCAGAATTGCACCTTGCAATGCGGAGAAATTACTGTTTGTGCATTTACAATATTCATTGATTTTTGCCATTGAAAAACGTCCAGAAATGATTGAAGCTACTGACTGAATGAAAGGAGCTGGCATGTCACTCTCTTTGAATCTTCTTTATCATGCTAAGAGGAGCAGGAAAAAGCAAAAAATTTCAGAATTGCACCTTGCAATGCGGAGAAATTACTGTTTGTGCATTTACAATATTCAATGATTTTTGCCATTGAAAAACATCATGTTATTCATATACCAGAAATGTTTGAAGCTACTGACTGAATGAAAGGAGCTGGCATCTCACTCTCTTTGAATCTTCTTTATCATGCTAAGAGGAGCAGGAAAAAGCAAAAAATTTCAGAATTGCACCTTGCAATGCGGAGAAATTACTGTTTGTGCATTTACAATATTCATTGATTTTTGCCATTGAAAAACATCATGTTATTCATATACCAGAAATGATTGAAGCTACTGACTGAATGAAAGGAGCTGGCATCTCACTCTCTTTGAATCTTCTTTATCATGCTAAGAGGAGCAGGAAAAAGCCAAAAATTTCAGAATTGCACCTTGCAATGCGGAGAAATTACTGTTTGTGCATTTACAATATTCATTGATTTTTGCCATTGAAAAACGTCCAGAAATGATTGAAGCTACTGACTGAATGAAAGGAGCTGGCATCTCACTCTCTTTTAATCTTCTTTACCATGCTAAGAGGAGCAGGAAAAAGCAAAAAATTTCAGAATTGCACCTTGCAATGCGGAGAAATTACTGTTTGTGCATTTACAATATTCATTGATTTTTGCCATTGAAAAACGTCCAGAAATGTTTGAAGCTACTGACTGAATGAAAGGAGCTGGCATCTCACTCTCTTTGAATCTTCTTTATCATGCTAAGAGGAGCAGGAAAAAGCAAAAAATTTCAGAATTGCACCTTGCAATGCGGAGAAATTACTGTTTGTGCATTTACAATATTCATTGATTTTTGCCATTAAAAAACATCCAGAAATGTTTGAAGCTACTGACTGAATGAAAGGAGCTGGCATCTCACTCTCTTTGAATCTTCTTTATCATGCTAAGAGGAGCAGGAAAAAGCAAAAAATTTCAGAATTGCACCTTGCAATGCGGAGAAATTACTGTTTGTGCATTTACAATATTCATTGATTTTTGCCATTGAAAAACATCATGTTATTCATATACCAGAAATGTTTGAAGCTACTGACTGAATGAAAGGAGCTGGCATCTCACTCTCTTTGAATCTTCTTTATCATGCTAAGAGGAGCAGGAAAAAGCAAAAAATTTCAGAATTGCACCTTGCAATGCGGAGAAATTACTGTTTGTGCATTTACAATATTCATTGATTTTTGCCATTGAAAAACATCATGTTATTCATATACCAGAAATGATTGAAGCTACTGACTGAATGAACGGAGATGGCATCTCATTCTCTTTGAATCTTCTTTATCATGCTAAGAGGAGCAGGAAAAAGCAAAAAATTTCAGAATTGCACCTTGCAATGCGGAGAAATTACTGTTTGTGCATTTACAATATTCATTGATTTTTGCCATTGAAAAACATCATGTTATTCATATACCAGAAATGATTGAAGCTACTGACTGAATGAAAGGAGCTGGCATCTCACTCTCTTTGAATCTTCTTTATCATGCTAAGAGGAGCAGGAAAAAGCAAAAAATTTCAGAATTGCACCTTGCAATGCGGAGAAATTACTGTTTGTGCATTTACAATATTCATTGATTTTTGCCATTGAAAAACGTCCAGAAATGATTGAAGCTACTGACTGAATGAAAGGAGCTGGCATTTCACTCTCTTTGAATCTTCTTTATCATGCTAAGAGGAGCAGGAAAAAGCAAAAAATTTCAGAATTGCACCTTGCAATGCGGAGAAATTACTGTTTGTGCATTTACAATATTCATTGATTTTTGCCATTGAAAAACGTCCAGAAATGATTGAAGCTACTGACTGAATGAAAGGAGCTGGCATGTCACTCTCTTTGAATCTTCTTTATCATGCTAAGAGGAGCAGGAAAAAGCAAAAAATTTCAGAATTGCACCTTGCAATGCGGAGAAATTACTGTTTGTGCATTTACAATATTCAATGATTTTTGCCATTGAAAAACATCATGTTATTCATATACCAGAAATGTTTGAAGCTACTGACTGAATGAAAGGAGCTGGCATCTCACTCTCTTTGAATCTTCTTTATCATGCTAAGAGGAGCAGGAAAAAGCCAAAAATTTCAGAATTGCACCTTGCAATGCGGAGAAATTACTGTTTGTGCATTTACAATATTCATTGATTTTTGCCATTGAAAAACGTCCAGAAATGATTGAAGCTACTGACTGAATGAAAGGAGCTGGCATCTCACTCTCTTTTAATCTTCTTTACCATGCTAAGAGGAGCAGGAAAAAGCAAAAAATTTCAGAATTGCACCTTGCAATGCGGAGAAATTACTGTTTGTGCATTTACAATATTCATTGATTTTTGCCATTGAAAAACGTCCAGAAATGTTTGAAGCTACTGACTGAATGAAAGGAGCTGGCATCTCACTCTCTTTGAATCTTCTTTATCATGCTAAGAGGAGCAGGAAAAAGCAAAAAATTTCAGAATTGCACCTTGCAATGCGGAGAAATTACTGTTTGTGCATTTACAATATTCATTGATTTTTGCCATTAAAAAACGTCCAGAAATGTTTGAAGCTACTGACTGAATGAAAGGAGCTGGCATCTCACTCTCTTTGAATCTTCTTTATCATGCTAAGAGGAGCAGGAAAAAGCAAAAAATTTCAGAATTGCACCTTGCAATGCGGAGAAATTACTGTTTGTGCATTTACAATATTCATTGATTTTTGCCATTGAAAAACATCATGTTATTCATATACCAGAAATGTTTGAAGCTACTGACTGAATGAAAGGAGCTGGCATCTCACTCTCTTTGAATCTTCTTTATCATGCTAAGAGGAGCAGGAAAAAGCAAAAAATTTCAGAATTGCACCTTGCAATGCGGAGAAATTACTGTTTGTGCATTTACAATATTCATTGATTTTTGCCATTGAAAAACATCATGTTATTCATATACCAGAAATGATTGAAGCTACTGACTGAATGAAAGGAGATGGCATCTCATTCTCTTTGAATCTTCTTTATCATGCTAAGAGGAGCAGGAAAAAGCAAAAAATTTCAGAATTGCACCTTGCAATGCGGAGAAATTACTGTTTGTGCATTTACAATATTCATTGATTTTTGCCATTGAAAAACATCATGTTATTCATATACCAGAAATGTTTGAAGCTACTGACTGAATGAAAGGAGCTGGCATCTCTCTCTCTTTGAATCTTCTTTATCATGCTAAGAGGAGCAGGAAAAAGCAAAAAATTTCAGAATTGCACCTTGCAATGCGGAGAAATTACTGTTTGTGCATTTACAATATTCATTGATTTTTGCCATTGAAAAACATCATGTTATTCATATACCAGAAATGATTGAAGCTACTGACTGAATGAAAGGAGCTGGCATCTCACTCTCTTTGAATCTTCTTTATCATGCTAAGAGGAGCAGGAAAAAGCAAAAAATTTCAGAATTGCACCTTGCAATGCGGAGAAATTACTGTTTGTGCATTTACAATATTCATTGATTTTTGCCATTGAAAAACGTCCTGAAATGTTTGAAGCTACTGACTGAATGAAAGGAGCTGGCATCTCACTCTCTTTGAATCTTCTTTATCATGCTAAGAGGAGCAGGAAAAAGCAAAAAATTTCAGAATTGCACCTTGCAATGCGGAGAAATTACTGTTTGTGCATTTACAATATTCATTGATTTTTGCCATTGAAAAACATCATGTTATTCATATACCAGAATTGTTTGAAGCTACTGACTGAATGAAAGGAGCTGGCATCTCACTCTCTTTGAATCTTCTTTATCATGCTAAGAGGAGCAGGAAAAAGCAAAAAATTTCAGAATTGCACCTTGCAATGCGGAGAAATTACTGTTTGTGCATTTACAATATTCATTGATTTTTGCCATTGAAAAACGTCCAGAAATGATTGAAGCTACTGACTGAATGAAAGGAGCTGGCATCTCACTCTCTTTGAATCTTCTTTATCATGCTAAGAGGAGCAGGAAAAAGCAAAAAATTTCAGAATTGCACCTTGCAATGCGGAGAAATTACTGTTTGTGCATTTACAATATTCATTGAGTTTTGCCATTGAAAAACGTCCAGAAATGTGTGAAGCTACTGACTGAATGAAAGGAGCTGGCATCTCACTCTCTTTGAATCTTCTTTATCATGCTAAGAGGAGCAGGAAAAAGCAAAAAATTTCAGAATTGCACCTTGCAATGCGGAGAAATTACTGTTTGTGCATTTACAATATTCATTGATTTTTGCCATTGAAAAACGTCCAGAAATGATTGAAGCTACTGACTGAATGAAAGGAGCTGGCATCTCACTCTCTTTGAATCTTCTTTATCATGCTAAGAGGAGCAGGAAAAAGCAAAAAATTTCAGAATTGCACCTTGCAATGCGGAGAAATTACTGTTTGTGCATTTACAATATTCATTGATTTTTGCCATTGAAAAACATCATGTTATTCATATACCAGAAATGTTTGAAGCTACTGACTGAATGAAAGGAGCTGGCATCTCACTATCTTTGAAACTTCTTTATCATGCTAAGAGGAGCAGGAAAAAGCAAAAAATTTCAGAATTGCACCTTGCAATGCGGAGAAATTACTGTTTGTGCATTTACAATATTCATTGATTTTTGCCATTGAAAAACATCATGTTATTCATATACCAGAAATGATTGAAGCTACTGACTGAATGAAAGGAGCTGGCATCTCACTCTCTTTGAATCTTCTTTATCATGCTAAGAGGAGCAGGAAAAAGCAAAAAATTTCAGAATTGCACCTTGCAATGCGGAGAAATTACTGTTTGTGCATTTACAATATTCATTGATTTTTGCCATTGAAAAACGTCCAGAAATGATTGAAGCTGCTGACTGAATGAAAGGAGCTGGCATCTCACTCTCTTTGAATCTTCTTTACCATGCTAAGAGGAGCAGGAAAAAGCAAAAAATTTCAGAATTGCACCTTGCAATGCGGAGAAATTACTGTTTGTGCATTTACAATATTCATTGATTTTTGCCATTGAAAAACGTCCAGAAATGTTTGAAGCTACTGACTGAATGAAAGGAGCTGGCATCTCACTCTCTTTGAATCTTCTTTATCATGCTAAGAGGAGCAGGAAAAAGCAAAAAATTTCAGAATTGCACCTTGCAATGCGGAGAAATTACTGTTTGTGCATTTACAATATTCATTGATTTTTGCCATTGAAAAACGTCGAGAAATGTTTGAAGCTACTGACTGAATGAAAGGAGCTGGCATCTCACTCTCTTTGAATCTTCTTTATCATGCTAAGAGGACCAGGAAAAAGCAAAAAATTTCAGAATTGCACCTTGCAATGCGGAGAAATTACTGTTTGTGCATTTACAATATTCATTGATTTTTGCCATTGAAAAACGTCCAGAAATGTTTGAAGCTACTGACTGAATGAAAGGAGCTGGCATCTCACTCTCTTTGAATCTTCTTTATCATGCTAAGAGGAGCAGGAAAAAGCCAAAAATTTCAGAATTGCACCTTGCAATGCGGAGAAATTACTGTTTGTGCATTTACAATATTCATTGATTTTTGCCATTGAAAAACGTCCAGAAATGATTGAAGCTACTGACTGAATGAAAGGAGCTGGCATCTCACTCTCTTTTAATCTTCTTTACCATGCTAAGAGGAGCAGGAAAAAGCAAAAAATTTCAGAATTGCACCTTGCAATGCGGAGAAATTACTGTTTGTGCATTTACAATATTCATTGATTTTTGCCATTGAAAAACGTCCAGAAATGTTTGAAGCTACTGACTGAATGAAAGGAGCTGGCATCTCACTCTCTTTGAATCTTCTTTATCATGCTAAGAGGAGCAGGAAAAAGCAAAAAATTTCAGAATTGCACCTTGCAATGCGGAGAAATTACTGTTTGTGCATTTACAATATTCATTGATTTTTGCCATTAAAAAACATCCAGAAATGTTTGAAGCTACTGACTGAATGAAAGGAGCTGGCATCTCACTCTCTTTGAATCTTCTTTATCATGCTAAGAGGAGCAGGAAAAAGCAAAAAATTTCAGAATTGCACCTTGCAATGCGGAGAAATTACTGTTTGTGCATTTACAATATTCATTGATTTTTGCCATTGAAAAACATCATGTTATTCATATACCAGAAATGTTTGAAGCTACTGACTGAATGAAAGGAGCTGGCATCTCACTCTCTTTGAATCTTCTTTATCATGCTAAGAGGAGCAGGAAAAAGCAAAAAATTTCAGAATTGCACCTTGCAATGCGGAGAAATTACTGTTTGTGCATTTACAATATTCATTGATTTTTGCCATTGAAAAACATCATGTTATTCATATACCAGAAATGATTGAAGCTACTGACTGAATGAAAGGAGATGGCATCTCATTCTCTTTGAATCTTCTTTATCATGCTAAGAGGAGCAGGAAAAAGCAAAAAATTTCAGAATTGCACCTTGCAATGCGGAGAAATTACTGTTTGTGCATTTACAATATTCATTGATTTTTGCCATTGAAAAACATCATGTTATTCATATACCAGAAATGATTGAAGCTACTGACTGAATGAAAGGAGCTGGCATCTCACTCTCTTTGAATCTTCTTTATCATGCTAAGAGGAGCAGGAAAAAGCAAAAAATTTCAGAATTGCACCTTGCAATGCGGAGAAATTACTGTTTGTGCATTTACAATATTCATTGATTTTTGCCATTGAAAAACGTCCAGAAATGATTGAAGCTACTGACTGAATGAAAGGAGCTGGCATTTCACTCTCTTTGAATCTTCTTTATCATGCTAAGAGGAGCAGGAAAAAGCAAAAAATTTCAGAATTGCACCTTGCAATGCGGAGAAATTACTGTTTGTGCATTTACAATATTCAATGATTTTTGCCATTGAAAAACATCATGTTATTCATATACCAGAAATGTTTGAAGCTACTGACTGAATGAAAGGAGCTGGCATCTCACTCTCTTTGAATCTTCTTTATCATGCTAAGAGGAGCAGGAAAAAGCCAAAAATTTCAGAATTGCACCTTGCAATGCGGAGAAATTACTGTTTGTGCATTTACAATATTCATTGATTTTTGCCATTGAAAAACGTCCAGAAATGATTGAAGCTACTGACTGAATGAAAGGAGCTGGCATCTCACTCTCTTTTAATCTTCTTTACCATGCTAAGAGGAGCAGGAAAAAGCAAAAAATTTCAGAATTGCACCTTGCAATGCGGAGAAATTACTGTTTGTGCATTTACAATATTCATTGATTTTTGCCATTGAAAAACGTCCAGAAATGTTTGAAGCTACTGACTGAATGAAAGGAGCTGGCATCTCACTCTCTTTGAATCTTCTTTATCATGCTAAGAGGAGCAGGAAAAAGCAAAAAATTTCAGAATTGCACCTTGCAATGCGGAGAAATTACTGTTTGTGCATTTACAATATTCATTGATTTTTGCCATTAAAAAACGTCCAGAAATGTTTGAAGCTACTGACTGAATGAAAGGAGCTGGCATCTCACTCTCTTTGAATATTCTTTATCATGCTAATAGGAGCAGGAAAAAGCAAAAAATTTCAGAATTGCACCTTGCAATGCGGAGAAATTACTGTTTGTGCATTTACAATATTCATTGATTTTTGCCATTGAAAAACATCATGTTATTCATATACCAGAAATGTTTGAAGCTACTGACTGAATGAAAGGAGCTGGCATCTCACTCTCTTTGAATCTTCTTTATCATGCTAAGAGGAGCAGGAAAAAGCAAAAAATTTCAGAATTGCACCTTGCAATGCGGAGAAATTACTGTTTGTGCATTTACAATATTCATTGATTTTTGCCATTGAAAAACATCATGTTATTCATATACCAGAAATGATTGAAGCTACTGACTGAATGAAAGGAGATGGCATCTCATTCTCTTTGAATCTTCTTTATCATGCTAAGAGGAGCAGGAAAAAGCAAAAAATTTCAGAATTGCACCTTGCAATGCGGAGAAATTACTGTTTGTGCATTTACAATATTCATTGATTTTTGCCATTGAAAAACATCATGTTATTCATATACCAGAAATGTTTGAAGCTACTGACTGAATGAAAGGAGCTGGCATCTCTCTCTCTTTGAATCTTCTTTATCATGCTAAGAGGAGCAGGAAAAAGCAAAAAATTTCAGAATTGCACCTTGCAATGCGGAGAAATTACTGTTTGTGCATTTACAATATTCATTGATTTTTGCCATTGAAAAACATCATGTTATTCATATACCAGAAATGATTGAAGCTACTGACTGAATGAAAGGAGCTGGCATCTCACTCTCTTTGAATCTTCTTTATCATGCTAAGAGGAGCAGGAAAAAGCAAAAAATTTCAGAATTGCACCTTGCAATGCGGAGAAATTACTGTTTGTGCATTTACAATATTCATTGATTTTTGCCATTGAAAAACGTCCTGAAATGTTTGAAGCTACTGACGGAATGAAAGGAGCTGGCATCTCACTCTCTTTGAATCTTCTTTATCATGCTAAGAGGAGCAGGAAAAAGCAAAAAATTTCAGAATTGCACCTTGCAATGCGGAGAAATTACTGTTTGTGCATTTACAATATTCATTGATTTTTGCCATTGAAAAACATCATGTTATTCATATACCAGAAATGTTTGAAGCTACTGACTGAATGAAAGGAGCTGGCATCTCACTCTCTTTGAATCTTCTTTATCATGCTAAGAGGAGCAGGAAAAAGCAAAAAATTTCAGAATTGCACCTTGCAATGCGGAGAAATTACTGTTTGTGCATTTACAATATTCATTGATTTTTGCCATTGAAAAACGTCCAGAAATGATTGAAGCTACTGACTGAATGAAAGGAGCTGGCATCTCACTCTCTTTGAATCTTCTTTATCATGCTAAGAGGAGCAGGAAAAAGCAAAAAATTTCAGAATTGCACCTTGCAATGCGGAGAAATTACTGTTTGTGCATTTACAATATTCATTGAGTTTTGCCATTGAAAAACGTCCAGAAATGTGTGAAGCTACTGACTGAATGAAAGGAGCTGGCATCTCACTCTCTTTGAATCTTCTTTATCATGCTAAGAGGAGCAGGAAAAAGCAAAAAATTTCAGAATTGCACCTTGCAATGCGGAGAAATTACTGTTTGTGCATTTACAATATTCATTGATTTTTGCCATTGAAAAACGTCCAGAAATGATTGAAGCTACTGACTGAATGAAAGGAGCTGGCATCTCACTCTCTTTGAATCTTCTTTATCATGCTAAGAGGAGCAGGAAAAAGCAAAAAATTTCAGAATTGCACCTTGCAATGCGGAGAAATCACTGTTTGTGCATTTACAATATTCATTGATTTTTGCCATTGAAAAACATCATGTTATTCATATACCAGAAATGTTTGAAGCTACTGACTGAATGAAAGGAGCTGGCATCTCACTATCTTTGAAACTTCTTTATCATGCTAAGAGGAGCAGGAAAAAGCAAAAAATTTCAGAATTGCACCTTGCAATGCGGAGAAATTACTGTTTGTGCATTTACAATATTCATTGATTTTTGCCATTGAAAAACATCATGTTATTCATATACCAGAAATGATTGAAGCTACTGACTGAATGAAAGGAGCTGGCATCTCACTCTCTTTGAATCTTCTTTATCATGCTAAGAGGAGCAGGAAAAAGCAAAAAATTTCAGAATTGCACCTTGCAATGCGGAGAAATTACTGTTTGTGCATTTACAATATTCATTGATTTTTGCCATTGAAAAACGTCCAGAAATGATTGAAGCTGCTGACTGAATGAAAGGAGCTGGCATCTCACTCTCTTTGAATCTTCTTTACCATGCTAAGAGGAGCAGGAAAAAGCAAAAAATTTCAGAATTGCACCTTGCAATGCGGAGAAATTACTGTTTGTGCATTTACAATATTCATTGATTTTTGCCATTGAAAAACGTCCAGAAATGTTTGAAGCTACTGACTGAATGAAAGGAGCTGGCATCTCACTCTCTTTGAATCTTCTTTATCATGCTAAGAGGAGCAGGAAAAAGCAAAAAATTTCAGAATTGCACCTTGCAATGCGGAGAAATTACTGTTTGTGCATTTACAATATTCATTGATTTTTGCCATTGAAAAACGTCGAGAAATGTTTGAAGCTACTGACTGAATGAAAGGAGCTGGCATCTCACTCTCTTTGAATCTTCTTTATCATGCTAAGAGGACCAGGAAAAAGCAAAAAATTTCAGAATTGCACCTTGCAATGCGGAGAAATTACTGTTTGTGCATTTACAATATTCATTGATTTTTGCCATTGAAAAACGTCCAGAAATGTTTGAAGCTACTGACTGAATGAAAGGAGCTGGCATCTCACTCTCTTTGAATCTTCTTTATCATGCTAAGAGGAGCAGGAAAAAGCAAAAAATTTCAGAATTGCACCTTGCAATGCGGAGAAATTACTGTTTGTGCATTTACAATATTCATTGATTTTTGCCATTGAAAAACATCATGTTATTCATATACCAGAAATGTTTGAAGCTACTGACTGAATGAAAGGAGCTGGCATCTCTCTCTCTTTGAATCTTCTTTATCATGCTAAGAGGAGCAGGAAAAAGCAAAAAATTTCAGAATTGCACCTTGCAATGCGGAGAAATTACTGTTTGTGCATTTACAATATTCATTGATTTTTGCCATTGAAAAACATCATGTTATTCATATACCAGAAATGATTGAAGCTACTGACTGAATGAAAGGAGCTGGCATCTCACTCTCTTTGAATCTTCTTTATCATGCTAAGAGGAGCAGGAAAAAGCAAAAAATTTCAGAATTGCACGTTGCAATGCGGAGAAATTACTGTTTGTGCATTTACAATATTCATTGATTTTTGCCATTGAAAAACATCCACAAATGTTTGAAGCTACTGACTGAATGAAAGGAGCTGGCATCTCACTCTCTTTGAATCTTCTTTATCATGCTAAGAGGAGCAGGAAAAAGCAAAAAATTTCAGAATTGCACCTTGCAAAGCGGAGAAATTACTGTTTGTGCATTTACAATATTCATTGATTTTTGCCATTGAAAAACGTACTGAAATGTTTGAAGCTACTGACTGAATGAAAGGAGCTGGCATCTCACTCTCTTTGAATCTTCTTTATCATGCTAAGAGGAGCAGGAAAAAGCAAAAAATTTCAGAATTGCACCTTGCAATGCGGAGAAATTACTGTTTGTGCATTTACAATATTCATTGATTTTTGCCATTGAAAAACATCATGTTATTCATATACCAGAAATGTTTGAAGCTACTGACTGAATGAAAGGAGCTGGCATCTCACTCTCTTTGAATCTTCTTTATCATGCTAAGAGGAGCAGGAAAAAGCAAAAAATTTCAGAATTGCACATTGCAATGCGGAGAAATTACTGTTTGTGCATTTACAATATTCATTGATTTTTGCCATTGAAAAACGTCCAGAAATGATTGAAGCTACTGACTGAATGAAAGGAGCTGGCATCTCACTCTCTTTGAATCTTCTTTATCATGCTAAGAGGAGCAGGAAAAAGCAAAAAATTTCAGAATTGCACCTTGCAATGCGGAGAAATTACTGTTTGTGCATTTACAATATTCATTGATTTTTGCCATTGAAAAACGTCCAGAAATGTTTGAAGCTACTGACTGAATGAAAGGAGCTGGCATCTCACTCTCTTTGAATCTTCTTTATCATGCTAAGAGGAGCAGGAAAAAGCAAAAAATTTCAGAATTGCACCTTGCAATGTGGAGAAATTACTGTTTGTGCAATTACAATATTCATTGATTTTTGCCATTGAAAAACGTCCAGAAATGATTGAAGCTACTGACTGAATGAAAGGAGCTGGCATCTCACTCTCTTTGAATCTTCTTTATCATGCTAAGAGGAGCAGGAAAAAGCAAAAAATTTCAGAATTGCACCTTGCAATGCGGAGAAATTACTGTTTGTGCATTTACAATATTCATTGATTTTTGCCATTGAAAAACATCATGTTATTCATATACCAGAAATGTTTGAAGCTACTGACTGAATGAAAGGAGCTGGCATCTCACTCTCTTTGAATCTTCTTTATCATGCTAAGAGGAGCAGGAAAAAGCAAAAAAATTTCAGAATTGCACCTTGCAATGCGGAGAAATTACTGTTTGTGCATTTACAATATTCATTGATTTTTGCCATTGAAAAACATGTTATTCATATACCAGAAATGTTTGAAGCTACTGACTGAATGAAAAGAGCTGGCATCTCACTCTCTTTGAATCTTCTTTATCATGCTAAGAGGAGCAGGAAAAAGCAAAAAATTTCAGAATTGCACCTTGCAATGCGGAGAAATTACTGTTTGTGCATTTACAATATTCATTGATTTTTGCCATTGAAAAACGTTCAGAAATTATTGAAGCTACTGACTTAATGAAAGGAGCTGGCATCTCACTATCTTTGAATCTTCTTTATCATGCTAAGAGGAGCAGGAAAAATCAAAAAATTTCAGAATTGCACCTTGCAATGCGGAGAAATTACTGTTTGTGCATTTACAATATTCATTGATTTTTGCCATTGAAAAGCATGTTATTCATATACCAGAAATGTTTGAAGCTACTGAATGAATGAAAGGAGCTGGCATCTCACTCTCTTTGAATCTTCTTTATCATGCTAAGAGGAGCAGGAAAAAGCAAAAAATTTCAGAATTACACCTTGCAATGCGGAGAAATTACTTTGTGCATTTACAATATTCAATGATTTTTGCCATTGAAAAACGTCCAGAAATGTTTGAAGCTACTGACTGAATGAAAGGAGCTGGCATCTCACTCTCTTTGAATCTTCTTTATCATGCTAAGAGGAGCAGGAAAAGGCAAAAAATTTCAGAATTTCACCTTGCAATGCGGAGAAATTACTGTTTGTGCATTTACAATATTCATGGATTTTTGCCATTGAAAAATGTCCAGAAATGATTGAAGCTACTGACTGAATGAAAGGAGCTGGCATCTCACTCTCTTTGAATCTTCTTTATCATGCTAAGAGGAGCAGGAAAAAGCAAAAAATTTCAGAATTGCACCTTGCAATGTGGAGAAATTACTGTTTGTGCATTTACAATATTCATTGATTTTTGCCATTGAAAAACATCATGTTATTCATATACCAGAAATGTTTGAAGCTACTGATTGAATGAAAGGAGCTGGCATCTTACTCTCTTTGAATCTTCTTTATCATGCTAAGAGGAGCAGGAAAAAGCAAAAAATTTCAGAATTGCACCTTGCAATGCGGAGAAATTACTGTTTGTGCATTTACAATATTCATTGATTTTTGCCATTGAAAAACGTCCAGAAATGATTGAAGCTACTGACTGAATGAAAGGAGCTGGCATCTCACTCTCTTTGAATATTCTTTATCATGCTAAGAGGAGCAGGAAAAAGCAAAAAATTTCAGAATTGCACCTTGCAATGCGGAGAAATTACTGTTTGTGCATTTACAATATTCATTGATTTTTGCCATTGAAAAACATCATGTTATTCATATACCAGAAATGTTTGAAGCTACTGACTGAATGAAAGGAGCTGGCATCTCACTCTCTTTGAATCTTCTTTATCATGCTAAGAGGAGCAGGAAAAAGCAAAAAATTTCAGAATTGCACCTTGCAATGCGGAGAAATTACTGTTTGTGCATTTACAATATTCATTGATTTTTGCCATTGAAAAACATCATGTTATTCATATACCAGAAATGATTGAAGCTACTGACTGAATGAAAGGAGCTGGCATCTCACTCTCTTTGAATCTTCTTTATCATGCTAAGAGGAGCAGGAAACAGCAAAAAATTTCAGAATTGCACCTTGCAATGCGGAGAAATTACTGTTTGTGCATTTACAATATTCATTGATTTTTGCCATTGAAAAACGTCCAGAAATGATTGAAGCTACTGACTGAATGAAAGGAGCTGGCATCTCACTCTCTTTGAATCTTCTTTTCCATGCTAAGAGGAGCAGGAAAAAGCAAAAAATTTCAGAATTGCACCTTGCAATGCGGAGAAATTACTGTTTGTGCATTTACAATATTCATTGATTTTTGCCATTGAAAAACGTCCAGAAATGTTTGAAGCTACTGACTGAATGAAAGGAGCTGGCATCTCACTCTCTTTGAATCTTCTTTATCATGCTAAGAGGAGCAGGAAAAAGCAAAAAATTTCAGAATTGCACCTTGCAATGCGGAGAAATTACTGTTTGTGCATTTACAATATTCATTGATTTTTGCCATTGAAAAACGTCCAGAAATGTTTGAAGCCCCTGACTGAATGAAAGGAGCTGGCATCTCACTCTCTTTGAATCTTCTTTATCATGCTAAGAGGAGCAGGAAAAAGCAAAAAATTTCAGAATTGCACCTTGCAATGCGGAGAAATTACTGTTTGTGCATTTACAATATTCATTGATTTTTGCCATTGAAAAACATCATGTTATTCATATACCAGAAATGTTTGAAGCTACTGACTGAATGAATGGAGCTGGCATCTCACTCTCTTTGAATATTCTTTATCATGCTAAGAGGAGCAGGAAAAAGCAAAAAATTTCAGAATTGCACCTTGCAATGCGGAGAAATTACTGTTTGTGCATTTACAATATTCATTGATTTTTGCCATTGAAAAACATCCAGAAATGATTGAAGCTACTGACTGAATGAAAGGAGCTGGCATCTCACTCTCTTTGAATCTTCTTTATCATGCTAAGAGGAGCAGGAAAAAGCAAAAAATTTCAGAATTGCACCTTGCAATGCGGAGAAATTACTGTTTGTGCATTTACAATATTCATT
Source organism: Phyllobates terribilis (assembly GCF_046119375.1). Classification (NCBI taxonomy): domain Eukaryota; kingdom Metazoa; phylum Chordata; class Amphibia; order Anura; family Dendrobatidae; genus Phyllobates; species Phyllobates terribilis. Next base: position 705,044 of record NW_027363115.1, on the reverse strand, counting down.
GATTTTTGCCATTGAAAAACGTCCAGAAATGTTTGAAGCTACTGACTGAATGAAAGCAGCTGGCATCTCACTCTCTTTGAATCTTCTTTATCATGCTAAGAGGAGCAGGAAAAAGCAAAAAATTTCAGAATTGCACCTTGCAATGTGGAGAAATTACTGTTTGTGCATTTACAATATTCATTGATTTTTGCCATTGAAAAACGTCCAGAAATGATTGAAGCTACTGACTGAATGAAAGGAGCTGGCATCTCACTCTCTTTGAATCTTCTTTATCATGCTAAGAGGAGCAGGAAAAAGAAAAAAATTTCAGAATTGCACCTTGCAATGCGGAGAAATTACTGTTTGTGCATTTACAATATTCATTGATTTTTGCCATTGAAAAACATGTTATTCATATACCAGAAATGTTTGAAGCTACTGACTGAATGAAAAGAGCTGGCATCTCACTCTCTTTGAATCTTCTTTATCATGCTAAGAGGAGCAGGAAAAAGCAAAAAATTTCAGAATTGCACCTTGCAATGCGGAGAAATTACTGTTTGTGCATTTACAATATTCATTGATTTTTGCCATTGAAAAACATGTTATTCATATACCAGAAATGTTTGAAGCTACTGACTGAATGAAAAGAGCTGGCATCTCACTCTCTTTGAATCTTCTTTATCATGCTAAGAGGAGCAGGAAAAAGCAAAAAATTTCAGAATTGCACCTTGCAATGCGGAGAAATTACTGTTTGTGCATTTACAATATTCATTGATTTTTGCCATTGAAAAACGTTCAGAAATGATTGAAGCTACTGACTTAATGAAAGGAGCTGGCATCTCACTCTCTTTGAATCTTCTTTATCATGCTAAGAGGTGCAGGAAAAAGCAAAAAATTTCAGAATTACACCTTGCAATGCGGAGAAATTACTTTGTGCATTTACAATATTGAATGATTTCTGCCATTGAAAAACGTCCAGAAATGTTTGAAGCTACTGACTGAATGAAAGGAGCTGGCATCTCACTCTCTTTGAATCTTCTTTACCATGCTAAGAGGAGCAGGAAAAAGCAAAAAATTTCAGAATTTCACCTTGCAATGCGGAGAAATTACTGTTTGTGCATTTACAATATTCATTGATTTTTGCCATTGAAAAATGTCCAGAAATGATTGAAGCTACTGACTGAATGAAAGGAGCTGGCATCTCACTCTCTTTGAATCTTCTTTATCATGCTAAGAGGAGCAGGAAAAAGCAAAAAATTTCAGAATTGCACCTTGCAATGCGGAGAAATTACTGTTTGTGCATTTACAATATTCATTGATTTTTGCCATTGAAAAACATCATGTTATTCATATACCAGAAATGATTGAAGCTACTGACTGAATGAAAGGAGCTGGCATCTCACTCTCTTTGAATCTTCTTTATCATGCTAAGAGGAGCAGGAAACAGCAAAAAATTTCAGAATTGCACCTTGCAATGCGGAGAAATTACTGTTTGTGCATTTACAATATTCATTGATTTTTGCCATTGAAAAACGTCCAGAAATGATTGAAGCTACTGACTGAATGAAAGGAGCTGGCATCTCACTCTCTTTGAATCTTCTTTATCATGCTAAGAGGAGCAAGAAAAAGCAAAAAAATTTCAGAATTGCGCCTTGCAATGCGGAGAAATTACTGTTTGTGCATTTACAATATTCATTGATTTTTGCCATTGAAAAACGTCCAGAAATGTTTGAAGCTACTGACTGAATGAAAGGAGCTGGCATCTCACTCTCTTTGAATCTTCTTTATCATGCTAAGAGGAGCAGGAAAAAGCAAAAAATTTCAGAATTGCACCTTGCAATGCGGAGAAATTACTGTTTGTGCATTTACAATATTCATTGATTTTTGCCATTGAAAAACGTCCAGAAATGTTTGAAGCTCCTGACTGAATGAAAGGAGCTGGCATCTCACTCTCTTTGAATCTTCTTTATCATGCTAAGAGGAGCAGGAAAAAGCAAAAAATTTCAGAATTGCACCTTGCAATGCGGAGAAATTACTGTTTGTGCATTTACAATATTCATTGATTTTTGCCATTGAAAAAGGTCCAGAAATGTTTGAAGCTACTGACTGAATGAAAGGAGCTGGCATCTCACTCTCTTTGAATCTTCTTTATCATGCTAAGAGGAGCAGGAAAAAGCAAAAAATTTCAGAATTGCACCTTGCAATGCGGAGAAATTACTGTTTGTGCATTTACAATATTCATTGATTTTTGCCATTGAAAAACATCATGTTATTCATATACCAGAAATGTTTGAAGCTACTGACTGAATGAAAGGAGCTGGCATCTCACTCTCTTTGAATCTTCTTTATCATGCTAAGAGGAGCAGGAAAAAGCAAAAAATTTCAGAATTGCACCTTGCAATGCGGAGAAATTACTGTTTGTGCATTTACAATATTCATTGCTTTTTGCCATTGAAAAACGTCCAGAAATGATTGAAGCTACTGACTGAATGAAAGGAGCTGGCATCTCACTCTCTTTGAATCTTCTTTATCATGCTAAGAGGAGCAGGAAAAAGCAAAAAATTTCAGAATTGCACCTTGCAATGCGGAGAAATTACTGTTTGTGCATTTACAATATTCATTGATTTTTGCCATTGAAAAACGTCCAGAAATGTTTGAAGCTACTGACTGAATGAAAGGAGCTGGCATCTCACTCTCTTTGAATCTTCTTTATCATGCTAAGAGGAGCAGGAAAAAGCAAAAAATTTCAGAATTGCACCTTGCAATGTTGAGAAATTACTGTTTGTGCATTTACAATATTCATTGATTTTTGCCATTGAAAAACGTCCAGAAATGATTGAAGCTACTGACTGAATGAAAGGAGCTGGCATCTCACTCTCTTTGAATCTTCTTTATCATGCTAAGAGGAGCAGGAAAAAGCAAAAATTTTCAGAATTGCACCTTGCAATGCGGAGAAATTACTGTTTGTGCATTTACAATATTCATTGATTTTTGCCATTGAAAAACATCATGTTATTCATATACCAGAAATGTTTGAAGCTACTGACTGAATGAAAGGAGCTGGCATGTCACTCTCTTTGAATCTTCTTTATCATGCTAAGAGGAGCAGGAAAAAGCAAAAAAAATCAGAATTGCACCTTGCAATGCGGAGAAATTACTGTTTGTGCATTTACAATATTCATTGATTTTTGCCATTGAAAAACGTCCAGAAATGATTGAAGCTACTGACTGAATGAAAGGAGCTGGCATCTCACTCTCTTTGAATCTTCTTTATCATGCTAAGAGGAGCAGGAAAAAGCAAAAAATTTCAGAATTGAACCTTGCAATGCGGAGAAATTACTGTTTGTGCATTTACAATATTCATTGATTTTTGCCATTGAAAAACATGTTATTCATATACCAGAAATGTTTGAAGCTACTGACTGAATGAAAGGAGCTGGCATCTCACTCTCCTTGAATCTTCTTTTTTATGCTAAGAGGAGCAGGAAAAAGCAAAAAATTTCAGAATTGCACCTTGCAATGCGGAAAAATTAGTTTGTGCATTTACAATATTCATTGATTTTTGCCATTGAAAAACGTCCAGAAATGTTTGAAGCTACTGACTGAATGAAAGGAGCTGGCATCTCACTCTCTTTGAATCTTCTTTATCATGCTAAGAGGAGCAGGAAAAAGCAAAAAATTTCAGAATTGCACCTTGCAATGCGGAGAAATTACTCTTTGTGCATTTACAATATTCATTGATTTTTGCCATTGAAAAACGTCCAGAAATGATTGAAGCTACTGACTGAATGAAAGGAGCTGGCATCTCACTCTCTTTGAATCTTCTTTATCATGCTAAGAGGAGCAGGAAAAAGCAAAAAATTTCAGAATTGCACCTTCAATGCGGAGAAATTACTGTTTTGTGCATTTACAATATTCATTGATTTTTGACATTGAAAAACATCATGTTATTCATATACCAGAAATGTTTGAAGCTACTGACTGAATGAAAGGAGCTGGCATCTCACTCTCTTTGAATCTTCTTTATCATGCTAAGAGGAGCAGGAAAAAGCAAAAAATTTCAGAATTGCACCTTGCAATGCGGAGAAATTACTGTTTGTGCATTTACAATATTCATTGATTTTTGCCATTGAAAAACGTCCAGAAATGTTTGAAGCTACTGACTGAATGAAAGGAGCTGGCATCTCACTCTCTTTGAATCTTCTTTATCATGCTAAGAGGAGCAGGAAAAAGCAAAAAATTTCAGAATTGCACCTTGCATTGCGGAGAAATTACTGTTTGTGCATTTACAATATTCATTGATTTTTGCCATTGAAAAACGTCCAGAAATGTTTGAAGCTACTGACTGAATGAAAGGAGCTGGCATCTCACTCTCTTTGAATCTTCTTTATCATGCTAAGAGGAGCAGGAAAAAGCAAAAAATTTCAGAATTGCACCTTGCAATGCGGAGAAATTACTGTTTGTGCATTTACAATATTCATTGATTTTTGCCATTGAAAAACATCATGTTATTCATATACCAGAAATGTTTGAAGCTACTGACTGAATGAAAGGAGCTGGCATCTCACTCTCTTTGAATCTTCTTTATCATGCTAAGAGGAGCAGGAAAAAGCAAAAAATTTCAGAATTGCACCTTGCAATGTGGAGAAATTACTGTTTGTGCATTTACAATATTCATTGATTTTTGCCATTGAAAAACGTCCAGAAATGATTGAAGCTACTGACTGAATGAAAGGAGCTGGCATCTCACTCTCTTTGAATCTTCTTTATCATGCAAAGAGGAGCAGGAAAAAGCAAAAAATTTCAGAATTGCACCTTGCAATGTGGAGAAATTACTGTTTGTGCATTTACAATATTCATTGATTTTTGCCATTGAAAAACGTCCAGAAATGATTGAAGCTACTGACTGAATGAAAGGAGCTGGCATCTCACTCTCTTTGAATCTTCTTTATCATGCAAAGAGGAGCAGGAAAAAGCAAAAAATTTCAGAATTGCACCTTGCAATGCGGAGAAATTACTGTTTGTGCATTTACAATACTCATTGATTTTTGCCATTGAAAAACATCATGTTATTCATATACCAGAAATGTTTGAAGCTACTGACTGAATGAAAGGAGCTGGCATCTCACTCTCTTTGAATCTTCTTTATCATGCTAAGAGGAGCAGGAAAAAGCAAAAAAAATCAGAATTGCACCTTGCAATGCGGAGAAATTACTGTTTGTGCATTTACAATATTCATTGATTTTTGCCATTGAAAAACATGTTATTCATATACCAGAAATGTTTGAAGCTACTGACTGAATGAAAGGAGCTGGCATCTCACTCTCCTTGAATCTTCTTTTTTATGCTAAGAGGAGCAGGAAAAAGCAAAAAATTTCAGAATTGCACCTTGCAATGCGGAAAAATTAGTTTGTGCATTTACAATATTCATTGATTTTTGCCATTGAAAAACGTCCAGAAATGTTTGAAGCTACTGACTGAATGAAAGGAGCTGGCATCTCACTCTCTTTGAATCTTCTTTATCATGCTAAGAGGAGCAGGAAAAAGCAAAAAATTTCAGAATTGCACCTTGCAATGCGGAGAAATTACTGTTTGTGCATTTACAATATTCATTGATTTTTGCCATTGAAAAACGTCCAGAAATGATTGAAGCTACTGACTGAATGAAAGGAGCTGGCATCTCACTCTCTTTGAATCTTCTTTATCATGCTAAGAGGAGCAGGAAAAAGCAAAAAATTTCAGAATTGCACCTTGCAATGCGGAGAAATTACTGTTTTGTGCATTTACAATATTCATTGATTTTTGACATTGAAAAACATCATGTTATTCATATACCAGAAATGTTTGAAGCTACTGACTGAATGAAAGGAGCTGGCATCTCATTCTCTTTGAATCTTCTTTATCATGCTAAGAGGAGCAGGAAAAAGCAAAAAATTTCAGAATTGCACCTTGCAATGCGGAGAAATTACTGTTTGTGCATTTACAATATTCATTGATTTTTGCCATTGAAAAACATCATGTTATTCATATACCAGAAATGTTTGAAGCTACTGACTGAATGAAAGGAGCTGGCATCTCACTCTCTTTGAATCTTCTTTATCATGCTAAGAGGAGCAGGAAAAAGCAAAAAATTTCAGAATTGCACCTTGCAATGCGGAGAAATTACTGTTTGTGCATTTACAATATTCATTGATTTTTGCCATTGAAAAACATCATGTTATTCATATACCAGAAATGTTTGAAGCTACTGACTGAATGAAATGAGCTTGCATCTCACTCTCTTTGAATCTTCTTTATCATGCTAAGAGGAGCAGGAAAAAGCAAAAAATTTCAGAATTGCACCTTGCAATGCGGAGAAATTACTGTTTGTGCATTTACAATATTCATTGATTTTTGCCATTGAAAAACGTCCAGAAATGATTGAAGCTACTGACTGAATGAAAGGAGCTGGCATCTCACTCTCTTTGAATCTTCTTTATCATGCTAAGAGGAGCAGGATAAAGCAAAAAATTTCAGAATTGCACCTTGCGATGCGGAGAAATTACTGTTTGTGCATTTACAATATTCATTGATTTTTGCCATTGAAAAACATGTTATTCATATACCAGAAATGTTTGAAGCTACTGACTGAATGAAAAGACCTGGCATCTCACTCTCTTTGAATCTTCTTTATCATGCTAAGAGGAGCAGGAAAAAGCAAAAAATTTCAGAATTGCACCTTGCAATGCGGAGAAATTACTGTTTGTGCATTTACAATATTCATTGATTTTTGCCATTGAAAAACGTCCAGAAATGTTTGAAGCTACTGACTGAATGAAAGGAGCTGGCATCTCACTCTCTTTGAATCTTCTTTATCATGCTAAGAGGAGCAGGAAAAAGCAAAAAATTTCAGAATTGCACCTTGCAATGCGGAGAAATTACTGTTTGTGCATTTACAATATTCATTGATTTTTGCCATTGAAAAACATCATGTCATTCATATACCAGAAATGTTTGAAGCTACTGACTGAATGAAAGGAGCTGGCATCTCACTCTCTTTGAATCTTCTTTATCATGCTAAGAGGAGCAGGAAAAAGCAAAAAATTTCAGAATTGCACCTTGCAATGCGGAGAAATTACTGTTTGTGCATTTACAATATTCATTGATTTTTGCCATTGAAAAACGTCCAGAAATGATTGAAGCTACTGACTGAATGAAAGGAGCTGGCATCTCACTCTCTTTGAATCTTCTTTATCATGCTAAGAGGAGCAGGAAAAAGCAAAAAATTTCAGAATTGCACCTTGCAATGCGGAGAAATTACTGTTTGTGCATTTACAATATTCATTGATTTTTGCTATTGAAAAACGTCCAGAAATGTTTGAAGCTACTGACTGAATGAAAGGAGCTGGCATATCACTCTCTATGAATCTTCTTTATCATGCTAAGAGGAGCAGGAAAAAGCAAAAAATTTCAGAATTGCACCTTGCAATGTGGAGAAATTACTGTTTGTGCATTTACAATATTCATTGATTTTTGCCATTGAAAAACGTCCAGAAATGATTGAAGCTACTGACTGAATGAAAGGAGCTGGCATCTCACTCTCTTTGAATCTTCTTTATCATGCTAAGAGGAGCAGGAAAAAGCAAAAAATTTCAGAATTGCACCTTGCAATGCGGAGAAATTACTGTTTGTGCATTTACAATATTCATTGATTTTTGCCATTGAAAAACATCATGTTATTCATATACCAGAAATGTTTGAAGCTACTGACTGAATGAAAGGAGCTGGCATCTCACTCTCTTTGATTCTTCTTTATCATGCTAAGAGGAGCAGGAAAAAGCAAAAAATTTCAGAATTGCACCTTGCAATGCGGAGAAATTACTGTTTGTGCATTTACAATATTCATTGATTTTTGCCATTGAAAAACGTCCAGAAATGTTTGAAGCTACTGACTGAATGAAAGGAGCTGGCATCTCACTCTCTTTGAATCTTCTTTATCATGCTAAGAGGAGCAGGAAAAAGCAAAAAATTTCAGAATTGCACCTTGCAATGCGGAGAAATTACTGTTTGTGCATTTACAATATTCATTGATTTTTGCCATTGAAAAACATCATGCTATTCATATACCAGAAATGTTTGAAGCTACTGACTGAATGAAATGAGCTGGCATCTCACTCTCTTTGAATCTTCTTTATCATGCTAAGAGGAGCAGGAAAAAGCAAAAAATTTCAGAATTGCACCTTGCAATGTGGAGAAATTACTGTTTGTGCATTTACAATATTCATTGATATTTGCCATTGAAAAACGTCCAGAAATGTTTGAAGCTACTGACTGAATGAAAGGAGCTGGCATCTCACTCTCTTTGAATCTTCTTTATCATGCTAAGAGGAGCAGGAAAAAGCAAAAAATTTCAGAATTGCACCTTGCAATGCGGAGAAATTACTGTTTGTGCATTTACAATATTCATTGATTTTTGCCATTGAAAAACGTCCAGAAATGATTGAAGCTACTGACTGAATGAAAGGAGCTGGCATCTCACTCTCTTTGAATCTTCTTTATCATGCTAAGAGGAGCAGGAAAAAGCAAAAAATTTCAGAATTGCACCTTGCAATGCGGAGAAATTACTGTTTGTGCATTTACAATATTCATTGATTTTTGACATTGAAAAACATCATGTTATTCATATACCAGAAATGTTTGAAGCTACTGACTGAAAGAAAGGAGCTGGCATCTCATTCTCTTTGAATCTTCTTTATCATGCTAAGAGGAGCAGGAAAAAGCAAAAAATTTCAGAATTGCACCTTGCAATGCGGAGAAATTACTGTTTGTGCATTTACAATATTCATTGATTTTTGCCATTGAAAAACGTCCAGAAATGATTGAAGCTACTGACTGAATGAAAGGAGCTGGCATCTCACTCTCTTTGAATCTTCTTTATCATGCTAAGAGGAGCAGGAAAAAGCAAAAAATTTCAGAATTGCACCTTGCAATGCGGAGAAATTACTGTTTGTGCATTTACAATATTCATTGATTTTTGCTATTGAAAAACGTCCAGAAATGTTTGAAGCTACTGACTGAATGAAAGGAGCTGGCATCTCACTCTCTTTGAATCTTCTTTATCATGCTAAGAGGAGCAGGAAAAAGCAAAAAATTTCAGAATTGCACCTTGCAATGCGGAGAAATTACTGTTTGTGCATTTACAATATTCATTGATTTTTGCCATTGAAAAACGTCCAGAAATGATTGAAGCTACTGACTGAATGAAAGGAGCTGGCATCTCACTCTCTTTGAATCTTCTTTATCATGCTAAGAGGAGCAGGAAAAAGCAAAAAATTTCAGAATTGCACCTTGCAATGCGGAGAAATTACTGTTTGTGCATTTACAATATTCATTGATTTTTGCCATTGAAAAACATCATGTTATTCATATACCAGAAATGTTTGAAGCTACTGACTGAATGAAAGGAGCTGGCATCTCACTCTCTTTGAATCTTCTTTATCATGCTAAGAGGAGCAGGAAAAAGCAAAAAATTTCAGAATTGCACCTTGCAATGCGGAGAAATTACTGTTTGTGCATTTACAATATTCATTGATTTTTGCCATTGAAAAACGTCCAGAAATGATTGAAGCTACTGACTGAATGAAAGGAGCTGGCATCTCACTCTCTTTGAATCTTCTTTATCATGCTAAGAGGAGCAGGAAAAAGCAAAAAATTTCAGAATTGCACCTTGCAATGCGGAGAAATTACTGTTTGTGCATTTACAATATTCATTGATTTTTGCCATTGAAAAACATGTTATTCATATACCAGAAATGTTTGAAGCTACTGACTGAATGAAAGGAGCTGGCATCTCACTCTCTTTGAATCTTCTTTTTTATGCTAAGAGAAGCAGGAAAAAGCAAAAAATTTCAGAATTGCACCTTGCAATGCGTGAAATTAGTTTGTGCATTTACAATATTCATTGATTTTTGCCATTGAAAAACGTCCAGAAATGTTTGAAGCTACTGACTGAATGAAAGGAGCTGGCATCTCACTCTCTTTGAATCTTCTTTATCATGCTAAGAGGAGCAGGAAAAAGCAAAAAATTTCAGAATTGCACCTTGCAATGCGGAGAAATTACTGTTTGTGCATTTACAATATTCATTGATTTTTGCCATTTAAAAACGTCCAGAAATGATTGAAGCTACTGACTGAATGAAAGGAGCTGGCATCTCACTCTCTTTGAATCTTCTTTATCATGCTAACAGGAGCAGGAAAAAGCAAAAAATTTCAGAATTGCACCTTGCAATTCGGAGAAATTACTGTTTGTGCATTTACAATATTCATTGATTTTTGCCATTGAAAAACATCATGTTATTCATATACCAGAAATGTTTGAAGCTACTGACTGAATGAAAGGAGCTGGCATCTCACTCTCTTTGAATCTTCTTTATCATGCTAAGAGGAGCAGGAAAAAGCAAAAAATTTCAGAATTGCACCTTGCAATGCGGAGAAATTACTGTTTGTGCCTTTACAATATTCATTGATTTTTGCCATTGAAAAACATCATGTTATTCATATACCAGAAATGTTTGAAGCTACTGACTGAATGAAAGGAGCTGGCATCTCACTCTCTTTGACTCTTCTTTATCATGCTAAGAGGAGCAGGAAAAAGCAAAAAATTTCAGAATTGCACCTTGCAATGCGGAGAAATTACTGTTTGTGCATTTACAATATTCATTGATTTTTGCCATTGAAAAACGTCCAGAAATGATTGAAGCTACTGACTGAATGAAAGGAGCTGGCATCTCACTCTCTTTGAATCTTCTTTATCATGCTAAGAGGAGCAGGAAAAAGCAAAAAATTTCAGAATTGCACCTTGCAATGCGGAGAAATTACTGTTTGTGCATTTACAATATTCATTGATTTTTGCCATTGAAAAACGTCCAGAAATGTTTGAAGCTACTGACTGAATGAAAGGAGCTGGCATCTCACTCTCTTTGAATCTTCTTTATCATGCTAAGAGGAGCAGGAAAAAGCAAAAAATTTCAGAATTGCACCTTGCAATGCGGAGAAATTACTGTTTGTGCATTTACAATATTCATTGATTTTTGCCATTGAAAAACGTCCAGAAATGTTTGAAGCTACTGACTGAATGAAAGGAGCTGGCATCTCACTCTCTTTGAATCTTCTTTATCATGCTAAGAGGAGCAGGAAAAAGCAAAAAATTTCAGAATTGCACCTTGCAATGCGGAGAAATTACTGTTTGTGCATTTACAATATTCATTGATTTTTGCCATTGAAAAACGTCCAGAAATGTTTGAAGCTACTGACTGAATGAAAGGAGCTGGCATCTCACTCTCTTTGTATCTTCTTTATCATGCTAAGAGGAGCAGGAAAAAGCAAAAAATTTCAGAATTGCACCTTGCAATGCGGAGAAATTACTGTTTGTGCATTTACAATATTCATTGATTTTTGCCATTGAAAAACGTCCAGAAATGTTTGAAGCTCCTGACTGAATGAAAGGAGCTGGCATCTCACTCTCTTTGAATCTTCTTTATCATGCTAAGAGGAGCAGGAAAAAGCAAAAAATTTCAGAATTGCACCTTGCAATGCGGAGAAATTACTGTTTGTGCATTTACAATATTCATTGATTTTTGCCATTGAAAAATGTCCAGAAATGTTTGAAGCTACTGACTGAATGAAAGGAGCCGGCATCTCACTCTCTTTGAATCTTCTTTATCATGCTAGGATTAGCAGGAAAAAGCAAAAAATTTCAGAATTGCACCTTGCAATGTGGAGATATTACTGTTTGTGCATTTACAATATTCATTGATTTTTGCCATTGAAAAACGTCCAGAAATGTTTGAAGCTACTGACTGAATGAAAGGAGCTGGCATCTCACTCTCTTTGAATCTTCTTTATCATGCTAGGATTAGCAGGAAAAAGCAAAAAATTTCAGAATTGCACCTTGCAATGTGGAGATATTACTGTTTGTGCATTTACAATATTCATTGATTTTTGCCATTGAAAAACATCATGTTATTCATATACCAGAAATGTTTGAAGCTACTGACTGAATGAAAGGAGCTGGCATCTCACTCTCTTTGAATCTTCTTTATCATGCTAGGATGAGCAGGAAAAAGCAAAAAATTTCAGAATTGCACCTTGCAATGTGGAGATATTACTGTTTGTGCATTTACAATATTCATTGATTTTTGCCATTGAAAAACGTCCAGAAATGTTTGAAGCTACTGACTGAATGAAAGGAGCTGGCATCTCACTCTCTTTGAATCTTCTTTATCATGCTAGGATTAGCAGGAAAAAGCAAAAAATTTCAATATTGCACCTTGCAATGTGGAGATATTTCTGTTTGTGCATTTACAATATTCATTGATTTTTGCCATTGAAAAACGTCCAGAAATGTTTGAAGCTACTGACTGAATGAAAGGAGCTGGCATCTCACTCTCTTTGAATCTTCTTTATCATGCTAGGATTAGCAGGAAAAAGCAAAAAATTTCAGAATTGCACCTTGCAATGTGGAGATATTACTGTTTGTGCATTTACAATATTCATTGATTTTTGCCATTGAAAAACGTCCAGAAATGTTTGAAGCTACTGACTGAATGAAAGGAGATGGCATCTCACTCTCTTTGAATCTTCTTTATCATGCTAGGATTAGCAGTAAAAAGCAAAAAATTTCAGAATTGCACCTTGCAATGTGGAGATATTACTGTTTGTGCATTTACAATATTCATTGATTTTTGCCATTGAAAAACATCGTTATTCATATACCAGAAATGTTTGAAGCTACTGACTGAATGAAAGGAGCTGGCATCTCACTCTCTTTGAATCTTCTTTATCATGCTAGGATTAGCAGGAAAAAGCAAAAAATTTCAGAATTGCACCTTGCAATGTGGAGATATTACTGTTTGTGCATTTACAATATTCATTGATTTTTGCCATTGAAAAACGTCCAGAAATGTTTGAAGCTACTGACTGAATGAAAGGAGCTGGCATCTCACTCTCTTTGAGTCTTCTTTATCATGCTAGGATTAGCAGGAAAAAGCAAAAAATTTCAGAATTGCACCTTGCAATGTGGAGATATTACTGTTTGTGCATTTACAATATTCATTGATTTTTGCCATTGAAAAACATCCAGAAATGTTTGAAGCTACTGACTGAATGAAAGGAGCTGGCATCTCACTCTCTTTGAATCTTCTTTATCATGCTAGGATTAGCAGGAAAAAGCAAAAAAATTCAGAATTGCACCTTGCAATGTGGAGATATTACTGTTTGTGCATTTACAATATTCATTGATTTTTGCCATTGAAAAACGTCCAGAAATGTTTGAAGCTACTGACTGAATTAAAGGAGCTGGCATCTCACTCTCTTTGAATCTTCTTTATCATGCTAGGATTAGCAGGAAAAAGCAAAAAATTTCAGAATTGCACCTTGCAATGTGTAGATATTACTGTTTGTGCATTTACAATATTCATTGATTTTTGCCATTGAAAAACATCCAGAAATGTTTGAAGCTACTGACTGAATGAAAGGAGCTGGCATCTCACTCTCTTTGAATCTTCTTTATCATGCTAGGATTAGCAGGAAAAAGCAAAAAATTTCAGAATTGCACCTTGCAATGTGGAGATATTACTGTTTGTGCATTTACAATATTCATTGATTTTTGCCATTGAAAAACGTCCAGAAATGTTTGAAGCTACTGACTGAATGAAAGGAGCTGGCATCTCACTCTCTTTGAATCTTCTTTATCATGCTAAGAGGAGCAGGAAAAAGCAAAAAATTTCAGAATTGCACCTTGCAATGCGGAGAAATTACTGTTTGTGCATTTACAATATTCATTGATTTTTGCCATTGAAAAACGTCCAGAAATGTTTGAAGCTACTGACTGAATGAAAGGAGCTGGCATCTCACTCTCTTTGAATCTTCTTTATCATGCTAAGAGGAGCAGGAAAAAGCAAAAAATTTCAGAATTGCACCTTGCAATGCGGAGAAATTACTGTTTGTGCATTTACAATATTCATTGATTTTTGCCATTGAAAAACGTCCAGAAATGTTTGAAGCTACTGACTGAATGAAAGGAGCTGGCATCTCACTCTCTTTGAATCTTCTTTATCATGCTAAGAGGAGCAGGAAAAAGCAAAAAATTTCAGAATTGCACCTTGCAATGCGGAGAAATTACTGTTTGTGCATTTACAATATTCATTGATTTTTGCCATTGAAAAACGTCCAGAAATGTTTGAAGCTCCTGACTGAATGAAAGGAGCTGGCATCTCACTCTCTTTGAATCTTCTTTATCATGCTAAGAGGAGCAGGAAAAAGCAAAAAATTTCAGAATTGCACCTTGCAATGCGGAGAAATTACTGTTTGTGCATTTACAATATTCATTGATTTTTGCCATTGAAAAATGTCCAGAAATGTTTGAAGCTACTGACTGAATGAAAGGAGCTGGCATCTCACTCTCTTTGAATCTTCTTTATCATGCTAGGATTAGCAGGAAAAAGCAAAAAATTTCAGAATTGCACCTTGCAATGTGGAGATATTTCTGTTTGTGCATTTACAATATTCATTGATTTTTGCCATTGAAAAACGTCCAGAAATGTTTGAAGCTACTGACTGAATGAAAGGAGCTGGCATCTCACTCTCTTTGAATCTTCTTTATCATGCTAGGATTAGCAGGAAAAAGCAAAAAATTTCAGAATTGCACCTTGCAATGTGGAGATATTACTGTTTGTGCATTTACAATATTCATTGATTTTTGCCATTGAAAAACGTCCAGAAATGTTTGAAGCTACTGACTGAATGAAAGGAGATGGCATCTCACTCTCTTTGAATCTTCTTTATCATGCTAGGATTAGCAGGAAAAAGCAAAAAATTTCAGAATTGCACCTTGCAATGTGGAGATATTACTGTTTGTGCATTTACAATATTCATTGATTTTTGCCATTGAAAAACATCGTTATTCATATACCAGAAATGTTTGAAGCTACTGACTGAATGAAAGGAGCTGGCATCTCACTGTCTTTGAATCTTCTTTATCATGCTAGGATTAGCAGGAAAAAGCAAAAAATTTCAGAATTGCACCTTGCAATGTGGAGATATTACTGTTTGTGCATTTACAATATTCATTGATTTTTGCCATTGAAAAACGTCCAGAAATGTTTGAAGCTACTGACTGAATGAAAGGAGCTGGCATCTCACTCTCTTTGAATCTTCTTTATCATGCTAGGATTAGCAGGAAAAAGCAAAAAATTTCAGAATTGCACCTTGCAATGTGGAGATATTACTGTTTGTGCATTTACAATATTCATTGATTTTTGCCATTGAAAAACATCCAGAAATGTTTGAAGCTACTGACTGAATGAAAGGAGCTGGCATCTCTCTCTCTTTGAATCTTCTTTATCATGCTAGGATTAGCAGGAAAAAGCAAAAAAATTCAGAATTGCACCTTGCAATGTGGAGATATTACTGTTTGTGCATTTACAATATTCATTGATTTTTGCCATTGAAAAACGTCCAGAAATGTTTGAAGCTACTGACTGAATGAAAGGAGCTGGCATCTCACTCTCTTTGAATCTTCTTTATCATGCTAGGATTAGCAGGAAAAAGCAAAAAATTTCAGAATTGCACCTTGCAATGTGTAGATATTACTGTTTGTGCATTTACAATATTCATTGATTTTTGCCATTGAAAAACATCCAGAAATGTTTGAAGCTACTGACTGAATGAAAGGAGCTGGCATCTCACTCTCTTTGAATCTTCTTTATCATGCTAGGATTAGCAGGAAAAAGCAAAAAATTTCAGAATTGCACCTTGCAATGTGGAGATATTACTGTTTGTGCATTTACAATATTCATTGATTTTTGCCATTGAAAAACATCATGTTATTCATATACCAGAAATGTTTGAAGCTACTGACTGAATGAAAGGAGCTGGCATCTCACTCTCTTTGAATCTTCTTTATCATGCTAGGATTAGCAGGAAAAAGCAAAAAATTTCAGAATTGCACCTTGCAATGTGGAGATATTACTGTTTGTGCATTTACAATATTCATTGATTTTTGCCATTGAAAAACGTCCAGAAATGTTTGAAGCTACTGACTGAATGAAAGGAGCTGGCATCTCACTCTCTTTGAATCTTCTTTATCATGCTAGGATTAGCAGGAAAAAGCAAAAAATTTCAGAATTGCACCTTGCAATGTGGAGATATTACTGTTTGTGCATTTACAATATTCATTGATTTTTGCCATTGAAAAGCAACATGTTATTCATATACCAGAAATGTTTGAAGCTACAGACTGAATGAAAGGAGCTGGCATCTCACTCTCTTTGAATCTTCTTTATCATGCTAGGATTAGCAGGAAAAAGTAAAAAATTTCAGAATTGCACCTTGCAATGTGGAGATATTACTGTTTGTGCATTTACAATATTCATTGATTTTTGCCATTGAAAAACGTCCAGAAATGTTTGAAGCTACTGACTGAATGAAAGGAGCTGGCATCTCACTCTCTTTGAATCTTCTTTATCATGCTAGGATTAGCAGGAAAAAGCAAAAAATTTCAGAATTGCACCTTGCAATGTGGAGATATTACTGTTTGTGCATTTACAATATTCATTGATTTTTGCCATTGAAAAACGTCCAGAAATGTTTGAAGCTACTGACTGAATGAAAGGAGCTGGCATCTCACTCTCTTTGAATCTTCTTTATCATGCTAGGATTAGCAGGAAAAAGCAAAAAATTTTAGAATTGCACCTTGCAATGTGGAGATATTACTGTTTGTGCATTTACAATATTCATTGATTTTTGCCATTGAAAAACGTCCAGAAATGTTTGAAGCTACTGACTGAATGAAAGGAGCTGGCATCTCACTCTCTTTGAATCTTCTTTATCATGCTAGGATTAGCAGGAAAAAGCAAAAAATTTCAGAATTGCACCTTGCAATGTGGAGATATTACTGTTTGTGCATTTACAATATTCATTGATTTTTGCCATTGAAAAACGTCCAGAAATGTTTGAAGCTACTGACTGAATGAAAGGAGCTGGCATCTCACTCTCTTTGAATCTTCTTTATCATGCTAGGATTAGCAGGAAAAAGCAAAAAATTTTAGAATTGCACCTTGCAATGTGGAGATATTACTGTTTGTGCATTTACAATATTCATTGATTTTTGCCATTGAAAAACGTCCAGAAATGTTTGAAGCTACTGACTGAATGAAAGGAGCTGGCATCTCACTCTCTTTGAATCTTCTTTATCATGCTAGGATTAGCAGGAAAAAGCAAAAAATTTCAGAATTGCACCTTGCAAAGTGGAGATATTACTGTTTGTGCATTTACAATATTCATTGATTTTTGCCATTGAAAAACATCATGTTATTCATATACCAGAAATGTTTGAAGCTACTGACTGAATGAAAGGAGCTGGCATCTCACTCTCTTTGAATCTTCTTTATCATGCTAGGATTAGCAGGAAAAAGCAAAAAATTTCAGAATTGCACCTTGCAATGTGGAGATATTACTGTTTGTGCATTTACAATATTCATTGATTTTTGCCATTGAAAAACATCATGTTATTCATATACCAGAAATGTTTGAAGCTACTGACTGAATGAAAGGAGCTGGCATCTCACTCTCTTTGAATCTTCTTTATCATGCTAAGAGGAGCAGGAAAAAGCAAAAAATTTCAGAATTGCACCTTGCAATGCGGAGAAATTACTGTTTGTGCATTTACAATATTCATTGATTTTTGCTATTGAAAAACGTCCAGAAATGTTTGAAGCTACTGACTGAATGAAAGGAGCTGGCATCTCACTCTCTTTGAATCTTCTTTATCATGCTAAGAGGAGCAGGAAAAAGCAAAAAATTTCAGAATTGCACCTTGCAATGTGGAGAAATTACTGTTTGTGCATTTACAATATTCATTGATTTTTGCCATTGAAAAACGTCCAGAAATGATTGAAGCTACTGATTGAATGAAAGGAGCTGGTATCTCACTCTCTTTGAATCTTCTTTATCATGCTAAGAGGAGCAGGAAAAAGCAAAAAATTTCAGAATTGCACCTCGCAATGCGGAGAAATTACTGTTTGTGCATTTACAATATTCATTGATTTTTGCCATTGAAAAACATCATGTTATTCATATACCAGAAATGTTTGAAGCTACTGACTGAATGAAAGGAGCTGGCATCTCACTCTCTTTGAATCTTCTTTATCATGCTAAGAGGAGCAGGAAAAAGCAAAAAATTTCAGAATTGCACCTTGCAATGCGGAGAAATTACTGTTTGTGCATTTACAATATTCATTGATTTTTGCCATTGAAAAACGTCCAGAAATGATTGAAGCTACTGACTGAATGAAAGGAGCTGGCATCTCACTCTCTTTGAATCTTCTTTATCATGCTAAGAGGAGCAGGAAAAAGCAAAAAATTTCAGAATTGCACCTTGCAATGCGGAGAAATTACTGTTTGTGCATTTACAATATTCATTGATTTTTGCCATTGAAAAACATCATGTTATTCATATACCAGAAATGTTTGAAGCTACTGACTGAATGAAATGAGCTGGCATCTCACTCTCTTTGAATCTTCTTTATCATGCTAAGAGGAGCAGGAAAAAGCAAAAAATTTCAGAATTGCACCTTGCAATGTGGAGAAATTACTGTTTGTGCATTTACAATATTCATTGATATTTGCCATTGAAAAACGTCCAGAAATGTTTGAAGCTACTGACTGAATGAAAGGAGCTGGCATCTCACTCTCTTTGAATCTTCTTTATCATGCTAGGATTAGCAGGAAAAAGCAAAAAATTTCAGAATTGCACCTTGCAATGTGGAGATATTACTGTTTGTGCATTTACAATATTCATTGATTTTTGCCATTGAAAAACGTCCAGAAATGTTTGAAGCTACTGACTGAATGAAAGGAGCTGGCACCTCACTCTCTTTGAATCTTCTTTATCATGCTAGGATTAGCAGGAAAAAGCAAAAAATTTCAGAATTGCACCTTGCAATGCGGAGAAATTACTGTTTGTGCATTTACAATATTCATTGATTTTTGCCATTGAAAAACATCATGTTATTCATATACCAGAAATGATTGAAGTTACTGACTGAATGAAAGGAGCTGGCATCTCACTCTCTTTGAATCTTCTTTATCATGCTAAGAGGAGCAGGAAAAAGCAAAAAATTTCAGAATTGCACCTTGCAATGCGGAGAAATTACTGTTTGTGCATTTACAATATTCATTGATTTTTGCCATTGAAAAACGTCCAGAAATGTTTGAAGCTACTGACTGAATGAAAGGAGCTGGCATCTCACTCTCTTTGAATCTTCTTTATCATGCTAAGAGGAGCAGGAAAAAGCAAAAAATTTCAGAATTGCACCTTGCAATGCGGAGAAATTACTGTTTGTGCATTTACAATATTCATTGATTTTTGCCATTGAAAAACGTCCAGAAATGTTTGAAGCTACTGACTGAATGAAAGGAGCTGCCATCTCACTCTCTTTGAATCTTCTTTATCATGCTAAGAGGAGCAGGAAAAAGCAAAAAATTTCAGAATTGCACCTTGCAATGCGGAGAAAATACTGTTTGTGCATTTACAATATTCATTGATTTTTGCCATTGAAAAACATCATGTTATTCATATACCAGAAATGTTTGAAGCTACTGACTGAATGAAAGGAGCTGGCATCTCACTCTCTTTGAATCTTCTTTATCATGCTAAGAGGAGCAGGAAAAAGCAAAAAATTTCAGAATTGCACCTTGCAATGCGGAGAAATTACTGTTTGTGCATTTACAATATTCATTGATTTTTGCCATTGAAAAACGTCCAGAAATGATTGAAGCTACTGACTGAATGAAAGGAGCTGGCATCTCACTCTCTTTGAATCTTCTTTATCATGCTAAGAGGAGCAGGAAAAAGCAAAAAATTTCAGAATTGCACCTTGCAATGCGGAGAAATTACTGTTTGTGCATTTACAATATTCATTGATTTTTGCTATTGAAAAACGTCCAGAAATGTTTGAAGCTACTGACTGAATGAAAGGAGCTGGCATCTCACTCTCTTTGAATCTTCTTTATCATGCTAAGAGGAGCAGGAAAAAGCAAAAAATTTCAGAATTGCACCTTGCAATGTGGAGAAATTACTGTTTGTGCATTTACAATATTCATTGATTTTTGCCATTGAAAAACGTCCAGAAATGATTGAAGCTACTGACTGAATGAAAGGAGCTGGTATCTCACTCTCTTTGAATATTCTTTATCATGCTAAGAGGAGCAGGAAAAAGCAAAAAATTTCAGAATTGCACCTTGCAATGCGGAGAAATTACTGTTTGTGCATTTACAATATTCATTTATTTTTGCCATTGAAAAACATCATGTTATTCATATACCAGAAATGTTTGAAGCTACTGACTGAATGAAAGGAGCTGGCATCTCACTCTCTTTGAATCTTCTTTATCATGCTAAGAGGAGCAGGAAAAAGCAAAAAATTTCAGAATTGCACCTTGCAATGTGGAGAAATTACTGTTTGTGCATTTACAATATTCATTGATATTTGCCATTGAAAAATGTCCAGAAATGTTTGAAGCTACTGACTGAATGAAAGGAGCTGGCATCTCACTCTCTTTAAATCTTCTTTATCATGCTAAGAGGAGCAGGAAAAAGCAAAAAATTTCAGAATTGCACCTTGCAATGCGGAGAAATTACTGTTTGTGCATTTACAATATTCATTGATTTTTGCCATTGAAAAACGTCCAGAAATGATTGAAGCTACTGACTGAATGAAAGGAGCTGGCATCTCACTCTCTTTGAATCTTCTTTATCATGCTAAGAGGAGCAGGAAAAAGCAAAAAATTTCAGAATTGCACCTTGCAATGCGGAGAAATTACTGTTTGTGCATTTACAATATTCATTGATTTTTGCTATTGAAAAACGTCCAGAAATGTTTGAAGCTACTGACTGAATGAAAGGAGCTGGCATCTCACTCTCTTTGAATCTTCTTTATCATGCTAAGAGGAGCAGGAAAAAGCAAAAAATTTCAGAATTGCACCTTGCAATGTGGAGAAATTACTGTTTGTGCATTTACAATATTCATTGATTTTTGCCATTGAAAAACGTCCAGAAATGATTGAAGCTACTGACTGAATGAAAGGAGCTGGCATCTCACTCTCTTTGAATCTTCTTTATCATGCTAAGAGGAGCAGGAAAAAGCAAAAAATTTCAGAATTGCACCTTGCAATGCGGAGAAATTACTGTTTGTGCATTTACAATATTCATTGATTTTTGCATTGAAAAACGTCCAGAAATTATTGAAGCTACTGACTGAATGAAAGGAGCTGGCATCTCACTCTCTTTGAATCTTCTTTATCATGCTAAGAGGAGCAGGAAAAAGCAAAAAATTTCAGAATTGCACCTTGCAATGCGGAGAAATTAGTTTGTGCATTTACAATATTCATTGATTTTTGCCATTGAAAAACATGTTATTCATATACCAGAAATGTTTGAAGCTACTGACTGAATGAAAGGAGCTGGCATCTCACTCTCTTTGAATCTTCTTTTTTATGCTAAGAGGAGCAGGAAAAAGCAAAAAATTTCAGAATTGCACCTTGCAATGCGGAGAAATTAGTTTGTGCATTTACAATATTCATTGATTTTTGCCATTGAAAAACGTTCAGAAATGTTTGAAGCTACTGACTGAATGAAAGGAGCTGGCATCTCACTCTCTTTGAATCTACTTTATCATGCTAAGAGGAGCAGGAAAAAGCAAAAAATTTCAGAATTGCACCTTGCAATGCGGAGAAATTACTGTTTGTGCATTTACAATATTCATTGATTTTTGCCATTGAAAAACGTCCAGAAATGATTGAAGCTACTGACTGAATGAAAGGAGCTGGCATCTCACTCTCTTTGAATCTTCTTTATCATGCTAAGAGGAGCAGGAAAAAGCAAAAAATTTCAGAATTGCACCTTGCAATTCGGAGAAATTACTGTTTGTGCATTTACAATATTCATTGATTTTTGCCATTGAAAAACATGTTATTCATATACCAGAAATGTTTGAAGCTACTGACTGAATGAAAGGAGCTGGCATCTCACTCTCTTTGAATCTTCTTTTTTATGCTAAGAGGAGTAGGAAAAAGCAAAAAATTTCAGAATTGCACCTTGCAATGCGGAGAAATTAGTTTGTGCATTTACAATATACATTGATTTTTGCCATTGAGAAACGTCCAGAAATGTTTGAAGCTACTGACTGAATGAAAGGAGCTGGCATCTCACTCTCTTTGAATCTTCTTTATCATGCTAAGAGGAGCAGGAAAAAGCAAAAAATTTCAGAATTGCACCTTGCAATGCGGAGAAATTACTGTTTGTGCATTTACAATATTCATTGATTTTTGCCATTGAAAAATGTCCAGAAATGATTGAAGCTACTGACTGAATGAAAGGAGCTGGCATCTCACTCTCTTTGAATCTTCTTTATCATGCTAAGAGGAGCAGGAAAAAGCAAAAAATTTCAGAATTGCACCTTGCAATTCGGAGAAATTACTGTTTGTGCATTTACAATATTCATTGATTTTTGCCATTGAAAAACATCATGTTATTCATATACCAGAAATGTTTGAAGCTACTGACTGAATGAAAGGAGCTGGCATCTCACTCTCTTTGAATCTTCTTTATCATGCTAAGAGGAGCAGGAAAAAGCAAAAAATTTCAGAATTGCACCTTGCAATGCGGAGAAATTACTGTTTGTGCCTTTACAATATTCATTGATTTTTGCCATTGAAAAACATCAAGTTATTCATATACCAGAAATGTTTGAAGCTACTGACTGAATGAAAGGAGCTGGCATCTCACTCTCTTTGAATCTTCTTTATCATGCTAAGAGGAGCAGGAAAAAGCAAAAAATTTCAGAATTGCACCTTGCAATGCGGAGAAATTACTGTTTGTGCATTTACAATATTCATTGATTTTTGCCATTGAAAAATGTCCAGAAATGATTGAAGATACTGACTGAATGAAAGGAGCTGGCATCTCACTCTCTTTGAATCTTCTTTATCATGCTAAGAGGAGCAGGAAAAAGCAAAAAATTTCAGAATTGCACCTTGCAATGCGGAGAAATTACTGTTTGTGCATTTACAATATTCATTGATTTTTGCCATTGAAAAACGTCCAGAAATGTTTGAAGCTACTGACTGAATGAAAGGAGCTGGCATCTCACTCTCTTTGAATCTTCTTTATCATGCTAAGAGGAGCAGGAAAAAGCAAAAAATTTCAGAATTGCACCTTGCAATGCGGAGAAATTACTGTTTGTGCATTTACAATATTCATTGATTTTTGCCATTGAAAAACGTCCAGAAATGTTTGAAGCTCCTGACTGAATGAAAGGAGCTGGCATCTCACTCTCTTTGAATCTTCTTTATCATGCTAAGAGGAGCAGGAAAAAGCAAAAAATTTCAGAATTGCACCTTGCAATGCGGAGAAATTACTGTTTGTGCATTTACAATATTCATTGATTTTTGCCATTGAAAAACATCATGTTATTCATATACCAGAAATGTTTGAAGCTACTGACTGAATGAAAGGAGCTGGCATCTCGCTCTCTTTGAATCTTCTTTATCATGCTAAGAGGAGCAGGAAAAAGCAAAAAATTTCAGAATTGCACCTTGCAATGCGGAGAAATTACTGTTTGTGCATTTACAATATTCATTGATTTTTGCCATTGAAAAACGTCCAGAAATGTTTGAAGCTACTGACTGAATGAAAGGAGCTGGCATCTCACTCTCTTTGAATCTTCTTTATCACGCTAGGATTAGCAGGAAAAAGCAAAAAATTTCAGAATTGCACCTTGCAATGTGGAGATATTACTGTTTGTGCATTTACAATATTCATTGATTTTTGCCATTGAAAAACGTCCAGAAATGTTTGAAGCTACTGACTGAATGAAAGGAGCTGGCATCTCACTCTCTTTGAATCTTCTTTATCATGCTAGGATTAGCAGGAAAAAGCAAAAAATTTCAGAATTGCACCTTGCAATGTGGAGATATTACTGTTTGTGCATTTACAATATTCATTGATTTTTGCCATTGAAAAACATCATGTTATTCATATACCAGAAATGTTTGAAGCTACTGACTGAATGAAAGGAGCTGGCATCTCACTCTCTTTGAATCTTCTTTATCATGCTAGGATTAGCAGGAAAAAGCAAAAAATTTCAGAATTGCACCTTGCAATGTGGAGATATTACTGTTTGTGCATTTACAATATTCATTGATTTTTGCCATTGAAAAATGTCCAGAAATGTTTGAAGCTACTGACTGAATGAAAGGAGCTGGCATCTCACTCTCTTTGAATCTTCTTTATCATGCTAGGATTAGCAGGAAAAAGCAAAAAATTTCAGAATTTCACCTTGCAATGTGGAGATATTACTGTTTGTGCATTTACAATATTCATTGATTTTTGCCATTGAAAAACGTCCAGAAATGTTTGAAGCTACTGACTGAATGAAAGGAGCTGGCATCTCACTCTCTTTGAATCTTCTTTATCATGCTAGGATTAGCAGGAAAAAGCAAAAAATTTCAGAATTGCACCTTGCAATGTGGAGATATTACTGTTTGTGCATTTACAATATTCATTGATTTTTGCCATTGAAAAACATCCAGAAATGTTTGAAGCTACTGACTGAATGAAAGGAGCTGGCATCTCACTCTCTTTGAATCTTCTTTATCATGCTAGGATTAGCAGGAAAAAGCAAAAAATTTCAGAATTGCACCTTGCAATGTGGAGATATTACTGTTTGTGCATTTACAATATTCATTGATTTTTGCCATTGAAAAACATCATGTTATTCATATACCAGAAATGTTTGAAGCTACTGACTGAATGAAAGGAGCTGGCATCTCACTCTCTTTGAATCTTCTTTATCATGCTAGGATTAGCAGGAAAAAGCAAAAAATTTCAGAATTGCACCTTGCAATGTGGAGATATTACTGTTTGTGCATTTACAATATTCATTGATTTTTGCCATTGAAAAACATCATGTTATTCAAATACCAGAAATCTTTGAAGCTACTGACTGAATGAAAGGAGCTGGCATCTCACTCTCTTTGAATCTTCTTTATCATGCTAGGATTAGCAGGAAAAAGTAAAAAATTTCAGAATTGCACCTTGCAATGTGGAGATATTACTGTTTGTGCATTTACAATATTCATTGATTTTTGCCATTGAAAAACGTCCAGAAATGTTTGAAGCTACTGACTGAATGAAAGGAGCTGGCATCTCACTCTCTTTGAATCTTCTTTATCATGCTAGAATTAGCAGGAAAAGGCAAAAAATTTCAGAATTGCACCTTGCAATGTGGAGATATTACTGTTTGTGCATTTACAATATTCATTGATTTTTGCCATTGAAAAACGTCCAGAAATGTTTGAAGCTACTGACTGAATGAAAGGAGCTGGCATCTCACTCTCTTTGAATCTTCTTTATCATGCTAGGATTAGCAGGAAAAAGCAAAAAATTTCAGAATTGCACCTTGCAATGTGGAGATAGTACTGTTTGTGCATTTACAATATTCATTGATTTTTGCCATTGAAAAACATCATGTTATTCATATACCAGAAATGTTTGAAGCTACTGACTGAATGAAAGGAGCTGGCATCTCACTCTCTTTGAATCTTCTTTATCATGCTAGGATTAGCAGGAAAAAGCAAAAAATTTCCGAATTGCACCTTGCAATGTGGAGATATTACTGTTTGTGCATTTACAATATTCATTGATTTTTGCCATTGAAAAACGTCCAGAAATGTTTGAAGCTACTGACTGAATGAAAGGAGCTGGCATCTCACTCTCTGAATCTTCTTTATCATGCTAGGATTAGCAGGAAAAAGCAAAAAATTTCAGAATTGCACCTTGCAATGTGGAGATATTACTGTTTGTGCATTTACAATATTCATTGATTTTTGCCATTGAAAAACATCCAGAAATGTTTGAAGCTACTGACTGAATGAAAGGAGCTGGCATCTCACTCTCTTTGAATCTTCTTTATCATGCTAGGATTAGCAGGAAAAAGCAAAAAATTTCAGAATTGCACCTTGCAATGTGGAGATATTACTGTTTGTGCATTTACAATATTCATTGATTTTTGCCATTGAAAAACATCATGTTATTCATATTCCAGAAATGTTTGAAGCTACTGACTGAATGAAAGGAGCTGGCATCTCACTCTCTTTGAATCTTCTTTATCATGCTAGGATTAGCAGGAAAAAGCAAAAAATTTCAGAATTGCACCTTGCAATGTGGAGATATTACTGTTTGTGCATTTACAATATTCATTGATTTTTGCCATTGAAAAACATCATGTTATTCATATACCAGAAATGTTTGAAGCTACTGACTGAATGAAAGGAGCTGGCATCTCACTCTCTTTGAATCTTCTTTATCATGCTAGGATTAGCAGGAAAAAGTAAAAAATTTCAGAATTGCACCTTGCAATGTGGAGATATTACTGTTTGTGCATTTACAATATTCATTGATTTTTGCCATTGAAAAACGTCCAGAAATGTTTGAAGCTACTGACTGAATGAAAGGAGCTGGCATCTCACTCTCTCTGAATCTTCTTTATCATGCTAGGATTAGCAGGAAAAAGTAAAAAATTTCAGAATTGCACCTTGCAATGTGGAGATATTACTGTTTGTGCATTTACAATATTCATTGATTTTTGCCATTGAAAAACGTCCAGAAATGTTTGAAGCTACTGACTGAATGAAAGGAGCTGGCATCTCACTCTCTTTGAATCTTCTTTATCATGCTAGGATTAGCAGGAAAAAGCAAAAAATTTCAGAATTGCACCTTGCAATGTGGAGATATTACTGTTTGTGCATTTACAATATTCATTGATTTTTGCCATTGAAAAACATCCAGAAATGTTTGAAGCTACTGACTGAATGAAAGGAGCTGGCATCTCACTCTCTTTGAATCTTCTTTATCATGCTAGGATTAGCAGGAAAAAGCAAAAAATTTCAGAATTGCACCTTGCAATGTGGAGATATTACTGTTTGTGCATTTACAATATTCATTGATTTTTGCCATTGAAAAATGTCCAGAAATGTTTGAAGCTACTGACTGAATGAAAGGAGCTGGCATCTCACTCTCTTGGAATCTTCTTTATCATGCTAGGATTAGCAGGAAAAAGCAAAAAATTTCAGAATTTCACCTTGCAATGTGGAGATATTACTGTTTGTGCATTTACAATATTCATTGATTTTTGCCATTGAAAAACGTCCAGAAATGTTTGAAGCTACTGACTGAATGAAAGGAGCTGGCATCTCACTCTCTTTGAATCTTCTTTATCATGCTAGGATTAGCAGGAAAAAGCATAAAATTTCAGAAATGCACCTTGCAATGTGGAGATATTACTGTTTGTGCATTTACAATATTCATTGATTTTTGCCATTGAAAAACATCATGTTATTCATATACCAGAAATGTTTGAAGCTACTGACTGAATGAAAGGAGCTGGCATCTCACTCTCTTTGAATCTTCTTTATCATGCTAGGATTAGCAGGAAAAAGCAAAAAATTTCAGAATTGCACCTTGCAATGTGGAGATATTACTGTTTGTGCATTTACAATATTCATTGATTTTTGCCATTGAAAAACGTCCAGAAATGTTTGAAGCTACTGACTGAATGAAAGGAGCTGGCATCTCACTCTCTTTGAATCTTCTTTATCATGCTAGGATTAGCAGGAAAAAGCAAAAAATTTCAGAATTGCACCTTGCAATGTGGAGATATTACTGTTTGTGCATTTACAATATTCATTGATTTTTGCCATTGAAAAACATCCAGAAATGTTTGAAGCTACTGACTGAATGAAAGGAGCTGGCATCTCACTCTCTTTGAATCTTCTTTATCATGCTAGGATTAGCAGGAAAAAGCAAAAAATTTCAGAATTGCACCTTGCAATGTGGAGATATTACTGTTTGTGCATTTACAATATTCATTGATTTTTGCCATTGAAAAACGTCCAGAAATGTTTGAAGCTACTGACTGAATGAAAGGAGCTGGCATCTCACTCTCTTTGAATCTTCTTTATCATGCTAGGATTAGCAGGAAAAAGCAAAAAATTTCAGAATTGCACCTTGCAATGTGGAGATATTACTGTTTGTGCATTTACAATATTCATTGATTTTTGCCATTGAAAAACATCCAGAAATGTTTGAAGCTACTGACTGAATGAAAGGAGCTGGCATCTCACTCTCTTTGAATCTTCTTTATCATGCTAGGATTAGCAGGAAAAAGCAAAAAATTTCAGAATTGCACCTTGCAATGTGGAGATAGTACTGTTTGTGCATTTACAATATTCATTGATTTTTGCCATTGAAAAACATCATGTTATTCATATACCAGAAATGTTTGAAGCTACTGACTGAATGAAAGGAGCTGGCATCTCACTCTCTTTGAATCTTCTTTATCATGCTAGGATTAGCAGGAAAAAGCAAAAAATTTCAGAATTGCACCTTGCAATGTGGAGATATTACTGTTTGTGCATTTACAATATTCATTGATTTTTGCCATTGAAAAACATCATGTTATTCAAATACCAGAAATCTTTGAAGCTACTGACTGAATGAAAGGAGCTGGCATCTCACTCTCTTTGAATCTTCTTTATCATGCTAGGATTAGCAGGAAAAAGTAAAAAATTTCAGAATTGCACCTTGCAATGTGGAGATATTACTGTTTGTGCATTTACAATATTCATTGATTTTTGCCATTGAAAAACGTCCAGAAATGTTTGAAGCTACTGACTGAATGAAAGGAGCTGGCATCTCACTCTCTTTGAATCTTCTTTATCATGCTAGGATTAGCAGGAAAAGGCAAAAAATTTCAGAATTGCACCTTGCAATGTGGAGATATTACTGTTTGTGCATTTACAATATTCATTGATTTTTGCCATTGAAAAACGTCCAGAAATGTTTGAAGCTACTGACTGAATGAAAGGAGCTGGCATCTCACTCTCTTTGAATCTTCTTTATCATGCTAGGATTAGCAGGAAAAAGCAAAAAATTTCAGAATTGCACCTTGCAATGTGGAGATAGTACTGTTTGTGCATTTACAATATTCATTGATTTTTGCCATTGAAAAACATCATGTTATTCATATACCAGAAATGTTTGAAGCTACTGACTGAATGAAAGGAGCTGGCATCTCACTCTCTTTGAATCTTCTTTATCATGCTAGGATTAGCAGGAAAAAGCAAAAAATTTCCGAATTGCACCTTGCAATGTGGAGATATTACTGTTTGTGCATTTACAATATTCATTGATTTTTGCCATTGAAAAACGTCCAGAAATGTTTGAAGCTACTGACTGAATGAAAGGAGCTGGCATCTCACTCTCTGAATCTTCTTTATCATGCTAGGATTAGCAGGAAAAAGCAAAAAATTTCAGAATTGCACCTTGCAATGTGGAGATATTACTGTTTGTGCATTTACAATATTCATTGATTTTTGCCATTGAAAAACATCCAGAAATGTTTGAAGCTACTGACTGAATGAAAGGAGCTGGCATCTCACTCTCTTTGAATCTTCTTTATCATGCTAGGATTAGCAGGAAAAAGCAAAAAATTTCAGAATTGCACCTTGCAATGTGGAGATATTACTGTTTGTGCATTTACAATATTCATTGATTTTTGCCATTGAAAAACATCATGTTATTCATATACCAGAAATGTTTGAAGCTACTGACTGAATGAAAGGAGCTGGCATCTCACTCTCTTTGAATCTTCTTTATCATGCTAGGATTAGCAGGAAAAAGCAAAAAATTTCAGAATTGCACCTTGCAATGTGGAGATATTACTGTTTGTGCATTTACAATATTCATTGATTTTTGCCATTGAAAAACGTCCAGAAATGTTTGAAGCTACTGACTGAATGAAAGGAGCTGGCATCTCACTCTCTTTGAATCTTCTTTATCATGCTAGGATTAGCAGGAAAAAGCAAAAAATTTCAGAATTGCACCTTGCAATGTGGAGATATTACTGTTTGTGCATTTACAATATTCATTGATTTTTGCCATTGAAAAACATCATGTTATTCATATACCAGAAATGTTTGAAGCTACTGACTGAATGAAAGGAGCTGGCATCTCACTCTCTTTGAATCTTCTTTATCATGCTAGGATTAGCAGGAAAAAGTAAAAAATTTCAGAATTGCACCTTGCAATGTGGAGATATTACTGTTTGTGCATTTACAATATTCATTGATTTTTGCCATTGAAAAACGTCCAGAAATGTTTGAAGCTACTGACTGAATGAAAGGAGCTGGCATCTCTCTCTCTCTGAATCTTCTTTATCATGCTAGGATTAGCAGGAAAAAGTAAAAAATTTCAGAATTGCACCTTGCAATGTGGAGATATTACTGTTTGTGCATTTACAATATTCATTGATTTTTGCCATTGAAAAACGTCCAGAAATGTTTGAAGCTACTGACTGAATGAAAGGAGCTGGCATCTCACTCTCTTTGAATCTTCTTTATCATGCTAGGATTAGCAGGAAAAAGCAAAAAATTTCAGAATTGCACCTTGCAATGTGGAGATATTACTGTTTGTGCATTTACAATATTCATTGATTTTTGCCATTGAAAAACGTCCAGAAATGTTTGAAGCTACTGACTGAATGAAAGGAGCTGGCATCTCACTCTCTTTGAATATTCTTTATCATGCTAGGATTAGCAGGAAAAAGCAAAAAATTTCAGAATTGCACCTTGCAATGTGGAGATATTACTGTTTGTGCATTTACAATATTCATTGATTTTTGCCATTGAAAAACATCATGTTATTCATATACCAGAAATGTTTGAAGCTACTGACTCAATGAAAGGAGCTGGCATCTCACTCTCTTTGAATCTTCTTTATCATGCTAGGATTAGCAGGAAAAAGCAAAAAATTTCAGAATTGCACCTTGCAATGTGGAGATATTACTGTTTGTGCATTTACAATATTCATTGATTTTTGCCATTGAAAAACATCATGTTATTCATATACCAGAAATGTTTGAAGCTACTGCCTGAATGAAAGGAGCTGGCATCTCACTCTCTTTGAATCTTCTTTATCATGCTAGGATTAGCAGGAAAAAGCAAAAAATTTCAGAATTGCACCTTGCAATGTGGAGATATTACTGTTTGTGCATTTACAATATTCATTGATTTTTGCCATTGAAAAACGTCCAGAAATGTTTGAAGCTACTGACTGAATGAAAGGAGCTGGCATCTCACTCTCTTTGAATCTTCTTTATCATGCTAGGATTAGGAGGAAAAAGCAAAAAATTTCAGAATTGCACCTTGCAATGTGGAGATATTACTGTTTGTGCATTTACAATATTCATTGATTTTTGCCATTGAAAAACATGTTATTCATATACCAGAAATGTTTGAAGCTACTGACTGAATGAAAGGAGCTGGCATCTCACTCTCTTTGAATCTTCTTTATCATGCTAGGATTAGCAGGAAAAAGCAAAAAATTTCAGAATTGCACCTTGCAATGTGGAGATATTGCTGTTTGTGCATTTACAATATTCATTGATTTTTGCCATTGAAAAACGTCCAGAAATGTTTGAAGCTACTGAATGAATGAAAGGAGCTGGCATCTCACTCTCTTTGAATCTTCTTTATCATGCTAGGATTAGCAGGAAAAAGCAAAAAATTTCAGAATTGCACCTTGCAATGTGGAGAAATTACTGTTTGTGCATTTACAATATTCATTGATTTTTGCCATTGAAAAACGTCCAGAAATGTTTGAAGCTACTGACTGAATGAAAGGAGCTGGCATCTCACTCTCTTTGAATCTTCTTTATCATGCTAGGATTAGCAGGAAAAAGCAAAACATTTCAGAATTGCACCTTGCAATGTGGAGATATTACTGTTTGTGCATTTACAATATTCATTGATTTTTGCCATTGAAAAACTTCATGTTATTCATATACCAGAAATGTTTGAAGCTACTGACTGAATGAAAGGAGCTGGCATCTCACTCTCTTTGAATCTTCTTTATCATGCTAGGATTAGCAGGAAAAAGCAAAAAATTTCAGAATTGCACCTTGCAATGTGGAGATATTACTGTTTGTGCATTTACAATATTCATTGATTTTTGCCATTGAAAAACATCATGTTATTCATATACCAGAAATGTTTGAAGCTACTGACTGAATGAAAGGAGCTGGCATCTCACTCTCTTTAAATCTTCTTTATCATGCTAGGATTAGCAGGAAAAAATAAAAAATTTCAGAATTGCACCTTGCAATGTGGAGATATTACTGTTTGTGCATTTACAATATTCATTGATTTTTGCCATTGAAAAACGTCCAGAAATGTTTGAAGCTACTGACTGATTGAAAGGAGCTGGCATCTCACTCTCTTTGAATCTTCTTTATCATGCTAGGATTAGCAGTAAAAAGCAAAAAATTTCAGAATTGCACCTTGCAATGTGGAGATATTACTGTTTGTGCATTTACAATATTCATTGATTTTTGCCATTGAAAAACGTCCAGAAATGTTTGAAGCTACTGACTGAATGAAAGGAGCTGGCATCTCACTCTCTTTGAATCTTCTTTATCATGCTAGGATTAGCAGGAAAAAGCAAAAAATTTCAGAATTGCACCTTGCAATGTGGAGATATTACTGTTTGTGCATTTACAATATTCATTGATTTTTGCCATTGAAAAACGTCCAGAAATGTTTGAAGCTACTGACTGAATGAAAGGAGCTGACATCTCACTCTCTTTGAATCTTCTTTATTATGCTAGGATTAGCAGGAAAAAGCAAAAAATTTCAGAATTGCACCTTGCAATGTGGAGATATTACTGTTTGTGCATTTACAATATTCATTGATTTTTGCCATTGAAAAACGTCCAGAAATGTTTGAAGCTACTGACTGAATGAAAGGAGCTGGCATCTCACTCTCTTTGAATCTTCTTTATCATGCTAGGATTAGCAGGAAAAAGCAAAAAATTTCAGAATTGCACCTTGCAATGTGGAGATATTACTGTTTGTGCATTTACAATATTCATTGATTTTTGCCATTGAAAAACATCATGTTATTCATATACCAGAAATGTTTGAAGCTACTGACTGAATGAAAGGAGCTGGCATCTCACTCTCTTTGAATCTTCTTTATCATGCTAGGATTAGCAGGAAAAAGCAAAAAATTTCAGAATTGCACCTTGCAATGTGGAGATATTACTGTTTGTGCATTTACAATATTCATTGATTTTTGCCATTGAAAAACATCATGTTATTCATATACCAGAAATGTTTGAAGCTACTGACTGAATGAAAGGAGCTGGCATCTCACTCTCTTTGAATCTTCTTTATCATTCTAGGATTAGCAGGAAAAAGCAAAAAATTTCAGAATTGCACCTTGCAATGTGGAGAAATTACTGTTTGTGCATTTACAATATTCATTGATTTTTGCCATTGAAAAACATGTTTTTCATATACCAGAAATGTTTGAAGCTACTGACTGAATGAAAGGAGCTGGCATCTCACTCTCTTTGAATCTTCTTTATCATGCTAGGATTAACAGGAAAAAGCAAAAAATTTCAGAATTGCACCTTGCAATGTGGAGATATTACTGTTTGTGCATTTACAATATTCATTGATTTTTGCCATTGAAAAATGTCCAGAAATGTTTGAAGCTACTGACTGAATGAAAGGAGCTGGCATCTCACTCTCTTTGAATCTTCTTTATCATGCTAGGATTAGCAGGAAAAAGCAAAAAATTTCAGAATTGCACCTTGCAATGTGGAGATATTACTGTTTGTGCATTTACAATATTCATTGATTTTTGCCATTGAAAAACATGTTATTCATATACCAGAAATGTTTGAAGCTACTGACTGAATGAAAGGAGCTGGCATCTCACTCTCTTTGAATCTTCTTTATCATGCTAGGATTAGCAGGAAAAAGCAAAAAATTTCAGAATTGCACCTTGCAATGTGGAGATATTGCTGTTTGTGCATTTACAATATTCATTGATTTTTGCCATTGAAAAACATCCAGAAATGTTTGAAGCTACTGACTGAATGAAAGGAGCTGGCATCTCACTCTCTTTGAATCTTCTTTATCATGCTAGGATTATCAGGAAAAAGCAAAAAATTTCAGAATTGCACCTTGCAATGTGGAGAAATTACTGTTTGTGCATTTACAATATTCATTGATTTTTGCCATTGAAAAACGTCCAGAAATGTTTGAAGCTACTGACTGAATGAAAGGAGCTGGCATCTCACTCTCTTTGAATCTTCTTTATCATGCTAGGATTAGCAGGAAAAAGCAAAAAATTTCAGAATTGCACCTTGCAATGTGGAGATATTACTGTTTGTGCATTTACAATATTCATTGATTTTTGCCATTGAAAAACTTCATGTTATTCATATACCAGAAATGTTTGAAGCTACTGACTGAATGAAAGGAGCTGGCATCTCACTCTCTTTGAATCTTCTTTATCATGCTAGGATTAGCAGGAAAAAGCAAAAAATTTCAGAATTGCACCTTGCAATGTGGAGATATTACTGTTTGTGCATTTACAATATTCATAGATTTTTGCCATTGAAAAACATCATGTTATTCATATACCAGAAATCTTTGAAGCTACTGACTGAATGAAAGGAGCTGGCATCTCACGCTCTTTAAATCTTCTTTATCATGCTATAATTAGCAGGAAAAAATAAAAAATTTCAGAATTGCACCTTGCAATGTGGAGATATTACTGTTTGTGCATTTACAATATTCATTGATTTTTGCCATTGAAAAACGTCCAGAAATGTCTGAAGCTACTGACTGAATGAAAGGAGCTGGCATCTCACTCTCTTTGAATCTTCTTTATCATGCTAGGATTAGCAGGAAAAAGCAAAAAATTTCAGAATTGCACCTTGCAATGTGGAGATATTACTGTTTGTGCATTTACAATATTCATTGATTTTTGCCATTGAAAAACGTCCAGAAATGTTTGAAGCTACGGACTGAATGAAAGGAGCTGGCATCTCACTCTCTTTGAATCTTCTTTATCATGCTAGGATTAGCAGGAAAAAGCAAAAAATTTCAGAATTGCACCTTGCAATGTGGAGATATTACTGTTTGTGCATTTACAATATTCATTGATTTTTGCCATTGAAAAACGTCCAGAAATGTTTGAAGCTACTGACTGAATGAAAGGAGCTGGCATCTCACTCTCTTTGAATCTTCTTTATCATGCTAGGATTAGCAGGAAAAAGCAAAAAATTTCAGAATTGCACCTTGCAATGTGGAGATATTACTGTTTGTGCATTTACAATATTCATTGTTTTTTGCCATTGAAAAACGTCCAGAAATGTTTGAAGCTACTGACTGAATGAAAGGAGCTGGCATCTCACTCTCTCTGAATCTTCTTTATCATGCTAGGATTAGCAGGAAAAAGTAAAAAATTTCAGAATTGCACCTTGCAATGTGGAGATATTACTGTTTGTGCATTTACAATATTCATTGATTTTTGCCATTGAAAAACGTCCAGAAATGTTTGAAGCTACTGACTGAATGAAAGGAGCTGGCATCTCACTCTCTTTGAATCTTCTTTATCATGCTAGGATTAGCAGGAAAAAGCAAAAAATTTCAGAATTGCACCTTGCAATGTGGAGATATTACTGTTTGTGCATTTACAATATTCATTGATTTTTGCCATTGAAAAACATCCAGAAATGTTTGAAGCTACTGACTGAATGAAAGGAGCTGGCATCTCACTCTCTTTGAATCTTCTTTATCATGCTAGGATTAGCAGGAAAAAGCAAAAAATTTCAGAATTGCACCTTGCAATGTGGAGATATTACTGTTTGTGCATTTACAATATTCATTGATTTTTGCCATTGAAAAATGTCCAGAAATGTTTGAAGCTACTGACTGAATGAAAGGAGCTGGCATCTCACTCTCTTGGAATCTTCTTTATCATGCTAGGATTAGCAGGAAAAAGCAAAAAATTTCAGAATTTCACCTTGCAATGTGGAGATATTACTCTTTGTGCATTTACAATATTCATTGATTTTTGCCATTGAAAAACGTCCAGAAATGTTTGAAGCTACTGACTGAATGAAAGGAGCTGGCATCTCACTCTCTTTGAATCTTCTTTATCATGCTAGGATTAGCAGGAAAAAGCATAAAATTTCAGAAATGCACCTTGCAATGTGGAGATATTACTGTTTGTGCATTTACAATATTCATTGATTTTTGCCATTGAAAAACATCATGTTATTCATATACCAGAAATGTTTGAAGCTACTGACTGAATGAAAGGAGCTGGCATCTCACTCTCTTTGAATCTTCTTTATCATGCTAGGATTAGCAGGAAAAAGCAAAAAATTTCAGAATTGCACCTTGCAATGTGGAGATAGTACTGTTTGTGCATTTACAATATTCATTGATTTTTGCCATTGAAAAACATCATGTTATTCATATACCAGAAATGTTTGAAGCTACTGACTGAATGAAAGGAGCTGGCATCTCACTCTCTTTGAATCTTCTTTATCATGCTAGGATTAGCAGGAAAAAGCAAAAAATTTCCGAATTGCACCTTGCAATGTGGAGATATTACTGTTTGTGCATTTACAATATTCATTGATTTTTGCCATTGAAAAACGTCCAGAAATGTTTGAAGCTACTGACTGAATGAAAGGAGCTGGCATCTCACTCTCTGAATCTTCTTTATCATGCTAGGATTAGCAGGAAAAAGCAAAAAATTTCAGAATTGCACCTTGCAATGTGGAGATATTACTGTTTGTGCATTTACAATATTCATTGATTTTTGCTTTGAAAAACATCCAGAAATGTTTGAAGCTACTGACTGAATGAAAGGAGCTGGCATCTCACTCTCTTTGAATCTTCTTTATCATGCTAGGATTAGCAGGAAAAAGCAAAAAATTTCAGAATTGCACCTTGCAATGTGGAGATATTACTGTTTGTGCATTTACAATATTCATTGATTTTTGCCATTGAAAAACATCATGTTATTCATATACCAGAAATGTTTGAAGCTACTGACTGAATGAAAGGAGCTGGCATCTCACTCTCTTTGAATCTTCTTTATCATGCTAGGATTAGCAGGAAAAAGCAAAAAATTTCAGAATTGCACCTTGCAATGTGGAGATATTACTGTTTGTGCATTTACAATATTCATTGATTTTTGCCATTGAAAAACGTCCAGAAATGTTTGAAGCTACTGACTGAATGAAAGGAGCTGGCATCTCACTCTCTTTGAATCTTCTTTATCATGCTAGGATTAGCAGGAAAAAGCAAAAAATTTCAGAATTGCACCTTGCAATGTGGAGATATTACTGTTTGTGCATTTACAATATTCATTGATTTTTGCCATTGAAAAACATCATGTTATTCATATACCAGAAATGTTTGAAGCTACTGACTGAATGAAAGGAGCTGGCATCTCACTCTCTTTGAATCTTCTTTATCATGCTAGGATTAGCAGGAAAAAGTAAAAAATTTCAGAATTGCACCTTGCAATGTGGAGATATTACTGTTTGTGCATTTACAATATTCATTGATTTTTGCCATTGAAAAACGTCCAGAAATGTTTGAAGCTACTGACTGAATGAAAGGAGCTGGCATCTCACTCTCTCTGAATCTTCTTTATCATGCTAGGATTAGCAGGAAAAAGCAAAAAATTTCAGAATTGCACCTTGCAATGTGGAGATATTACTGTTTGTGCATTTACAATATTCATTGATTTTTGCCATTGAAAAACGTTCAGAAATGTTTGAAGCTACTGACTGAATGAAAGGAGCTGGCAT
Organism: Phyllobates terribilis; assembly: GCF_046119375.1. Classification (NCBI taxonomy): domain Eukaryota; kingdom Metazoa; phylum Chordata; class Amphibia; order Anura; family Dendrobatidae; genus Phyllobates; species Phyllobates terribilis. Next base: position 667,282 of record NW_027363115.1, on the reverse strand, counting down.
CTCACTCTCTTTGAATCTTCTTTATCATGCTAGGATTAGGAGGAAAAAGCAAAAAATTTCAGAATTGCACCTTGCAATGTGGAGATATTACTGTTTGTGCATTTACAATATTCATTGATTTTTGCCATTGAAAAACGTCCAGAAATGTTTGAAGCTACTGACTGAATGAAAGGAGCTGGCATCTCACTCTCTTTGAATCTTCTTTATCATGCTAGGATTAGCAGGAAAAAGCAAAAAATTTCAGAATTGCACCTTGCAATGTGGAGATATTACTGTTTGTGCATTTACAATATTCATTGATTTTTGCCATTGAAAAACATCCAGAAATGTTTGAAGCTACTGACTGAATGAAAGGAGCTGGCATCTCACTCTCTTTGAATATTCTTTATCATGCTAGGATTAGCAGGAAAAAGCAAAAAATTTCAGAATTGCACCTTGCAATGTGGAGATATTACTGTTTGTGCATTTACAATATTCATTGATTTTTGCCATTGAAAAACATCATGTTATTCATATACCAGAAATGTTTGAAGCTACTGACTCAATGAAAGGAGCTGGCATCTCACTCTCTTTGAATCTTCTTTATCATGCTAGGATTAGCAGGAAAAAGCAAAAAATTTCAGAATTGCACCTTGCAATGTGGAGATATTACTGTTTGTGCATTTACAATATTCATTGATTTTTGCCATTGAAAAACGTCCAGAAATGTTTGAAGCTACTGACTGAATGAAAGGAGCTGGCATCTCACTCTCTTTGAATCTTCTTTATCATGCTAGGATTAGCAGGAAAAAGCAAAAAATTTCAGAATTGCACCTTGCAATGTGGAGATATTACTGTTTGTGCATTTACAATATTCATTGATTTTTGCCATTGAAAAACATCCAGAAATGTTTGAAGCTACTGACTGAATGAAAGGAGCTGGCATCTCACTCTCTTTGAATATTCTTTATCATGCTAGGATTAGCAGGAAAAAGCAAAAAATTTCAGAATTGCACCTTGCAATGTGGAGATATTACTGTTTGTGCATTTACAATATTCATTGATTTTTGCCATTGAAAAACATCATGTTATTCATATACCAGAAATGTTTGAAGCTACTGACTGAATGAAAGGAACTGGCATCTCACTCTCTTTGAATCTTCTTTATCATGCTAGGATTAGCAGGAAAAAGCAAAAAATTTCAGAATTGCACCTTGCAATGTGGAGATATTACTGTTTGTGCATTTACAATATTCATTGATTTTTGCCATTGAAAAACGTCCAGAAATGTTTGAAGCTACTGACTGAATGAAAGGAGCTGACATCTCACTCTCTTTGAATCTTCTTTATCATGCTACGATTAGCAGGAAAAAGCAAAAAATTTCAGAATTGCACCTTGCAATGTGGAGATATTACTGTTTGTGCATTTACAATATTCATTGATTTTTGCCATTGAAAAACATCATGTTATTCATATACCAGAAATGTTTGAAGCTACTGACTGAATGAAAGGAGCTGGCATCTCACTCTCTTTGAATCTTCTTTATCATGCTAGGATTAGCAGGAAAAAGCAAAAAATTTCAGAATTGCACCTTGCAATGTGGAGATATTACTGTTTGTGCATTTACAATATTCATTGATTTTTGCCATTGAAAAACGTCCAGAAATGTTTGAAGCTACTGACTGAATGAAAGGAGCTGGCATCTCACTCTCTTTGAATCTTCTTTATCATGCTAGGATTAGGAGGAAAAAGCAAAAAATTTCAGAATTGCACCTTGCAATGTGGAGATATTACTGTTTGTGCATTTACAATATTCATTGATTTTTGCCATTGAAAAACATGTTATTCATATACCAGAAATGTTTGAAGCTACTGACTGAATGAAAGGAGCTGGCATCTCACTCTCTTTGAATCTTCTTTATCATGCTAGGATTAGCAGGAAAAAGCAAAAAATTTCAGAATTGCACCTTGCAATGTGGAGATATTGCTGTTTGTGCATTTACAATATTCATTGATTTTTGCCATTGAAAAACGTCCAGAAATGTTTGAAGCTACTGAATGAATGAAAGGAGCTGGCATCTCACTCTCTTTGAATCTTCTTTATCATGCTAGGATTAGCAGGAAAAAGCAAAAAATTTCAGAATTGCACCTTGCAATGTGGAGAAATTACTGTTTGTGCATTTACAATATTCATTGATTTTTGCCATTGAAAAACGTCCAGAAATGTTTGAAGCTACTGACTGAATGAAAGGAGCTGGCATCTCACTCTCTTTGAATCTTCTTTATCATGCTAGGATTAGCAGGAAAAAGCAAAAAATTTCAGAATTGCACCTTGCAATGTGGAGATATTACTGTTTGTGCATTTACAATATTCATTGATTTTTGCCATTGAAAAACTTCATGTTATTCATATACCAGAAATGTTTGAAGCTACTGACTGAATGAAAGGAGCTGGCATCTCACTCTCTTTGAATCTTCTTTATCATGCTAGGATTAGCAGGAAAAAGCAAAAAATTTCAGAATTGCACCTTGCAATGTGGAGATATTACTGTTTGTGCATTTACAATATTCATTGATTTTTGCCATTGAAAAACATCATGTTATTCATATACCAGAAATGTTTGAAGCTACTGACTGAATGAAAGGAGCTGGCATCTCACTCTCTTTAAATCTTCTTTATCATGCTAGGATTAGCAGGAAAAAGCAAAAAATTTCAGAATTGCACCTTGCAATGTGGAGATATTACTGTTTGTGCATTTACAATATTCATTGATTTTTGCCATTGAAAAACGTCCAGAAATGTTTGAAGCTACTGACTGAATGAAAGGAGCTGACATCTCACTCTCTTTGAATCTTCTTTATCATGCTAGGATTAGCAGGAAAAAGCAAAAAATTTCAGAATTGCACCTTGCAATGTGGAGATATTACTGTTTGTGCATTTACAATATTCATTGATTTTTGCCATTGAAAAACGTCCAGAAATGTTTGAAGCTACTGACTGAATGAAAGGAGCTGGCATCTCACTCTCTTTGAATCTTCTTTATCATGCTAGGATTAGCAGGAAAAAGCAAAAAATTTCAGAATTGCACCTTGCAATGTGGAGATATTACTGTTTGTGCATTTACAATATTCATTGATTTTTGCCATTGAAAAACATCATGTTATTCATATACCAGAAATGTTTGAAGCTACTGACTGAATGAAAGGAGCTGGCATCTCACTCTCTTTGAATCTTCTTTATCATGCTAGGATTAGCAGGAAAAAGCAAAAAATTTCAGAATTGCACCTTGCAATGTGGAGAAATTACTGTTTGTGCATTTACAATATTCATTGATTTTTGCCATTGAAAAACATGTTTTTCATATACCAGAAATGTTTGAAGCTACTGACTGAATGAAAGGAGCTGGCATCTCACTCTCTTTGAATCTTCTTTATCATGCTAGGATTAACAGGAAAAAGCAAAAAATTTCAGAATTGCACCTTGCAATGTGGAGATATTACTGTTTGTGCATTTACAATATTCATTGATTTTTGCCATTGAAAAACGTCCAGAAATGTTTGAAGCTACTGACTGAATGAAAGGAGCTGGCATCTCACTCTCTTTGAATCTTCTTTATCATGCTAGGATTAGCAGGAAAAAGCAAAAAATTTCAGAATTGCACCTTGCAATGTGGAGATATTACTGTTTGTGCATTTACAATATTCATTGATTTTTGCCATTGAAAAACGTCCAGAAATGTTTGAAGCTACTGACTGAATGAAAGGAGCTGGCATCTCACTCTCTTTGAATCTTCTTTATCATGCTAGGATTAGCAGGAAAAAGCAAAAAATTTCAGAATTGCACCTTGCAATGTGGAGATATTACTGTTTGTGCATTTACAATATTCATTGATTTTTGCCATTGAAAAACATCATGTTATTCATATACCAGAAATGTTTGAAGCTACTGACTGAATGAAAGGAGCTGGCATCTCACTCTCTTTGAATCTTCTTTATCATGCTAGGATTAGCAGGAAAAAGCAAAAAATTTCAGAATTGCACCTTGCAATGTGGAGAAATTACTGTTTGTGCATTTACAATATTCATTGATTTTTGCCATTGAAAAACATGTTTTTCATATACCAGAAATGTTTGAAGCTACTGACTGAATGAAAGGAGCTGGCATCTCACTCTCTTTGAATCTTCTTTATCATGCTAGGATTAACAGGAAAAAGCAAAAAATTTCAGAATTGCACCTTGCAATGTGGAGATATTACTGTTTGTGCATTTACAATATTCATTGATTTTTGCCATTGAAAAACGTCCAGAAATGTTTGAAGCTACTGACTGAATGAAAGGAGCTGGCATCTCACTCTCTTTGAATCTTCTTTATCATGCTAGGATTAGCAGGAAAAAGCAAAAAATTTCAGAATTGCACCTTGCAATGTGGAGATATTACTGTTTGTGCATTTACAATATTCATTGATTTTTGCCATTGAAAAACATGTTATTCATATACCAGAAATGTTTGAAGCTACTGACTGAATGAAAGGAGCTGGCATCTCACTCTCTTTGAATCTTCTTTATCATGCTAGGATTAGCAGGAAAAAGCAAAAAATTTCAGAATTGCACCTTGCAATGTGGAGATATTGCTGTTTGTGCATTTACAATATTCATTGATTTTTGCCATTGAAAAACATCCAGAAATGTTTGAAGCTACTGACTGAATGAAAGGAGCTGGCATCTCACTCTATTTGAATCTTCTTTATCATGCTAGGATTAGCAGGAAAAAGCAAAAAATTTCAGAATTGCACCTTGCAATGTGGAGATATTACTGTTTGTGCATTTACAATATTCATTGATTTTTGCCATTGAAAAACTTCATGTTATTCATATACCAGAAATGTTTGAAGCTACTGACTGAATGAAAGGAGCTGGCATCTCACTCTCTTTGAATCTTCTTTATCATGCTAGGATTAGCAGGAAAAAGCAAAAAATTTCAGAATTGCACCTTGCAATGTGGAGATATTACTGTTTGTGCATTTACAATATTCATAGATTTTTGCCATTGAAAAACATCATGTTATTCATATACCAGAAATCTTTGAAGCTACTGACTGAATGAAAGGAGCTGGCATCTCACGCTCTTTAAATCTTCTTTATCATGCTAGGATTAGCAGGAAAAAATAAAAAATTTCAGAATTGCACCTTGCAATGTGGAGATATTACTGTTTGTGCATTTACAATATTCATTGATTTTTGCCATTGAAAAACGTCCAGAAATGTCTGAAGCTACTGACTGAATGAAAGGAGCTGGCATCTCACTCTCTTTGAATCTTCTTTATCATGCTAGGATTAGCAGGAAAAAGCAAAAAATTTCAGAATTGCACCTTGCAATGTGGAGATATTACTGTTTGTGCATTTACAATATTCATTGATTTTTGCCATTGAAAAACGTCCAGAAATGTTTGAAGCTACGGACTGAATGAAAGGAGCTGGCATCTCACTCTCTTTGAATCTTCTTTATCATGCTAGGATTAGCAGGAAAAAGCAAAAAATTTCAGAATTGCACCTTGCAATGTGGAGATATTACTGTTTGTGCATTTACAATATTCATTGATTTTTGCCATTGAAAAACTTCATGTTATTCATATACCAGAAATGTTTGAAGCTACTGACTGAATGAAAGGAGCTGGCATCTCACTCTCTTTGAATCTTCTTTATCATGCTAGGATTAGCAGGAAAAAGCAAAAAATTTCAGAATTGCACCTTGCAATGTGGAGATATTACTGTTTGTGCATTTACAATATTCATAGATTTTTGCCATTGAAAAACATCATGTTATTCATATACCAGAAATCTTTGAAGCTACTGACTGAATGAAAGGAGCTGGCATCTCACGCTCTTTAAATCTTCTTTATCATGCTAGGATTAGCAGGAAAAAATAAAAAATTTCAGAATTGCACCTTGCAATGTGGAGATATTACTGTTTGTGCATTTACAATATTCATTGATTTTTGCCATTGAAAAACGTCCAGAAATGTCTGAAGCTACTGACTGAATGAAAGGAGCTGGCATCTCACTCTCTTTGAATCTTCTTATCATGCTAGGATTAGCAGGAAAAAGCAAAAAATTTCAGAATTGCACCTTGCAATGTGGAGATATTACTGTTTGTGCATTTACAATATTCATTGATTTTTGCCATTGAAAAACGTCCAGAAATGTTTGAAGCTACTGACTGAATGAAAGGAGCTGGCATCTCACTCTCTTTGAATCTTCTTTATCATGCTAGGATTAGCAGGAAAAAGCAAAAAATTTCAGAATTGCACCTTGCAATGTGGAGATATTACTGTTTGTGCATTTACAATATTCATTGATTTTTGCCATTGAAAAACGTCCAGAAATGTTTGAAGCTACTGACTGAATGAAAGGAGCTGGCATCTCACTCTCTTTGAATCTTCTTTATCATGCTAGGATTAGCAGGAAAAAGCAAAAAATTTCAGAATTGCACCTTGTAATGTGGAGATATTACTGTTTGTGCATTTACAATATTCATTGATTTTTGCCATTGAAAAACGTCCAGAAATGTTTGAAGCTACTGACTGAATGAAAGGAGCTGGCATCTCACTCTCTTGAATCTTCTTTATCATGCTAGGATTAGCAGGAAAAAGCAAAAAATTTCAGAATTGCACCTTGCAATGTGGAGATATTACTGTTTGTGCATTTACAATATTCATTGATTTTTGCCATTGAAAAACGTCCAGAAATGTTTGAAGCTACTGACTGAATGAAAGGAGCTGGCATCTCACTCTCTTTGAATCTTCTTTGTCATGCTAGGATTAGCAGGAAAAAGCAAAAAATTTCAGAATTGCACCTTGCAATGTGGAGATATTACTGTTTGTGCATTTACAATATTCATTGATTTTTGCCATTGAAAAACGTCCAGAAATGTTTGAAGCTACTGACTGAATGAAAGGAGCTGGCATCTCACTCTCTTTGAATCTTCTTTATCATGCTAGGATTAGCAGGAAAAAGCAAAAAATTTCAGAATTGCACCTTGCAATGTGGAGATATTACTGTTTGTGCATTTACAATATTCATTGATTTTTGCCATTGAAAAACGTCCAGAAATGTTTGAAGCTACTGACTGAATGAAAGGAGCTGACATCTCACTCTCTTTGAATCTTCTTTATCATGCTAGGATTAGCAGGAAAAAGCAAAAAATTTCAGAATTGCACCTTGCAATGTGGAGATATTACTGTTTGTGCATTTACAATATTCATTGATTTTTGCCATTGAAAAACATGTTTTTCATATACCAGAAATGTTTGAAGCTACTGACTGAATGAAAGGAGCTGGCATCTCACTCTCTTTGAATCTTCTTTATCATGCTAGGATTAGCAGGAAAAAGCAAAAAATTTCAGAATTGCACCTTGCAATGTGGAGATATTACTGTTTGTGCATTTCCAATATTCATTGATTTTTGCCATTGAAAAACATGTTTTTCATATACCAGAAATGTTTGAAGCTACTGACTGAATGAAAGGAGCTGGCATCTCACTCTCTTTGAATCTTCTTTATCATGCTAGAATTAACAGGAAAAAGCAAAAAATTTCAGAATTGCACCTTGCAATGTGGAGATATTACTGTTTGTGCATTTACAATATTCATTGATTTTTGCCATTGAAAAACGTCCAGAAATGTTTGAAGCTACTGACTGAATGAAAGGAGCTGGCATCTCACTCTCTTTGAATCTTCTTTATCATGCTAGGATTAGCAGGAAAAAGCAAAAAATTTCAGAATTGCACCTTGCAATGTGGAGATATTACTGTTTGTGCATTTACAATATTCATTGATTTTTGCCATTGAAAAACATCATGTTATTCATATACCAGAAATGTTTGAAGCTACTGACTGAATGAAAGGAGCTGGCATCTCACTCTCTTTGAATCTTCTTTATCATGCTAGGATTAGGAGGAAAAAGCAAAAAATTTCAGAATTGCACCTTGCAATGTGGAGATATTACTGTTTGTGCATTTACAATATTCATTGATTTTTGCCATTGAAAAACATGTTATTCATATACCAGAAATGTTTGAAGCTACTGACTGAATGAAAGGAGCTGGCATCTCACTCTCTTTGAATCTTCTTTATCATGCTAGGATTAGCAGGAAAAAGCAAAAAATTTCAGAATTGCACCTTGCAATGTGGAGATATTGCTGTTTGTGCATTTACAATATTCATTGATTTTTGCCATTGAAAAACGTCCAGAAATGTTTGAAGCTACTGAATGAATGAAAGGAGCTGGCATCTCACTCTCTTTGAATCTTCTTTATCATGCTAGGATTAGCAGGAAAAAGCAAAAAATTTCAGAATTGCACCTTGCAATGTGGAGAAATTACTGTTTGTGCATTTACAATATTCATTGATTTTTGCCATTGAAAAACGTCCAGAAATGTTTGAAGCTACTGACTGAATGAAAGGAGCTGGCATCTCACTCTCTTTGAATCTTCTTTATCATGCTAGGATTAGCAGGAAAAAGCAAAAAATTTCAGAATTGCACCTTGCAATGTGGAGATATTACTGTTTGTGCATTTACAATATTCATTGATTTTTGCCATTGAAAAACTTCATGTTATTCATATACCAGAAATGTTTGAAGCTACTGACTGAATGAAAGGAGCTGGCATCTCACTCTCTTTGAATCTTCTTTATCATGCTAGGATTAGCAGGAAAAAGCAAAAAATTTCAGAATTGCACCTTGCAATGTGGAGATATTACTGTTTGTGCATTTACAATATTCATTGATTTTTGCCATTGAAAAACATCATGTTATTCATATACCAGAAATGTTTGAAGCTACTGACTGAATGAAAGGAGCTGGCATCTCACTCTCTTTAAATCTTCTTTATCATGCTAGGATTAGCAGGAAAAAATAAAAAATTTCAGAATTGCACCTTGCAATGTGGAGATATTACTGTTTGTGCATTTACAATATTCATTGATTTTTGCCATTGAAAAACGTCCAGAAATGTTTGAAGCTACTGACTGAATGAAAGGAGCTGGCATCTCACTCTCTTTGAATCTTCTTTATCATGCTAGGATTAGCAGTAAAAAGCAAAAAATTTCAGAATTGCACCTTGCAATGTGGAGATATTACTGTTTGTGCATTTACAATATTCATTGATTTTTGCCATTGAAAAACGTCCAGAAATGTTTGAAGCTACTGACTGAATGAAAGGAGCTGGCATCTCACTCTCTTTGAATCTTCTTTGTCATGCTAGGATTAGCAGGAAAAAGCAAAAAATTTCAGAATTGCACCTTGCAATGTGGAGATATTACTGTTTGTGCATTTACAATATTCATTGATTTTTGCCATTGAAAAACGTCCAGAAATGTTTGAAGCTACTGACTGAATGAAAGGAGCTGGCATCTCACTCTCTTTGAATCTTCTTTATCATGCTAAGATTAGCAGGAAAAAGCAAAAAATTTCAGAATTGCACCTTGCAATGTGGAGATATTACTGTTTGTGCATTTACAATATTCATTGATTTTTGCCATTGAAAAAAGTCCAGAAATGTTTGAAGCTACTGACTGAATGAAAGGAGCTGACATCTCACTCTCTTTGAATCTTCTTTATCATGCTAGGATTAGCAGGAAAAAGCAAAAAATTTCAGAATTGCACCTTGCAATGTGGAGATATTACTGTTTGTGCATTTACAATATTCATTGATTTTTGCCATTGAAAAACGTCCAGAAATGTTTGAAGCTACTGACTGAATGAAAGGAGCTGGCATCTCACTCTCTTTGAATCTTCTTTATCATGCTAGGATTAGCAGGAAAAAGCAAAAAATTTCAGAATTGCACCTTGCAATGTGGAGATATTACTGTTTGTGCATTTACAATATTCATTGATTTTTGCCATTGAAAAACATCATGTTATTCATATACCAGAAATGTTTGAAGCTACTGACTGAATGAAAGGAGCTGGCATCTCACTCTCTTTGAATCTTCTTTATCATGCTAGGATTAGCAGGAAAAAGCAAAAAATTTCAGAATTGCACCTTGCAATGTGGAGATATTACTGTTTGTGCATTTACAATATTCATTGATTTTTGCCATTGAAAAACATCATGTTATTCATATACCAGAAATGTTTGAAGCTACTGACTGAATGAAAGGAGCTGGCATCTCACTCTCTTTGAATCTTCTTTATCATTCTAGGATTAGCAGGAAAAAGCAAAAAATTTCAGAATTGCACCTTGCAATGTGGAGAAATTACTGTTTGTGCATTTACAATATTCATTGATTTTTGCCATTGAAAAACATGTTTTTCATATACCAGAAATGTTTGAAGCTACTGACTGAATGAAAGGAGCTGGCATCTCACTCTCTTTGAATCTTCTTTATCATGCTAGGATTAACAGGAAAAAGCAAAAAATTTCAGAATTGCACCTTGCAATGTGGAGATATTACTGTTTGTGCATTTACAATATTCATTGATTTTTGCCATTGAAAAACGTCCAGAAATGTTTGAAGCTACTGACTGAATGAAAGGAGCTGGCATCTCACTCTCTTTGAATCTTCTTTATCATGCTAGGATTAGCAGGAAAAAGCAAAAAATTTCAGAATTGCACCTTGCAATGTGGAGATATTACTGTTTGTGCATTTACAATATTCATTGATTTTTGCCATTGAAAAACGTCCAGAAATGTTTGAAGCTACTGACTGAATGAAAGGAGCTGGCATCTCACTCTCTTTGAATCTTCTTTATCATGCTAGGATTAGCAGGAAAAAGCAAAAAATTTCAGAATTGCACCTTGCAATGTGGAGAAATTACTGTTTGTGCATTTACAATATTCATTGATTTTTGCCATTGAAAAACGTCCAGAAATGTTTGAAGCTACTGACTGAATGAAAGGAGCTGGCATCTCACTCTCTTTGAATCTTCTTTATCATGCTAGGATTAGCAGGAAAAAGCAAAAAATTTCAGAATTGCACCTTGCAATGTGGAGATATTACTGTTTGTGCATTTACAATATTCATTGATTTTTGCCATTGAAAAACGTCCAGAAATGTTTGAAGCTACTGACTGAATGAAAGGAGCTGGCATCTCACTCTCTTGAATCTTCTTTATCATGCTAGGATTAGCAGGAAAAAGCAAAAAATTTCAGAATTGCACCTTGCAATGTGGAGATATTACTGTTTGTGCATTTACAATATTCATTGATTTTTGCCATTGAAAAACGTCCAGAAATGTTTGAAGCTACTGACTGAATGAAAGGAGCTGGCATCTCACTCTCTTTGAATCTTCTTTGTCATGCTAGGATTAGCAGGAAAAAGCAAAAAATTTCAGAATTGCACCTTGCAATGTGGAGATATTACTGTTTGTGCATTTACAATATTCATTGATTTTTGCCATTGAAAAACGTCCAGAAATGTTTGAAGCTACTGACTGAATGAAAGGAGCTGGCATCTCACTCTCTTTGAATCTTCTTTATCATGCTAGGATTAGCAGGAAAAAGCAAAAAATTTCAGAATTGCACCTTGCAATGTGGAGATATTACTGTTTGTGCATTTACAATATTCATTGATTTTTGCCATTGAAAAACGTCCAGAAATGTTTGAAGCTACTGACTGAATGAAAGGAGCTGACATCTCACTCTCTTTGAATCTTCTTTATCATGCTAGGATTAGCAGGAAAAAGCAAAAAATTTCAGAATTGCACCTTGCAATGTGGAGATATTACTGTTTGTGCATTTACAATATTCATTGATTTTTGCCATTGAAAAACATGTTTTTCATATACCAGAAATGTTTGAAGCTACTGACTGAATGAAAGGAGCTGGCATCTCACTCTCTTTGAATCTTCTTTATCATGCTAGGATTAGCAGGAAAAAGCAAAAAATTTCAGAATTGCACCTTGCAATGTGGAGATATTACTGTTTGTGCATTTACAATATTCATTGATTTTTGCCATTGAAAAACATGTTTTTCATATACCAGAAATGTTTGAAGCTACTGACTGAATGAAAGGAGCTGGCATCTCACTCTCTTTGAATCTTCTTTATCATGCTAGAATTAACAGGAAAAAGCAAAAAATTTCAGAATTGCACCTTGCAATGTGGAGATATTACTGTTTGTGCATTTACAATATTCATTGATTTTTTGCCATTGAAAAACGTCCAGAAATGTTTGAAGCTACTGACTGAATGAAAGGAGCTGGCATCTCACTCTCTTTGAATCTTCTTTATCATGCTAGGATTAGCAGGAAAAAGCAAAAAATTTCAGAATTGCACCTTGCAATGTGGAGATATTACTGTTTGTGCATTTACAATATTCATTGATTTTTGCCATTGAAAAACATCATGTTATTCATATACCAGAAATGTTTGAAGCTACTGACTGAATGAAAGGAGCTGGCATCTCACTCTCTTTGAATCTTCTTTATCATGCTAGGATTAGCAGGAAAAAGCAAAAAATTTCAGAATTGCACCTTGCAATGTGGAGATATTACTGTTTGTGCATTTACAATATTCATTGATTTTTGCCATTGAAAAACATCATGTTATTCATATACCAGAAATGTTTGAAGCTACTGACTGAATGAAAGGAGCTGGCATCTCACTCTCTTTGAATCTTCTTTATCATGCTAGGATTAGCAGGAAAAAGCAAAAAATTTCAGAATTGCACCTTGCAATGTGGAGATATTACTGTTTGTGCATTTACAATATTCATTGATTTTTGCCATTGAAAAACATGTTTTTCATATACCAGAAATGTTTGAAGCTACTGACTGAATGAAAGGAGCTGGCATCTCACTCTCTTTGAATCTTCTTTATCATGCTAGGATTAACAGGAAAAAGCAAAAAATTTCAGAATTGCACCTTGCAATGTGGAGATATTACTGTTTGTGCATTTACAATATTCATTGATTTTTGCCATTGAAAAACGTCCAGAAATGTTTGAAGCTACTGACTGAATGAAAGGAGCTGGCATCTCACTCTCTTTGAATCTTCTTTATCATGCTAGGATTAGCAGGAAAAAGCAAAAAATTTCAGAATTGCACCTTGCAATGTGGAGATATTACTGTTTGTGCATTTACAATATTCATTGATTTTTGCCATTGAAAAACGTCCAGAAATGTTTGAAGCTACTGACTGAATGAAAGGAGCTGGCATCTCACTCTCTTTGAATCTTCTTTATCATGCTAGGATTAGCAGGAAAAAGTAAAAAATTTCAGAATTGCACCATGCAATGTGGAGATATTACTGTTTGTGCATTTACAATATTCATTGATTTTTGCAATTGAAAAACATCCAGAAATGTTTGAAGCTACTGACTGAATGAAAGGAGCTGGCATCTCACTCTCTTTGAATGTTCTTTAGCATGCTAGGATTAGCAATAAAAAGCAAAAAATTTCAGAATTGCACCTTGCAATGTGGAGATATTACTGTTTGTGCATTTACAATATTCATTGATTTTTGCCATTGAAAAACGTCCAGAAATGTTTGAAGCTACTGACTGAATGAAAGGAGCTGGCATCTCACTCTCTTTGAATCTTCTTTATCATGCTAGGATTAGCAGGAAAAAGCAAAAAATTTCAGAATTGCACCTTGCAATGTGGAGATATTACTGTTTGTGCATTTACAATATTCATTGATTTTTGCCATTGAAAAACATCATGTTATTCATATACCAGAAATGTTTGAAGCTACTGACTGAATGAAAGGAGCTGGCATCTCACTCTCTTTGAATCTTCTTTATCATGCTAGGATTAGCAGGAAAAAGCAAAAAATTTCAGAATTGCACCTTGCAATGTGGAGATATTACTGTTTGTGCATTTACAATATTCATTGATTTTTGCCATTGAAAAACATGTTTTTCATATACCAGAAATGTTTGAAGCTACTGACTGAATGAAAGGAGCTGGCATCTCACTCTCTTTGAATCTTCTTTATCATGCTAGGATTAACAGGAAAAAGCAAAAAATTTCAGAATTGCACCTTGCAATGTGGAGATATTACTCTTTGTGCATTTACAATATTCATTGATTTTTGCCATTGAAAAACGTCCAGAAATGTTTGAAGCTACTGACTGAATGAAAGGAGCTGGCATCTCACTCTCTTTGAATCTTCTTTATCATGCTAGGATTAGCAGGAAAAAGCAAAAAATTTCAGAATTGCACCTTGCAATGTGGAGATATTACTGTTTGTGCATTTACAATATTCATTGATTTTTGCCATTGAAAAACGTCCCGAAATGTTTGAAGCTACTGACTGAATGAAAGGAGCTGGCATCTCACTCTCTTTGAATCGTCTTTATCATGCTAGGATTAGCAGGAAAAAGCAAAAAAATTCAGAATTGCACCTTGCAATGGGGAGATATTACTGTTTGTGCATTTACAATATTCATTGATTTTTGCCATTGAAAAACATGTTTTTCATATACCAGCAATGTTTGAAGCTACTGACTGAATGAAAGGAGCTGGCATCTCACTCTCTTTGAATCTTCTTTATCATGCTAGGATTAGCAGGAAAAAGCAAAAAATTTCAGAATTGCACCTTGCAATGTGGAGATATTACTGTTTGTGCATTTACAATATTCATTGATTTTTGGCTTTGAAAAACGTCCCGAAATGTTTGAAGCTACTGACTGAATGAAAGGAGCTGGCATCTCACTCTCTTTGAATCTTCTTTATCATGCTAGGATTAGCAGGAAAAAGCAAAAAATTTCAGAATTGCACCTTGCAATGTGGAGATATTACTGTTTGTGCATTTACAATATTCATTGATTTTTGCCATTGAAAAACGTCCAGAAATGTTTGAAGCTACTGACTGAATGAAAGGAGCTGGCATCTCACTCTCTTTGAATCTTCTTTATCATGCTAGGATTAGCAGGAAAAAGCAAAAAATTTCAGAATTGCACCTTGCAATGTGGAGATATTACTGTTTGTGCATTTACAATATTCATTGATTTTTGCCATTGAAAAACATGTTTTTCATATACCAGAAATGTTTGAAGCTACTGACTGAATGAAAGGAGCTGGCATCTCACTCTCTTTGAATCTTCTTTATCATGCTAGGATTAGCAGGAAAAAGCAAAAAATTTCAGAATTGCACCTTGCAATGTGGAGATATTACTGTTTGTGCATTTACAATATTCATTGATTTTTGCCATTGAAAAACGTCCAGAAATGTTTGAAGCTACTGACTGAATGAAAGGAGCTGGCATCTCACTCTCTTTGAATCTTCTTTATCATGCTAGGATTAGCAGGAAAAAGCAAAAAATTTCAGAATTGCACCTTGCAATGTGGAGAAATTACTGTTTGTGCATTTACAATATTCATTGATTTTTGCCATTGAAAAACGTCCAGAAATGTTTGAAGCTACTGACTGAATGAAAGGAGCTGGCATCTCACTCTCTTTGAATCTTCTTTATCATGCTAGGATTAGCAGGAAAAAGCAAAAAATTTCAGAATTGCACCTTGCAATGTGGAGATATTACTGTTTGTGCATTTACAATATTCATTGATTTTTGCCATTGAAAAACGTCCAGAAATGTTTGAAGCTACTGACTGAATGAAAGGAGCTGGCATCTCACTCTCTTGAATCTTCTTTATCATGCTAGGATTAGCAGGAAAAAGCAAAAAATTTCAGAATTGCACCTTGCAATGTGGAGATATTACTGTTTGTGCATTTACAATATTCATTGATTTTTGCCATTGAAAAACGTCCAGAAATGTTTGAAGCTACTGACTGAATGAAAGGAGCTGGCATCTCACTCTCTTTGAATCTTCTTTGTCATGCTAGGATTAGCAGGAAAAAGCAAAAAATTTCAGAATTGCACCTTGCAATGTGGAGATATTACTGTTTGTGCATTTACAATATTCATTGATTTTTGCCATTGAAAAACGTCCAGAAATGTTTGAAGCTACTGACTGAATGAAAGGAGCTGGCATCTCACTCTCTTTGAATCTTCTTTATCATGCTAGGATTAGCAGGAAAAAGCAAAAAATTTCAGAATTGCACCTTGCAATGTGGAGATATTACTGTTTGTGCATTTACAATATTCATTGATTTTTGCCATTGAAAAACGTCCAGAAATGTTTGAAGCTACTGACTGAATGAAAGGAGCTGACATCTCACTCTCTTTGAATCTTCTTTATCATGCTAGGATTAGCAGGAAAAAGCAAAAAATTTCAGAATTGCACCTTGCAATGTGGAGATATTACTGTTTGTGCATTTACAATATTCATTGATTTTTGCCATTGAAAAACATGTTTTTCATATACCAGAAATGTTTGAAGCTACTGACTGAATGAAAGGAGCTGGCATCTCACTCTCTTTGAATCTTCTTTATCATGCTAGGATTAGCAGGAAAAAGCAAAAAATTTCAGAATTGCACCTTGCAATGTGGAGATATTACTGTTTGTGCATTTACAATATTCATTGATTTTTGCCATTGAAAAACATGTTTTTCATATACCAGAAATGTTTGAAGCTACTGACTGAATGAAAGGAGCTGGCATCTCACTCTCTTTGAATCTTCTTTATCATGCTAGAATTAACAGGAAAAAGCAAAAAATTTCAGAATTGCACCTTGCAATGTGGAGATATTACTGTTTGTGCATTTACAATATTCATTGATTTTTTGCCATTGAAAAACGTCCAGAAATGTTTGAAGCTACTGACTGAATGAAAGGAGCTGGCATCTCACTCTCTTTGAATCTTCTTTATCATGCTAGGATTAGCAGGAAAAAGCAAAAAATTTCAGAATTGCACCTTGCAATGTGGAGATATTACTGTTTGTGCATTTACAATATTCATTGATTTTTGCCATTGAAAAACATCATGTTATTCATATACCAGAAATGTTTGAAGCTACTGACTGAATGAAAGGAGCTGGCATCTCACTCTCTTTGAATCTTCTTTATCATGCTAGGATTAGCAGGAAAAAGCAAAAAATTTCAGAATTGCACCTTGCAATGTGGAGATATTACTGTTTGTGCATTTACAATATTCATTGATTTTTGCCATTGAAAAACATCATGTTATTCATATACCAGAAATGTTTGAAGCTACTGACTGAATGAAAGGAGCTGGCATCTCACTCTCTTTGAATCTTCTTTATCATGCTAGGATTAGCAGGAAAAAGCAAAAAATTTCAGAATTGCACCTTGCAATGTGGAGATATTACTGTTTGTGCATTTACAATATTCATTGATTTTTGCCATTGAAAAACATGTTTTTCATATACCAGAAATGTTTGAAGCTACTGACTGAATGAAAGGAGCTGGCATCTCACTCTCTTTGAATCTTCTTTATCATGCTAGGATTAACAGGAAAAAGCAAAAAATTTCAGAATTGCACCTTGCAATGTGGAGATATTACTGTTTGTGCATTTACAATATTCATTGATTTTTGCCATTGAAAAACGTCCAGAAATGTTTGAAGCTACTGACTGAATGAAAGGAGCTGGCATCTCACTCTCTTTGAATCTTCTTTATCATGCTAGGATTAGCAGGAAAAAGCAAAAAATTTCAGAATTGCACCTTGCAATGTGGAGATATTACTGTTTGTGCATTTACAATATTCATTGATTTTTGCCATTGAAAAACGTCCAGAAATGTTTGAAGCTACTGACTGAATGAAAGGAGCTGGCATCTCACTCTCTTTGAATCTTCTTTATCATGCTAGGATTAGCAGGAAAAAGTAAAAAATTTCAGAATTGCACCATGCAATGTGGAGATATTACTGTTTGTGCATTTACAATATTCATTGATTTTTGCAATTGAAAAACATCCAGAAATGTTTGAAGCTACTGACTGAATGAAAGGAGCTGGCATCTCACTCTCTTTGAATGTTCTTTATCATGCTAGGATTAGCAATAAAAAGCAAAAAATTTCAGAATTGCACCTTGCAATGTGGAGATATTACTGTTTGTGCATTTACAATATTCATTGATTTTTGCCATTGAAAAACGTCCAGAAATGTTTGAAGCTACTGACTGAATGAAAGGAGCTGGCATCTCACTCTCTTTGAATCTTCTTTATCATGCTAGGATTAGCAGGAAAAAGCAAAAAATTTCAGAATTGCACCTTGCAATGTGGAGATATTACTGTTTGTGCATTTACAATATTCATTGATTTTTGCCATTGAAAAACATGTTTTTCATATACCAGAAATGTTTGAAGCTACTGACTGAATGAAAGGAGCTGGCATCTCACTCTCTTTGAATCTTCTTTATCATGCTAGGATTAACAGGAAAAAGCAAAAAATTTCAGAATTGCACCTTGCAATGTGGAGATATTACTCTTTGTGCATTTACAATATTCATTGATTTTTGCCATTGAAAAACGTCCAGAAATGTTTGAAGCTACTGACTGAATGAAAGGAGCTGGCATCTCACTCTCTTTGAATCTTCTTTATCATGCTAGGATTAGCAGGAAAAAGCAAAAAATTTCAGAATTGCACCTTGCAATGTGGAGATATTACTGTTTGTGCATTTACAATATTCATTGATTTTTGCCATTGAAAAACGTCCCGAAATGTTTGAAGCTACTGACTGAATGAAAGGAGCTGGCATCTCACTCTCTTTGAATCGTCTTTATCATGCTAGGATTAGCAGGAAAAAGCAAAAAAATTCAGAATTGCACCTTGCAATGGGGAGATATTACTGTTTGTGCATTTACAATATTCATTGATTTTTGCCATTGAAAAACATGTTTTTCATATACCAGCAATGTTTGAAGCTACTGACTGAATGAAAGGAGCTGGCATCTCACTCTCTTTGAATCTTCTTTATCATGCTAGGATTAGCAGGAAAAAGCAAAAAATTTCAGAATTGCACCTTGCAATGTGGAGATATTACTGTTTGTGCATTTACAATATTCATTGATTTTTGGCTTTGAAAAACGTCCCGAAATGTTTGAAGCTACTGACTGAATGAAAGGAGCTGGCATCTCACTCTCTTTGAATCTTCTTTATCATGCTAGGATTAGCAGGAAAAAGCAAAAAATTTCAGAATTGCACCTTGCAATGTGGAGATATTACTGTTTGTGCATTTACAATATTCATTGATTTTTGCCATTGAAAAACGTCCAGAAATGTTTGAAGCTACTGACTGAATGAAAGGAGCTGGCATCTCACTCTCTTTGAATCTTCTTTATCATGCTAGGATTAGCAGGAAAAAGCAAAAAATTTCAGAATTGCACCTTGCAATGTGGAGATATTACTGTTTGTGCATTTACAATATTCATTGATTTTTGCCATTGAAAAACATGTTTTTCATATACCAGAAATGTTTGAAGCTACTGACTGAATGAAAGGAGCTGGCATCTCACTCTCTTTGAATCTTCTTTATCATGCTAGGATTAGCAGGAAAAAGCAAAAAATTTCAGAATTGCACCTTGCAATGTGGAGATATTACTGTTTGTGCATTTACAATATTCATTGATTTTTGCCATTGAAAAACATGTTTTTCATATACCAGAAAGGTTTGAAGCTACTGACTGAATGAAAGGAGCTGGCATCTCACTCTGAATTTTCTTTATCATGCTAGGATTAGCAGGAAAAAGCAAAAAATTTCAGAATTGCACCTTGCAATGTGGAGATATTACTGTTTGTGCATTTACAATATTCATTGATTTTTGCCATTGAAAAACATGTTTTTCATATACCAGAAATGTTTGAAGCTACTGACTGAATGAAAGGAGCTGGCATCTCACTCTCTTTGAATCTTCTTTATCATGCTAGGATTAGCAGGAAAAAGCAAAAAATTTCAGAATTGCACCTTGCAATGTGGAGATATTACTGTTTGTGCATTTACAATATTCATTGATTTTTGCCATTGAAAAACATGTTTTTCATATACCAGAAATGTTTGAAGCTACTGACAATGAAAGGAGCTGGCATCTCACTCTCTTTGAATCTTCTTTATCATGCTAGGATTAGCAGGAAAAAGCAAAAAATTTCAGAATTGCACCTTGCAATGTGGAGATATTACTGTTTGTGCATTTACAATATTCATTGATTTTTGCCATTGAAAAACATATTTTTCATATACCAGCAATGTTTGAAGCTGCTGACTGAATGAAAGGAGCTGGCATCTCACTCTCTTTGAATCTCCTTTATCATGCTAGGATTAGCAGGAAAAAGCAAAAAATTTCAGAATTGCACCTTGCAATGTGGAGATATTACTGTTTGTGCATTTACAATATTCATTGATTTTTGCCATTGAAAAACGTCCCGAAATGTTTGAAGCTACTGACTGAATGAAAGGAGCTGGCATCTCACTCTCTTTGAATCTTCTTTATCATGCTAGGATTAGCAGGAAAAAGCAAAAAATTTCAGAATTGCACCTTGCAATGTGGAGATATTACTGTTTGTGCATTTACAATATTCATTGATTTTTGCCATTGAAAAACATGTTTTTCATATGCCAGAAATGTTTGAAGCTTCTGACTGAATGAAACGAGCTGGCATCTCACTCTCTTTGAATCTTCTCTATCATGCTAGGATTAGCAGGAAAAAGCAAAAAATTTCAGAATTGCACCTTGCAATGTGGAGATATTACTGTTTGTGCATTTACAATATTCATTGATTTTTGCCATTGAAAAACATGTTTTTCATATACCAGAAATGTTTGAAGCTACTGACTGAATGAAAGGAGCTGGCATCTCACTCTCTTTGAATCTTCTTTATCATGCTAGGTTTAGCAGGAAAAAGCAAAAAATTTCAGAATTGCACCTTGCAATGTGGAGATATTACTGTTTGTGCATTTACAATATTCATTGATTTTTGCCATTGAAAAACATGTTTTTCATATACCAGAAATGTTTGAAGCTACTGACTGAATGAAAGGAGCTGGCATCTCACTCTCTTTGAATCTTCTTTATCATGCTAGGATTAGCAGGAAAAAGCAAAAAATTTCAGAATTGCACCTTGCAATGTGGAGATATTACTGTTTGTGCATTTACAATATTCATTGATTTTTGCCATTGAAAAACATGTTTTTCATATACCAGAAATGTTTGAAGCTACTGACTGAATGAAAGGAGCTGGCATCTCACTCTCTTTGAATCTTCTTTATCATGCTAGGATTAGCAGGAAAAAGCAAAAAATTTCAGAATTGCACCTTGCAATGTGGAGATATTACTGTTTGTGCATTTACAATATTCATTGATTTTTGCCACTGAAAAACATGTTTTTCATATACCAGAAATGTTTGAAGCTACTGACTGAATGAAAGGAGCTGGCATCTCACTCTCTTTGAATCTTCTTTATCATGCTAGGATTAGCAGGAAAAAGCAAAAAATTTCAGAATTGCACCTTGCAATGTGGAGATATTACTGTTTATGCATTTACAATATTCATTGATTTTTGCCATTGAAAAACATCATGTTATTCATATACCAGAAATGTTTGAAGCTACGGACTGAATGAAAGGAGCTGGCATCTCACTCTCTTTGAATCTTCTTTATCATGCTAGGATTAGCAGGAAAAAGCAAAAAATTTCAGAATTGCACCTTGCAATGTGGAGATATTACTGTTTGTGCATTTACAATATTCATTGATTTTTGCCATTGAAAAACATGTTTTTCATATACCAGAAATGTTTGAAGCTACTGACTGAATGAAAGGAGCTGGCATCTCACTCTCTTTGAATCTTCTTTATCATGCTAGGATTAGCAGGAAAAAGCAAAAAATTTCAGAATTGCACCTTGCAATGTGGAGATATTACTGTTTGTGCATTTACAATATTCATTGATTTTTGCCATTGAAAAACGTCCAGAAATGTTTGAAGCTACTGACTGAATGAAAGGAGCTGGCATCTCACTCTCTTTGAATCTTCTTTATCATGCTAGGATTAGCAGGAAAAAGCAAAAAATTTCAGAATTGCACCTTGCAATGTGGAGATATTACTGTTTGTGCATTTACAATATTCGTTGATTTTTGCCATTGAAAAACGTCCAGAAATGTTTGAAGCTACTGACTGAATGAAAGGAGCTGGCATCTCACTCTCTTTGAATCTTCTTTATCATGCTAGGATTAGCAGGAAAAAGCAAAAAATTTCAGAATTGCACCTTGCAATGTGGAGATATTACTGTTTGTGCATTTACAATATTCATTGATTTTTGCCATTGAAAAACATCATGTTATTCATATACCAGAAATGTTTGAAGCTACTGACTGAATGAAAGGAGCTGGCATCTCACTCTCTTTGAATCTTCTTTATCATGCTAGGATTAACAGGAAAAAGCAAAAAATTTCAGAATTGCACCTTGCAATGTGGAGATATTACTGTTTGTGCATTTACAATATTCATTGATTTTTGCCATTGAAAAACGTCCAGAAATGTTTGAAGCTACTGACTGAATGAAAGGAGCTGGCATCTCACTCTCTTTGAATCTTCTTTATCATGCTAGGATTAGCAGGAAAAAGCAAAAAATTTCAGAATTGCACCTTGCAATGTGGAGATATTACTGTTTGTGCATTTACAATATTCATTGATTTTTGCCATTGAAAAACATGTTTTTCATATACCAGAAATGTTTGAAGCTACTGACTGAATGAAAGGAGCTGGCATCTCACTCTCTTTGAATCTTCTTTATCATGCTAGGATTAGCAGGAAAAAGCAAAAAATTTCAGAATTGCACCTTGCAATGTGGAGATATTACTGTTTGTGCATTTACAATATTCATTGATTTTTGCCGTTGAAAAACATGTTTTTCATATACCAGAAATGTTTGAAGCTACTGACTGAATGAAAGGAGCTGGCATCTCACTCTCTTTGAATCTTCTTTATCATGCTAGGATTAGCAGGAAAAAGCAAAACATTTCAGAATTGCACCTTGCAATGTGGAGATATTACTGTTTGTGCATTTACAATATTCATTGATTTTTGCCATTGAAAAACATGTTTTTCATATACCAGAAATGTTTGAAGCTACTGACTGAATGAAAGGAGCTGGCATCTCACTCTCTTTGAATCTTCTTTATCATGCTAGGATTAGCAGGAAAAAGCAAAAAATTTCAGAATTGCACCTTGCAATGTGGAGATATTACTGTTTGTGCATTTACAATATTCATTGATTTTTGCCACTGAAAAACATGTTTTTCATATACCAGAAATGTTTGAAGCTACTGACTGAATGAAAGGAGCTGGCATCTCACTCTCTTTGAATCTTCTTTATCATGCTAGGATTAGCAGGAAAAAGCAAAAAATTTCAGAATTGCACCTTGCAATGTGGAGATATTACTGTTTGTGCATTTACAATATTCATTGATTTTTGCCATTGAAAAACATCATGTTATTCATATACCAGAAATGTTTGAAGCTACTGACTGAATGAAAGGAGCTGGCATCTCACTCTCTTTGAATCTTCTTTATCATGCTAGGATTAGCAGGAAAAAGCAAAAAATTTCAGAATTGCACCTTGCAATGTGGAGATATTACTGTTTGTGCATTTACAATATTCATTGATTTTTGCCATTGAAAAACATGTTTTTCATATACCAGAAATGTTTGAAGCTACTGACTGAATGAAAGGAGCTGGCATCTCACTCTCTTTGAATCTTCTTTATCATGCTAGGATTAGCAGGAAAAAGCAAAAAATTTCAGAATTGCACCTTGCAATGTGGAGATATTACTGTTTGTGCATTTACAATATTCATTGATTTTTGCCATTGAAAAACGTCCAGAAATGTTTGAAGCTACTGACTGAATGAAAGGAGCTGGCATCTCACTCTCTTTGAATCTTCTTTATCATGCTAGGATTAGCAGGAAAAAGCAAAAAATTTCAGAATTGCACCTTGCAATGTGGAGATATTACTGTTTGTGCATTTACAATATTCGTTGATTTTTGCCATTGAAAAACGTCCAGAAATGTTTGAAGCTACTGACTGAATGAAAGGAGCTGGCATCTCACTCTCTTTGAATCTTCTTTATCATGCTAGGATTAGCAGGAAAAAGCAAAAAATTTCAGAATTGCACCTTGCAATGTGGAGATATTACTGTTTGTGCATTTACAATATTCATTGATTTTTACCATTGAAAAACATCATGTTATTCATATACCAGAAATGTTTGAAGCTACTGACTGAATGAAAGGAGCTGGCATCTCACTCTCTTTGAATCTTCTTTATCATGCTAGGATTAACAGTAAAAAGCAAAAAATTTCAGAATTGCACCTTGCAATGTGGAGATATTACTGTTTGTGCATTTACAATATTCATTGATTTTTGCCATTGAAAAACGTCCAGAAATGTTTGAAGCTACTGACTGAATGAAAGGAGCTGGCATCTCACTCTCTTTGAATCTTCTTTATCATGCTAGGATTAGCAGGAAAAAGCAAAAAATTTCAGAATTGCACCTTGCAATGTGGAGATATTACTGTTTGTGCATTTACAATATTCATTGATTTTTGCCATTGAAAAACATGTTTTTCATATACCAGAAATGTTTGAAGCTACTGACTGAATGAAAGGAGCTGGCATCTCACTCTCTTTGAATCTTCTTTATCATGCTAGGATTAGCAGGAAAAAGCAAAAAATTTCAGAATTGCACCTTGCAATGTGGAGATATTACTGTTTGTGCATTTACAATATTCATTGATTTTTGCCATTGAAAAACATGTTTTTCATATACCAGAAATGTTTGAAGCTACTGACTGAATGAAAGGAGCTGGCATCTCACTCTCTTTGAATCTTCTTTATCATGCTAGGATTAGCAGGAAAAAGCAAAACATTTCAGAATTGCACCTTGCAATGTGGAGATATTACTGTTTGTGCATTTACAATATTCATTGATTTTTGCCATTGAAAAACATGTTTTTCATATACCAGAAATGTTTGAAGCTACTGACTGAATAAAAGGAGCTGGCATCTCACTCTCTTTGAATCTTCTTTATCATGCTAGGATTAGCAGGAAAAAGCAAAAAATTTCAGAATTGCACCTTGCAATGTGGAGATATTACTGTTTGTGCATTTACAATATTCATTGATTTTTGCCATTGAAAAACATGTTTTTCATATACCAGAAATGTTTGAAGCTACTGACTGAATGAAAGGAGCTGGCATCTCACTCTCTTTGAATCTTCTTTATCATGCTAGGATTAGCAGGAAAAAGCAAAAAATTTCAGAATTGCACCTTGCAATGTGGAGATATTACTGTTTGTGCATTTACAATATTCATTGATTTTTGCCATTGAAAAACATGTTTTTCATATACCAGAAATGTTTGAAGCTACTGACTGAATGAAAGGAGCTGGCATCTCACTCTCTTTGAATCTTCTTTATCATGCTAGGATTAGCAGGAAAAAGCAAAAAATTTCAGAATTGCACCTTGCAATGTGGAGATATTACTGTTTGTGCATTTACAATATTCATTGATTTTTGCCATTGAAAAACATGTTTTTCATATACCAGAAATGTTTGAAGCTACTGACTGAATGAAAGGAGCTGGCATCTCACTCTCTTTGAATCTTCTTTATCATGCTAGGATTAGCAGGAAAAAGCAAAAAATTTCAGAATTGCACCTTGCAATGTGGAGATATTACTGTTTGTGCATTTACAATATTCATTGATTTTTGCCATTGAAAAACATCATGTTATTCATATACCAGAAATGTTTGAAGCTACTGACTGAATGAAAGGAGCTGGCATCTCACTCTCTTTGAATCTTCTTTATCATGCTAGGATTAGCAGGAAAAAGCAAAAAATTTCAGAATTGCACCTTGCAATGTGGAGATATTACTGTTTGTGCATTTACAATATTCATTGATTTTTGCCATTGAAAAACATGTTTTTCATATACCAGAAATGTTTGAAGCTACTGACTGAATGAAAGGAGCTGGCATCTCACTCTCTTTGAATCTTCTTTATCATGCTAGGATTAGCAGGAAAAAGCAAAAAATTTCAGAATTGCACCTTGCAATGTGGAGATATTACTGTTTGTGCATTTACAATATTCATTGATTTTTGCCATTGAAAAACGTCCAGAAATGTTTGAAGCTACTGACTGAATGAAAGGAGCTGGCATCTCACTCTCTTTGAATCTTCTTTATCATGCTAGGATTAGCAGGAAAAAGCAAAAAATTTCAGAATTGCACCTTGCAATGTGGAGATATTACTGTTTGTGCATTTACAATATTCATTGATTTTTGCCATTGAAAAACGTCCAGAAATGTTTGAAGCTACTGACTGAATGAAAGGAGCTGGCATCTCACTCTCTTTGAATCTTCTTTATCATGCTAGGATTAGCAGGAAAAAGCAAAAAATTTCAGAATTGCACCTTGCAATGTGGAGATATTACTGTTTGTGCATTTACAATATTCATTGATTTTTGCCATTGAAAAACATCATGTTATTCATATACCAGAAATGTTTGAAGCTACTGACTGAATGAAAGGAGCTGGCATCTCACTCTCTTTGAATCTTCTTTATCATGCTAGGATTAGCAGGAAAAAGCAAAAAATTTCAGAATTGCACCTTGCAATGTGGAGATATTACTGTTTGTGCATTTACAATATTCATTGATTTTTGCCATTGAAAAACATGTTTTTCATATACCAGAAATGTTTGAAGCTACTGACTGAATGAAAGGAGCTGGCATCTCACTCTCTTTGAATCTTCTTTATCATGCTAGGATTAACAGGAAAAAGCAAAAAATTTCAGAATTGCACCTTGCAATGTGGAGATATTACTGTTTGTGCATTTACAATATTCATTGATTTTTGCCATTGAAAAACGTCCAGAAATGTTTGAAGCTACTGACTGAATGAAAGGAGCTGGCATCTCACTCTCTTTGAATCTTCTTTATCATGCTAGGATTAGCAGGAAAAAGCCAAAAATTTCAGAATTGCACCTTGCAATGTGGAGATATTACTGTTTGTGCATTTACAATATTCATTGATTTTTGCCATTGAAAAACATGTTTTTCATATACCAGAAATGTTTGAAGATACTGACTGAATGAAAGGAGCTGGCATCTCACTCTCTTTGAATCTTCTTTATCATGCTAGGATTAGCAGGAAAAAGCAAAAAATTTCAGAATTGCACCTTGCAATGTGGAGATATTACTGTTTGTGCATTTACAATATTCATTGATTTTTGCCATTGAAAAACATGTTTTTCATATACCAGAAATGTTTGAAGCTACTGACTGAATGAAAGGAGCTGGCATCTCACTCTCTTTGAATCTTCTTTATCATGCTAGGATTAGCAGGAAAAAGCAAAAAATTTCAGAATTGCACCTTGCAATGTGGAGATATTACTGTTTGTGCATTTACAATATTCATTGATTTTTGCCATTGAAAAACATCATGTTATTCATATACCAGAAATGTTTGAAGCTACTGACTGAATGAAAGGAGCTGGCATCTCACTCTCTTTGAATCTTCTTTATCATGCTAGGATTAGCAGGAAAAAGCAAAAAATTTCAGAATTGCACCTTGCAATGTGGAGATATTACTGTTTGTGTATTTACAATATTCATTGATTTTTGCCATTGAAAAACATGTTTTTCATATACCAGAAATGTTTGAAGCTACTGACTGAATGAAAGGAGCTGGCATCTCTCTCTCTTTGAATCTTCTTTATCATGCTAGGATTAGCAGGAAAAAGCAAAAAATTTCAGAATTGCACCTTGCAATGTGGAGATATTACTGTTTGTGCATTTACAATATTCATTGATTTTTGCCATTGAAAAACGTCCAGAAATGTTTGAAGCTACTGACTGAATGAAAGGAGCTGGCATCTCACTCTCTTTGAATCTTCTTTATCATGCTAGGATTAGCAGGAAAAAGCAAAAAATTTCAGAATTGCACCTTGCAATGTGGAGATATTACTGTTTGTGCATTTACAATATTCATTGATTTTTGCCATTGAAAAACATCATGTTATTCATATACCAGAAATGTTTGAAGCTACTGACTGAATGAAAGGAGCTGGCATCTCACTCTCTTTGAATCTTCTTTATCATGCTAGGATTAGCAGGAAAAAGCAAAAAATTTCAGAATTGCACCTTGCAATGTGGAGATATTACTGTTTGTGCATTTACAATATTCATTGATTTTTGCCATTGAAAAACATGTTTTTCATATACCAGAAATGTTTGAAGCTACTGACTGAATGAAAGGAGCTGGCATCTCTCTCTCTTTGAATCTTCTTTATCATGCTAGGATTAGCAGGAAAAAGCAAAAAATTTCAGAATTGCACCTTGCAATGTGGAGATATTACTGTTTGTGCATTTACAATATTCATTGATTTTTGCCATTGAAAAACATGTTTTTCAAATACCAGAAATGTTTGAAGCTACTGACTGAATGAAAGGAGCTGGCATCTCACTCTCTTTGAATCTTCTTTATCATGCTAGGATTAGCAGGAAAAAGCAAAAAATTTCAGAATTGCACCTTGCAATGTGGAGATATTACTGTTTGTGCATTTACAATATTCATTGATTTTTGCCATTGAAAAACATGTTTTTCATATACCAGAAATGTTTGAAGCTACTGACAATGAAAGGATCTGGCATCTCACTCTCTTTGAATCTTCTTTATCATGCTAGGATTAGCAGGAAAAATCAAAAAATTTCAGAATTGCACCTTGCAATGTGGAGATATTACTGTTTGTGCATTTACAATATTCATTGATTTTTGCCATTGAAAAACATGTTTTTCATATACCAGCAATGTTTGAAGCTACTGACTGAATGAAAGGAGCTGGCATCTCACTCTCTTTGAATCTTCTTTATCATGCTAGGATTAGCAGGAAAAAGCAAAAAATTTCAGAATTGCACCTTGCAATGTGGAGATATTACTGTTTGTGCATTTACAATATTCATTGATTTTTGCCATTGAAAAACATGTTTTTCATATACCAGAAATGTTTGAAGCTACTGACTGAATGAAAGGAGCTGGCATCTCACTCTCTTTGAATCTTCTTTATCATGCTAGGATTAGCAGGAAAAAGCAAAAAATTTCAGAATTGCACCTTGCAATGTGGAGATATTACTGTTTGTGCATTTACAATATTCATTGATTTTTGCCATTGAAAAACATGTTTTTCATATACCAGAAATGTTTGAAGCTACTGACTGAATGAAAGGAGCTGGCATCTCACTCTCTTTGAACCTTCTTTATCATGCTAGGTTTAGCAGGAAAAAGCAAAAAATTTCAGAATTGCACCTTGCAATGTGGAGATATTACTGTTTGTGCATTTACAATATTCATTGATTTTTGCCATTGAAAAACATGTTTTTCATATACCAGAAATGTTTGAAGCTACTGACTGAATGAAAGGAGCTGGCATCTCACTCTCTTTGAATCTTCTTTATCATGCTAGGATTAGCAGGAAAAAGCAAAAAATTTCAGAAATGCACCTTGCAATGTGGAGATATTACTGTTTGTGCATTTACAATATTCATTGATTTTTGCCATTGAAAAACATGTTTTTCATATACCAGAAATGTTTGAAGCTACTGACTGAATGAAAGGAGCTGGCATCTCACTCTCTTTGAATCTTCTTTATCATGCTAGGATTAGCAGGAAAAAGCAAAAAATTTCAGAATTGCACCTTGCAATGTGGAGATATTACTGTTTGTGCATTTACAATATTCATTGATTTTTGCCATTGAAAAACGTTTTTCATATACCAGAAATGTTTGAAGCTACTGACTGAATGAAAGGAGCTGGCATCTCACTCTCTTTGAATCTTCTTTATCATGCTAGGATTAGCAGGAAAAAGCAAAAAATTTCAGAATTGCACCTTGCAATGTGGAGATATTACTGTTTGTGCATTTACAATATTCATTGATTTTTGCCATTGAAAAACATGTTTTTCATATACCAGAAATGTTTGAAGCTACTGACTGAATGAAAGGAGCTGGCATCTCACTCTCTTTGAATCTTCTTTATCATGCTAGGATTAGCAGGAAAAAGCAAAAAATTTCAGAATTGCACCTTGCAATGTGGAGATATTACTGTTTGTGCATTTACAATATTCATTGATTTTTGCCATTGAAAAACGTCCAGAAATGTTTGAAGCTACTGACTGAATGAAAGGAGCTGGCATCTCACTCTCTTTGAATCTTCTTTATCATGCTAGGATTAGCAGGAAAAAGCAAAAAATTTCAGAATTGCACCTTGCAATGTGGAGATATTACTGTTTGTGCATTTACAATATTCATTGATTTTTGCCATTGAAAAACGTCCAGAAATGTTTGAAGCTACTGACTGAATGAAAGGAGCTGGCATCTCACTCTCTTTGAATCTTCTTTATCATGCTAGGATTAGCAGGAAAAAGCAAAAAATTTCAGAATTGCACCTTGCAATGTGGAGATATTACTGTTTGTGCATTTACAATATTCATTGATTTTTGCCATTGAAAAACATCATGTTATTCATATACCAGAAATGTTTGAAGCTACTGACTGAATGAAAGGAGCTGGCATCTCACTCTCTTTGAATCTTCTTTATCATGCTAGGATTAGCAGGAAAAAGCAAAACATTTCAGAATTGCACCTTGCAATGTGGAGATATTACTGTTTGTGCATTTACAATATTCATTGATTTTTGCCATTGAAAAACATGTTTTTCATATACCAGAAATGTTTGAAGCTACTGACTGAATGAAAGGAGCTGGCATCTCACTCTCTTTGAATCTTCTTTATCATGCTAGGATTAACAGGAAAAAGCAAAAAATTTCAGAATTGCACCTTGCAATGTGGAGATATTACTGTTTGTGCATTTACAATATTCATTGATTTTTGCCATTGAAAAACATGTTTTTCATATACCAGAAATGTTTGAAGCTACAGACTGAATGAAAGGAGCTGGCATCTCACTCTCTTTGAATCTTCTTTATCATGCTAGGATTAGCAGGAAAAAGCAAAAAATTTCAGAATTGCACCTTGCAATGTGGAGATATTACTGTTTGTGCATTTACAATATTCATTGATTTTTGCCATTGAAAAACATGTTTTTCAAATACCAGAAATGTTTGAAGCTACTGACTGAATGAAAGGAGCTGGCATCTCACTCTCTTTGAATCTTCTTTATCATGCTAGGATTAGCAGGAAAAAGCAAAAAATTTCAGAATTGCACCTTGCAATGTGGAGATATTACTGTTTGTGCATTTACAATATTCATTGATTTTTGCCATTGAAAAACGTCCAGAAATGTTTGAAGCTACTGACTGAATGAAAGGAGCTGGCATCTCACTCTCTTTGAATCTTCTTTATCATGCTAGGATTAGCAGGAAAAAGCAAAAAATTTCAGAATTGCACCTTGCAATGTGGAGATATTACTGTTTGTGCATTTACAATATTCATTGATTTTTGCCATTGAAAAACATGTTTTTCATATACCAGAAATGTTTGAAGCTACTGACTGAATGAAAGGAGCTGGCATCTCACTCTCTTTGAATCTTCTTTATCATGCTAGGATTAGCAGGAAAAAGCAAAAAATTTCAGAATTGCACCTTGCAATGTGGAGATATTACTGTTTGTGCATTTACAATATTCATTGATTTTTGCCATTGAAAAACATGTTTTTCAAATACCAGAAATGTTTGAAGCTACTGACTGAATGAAAGGAGCTGGCATCTCACTCTCTTTGAATCTTCTTTATCATGCTAGGATTAGCAGGAAAAAGCAAAAAATTTCAGAATTGCACCTTGCAATGTGGAGATATTACTGTTTGTGCATTTACAATATTCATTGATTTTTGCCATTGAAAAACGTCCAGAAATGTTTGAAGCTACTGACTGAATGAAAGGAGCTGGCATCTCACTCTCTTTGAATCTTCTTTATCATGCTAGGATTAGCAGGAAAAAGC
Organism: Phyllobates terribilis; assembly: GCF_046119375.1. Classification (NCBI taxonomy): domain Eukaryota; kingdom Metazoa; phylum Chordata; class Amphibia; order Anura; family Dendrobatidae; genus Phyllobates; species Phyllobates terribilis. The sequence continues at coordinate 635,486 of NW_027363115.1, read as the reverse complement.
AAAAAATTTCAGAATTGCACCTTGCAATGTGGAGATATTACTGTTTGTGCATTTACAATATTCATTGATTTTTGCCATTGAAAAACATGTTTTTCATATACCAGAAATGTTTGAAGCTACTGACTGAATGAAAGGAGCTGGCATCTCACTCTCTTTGAATCTTCTTTATCATGCTAGGATTAGCAGGAAAAAGCAAAAAATTTCAGAATTGCACCTTGCAATGTGGAGATATTACTGTTTGTGCATTTACAATATTCATTGATTTTTGCCATTGAAAAACATGTTTTTCAAATACCAGAAATGTTTGAAGCTACTGACTGAATGAAAGGAGCTGGCATCTCACTCTCTTTGAATCTTCTTTATCATGCTAGGATTAGCAGGAAAAAGCAAAAAATTTCAGAATTGCACCTTGCAATGTGGAGATATTACTGTTTGTGCATTTACAATATTCATTGATTTTTGCCATTGAAAAACGTCCAGAAATGTTTGAAGCTACTGACTAAATGAAAGGAGCTGGCATCTCACTCTCTTTGAATCTTCTTTATCATGCTAGGATTAGCAGGAAAAAGCAAAAAATTTCAGAATTGCACCTTGCAATGTGGAGATATTACTGTTTGTGCATTTACAATATTCATTGATTTTTGCCATTGAAAAACGTCCAGAAATGTTTGAAGCTACTGACTGAATGAAAGGAGCTGGCATCTCACTCTCTTTGAATCTTCTTTATCATGCTAGGATTAGCAGGAAAAAGCAAAAAATTTCAGAATTGCACCTTGCAATGTGGAGATATTACTGTTTGTGCATTTACAATATTCATTGATTTTTGCCATTGAAAAACATGTTTTTCATATACCAGAAATGTTTGAAGCTACTGACTGAATGAAAGGAGCTGGCATCTCACTCTCTTTGAATCTTCTTTATCATGCTAGGATTAGCAGGAAAAAGCAAAAAATTTCAGAATTGCACCTTGCAATGTGGAGATATTACTGTTTGTGCATTTACAATATTCATTGATTTTTGCCATTGAAAAACATGTTTTTCATATACCAGAAATGTTTGAAGCTACTGACTGAATGAAAGGAGCTGGCATCTCACTCTCTTTGAATCTTCTTTATCATGCTAGGATTAGCAGGAAAAAGCAAAAAATTTCAGAATTGCACCTTGCAATGTGGAGATATTACTGTTTGTGCATTTACAATATTCATTGATTTTTGCCATTGAAAAACATGTTTTTCAAATACCAGAAATGTTTGAAGCTACTGACTGAATGAAAGGAGCTGGCATCTCACTCTCTTTGAATCTTCTTTATCATGCTAGGATTAGCAGGAAAAAGCAAAAAATTTCAGAATTGCACCTTGCAATGTGGAGATATTACTGTTTGTGCATTTACAATATTCATTGATTTTTGCCATTGAAAAACGTCCAGAAATGTTTGAAGCTACTGACTGAATGAAAGGAGCTGGCATCTCACTCTCTTTGAATCTTCTTTATCATGCTAGGATTAGCAGGAAAAAGCAAAAAATTTCAGAATTGCACCTTGCAATGTGGAGATATTACTGTTTGTGCATTTACAATATTCATTGATTTTTGCCATTGAAAAACATGTTTTTCATATACCAGAAATGTTTGAAGCTACTGACTGAATGAAAGGAGCTGGCATCTCACTCTCTTTGAATCTTTATCATGCTAGGATTAGCAGGAAAAAGCAAAAAATTTCAGAATTGCACCTTGCAATGTGGAGATATTACTGTTTGTGCATTTACAATATTCATTGATTTTTGCCAATGAAAAACATGTTTTTCAAATACCAGAAATGTTTGAACCTACTGACTGAATGAAAGGAGCTGGCATCTCACTCTCTTTGAATCTTCTTTATCATGCTAGGATTAGCAGGAAAAAGCAAAAAATTTCAGAATTGCACCTTGCAATGTGGAGATATTACTGTTTGTGCATTTACAATATTCATTGATTTTTGCCATTGAAAAACATGTTTTTCATATACCAGAAATGTTTGAAGCTACTGACAATGAAAGGAGCTGGCATCTCACTCTGAATCTTCTTTATCATGCTAGGATTAGCAGGAAAAAGCAAAAAATTTCAGAATTGCACCTTGCAATGTGGAGATATTACTGTTTGTGCATTTACAATATTCATTGATTTTTGCCATTGAAAAACATGTTTTTCATATACCAGAAATGTTTGAAGCTACTGACTGAATGAAAGGAGCTGGCATCTCACTCTCTTTGAATCTTCTTTACCATGCTAGGATTATCAGGAAAAAGCAAAAAATTTCAGAATTGCACCTTGCAATGTGGAGATATTACTGTTTGTGCATTTACAATATTCATTGATTTTTGCCATTGAAAAACATTTTTTTCATATACCAGAAATGTTTGAAGCTACTGACTGAATGAAAGGAGCTGGCATCTCACTCTCTTTGAATCTTCTTTATCATGCTAGGATTAGCAGGAAAAAGCAAAAAATTTCAGAATTGCACCTTGCAATGTGGAGATATTACTGTTTGTGCATTTACAATATTCATTGATTTTTGCCATTGAAAAACATGTTTTTCATATACCAGAAATGTTTGAAGCTACTGACAATGAAAGGATCTGGCATCTCACTCTCTTTGAATCTTCTTTATCATGCTAGGATTAGCAGGAAAAAGCAAAAAATTTCAGAATTGCACCTTGCAATGTGGAGATATTACTGTTTGTGCATTTACAATATTCATTGATTTTTGCCATTGAAAAACATGTTTTTCATATACCAGCAATGTTTGAAGCTACTGACTGAATGAAAGGAGCTGGCATCTCACTCTCTTTGAATCTTCTTTATCATGCTAGGATTAGCAGGAAAAAGCAAAAAATTTCAGAATTGCACCTTGCAATGTGGAGATATTACTGTTTGTGCATTTACAATATTCATTGATTTTTGCCATTGAAAAACATGTTTTTCATATACCAGAAATGTTTGAAGCTACTGACTGAATGAAAGGAGCTGGCATCTCACTCTCTTTGAATCTTCTTTATCATGCTAGGATTAGCAGGAAAAAGCAAAAAATTTCAGAATTGCACCTTGCTATGTGGAGATATTACTGTTTGTGCATTTACAATATTCATTGATTTTTGCCATTGAAAAACATGTTTTTCATATACCAGAAATGTTTGAAGCTACTGACTGAATGAAAGGAGCTGGCATCTCACTCTCTTTGAACCTTCTTTATCATGCTAGGTTTAGCAGGAAAAAGCAAAAAATTTCAGAATTGCACCTTGCAATGTGGAGATATTACTGTTTGTGCATTTACAATATTCATTGATTTTTGCCATTGAAAAACATGTTTTTCATATACCAGAAATGTTTGAAGCTACTGACTGAATGAAAGGAGCTGGCATCTCACTCTCTTTGAATCTTCTTTATCATGCTAGGATTAGCAGGAAAAAGCAAAAAATTTCAGAATTGCACCTTGCAATGTGGAGATATTACTGTTTGTGCATTTACAATATTCATTGATTTTTGCCATTGAAAAACATGTTTTTCATATACCAGAAATGTTTGAAGCTACTGACTGAATGAAAGGAGCTGGCATCTCATTCTCTTTGAATCTTCTTTATCATGCTAGGATTAGCAGGAAAAAGCAAAAAATTTCAGAATTGCACCTTGCAATGTGGAGATATTACTGTTTGTGCATTTACAATATTCATTGATTTTTGCCATTGAAAAACGTTTTTCATATACCAGAAATGTTTGAAGCTACTGACTGAATGAAAGGAGCTGGCATCTCACTCTCTTTGAATCTTCTTTATCATGCTAGGATTAGCAGGAAAAAGCAAAAAATTTCAGAATTGCACCTTGCAATGTGGAGATATTACTGTTTGTGCATTTACAATATTCATTGATTTTTGCCATTGAAAAACATCATGTTATTCATATACCAGAAATGTTTGAAGCTACTGACTGAATGAAAGGAGCTGGCATCTCACTCTCTTTGAATCTTCTTTATCATGCTAGGATTAGCAGGAAAAAGCAAAAAATTTCAGAATTGCACCTTGCAATGTGGAGATATTACTGTTTGTGCATTTACAATATTCATTGATTTTTGCCATTGAAAAACATGTTTTTCATATACCAGAAATGTTTGAAGCTACTGACTGAATGAAAGGAGCTGGCATCTCACTCTCTTTGAATCTTCTTTATCATGCTAGGATTAGCAGGAAAAAGCAAAAAATTTCAGAATTGCACCTTGCAATGTGGAGATATTACTGTTTGTGCATTTACAATATTCATTGATTTTTGCCATTGAAAAACGTCCAGAAATGTTTGAAGCTACTGACTGAATGAAAGGAGCTGGCATCTCACTCTCTTTGAATCTTCTTTATCATGCTAGGATTAGCAGGAAAAAGCAAAAAATTTCAGAATTGCACCTTGCAATGTGGAGATATTACTGTTTGTGCATTTACAATATTCATTGATTTTTGCCATTGAAAAACGTCCAGAAATGTTTGAAGCTACTGACTGAATGAAAGGAGCTGGCATCTCACTCTCTTTGAATCTTCTTTATCATGCTAGGATTAGCAGGAAAAAGCAAAAAATTTCAGAATTGCACCTTGCAATGTGGAGATATTACTGTTTGTGCATTTACAATATTCATTGATTTTTGCCATTGAAAAACATCATGTTATTCATATACCAGAAATGTTTGAAGCTACTGACTGAATGAAAGGAGCTGGCATCTCACTCTCTTTGAATCTTCTTTATCATGCTAGGATTAGCAGGAAAAAGCAAAAAATTTCAGAATTGCACCTTGCAATGTGGAGATATTACTGTTTGTGCATTTACAATATTCATTGATTTTTGCCATTGAAAAACATGTTTTTCATATACCAGAAATGTTTGAAGCTACTGACTGAATGAAAGGAGCTGGCATCTCACTCTCTTTGAATCTTCTTTATCATGCTAGGATTAGCAGGAAAAAGCAAAAAATTTCAGAATTGCACCTTGCAATGTGGAGATATTACTGTTTGTGCATTTACAATATTCATTGATTTTTGCCATTGAAAAACGTCCCGAAATGTTTGAAGCTACTGACTGAATGAAAGGAGCTGGCATCTCACTCTCTTTGAATCTTCTTTATCATGCTAGGATTAGCAGGAAAAAGCAAAAAAATTCAGAATTGCACCTTGCAATGTGGAGATATTACTGTTTGTGCATTTACAATATTCATTGATTTTTGCCATTGAAAAACAAGTTTTTCATATACCAGCAATGTTTGAAGCTACTGACTGAATGAAAGGAGCTGGCATCTCACTCTCTTTGAATCTTCTTTATCATGCTAGGATTAGCAGGAAAAAGCAAAAAATTTCAGAATTGCACCTTGCAATGTGGAGATATTACTGTTTGTGCATTTACAATATTCATTGATTTTTGCCATTGAAAAACGTCCCGAAATGTTTGAAGCTACTGACTGAATGAAAGGAGCTGGCATCTCACTCTCTTTGAATCTTCTTTATCATGCTAGGATTAGCAGGAAAAAGCAAAAAATTTCAGAATTGCACCTTGCAATGTGGAGATATTACTGTTTGTGCATTTACAATATTCATTGATTTTTGCCATTGAAAAACATCATGTTATTCATATACCAGAAATGTTTGAAGCTACTGACTGAATGAAAGGAGCTGGCATCTCACTCTCTTTGAATCTTCTTTATCATGCTAGGATTAGCAGGAAAAAGCAAAAAATTTCAGAATTGCACCTTGCAATGTGGAGATATTACTGTTTGTGCATTTACAATATTCATTGATTTTTGCCATTGAAAAACATGTTTTTCATATACCAGAAATGTTTGAAGCTACTGACTGAATGAAAGGAGCTGGCATCTCACTCTCTTTGAATCTTCTTTATCATGCTAGGATTAGCAGGAAAAAGCAAAAAATTTCAGAATTGCACCTTGCAATGTGGAGATATTACTGTTTGTGCATTTACAATATTCATTGATTTTTGCCATTGAAAAACGTCCAGAAATGTTTGAAGCTACTGACTGAATGAAAGGAGCTGGCATCTCACTCTCTTTGAATCTTCTTTATCATGCTAGGATTAGCAGGAAAAAGCAAAAAATTTCAGAATTGCACCTTGCAATGTGGAGATATTACTGTTTGTGCATTTACAATATTCATTGATTTTTGCCATTGAAAAACGTCCAGAAATGTTTGAAGCTACTGACTGAATGAAAGGAGCTGGCATCTCACTCTCTTTGAATCTTCTTTATCATGCTAGGATTAGCAGGAAAAAGCAAAAAATTTCAGAATTGCACCTTGCAATGTGGAGATATTACTGTTTGTGCATTTACAATATTCATTGATTTTTGCCATTGAAAAACATCATGTTATTCATATACCAGAAATGTTTGAAGCTACTGACTGATTGAAAGGAGCTGGCATCTCACTCTCTTTGAATCTTCTTTATCATGCTAGGATTAGCAGGAAAAAGCAAAAAATTTCAGAATTGCACCTTGCAATGTGGAGATATTACTGTTTGTGCATTTACAATATTCATTGATTTTTGCCATTGAAAAACATGTTTTTCATATACCAGAAATGTTTGAAGCTACTGACTGAATGAAAGGAGCTGGCATCTCACTCTCTTTGAATCTTCTTTATCATGCTAGGATTAGCAGGAAAAAGCAAAAAATTTCAGAATTGCACCTTGCAATGTGGAGATATTACTGTTTGTGCATTTACAATATTCATTGATTTTTGCCATTGAAAAACGTCCCGAAATGTTTGAAGCTACTGACTGAATGAAAGGAGCTGGCATCTCACTCTCTTTGAATCTTCTTTATCATGCTAGGATTAGCAGGAAAAAGCAAAAAAATTCAGAATTGCACCTTGCAATGTGGAGATATTACTGTTTGTGCATTTACAATATTCATTGATTTTTGCCATTGAAAAACATGTTTTTCATATACCAGCAATGTTTGAAGCTACTGACTGAATGAAAGGAGCTGGCATCTCACTCTCTTTGAATCTTCTTTATCATGCTAGGATTAGCAGGAAAAAGCAAAAAATTTCAGAATTGCACCTTGCAATGTGGAGATATTACTGTTTGTGCATTTACAATATTCATTGATTTTTGCCATTGAAAAACGTCCCGAAATGTTTGAAGCTACTGACTGAATGAAAGGAGCTGGCATCTCACTCTCTTTGAATCTTCTTTATCATGCTAGGATTAGCAGGAAAAAGAAAAAAATTTCAGAATTGCACCTTGCAATGTGGAGATATTACTGTTTGTGCATTTACAATATTCATTGATTTTTGCCATTGAAAAACGTCCCGAAATGTTTGAAGCTACTGACTGAATGAAAGGAGCTGGCATCTCACTCTCTTTGAATCTTCTTTATCATGCTAGGATTAGCAGGAAAAAGCAAAAAAATTCAGAATTGCACCTTGCAATGTGGAGATATTACTGTTTGTGCATTTACAATATTCATTGATTTTTGCCATTGAAAAACATGTTTTTCATATACCAGCAATGTTTGAAGCTACTGACTGAATGAAAGGAGCTGGCATCTCACTCTCTTTGAATCTTCTTTATCATGCTAGGATTAGCAGGAAAAAGCAAAAAATTTCAGAATTGCACCTTGCAATGTGGAGATATTACTGTTTGTGCATTTACAATATTCATTGATTTTTGCCATTGAAAAACGTCCCGAAATGTTTGAAGCTACTGACTGAATGAAAGGAGCTGGCATCTCACTCTCTTTGAATCTTCTTTATCATGCTAGGATTAGCAGGAAAAAGCAAAAAAATTCAGAATTGCACCTTGCAATGTGGAGATATTACTGTTTGTGCATTTACAATATTCATTGATTTTTGCCATTGAAAAACAAGTTTTTCATATACCAGCAATGTTTGAAGCTACTGACTGAATGAAAGGAGCTGGCATCTCACTCTCTTTGAATCTTCTTTATCATGCTAGGATTAGCAGGAAAAAGCAAAAAATTTCAGAATTGCACCTTGCAATGTGGAGATATTACTGTTTGTGCATTTACAATATTCATTGATTTTTGCCATTGAAAAACGTCCCGAAATGTTTGAAGCTACTGACTGAATGAAAGGAGCTGGCATCTCACTCTCTTTGAATCTTCTTTATCATGCTAGGATTAGCAGGAAAAAGCAAAAAATTTCAGAATTGCACCTTGCAATGTGGAGATATTACTGTTTGTGCATTTACAATATTCATTGATTTTTGCCATTGAAAAACATCATGTTATTCATATACCAGAAATGTTTGAAGCTACTGACTGAATGAAAGGAGCTGGCATCTCACTCTCTTTGAATCTTCTTTATCATGCTAGGATTAGCAGGAAAAAGCAAAAAATTTCAGAATTGCACCTTGCAATGTGGAGATATTACTGTTTGTGCATTTACAATATTCATTGATTTTTGCCATTGAAAAACATGTTTTTCATATACCAGAAATGTTTGAAGCTACTGACTGAATGAAAGGAGCTGGCATCTCACTCTCTTTGAATCTTCTTTATCATGCTAGGATTAGCAGGAAAAAGCAAAAAATTTCAGAATTGCACCTTGCAATGTGGAGATATTACTGTTTGTGCATTTACAATATTCATTGATTTTTGCCATTGAAAAACGTCCAGAAATGTTTGAAGCTACTGACTGAATGAAAGGAGCTGGCATCTCACTCTCTTTGAATCTTCTTTATCATGCTAGGATTAGCAGGAAAAAGCAAAAAATTTCAGAATTGCACCTTGCAATGTGGAGATATTACTGTTTGTGCATTTACAATATTCATTGATTTTTGCCATTGAAAAACGTCCAGAAATGTTTGAAGCTACTGACTGAATGAAAGGAGCTGGCATCTCACTCTCTTTGAATCTTCTTTATCATGCTAGGATTAGCAGGAAAAAGCAAAAAATTTCAGAATTGCACCTTGCAATGTGGAGATATTACTGTTTGTGCATTTACAATATTCATTGATTTTTGCCATTGAAAAACATCATGTTATTCATATACCAGAAATGTTTGAAGCTACTGACTGATTGAAAGGAGCTGGCATCTCACTCTCTTTGAATCTTCTTTATCATGCTAGGATTAGCAGGAAAAAGCAAAAAATTTCAGAATTGCACCTTGCAATGTGGAGATATTACTGTTTGTGCATTTACAATATTCATTGATTTTTGCCATTGAAAAACATGTTTTTCATATACCAGAAATGTTTGAAGCTACTGACTGAATGAAAGGAGCTGGCATCTCACTCTCTTTGAATCTTCTTTATCATGCTAGGATTAGCAGGAAAAAGCAAAAAATTTCAGAATTGCACCTTGCAATGTGGAGATATTACTGTTTGTGCATTTACAATATTCATTGATTTTTGCCATTGAAAAACGTCCCGAAATGTTTGAAGCTACTGACTGAATGAAAGGAGCTGGCATCTCACTCTCTTTGAATCTTCTTTATCATGCTAGGATTAGCAGGAAAAAGCAAAAAAATTCAGAATTGCACCTTGCAATGTGGAGATATTACTGTTTGTGCATTTACAATATTCATTGATTTTTGCCATTGAAAAACATGTTTTTCATATACCAGCAATGTTTGAAGCTACTGACTGAATGAAAGGAGCTGGCATCTCACTCTCTTTGAATCTTCTTTATCATGCTAGGATTAGCAGGAAAAAGCAAAAAATTTCAGAATTGCACCTTGCAATGTGGAGATATTACTCTTTGTGCATTTACAATATTCATTGATTTTTGCCATTGAAAAACGTCCCGAAATGTTTGAAGCTACTGACTGAATGAAAGGAGCTGGCATCTCACTCTCTTTGAATCTTCTTTATCATGCTAGGATTAGCAGGAAAAAGCAAAAAATTTCAGAATTGCACCTTGCAATGTGGAGATATTACTGTTTGTGCATTTACAATATTCATTGATTTTTGCCATTGAAAAACGTCCCGAAATGTTTGAAGCTACTGACTGAATGAAAGGAGCTGGCATCTCACTCTCTTTGAATCTTCTTTATCATGCTAGGATTAGCAGGAAAAAGCAAAAAAATTCAGAATTGCACCTTGCAATGTGGAGATATTACTGTTTGTGCATTTACAATATTCTTTGATTTTTGCCATTGAAAAACATGTTTTTCATATACCAGCAATGTTTGAAGCTACTGACTGAATGAAAGGAGCTGGCATCTCACTCTCTTTGAATCTTCTTTATCATGCTAGGATTAGCAGGAAAAAGCAAAAAATTTCAGAATTGCACCTTGCAATGTGGAGATATTACTGTTTGTGCATTTACAATATTCATTGATTTTTGCCATTGAAAAACGTCCCGAAATGTTTGAAGCTACTGACTGAATGAAAGGAGCTGGCATCTCACTCTCTTTGAATCTTCTTTATCATGCTAGGATTAGCAGGAAAAAGCAAAAAATTTCAGAATTGCACCTTGCAATGTGGAGATATTACTGTTTGTGCATTTACAATATTCATTGATTTTTGCCATTGAAAAACGTCCAGAAATGTTTGAAGCTACTGACTGAATGAAAGGAGCTGGCATCTCACTCTCTTTGAATCTTCTTTATCATGCTAGGATTAGCAGGAAAAAGCAAAAAATTTCAGAATTGCACCTTGCAATGTGGAGATATTACTGTTTGTGCATTTACAATATTCATTGATTTTTGCCATTGAAAAACATGTTTTTCATATACCAGAAATGTTTGAAGCTACTGACTGAATGAAAGGAGCTGGCATCTCACTCTCTTTGAATCTTCTTTATCATGCTAGGATTAGCAGGAAAAAGCAAAAAAATTCAGAATTGCACCTTGCAATGTGGAGATATTACTGTTTGTGCATTTACAATATTCATTGATTTTTGCCATTGAAAAACATGTTTTTCATATACCAGCAATGTTTGAAGCTACTGACTGAATGAAAGGAGCTGGCATCTCACTCTCTTTGAATCTTCTTTATCATGCTAGGATTAGCAGGAAAAAGCAAAAAATTTCAGAATTGCACCTTGCAATGTGGAGATATTACTGTTTGTGCATTTACAATATTCATTGATTTTTGCCATTGAAAAACATCATGTTATTCATATACCAGAAATGTTTGAAGCTACTGACTGAATGAAAGGAGCTGGCATCTCACTCTCTTTGAATCTTCTTTATCATGCTAGGATTAGCAGGAAAAAGCAAAAAATTTCAGAATTGCACCTTGCAATGTGGAGATATTACTGTTTGTGCATTTACAATATTCATTGATTTTTGCCATTGAAAAACATCATGTTATTCATATACCAGAAATGTTTGAAGCTACTGACTGAATGAAAGGATCTGGCATCTCACTCTCTTTGAATCTTCTTTATCATGCTAGGATTAGCAGGAAAAAGCAAAAAATTTCAGAATTGCACCTTGCAATGTGGAGATATTACTGTTTGTGCATTTACAATATTCATTGATTTTTGCCATTGAAAAACATGTTTTTCATATACCAGAAATGTTTGAAGCTACTGACTGAATGAAAGGAGCTGGCATCTCACTCTCTTTGAATCTTCTTTATCATGCTAGGATTAACAGGAAAAAGCAAAAAATTTCAGAATTGCACCTTGCAATGTGGAGATATTACTGTTTGTGCATTTACAATATTCATTGATTTTTGCCATTGAAAAACGTCCAGAAATGTTTGAAGCTACTGACTGAATGAAAGGAGCTGGCATCTCACTCTCTTTGAATCTTCTTTATCATGCTAGGATTAGCAGGAAGAAGCAAAAAATTTCAGAATTGCACCTTGCAATGTGGAGATATTACTGTTTGTACATTTACAATATTCATTGATTTTTGCCATTGAAAAACGTCCAGAAATGTTTGAAGCTACTGACTGAATGAAAGGAGCTGGCATCTCACTCTCTTTGAATCTTCTTTATCATGCTAGGATTAGCAGGAAAAAGCAAAAAATTTCAGAATTGCACCTTGCAATGTGGAGATATTACTGTTTGTGCATTTACAATATTCATTGATTTTTGCCATTGAAAAACATGTTTTTCATATACCAGAAATGTTTGAAGCTACTGACTGAATGAAAGGAGCTGGCATCTCACTCTCTTTGAATCTTCTTTATCATGCTAGGATTAACAGGAAAAAGCAAAAAATTTCAGAATTGCACCTTGCAATGTGGAGATATTACTGTTTGTGCATTTACAATATTCATTGATTTTTGCCATTGAAAAACGTCCAGAAATGTTTGAAGCTACTGACTGAATGAAAGGAGCTGGCATCTCACTCTCTTTGAATCTTCTTTATCATGCTAGGATTAGCAGGAAAAAGCAAAAAATTTCAGAATTGAACCTTGCAATGTGGAGATATTACTGTTTGTGCATTTACAATATTCATTGATTTTTGCCATTGAAAAACGTCCCGAAATGTTTGAAGCTACTGACTGAATGAAAGGAGCTGGCATCTCACTCTCTTTGAATCTTCTTTATCATGCTAGGATTAGCAGGAAAAAGCAAAAAAATTCAGAATTGCACCTTGCAATGTGGAGATATTACTGTTTGTGCATTTACAATATTCATTGATTTTTGCCATTGAAAAACATGTTTTTCATATACCAGCAATGTTTGAAGCTACTGACTGAATGAAAGGAGCTGGCATCTCACTCTCTTTGAATCTTCTTTATCATGCTAGGATTAGCAGGAAAAAGCAAAAAATTTCAGAATTGCACCTTGCAATGTGGAGATATTACTGTTTGTGCATTTACAATATTCATTGATTTTTGCCATTGAAAAACGTCCCGAAATGTTTGAAGCTACTGACTGAATGAAAGGAGCTGGCATCTCACTCTCTTTGAATCTTCTTTATCATGCTAGGATTAGCAGGAAAAAGCAAAAAATTTCAGAATTGCACCTTGCAATGTGGAGATATTACTGTTTGTGCATTTACAATATTCATTGATTTTTGCCATTGAAAAACGTCCAGAAATGTTTGAAGCTACTGACTGAATGAAAGGAGCTGGCATCTCACTCTCTTTGAATCTTCTTTATCATGCTAGGATTAGCAGGAAAAAGCAAAAAATTTCAGAATTGCACCTTGCAATGTGGAGATATTACTGTTTGTGCATTTACAATATTCATTGATTTTTGCCATTGAAAAACATGTTTTTCATATACCAGAAATGTTTGAAGCTACTGACTGAATGAAAGGAGCTGGCATCTCACTCTCTTTGAATCTTCTTTATCATGCTAGGATTAGCAGGAAAAAGCAAAAAAATTCAGAATTGCACCTTGCAATGTGGAGATATTACTGTTTGTGCATTTACAATATTCATTGATTTTTGCCATTGAAAAACATGTTTTTCATATACAAGCAATGTTTGAAGCTACTGACTGAATGAAAGGAGCTGGCATCTCACTCTCTTTGAATCTTCTTTATCATGCTAGGATTAGCAGGAAAAAGCAAAAAATTTCAGAATTGCACCTTGCAATGTGGAGATATTACTGTTTGTGCATTTACAATATTCATTGATTTTTGCCACTGAAAAACGTAAAGAAATGTTTGAAGCTACTGACTCAATGAAAGCAGCTGGCATCTCACTCTCTTTGAATCTTCTTTATCATGCTAGGATTAGCAGGAAAAAGCAAAAAATTTCAGAATTGCACCTTGCAATGTGGAGATATTACTGTTTGTGCATTTACAATATTCATTGATTTTTGCCATTGAAAAACGTCCCGAAATGTTTGAAGCTACTGACTGAATGAAAGGAGCTGGCATCTCACTCTCTTTGAATCTTCTTTATCATGCTAGGATTAGCAGGAAAAAGCAAAAAAATTCAGAATTGCACCTTGCAATGTGGAGATATTACTGTTTGTGCATTTACAATATTCATTGATTTTTGCCATTGAAAAACATGTTTTTCATATACCAGCAATGTTTGAAGCTACTGACTGAATGAAAGGAGCTGGCATCTCACTCTCTTTGAATCTTCTTTATCATGCTAGGATTAGCAGGAAAAAGCAAAAAATTTCAGAATTGCACCTTGCAATGTGGAGATATTACTGTTTGTGCATTTACAATATTCATTGATTTTTGCCATTGAAAAACGTCCCGAAATGTTTGAAGCTACTGACTGAATGAAAGGAGCTGGCATCTCACTCTCTTTGAATCTTCTTTATCATGCTAGGATTAGCAGGAAAAAGCAAAAAATTTCAGAATTGCACCTTGCAATGTGGAGATATTACTGTTTGTGCATTTACAATATTCATTGATTTTTGCCATTGAAAAACGTCCAGAAATGTTTGAAGCTACTGACTGAATGAAAGGAGCTGGCATCTCACTCTCTTTGAATCTTCTTTATCATGCTAGGATTAGCAGGAAAAAGCAAAAAATTTCAGAATTGCACCTTGCAATGTGGAGATATTACTGTTTGTGCATTTACAATATTCATTGATTTTTGCCATTGAAAAACATGTTTTTCATATACCAGAAATGTTTGAAGCTACTGACTGAATGAAAGGAGCTGGCATCTCACTCTCTTTGAATCTTCTTTATCATGCTAGGATTAGCAGGAAAAAGCAAAAAAATTCAGAATTGCACCTTGCAATATGGAGATATTACTGTTTGTGCATTTACAATATTCATTGATTTTTGCCATTGAAAAACATGTTTTTCATATACCAGCAATGTTTGAAGCTACTGACTGAATGAAAGGAGCTGGCATCTCACTCTCTTTGAATCTTCTTTATCATGCTAGGATTAGCAGGAAAAAGCAAAAAATTTCAGAATTGCACCTTGCAATGTGGAGATATTACTGTTTGTGCATTTACAATATTCATTGATTTTTGCCATTGAAAAACATCATGTTATTCATATACCAGAAATGTTTGAAGCTACTGACTGAATGAAAGGAGCTGGCATCTCACTCTCTTTGAATCTTCTTTATCATGCTAGGATTAGCAGGAAAAAGCAAAAAATTTCAGAATTGCACCTTGCAATGTGGAGATATTACTGTTTGTGCATTTACAATATTCATTGATTTTTGCCATTGAAAAACATCATGTTATTCATATACCAGAAATGTTTGAAGCTACTGACTGAATGAAAGGAGCTGGCATCTCACTCTCTTTGAATCTTCTTTATCATGCTAGGATTAGCAGGAAAAAGCAAAAAATTTCAGAATTGAACCTTGCAATGTGGAGATATTACTGTTTGTGCATTTACAATATTCATTGATTTTTGCCATTGAAAAACGTCCCGAAATGTTTGAAGCTACTGACTGAATGAAAGGAGCTGGCATCTCACTCTCTTTGAATCTTCTTTATCATGCTAGGATTAGCAGGAAAAAGCAAAAAAATTCAGAATTGCACCTTGCAATGTGGAGATATTACTGTTTGTGCATTTACAATATTCATTGATTTTTGCCATTGAAAAACATGTTTTTCATATACAAGCAATGTTTGAAGCTACTGACTGAATGAAAGGAGCTGGCATCTCACTCTCTTTGAATCTTCTTTATCATGCTAGGATTAGCAGGAAAAAGCAAAAAATTTCAGAATTGCACCTTGCAATGTGGAGATATTACTGTTTGTGCATTTACAATATTCATTGATTTTTGCCACTGAAAAACGTCCAGAAATGTTTGAAGCTACTGACTCAATGAAAGGAGCTGGCATCTCACTCTCTTTGAATCTTCTTTATCATGCTAGGATTAGCAGGAAAAAGCAAAAAATTTCAGAATTGCACCTTGCAATGTGGAGATATTACTGTTTGTGCATTTACAATATTCATTGATTTTTGCCATTGAAAAACATCATGTTATTCATATACCAGAAATGTTTGAAGCTACTGACTGAATGAAAGGAGCTGACATCTCACTCTCTTTGAATCTTCTTTATCATGCTAGGATTAGCAGGAAAAAGCAAAAAATTTCAGAATTGCACCTTGCAATGTGGAGATATTACTGTTTGTGCATTTACAATATTCATTGATTTTTGCCATTGAAAAACGTCCCGAAATGTTTGAAGCTACTGACTGAATGAAAGGAGCTGGCATCTCACTCTCTTTGAATCTTCTTTATCATGCTAGGATTAGCAGGAAAAAGCAAAAAAATTCAGAATTACACCTTGCAATGTGGAGATATTACTGTTTGTGCATTTACAATATTCATTGATTTTTGCCATTGAAAAACATGTTTTTCATATACCAGCAATGTTTGAAGCTACTGACTGAATGAAAGGAGCTGGCATCTCACTCTCTTTCAATCTTCTTTATCATGCTAGGATTAGCAGGAAAAAGCAAAAAATTTCAGAATTGCACCTTGCAATGTGGAGATATTACTGTTTGTGCATTTACAATATTCATTGATTTTTGCCATTGAAAAACGTCCCGAAATGTTTGAAGCTACTGACTGAATGAAAGGAGCTGTCATCTCACTCTCTTTGAATCTTCTTTATCATGCTAGGATTAGCAGGAAAAAGCAAAAAATTTCAGAATTGCACCTTGCAATGTGGAGATATTACTGTTTGTGCATTTACAATATTCAATGATTTTTGCCATTGAAAAACGTCCAGAAATGTTTGAAGCTACTGACTGAATGAAAGGAGCTGGCATCTCACTCTCTTTGAATCTTCTTTATCATGCTAGGATTAGCAGGAAAAAGCAAAAAAATTCAGAATTGCACCTTGCAATGTGGAGATATTACTGTTTGTGCATTTACAATATTCATTGATTTTTGCCATTGAAAAACATGTTTTTCATATACCAGCAATGTTTGAAGCTACTGACTGAATGAAAGGAGCTGGCATCTCACTCTCTTTGAATCTTCTTTATCATGCTAGGATTAGCAGGAAAAAGCAAAAAATTTCAGAATTGCACCTTGCAATGTGGAGATATTACTGTTTGTGCATTTACAATATTCATTGATTTTTGCCATTGAAAAACATGTTTTTCATATACCAGAAATGTTTGAAGCTACTGACTGAATGAAAGGAGCTGGCATCTCACTCTCTTTGAATCTTCTTTATCATGCTAGGATTAACAGGAAAAAGCAAAAAATTTCAGAATTGCACCTTGCAATGTGGAGATATTACTGTTTGTGCATTTACAATATTCATTGATTTTTGCCATTGAAAAACGTCCAGAAATGTTTGAAGCTACTGACTGAATGAAAGGAGCTGGCATCTCACTCTCTTTGAATCTTCTTTATCATGCTAGGATTAGCAGGAAAAAGCAAAAAATTTCAGAATTGCACCTTGCAATGTGGAGATATTACTGTTTGTACATTTACAATATTCATTGATTTTTGCCATTGAAAAACGTCCAGAAATGTTTGAAGCTACTGACTGAATGAAAGGAGCTGGCATCTCACTCTCTTTGAATCTTCTTTATCATGCTAGGATTAGCAGGAAAAAGCAAAAAATTTCAGAAATGCACCTTGCAATGTGGAGATATTACTGTTTGTGCATTTACAATATTCATTGATTTTTGCCATTGAAAAACATGTTTTTCATATACCAGAAATGTTTGAAGCTACTGACTGAATGAAAGGAGCTGGCATCTCACTCTCTTTGAATCTTCTTTATCATGCTAGGATTAGCAGGAAAAAGCAAAAAAATTCAGAATTGCACCTTGCAATGTGGAGATATTACTGTTTGTGCATTTACAATATTCATTGATTTTTGCCATTGAAAAACATGTTTTTCATATACAAGCAATGTTTGAAGCTACTGACTGAATGAAAGGAGCTGGCATCTCACTCTCTTTGAATCTTCTTTATCATGCTAGGATTAGCAGGAAAAAGCAAAAAATTTCAGAATTGCACCTTGCAATGTGGAGATATTACTGTTTGTGCATTTACAATATTCATTGATTTTTGCCACTGAAAAACGTCCAGAAATGTTTGAAGCTACTGACTCAATGAAAGGAGCTGGCATCTCACTCTCTTTGAATCTTCTTTATCATGCTAGGATTAGCAGGAAAAAGCAAAAAATTTCAGAATTGCACCTTGCAATGTGGAGATATTACTGTTTGTGCATTTACAATATTCATTGATTTTTGCCATTGAAAAACATCATGTTATTCATATACCAGAAATGTTTGAAGCTACTGACTGAATGAAAGGAGCTGACATCTCACTCTCTTTGAATCTTCTTTATCATGCTAGGATTAGCAGGAAAAAGCAAAAAATTTCAGAATTGCACCTTGCAATGTGGAGATATTACTGTTTGTGCATTTACAATATTCATTGATTTTTGCCATTGAAAAACGTCCCGAAATGTTTGAAGCTACTGACTGAATGAAAGGAGCTGGCATCTCACTCTCTTTGAATCTTCTTTATCATGCTAGGATTAGCAGGAAAAAGCAAAAAAATTCAGAATTACACCTTGCAATGTGGAGATATTACTGTTTGTGCATTTACAATATTCATTGATTTTTGCCATTGAAAAATATGTTTTTCATATACCAGCAATGTTTGAAGCTACTGACTGAATGAAAGGAGCTGGCATCTCACTCTCTTTGAATCTTCTTTATCATGCTAGGATTAGCAGGAAAAAGCAAAAAATTTCAGAATTGCACCTTGCAATGTGGAGATATTACTGTTTGTGCATTTACAATATTCATTGATTTTTGCCATTGAAAAACGTCCCGAAATGTTTGAAGCTACTGACTGAATGAAAGGAGCTGTCATCTCACTCTCTTTGAATCTTCTTTATCATGCTAGGATTAGCAGGAAAAAGCAAAAAATTTCAGAATTGCACCTTGCAATGTGGAGATATTACTGTTTGTGCATTTACAATATTCAATGATTTTTGCCATTGAAAAACATCCAGAAATGTTTGAAGCTACTGACTGAATGAAAGGAGCTGGCATCTCACTCTCTTTGAATCTTCTTTATCATGCTAGGATTAGCAGGAAAAAGCAAAAAAATTCAGAATTACACCTTGCAATGTGGAGATATTACTGTTTGTGCATTTACAATATTCATTGATTTTTGCCATTGAAAAACATGTTTTTCATATACCAGCAATGTTTGAAGCTACTGACTGAATGAAAGGAGCTGGCATCTCACTCTCTTTCAATCTTCTTTATCATGCTAGGATTAGCAGGAAAAAGCAAAAAATTTCAGAATTGCACCTTGCAATGTGGAGATATTACTGTTTGTGCATTTACAATATTCATTGATTTTTGCCATTGAAAAACGTCCCGAAATGTTTGAAGCTACTGACTGAATGAAAGGAGCTGTCATCTCACTCTCTTTGAATCTTCTTTATCATGCTAGGATTAGCAGGAAAAAGCAAAAAATTTCAGAATTGCACCTTGCAATGTGGAGATATTACTGTTTGTGCATTTACAATATTCAATGATTTTTGCCATTGAAAAACGTCCAGAAATGTTTGAAGCTACTGACTGAATGAAAGGAGCTGGCATCTCACTCTCTTTGAATCTTCTTTATCATGCTAGGATTAGCAGGAAAAAGCAAAAAAATTCAGAATTGCACCTTGCAATGTGGAGATATTACTGTTTGTGCATTTACAATATTCATTGATTTTTGCCATTGAAAAACATGTTTTTCATATACCAGCAATGTTTGAAGCTACTGACTGAATGAAAGGAGCTGGCATCTCACTCTCTTTGAATCTTCTTTATCATGCTAGGATTAGCAGGAAAAAGCAAAAAATTTCAGAATTGCACCTTGCAATGTGGAGATATTACTGTTTGTGCATTTACAATATTCATTGATTTTTGCCATTGAAAAACATGTTTTTCATATACCAGAAATGTTTGAAGCTACTGACTGAATGAAAGGAGCTGGCATCTCACTCTCTTTGAATCTTCTTTATCATGCTAGGATTAACAGGAAAAAGCAAAAAATTTCAGAATTGCACCTTGCAATGTGGAGATATTACTGTTTGTGCATTTACAATATTCATTGATTTTTGCCATTGAAAAACGTCCAGAAATGTTTGAAGCTACTGACTGAATGAAAGGAGCTGGCATCTCACTCTCTTTGAATCTTCTTTATCATGCTAGGATTAGCAGGAAAAAGCAAAAAATTTCAGAATTGCACCTTGCAATGTGGAGATATTACTGTTTGTACATTTACAATATTCATTGATTTTTGCCATTGAAAAACGTCCAGAAATGTTTGAAGCTACTGACTGAATGAAAGGAGCTGGCATCTCACTCTCTTTGAATCTTCTTTATCATGCTAGGATTAGCAGGAAAAAGCAAAAAATTTCAGAAATGCACCTTGCAATGTGGAGATATTACTGTTTGTGCATTTACAATATTCATTGATTTTTGCCATTGAAAAACATGTTTTTCATATACCAGAAATGTTTGAAGCTACTGACTGAATGAAAGGAGCTGGCATCTCACTCTCTTTGAATCTTCTTTATCATGCTAGGATTAGCAGGAAAAAGCAAAAAAATTCAGAATTGCACCTTGCAATGTGGAGATATTACTGTTTGTGCATTTACAATATTCATTGATTTTTGCCATTGAAAAACATGTTTTTCATATACAAGCAATGTTTGAAGCTACTGACTGAATGAAAGGAGCTGGCATCTCACTCTCTTTGAATCTTCTTTATCATGCTAGGATTAGCAGGAAAAAGCAAAAAATTTCAGAATTGCACCTTGCAATGTGGAGATATTACTGTTTGTGCATTTACAATATTCATTGATTTTTGCCACTGAAAAACGTCCAGAAATGTTTGAAGCTACTGACTCAATGAAAGGAGCTGGCATCTCACTCTCTTTGAATCTTCTTTATCATGCTAGGATTAGCAGGAAAAAGCAAAAAATTTCAGAATTGCACCTTGCAATGTGGAGATATTACTGTTTGTGCATTTACAATATTCATTGATTTTTGCCATTGAAAAACATCATGTTATTCATATACCAGAAATGTTTGAAGCTACTGACTGAATGAAAGGAGCTGACATCTCACTCTCTTTGAATCTTCTTTATCATGCTAGGATTAGCAGGAAAAAGCAAAAAATTTCAGAATTGCACCTTGCAATGTGGAGATATTACTGTTTGTGCATTTACAATATTCATTGATTTTTGCCATTGAAAAACGTCCCGAAATGTTTGAAGCTACTGACTGAATGAAAGGAGCTGGCATCTCACTCTCTTTGAATCTTCTTTATCATGCTAGGATTAGCAGGAAAAAGCAAAAAAATTCAGAATTACACCTTGCAATGTGGAGATATTACTGTTTGTGCATTTACAATATTCATTGATTTTTGCCATTGAAAAATATGTTTTTCATATACCAGCAATGTTTGAAGCTACTGACTGAATGAAAGGAGCTGGCATCTCACTCTCTTTGAATCTTCTTTATCATGCTAGGATTAGCAGGAAAAAGCAAAAAATTTCAGAATTGCACCTTGCAATGTGGAGATATTACTGTTTGTGCATTTACAATATTCATTGATTTTTGCCATTGAAAAACGTCCCGAAATGTTTGAAGCTACTGACTGAATGAAAGGAGCTGTCATCTCACTCTCTTTGAATCTTCTTTATCATGCTAGGATTAGCAGGAAAAAGCAAAAAATTTCAGAATTGCACCTTGCAATGTGGAGATATTACTGTTTGTGCATTTACAATATTCAATGATTTTTGCCATTGAAAAACATCCAGAAATGTTTGAAGCTACTGACTGAATGAAAGGAGCTGGCATCTCACTCTCTTTGAATCTTCTTTATCATGCTAGGATTAGCAGGAAAAAGCAAAAAATTTCAGAATTGCACCTTGCAATGTGGAGATATTACTGATTGTGCATTTACAATATTCATTGATTTTTGCCATTGAAAAACATGTTTTTCATATACCAGAAATGTTTGAAGCTACTGACTGAATGAAAGGAGCTGGCATCTCACTCTCTTTGAATCTTCTTTATCATGCTAGGATTAGCAGGAAAAAGCAAAAAATTTCAGAATTGCACCTTGCAATGTGGAGATATTACTGTTTGTGCATTTACAATATTCATTGATTTTTGCCATTGAAAAACGTCCAGAAATGTTTGAAGCTACTGACTGAATGAAAGGAGCTGGCATCTCACTCTCTTTGAATCTTCTTTATCATGCTAGGATTAGCAGGAAAAAGCAAAAAATTTCAGAATTGCACCTTGCAATGTGGAGATATTACTGTTTGTGCATTTACAATATTCATTGATTTTTGCCATTGAAAAACATGTTTTTCATATACCAGAAATGTTTGAAGCTACTGACTGAATGAAAGGAGCTGGCATCTCACTCTCTTTGAATCTTCTTTATCATGCTAGGATTAACAGGAAAAAGCAAAAAATTTCAGAATTGCACCTTGCAATGTGGAGATATTACTGTTTGTGCATTTACAATATTCATTGATTTTTGCCATTGAAAAATGTCCAGAAATGTTTGAAGCTACTGACTGAATGAAAGGAGCTGGCATCTCACTCTCTTTGAATCTTCTTTATCATGCTAGGATTAGCAGGAAAAAGCAAAAAATTTCAGAATTGCACCTTGCAATGTGGAGATATTACTGTTTGTACATTTACAATATTCATTGATTTTTGCCATTGAAAAACGTCCAGAAATGTTTGAAGCTACTGACTGAATGAAAGGAGCTGGCATCTCACTCTCTTTGAATCTTCTTTATCATGCTAGGATTAGCAGGAAAAAGCAAAAAATTTCAGAATTGCACCTTGCAATGTGGAGATATTACTGTTTGTGCATTTACAATATTCATTGATTTTTGCCATTGAAAAACATGTTTTTCATATACCAGAAATGTTTGAAGCTACTGACTGAATGAAAGGAGCTGGCATCTCACTCTCTTTGAATCTTCTTTATCATGCTAGGATTAGCAGGAAAAAGCAAAAAAATTCAGAATTGCACCTTGCAATGTGGAGATATTACTGTTTGTGCATTTACAATATTCATTGATTTTTGCCATTGAAAAACATGTTTTTCATATACAAGCAATGTTTGAAGCTACTGACTGAATGAAAGGAGCTGGCATCTCACTCTCTTTGAATCTTCTTTATCATGCTAGGATTAGCAGGAAAAAGCAAAAAATTTCAGAATTGCACCTTGCAATGTGGAGATATTACTGTTTGTGCATTTACAATATTCATTGATTTTTGCCACTGAAAAACGTCCAGAAATGTTTGAAGCTACTGACTCAATGAAAGGAGCTGGCATCTCACTCTCTTTGAATCTTCTTTATCATGCTAGGATTAGCAGGAAAAAGCAAAAAATTTCAGAATTGCACCTTGCAATGTGGAGATATTACTGTTTGTGCATTTACAATATTCATTGATTTTTGCCATTGAAAAACATCATGTTATTCATATACCAGAAATGTTTGAAGCTACTGACTGAATGAAAGGAGCTGACATCTCACTCTCTTTGAATCTTCTTTATCATGCTAGGATTAGCAGGAAAAAGCAAAAAATTTCAGAATTGCACCTTGCAATGTGGAGATATTACTGTTTGTGCATTTACAATATTCATTGATTTTTGCCATTGAAAAACGTCCCGAAATGTTTGAAGCTACTGACTGAATGAAAGGAGCTGGCATCACACTCTCTTTGAATCTTCTTTATCATGCTAGGATTAGCAGGAAAAAGCAAAAAAATTCAGAATTACACCTTGCAATGTGGAGATATTACTGTTTGTGCATTTACAATATTCATTGATTTTTGCCATTGAAAAACATGTTTTTCATATACCAGCAATGTTTGAAGCTACTGACTGAATGAAAGGAGCTGGCATCTCACTCTCTTTGAATCTTCTTTATCATGCTAGGATTAGCAGGAAAAAGCAAAAAATTTCAGAATTGCACCTTGCAATGTGGAGATATTACTGTTTGTGCATTTACAATATTCATTGATTTTTGCCATTGAAAAACGTCCCGAAATGTTTGAAGCTACTGACTGAATGAAAGGAGCTGTCATCTCACTCTCTTTGAATCTTCTTTATCATGCTAGGATTAGCAGGAAAAAGCAAAAAATTTCAGAATTGCACCTTGCAATGTGGAGATATTACTGTTTGTGCATTTACAATATTCAATGATTTTTGCCATTGAAAAACATCCAGAAATGTTTGAAGCTACTGACTGAATGAAAGGAGCTGGCATCTCACTCTCTTTGAATCTTCTTTATCATGCTAGGATTAGCAGGAAAAAGCAAAAAATTTCAGAATTGCACCTTGCAATGTGGAGATATTACTGATTGTGCATTTACAATATTCATTGATTTTTGCCATTGAAAAACATGTTTTTCATATACCAGAAATGTTTGAAGCTACTGACTGAATGAAAGGAGCTGGCATCTCACTCTCTTTGAATCTTCTTTATCATGCTAGGATTAGCAGGAAAAAGCAAAAAATTTCAGAATTGCACCTTGCAATGTGGAGATATTACTGTTTGTGCATTTACAATATTCATTGATTTTTGCCATTGAAAAACGTCCAGAAATGTTTGAAGCTACTGACTGAATGAAAGGAGCTGGCATCTCACTCTCTTTGAATCTTCTTTATCATGCTAGGATTAGCAGGAAAAAGCAAAAAATTTCAGAATTGCACCTTGCAATGTGGAGATATTACTGTTTGTGCATTTACAATATTCATTGATTTTTGCCATTGAAAAACATGTTTTTCATATACCAGAAATGTTTGAAGCTACTGACTGAATGAAAGGAGCTGGCATCTCACTCTCTTTGAATCTACTTTATCATGCTAGGATTAACAGGAAAAAGCAAAAAATTTCAGAATTGCACCTTGCAATGTGGAGATATTACTGTTTGTGCATTTACAATATTCATTGATTTTTGCCATTGAAAAACGTCCAGAAATGTTTGAAGCTACTGACTGAATGAAAGGAGCTGGCATCTCACTCTCTTTGAATCTTCTTTATCATGCTAGGATTAGCAGGAAAAAGCAAAAAATTTCAGAATTGCACCTTGCAATGTGGAGATATTACTGTTTGTGCATTTACAATATTCATTGATTTTTGCCATTGAAAAACATGTTTTTCATATACCAGAAATGTTTGAAGCTACTGACTGAATGAACGGAGCTGGCATCTCACTCTCTTTGAATCTTCTTTATCATGCTAGGATTAACAGGAAAAAGCAAAAAATTTCAGAATTGCACCTTGCAATGTGGAGATATTACTGTTTGTGCATTTACAATATTCATTGATTTTTGCCATTGAAAAACGTCCAGAAATGTTTGAAGCTACTGACTGAATGAAAGGAGCTGGCATCTCACTCTCTTTGAATCTTCTTTATCATGCTAGGATTAGCAGGAAAAAGCAAAAAATTTCAGAATTGAACCTTGCAATGTGGAGATATTACTGTTTGTGCATTTACAATATTCATTGATTTTTGCCATTGAAAAACGTCCCGAAATGTTTGAAGCTACTGACTGAATGAAAGGAGCTGGCATCTCACTCTCTTTGAATCTTCTTTATCATGCTAGGATTAGCAGGAAAAAGCAAAAAAATTCAGAATTGCACCTTGCAATGTGGAGATATTACTGTTTGTGCATTTACAATATTCATTGATTTTTGCCATTGAAAAACATGTTTTTCATATACAAGCAATGTTTGAAGCTACTGACTGAATGAAAGGAGCTGGCATCCCACTCTCTTTGAATCTTCTTTATCATGCTAGGATTAGCAGGAAAAAGCAAAAAATTTCAGAATTGCACCTTGCAATGTGGAGATATTACTGTTTGTGCATTTACAATATTCATTGATTTTTGCCACTGAAAAACGTCCAGAAATGTTTGAAACTACTGACTCAATGAAAGGAGCTGGCATCTCACTCTCTTTGAATCTTCTTTATCATGCTAGGATTAGCAGGAAAAAGCAAAAAAATTCAGAATTGCACCTTGCAATGTGGAGATATTACTGTTTGTGCATTTACAATATTCATTGATTTTTGCCATTGAAAAACATCATGTTATTCATATACCAGAAATGTTTGAAGCTACTGACTGAATGAAAGGAGCTGACATCTCACTCTCTTTGAATCTTCTTTATCATGCTAGGATTAGCAGGAAAAAGCAAAAAATTTCAGAATTGCACCTTGCAATGTGGAGATATTACTGTTTGTGCATTTACAATATTCATTGATTTTTGCCATTGAAAAACGTCCCGAAATGTTTGAAGCTACTGACTGAATGAAAGGAGCTGGCATCTCACTCTCTTTGAATCTTCTTTATCATGCTAGGATTAGCAGGAAAAAGCAAAAAAATTCAGAATTACACTTTGCAATGTGGAGATATTACTGTTTGTGCATTTACAATATTCATTGATTTTTGCCATTGAAAAACATGTTTTTCATATACCAGCAATGTTTGAAGCTACTGACTGAATGAAAGGAGCTGGCATCTCACTCTCTTTCAATCTTCTTTATCATGCTAGGATTAGCAGGAAAAAGCAAAAAATTTCAGAATTGCACCTTGCAATGTGGAGATATTACTGTTTGTGCATTTACAATATTCATTGATTTTTGCCATTGAAAAACGTCCCGAAATGTTTGAAGCTACTGACTGAATGAAAGGAGCTGTCATCTCACTCTCTTTGAATCTTCTTTATCATGCTAGGATTAGCAGGAAAAAGCAAAAAATTTCAGAATTGCACCTTGCAATGTGGAGATATTACTGTTTGTGCATTTACAATATTCAATGATTTTTGCCATTGAAAAACGTCCAGAAATGTTTGAAGCTACTGACTGAATGAAAGGAGCTGGCATCTCACTCTCTTTGAATCTTCTTTATCATGCTAGGATTAGCAGGAAAAAGCAAAAAATTTCAGAATTGCACCTTGCAATGTGGAGATATTACTGATTGTTCATTTACAATATTCATTGATTTTTGCCATTGAAAAACATGTTTTTCATATACCAGAAATGTTTGAAGCTACTGACTGAATGAAAGGAGCTGGCATCTCACTCTCTTTGAAACTTCTTTATCATGCTAGGATTAGCAGGAAAAAGCAAAAAAATTCAGAATTGCACCTTGCAATGTGGAGATATTACTGTTTGTGCATTTACAATATTCAATGATTTTTGCCATTGAAAAACATGTTTTTCATATACCAGCAATGTTTGAAGCTACTGACTGAATGAAAGGAGCTGGCATCTCACTCTCTTTGAATCTTCTTTATCATGCTAGGATTAGCAGGAAAAAGCAAAAAATTTCAGAATTGCACCTTGCAATGTGGAGATATTACTGTTTGTGCATTTACAATATTCATTGATTTTTGCCATTGAAAAACATGTTTTTCATATACCAGAAATGTTTGAAGCTACTGACTGAATGAAAGGAGCTGGCATCTCACTCTCTTTGAATCTTCTTTATCATGCTAGGATTAACAGGAAAAAGCAAAAAATTTCAGAATTGCACCTTGCAATGTGGAGATATTACTGTTTGTGCATTTACAATATTCATTGATTTTTGCCATTGAAAAACGTCCAGAAATGTTTGAAGCTACTGACTGAATGAAAGGAGCTGGCATCTCACTCTCTTTGAATCTTCTTTATCATGCTAGGATTAGCAGGAAAAAGCAAAAAATTTCAGAATTGCACCTTGCAATGTGGAGATATTACTGTTTATGCATTTACAATATTCATTGATTTTTGCCATTGAAAAACATGTTTTTCATATACCAGAAATGTTTGAAGCTACTGACTGAATGAAAGGAGCTGGCATCTCACTCTCTTTGAATCTTCTTTATCATGCTAGGATTAACAGGAAAAAGCAAAAAATTTCAGAATTGCACCTTGCAATGTGGAGATATTACTGTTTGTGCATTTACAATATTCATTGATTTTTGCCATTGAAAAACGTCCAGAAATGTTTGAAGCTACTGACTGAATGAAAGGAGCTGGCATCTCACTCTCTTTGAATCTTCTTTATCATGCTAGGATTAGCAGGAAAAAGCAAAAAATTTCAGAATTGCACCTTGCAATGTGGAGATATTACTGTTTGTACATTTACAATATTCATTGATTTTTGCCATTGAAAAACGTCCAGAAATGTTTGAAGCTACTGACTGAATGAAAGGAGCTGGCATCTCACTCTCTTTGAATCTTCTTTATCATGCTAGGATTAGCAGGAAAAAGCAAAAAATTTCAGAATTGCACCTTGCAATGTGGAGATATTACTGTTTGTGCATTTACAATATTCATTGATTTTTGCCATTGAAAAACATGTTTTTCATATACCAGAAATGTTTGAAGCTACTGACTGAATGAAAGGAGCTGGCATCTCACTCTCTTTGAATCTTCTTTATCATGCTAGGATTAGCAGGAAAAAGCAAAAAATTTCAGAATTGCACCTTGCAATGTGGAGATATTACTGTTTGTGCATTTACAATATTCATTGATTTTTGCCATTGAAAAACATCATGTTATTCATATACCAGAAATGTTTGAAGCTACTGACTGAATGAAAGGAGCTGACATCTCACTCTCTTTGAATCTTCTTTATCATGCTAGGATTAGCAGGAAAAAGCAAAAAATTTCAGAATTGCACCTTGCAATGTGGAGATATTACTGTTTGTGCATTTACAATATTCATTGATTTTTGCCATTGAAAAACGTCCCGAAATGTTTGAAGCTACTGACTGAATGAAAGGAGCTGGCATCACACTCTCTTTGAATCTTCTTTATCATGCTAGGATTAGCAGGAAAAAGCAAAAAAATTCAGAATTACACCTTGCAATGTGGAGATATTACTGTTTGTGCATTTACAATATTCATTGATTTTTGCCATTGAAAAACATGTTTTTCATATACCAGCAATGTTTGAAGCTACTGACTGAATGAAAGGAGCTGGCATCTCACTCTCTTTGAATCTTCTTTATCATGCTAGGATTAGCAGGAAAAAGCAAAAAATTTCAGAATTGCACCTTGCAATGTGGAGATATTACTGTTTGTGCATTTACAATATTCATTGATTTTTGCCATTGAAAAACGTCCCGAAATGTTTGAAGCTACTGACTGAATGAAAGGAGCTGTCATCTCACTCTCTTTGAATCTTCTTTATCATGCTAGGATTAGCAGGAAAAAGCAAAAAATTTCAGAATTGCACCTTGCAATGTGGAGATATTACTGTTTGTGCATTTACAATATTCAATGATTTTTGCCATTGAAAAACATCCAGAAATGTTTGAAGCTACTGACTGAATGAAAGGAGCTGGCATCTCACTCTCTTTGAATCTTCTTTATCATGCTAGGATTAGCAGGAAAAAGCAAAAAATTTCAGAATTGCACCTTGCAATGTGGAGATATTACTGATTGTGCATTTACAATATTCATTGATTTTTGCCATTGAAAAACATGTTTTTCATATACCAGAAATGTTTGAAGCTACTGACTGAATGAAAGGAGCTGGCATCTCACTCTCTTTGAATCTTCTTTATCATGCTAGGATTAGCAGGAAAAAGCAAAAAATTTCAGAATTGCACCTTGCAATGTGGAGATATTACTGTTTGTGCATTTACAATATTCATTGATTTTTGCCATTGAAAAACGTCCAGAAATGTTTGAAGCTACTGACTGAATGAAAGGAGCTGGCATCTCACTCTCTTTGAATCTTCTTTATCATGCTAGGATTAGCAGGAAAAAGCAAAAAATTTCAGAATTGCACCTTGCAATGTGGAGATATTACTGTTTGTGCATTTACAATATTCATTGATTTTTGCCATTGAAAAACATGTTTTTCATATACCAGAAATGTTTGAAGCTACTGACTGAATGAAAGGAGCTGGCATCTCACTCTCTTTGAATCTACTTTATCATGCTAGGATTAACAGGAAAAAGCAAAACATTTCAGAATTGCACCTTGCAATGTGGAGATATTACTGTTTGTGCATTTACAATATTCATTGATTTTTGCCATTGAAAAACATGTTTTTCATATACCAGAAATGTTTGAAGCTACTGACTGAATGAAAGGAGCTGGCATCTCACTCTCTTTGAATCTTCTTTATCATGCTAGGATTAGCAGGAAAAAGCAAAAAATTTCAGAATTGCACCTTGCAATGTGGAGATATTACTGTTTGTGCATTTACAATATTCATTGATTTTTGCCATTGAAAAACGTCCAGAAATGTTTGAAGCTACTGACTGAATGAAAGGAGCTGGCATCTCACTCTCTTTGAATCTTCTTTATCATGCTAGGATTAGCAGGAAAAAGCAAAAAATTTCAGAATTGCACCTTGCAATGTGGAGATATTACTGTTTGTGCATTTACAATATTCATTGATTTTTGCCATTGAAAAACATGTTTTTCATATACCAGAAATGTTTGAAGCTACTGACTGAATGAAAGGAGCTGGCATCTCACTCTCTTTGAATCTACTTTATCATGCTAGGATTAACAGGAAAAAGCAAAAAATTTCAGAATTGCACCTTGCAATGTGGAGATATTACTGTTTGTGCATTTACAATATTCATTGATTTTTGCCATTGAAAAACGTCCAGAAATGTTTGAAGCTACTGACTGAATGAAAGGAGCTGGCATCTCACTCTCTTTGAATCTTCTTTATCATGCTAGGATTAGCAGGAAAAAGCAAAAAATTTCAGAATTGCACCTTGCAATGTGGAGATATTACTGTTTGTGCATTTACAATATTCATTGATTTTTGCCATTGAAAAACATGTTTTTCATATACCAGAAATGTTTGAAGCTACTGACTGAATGAACGGAGCTGGCATCTCACTCTCTTTGAATCTTCTTTATCATGCTAGGATTAGCAGGAAAAAGCAAAAAATTTCAGAATTGCACCTTGCAATGTGGAGATATTACTGTTTGTGCATTTACAATATTCATTGATTTTTGCCATTGAAAAACGTCCAGAAATGTTTGAAGCTACTGACTGAATGAAAGGAGCTGGCATCTCACTCTCTTTGAATCTTCTTTATCATGCTAGGATTAGCAGGAAAAAGCAAAAAATTTCAGAATTGCACCTTGCAATGTGGAGATATTACTGTTTGTGCATTTACAATATTCATTGATTTTTGCCATTGAAAAACATGTTTTTCATATACCAGAAATGTTTGAAGCTACTGACTGAATGAAAGGAGCTGGCATCTCACTCTCTTTGAATCTACTTTATCATGCTAGGATTAACAGGAAAAAGCAAAAAATTTCAGAATTGCACCTTGCAATGTGGAGATATTACTGTTTGTGCATTTACAATATTCATTGATTTTTGCCATTGAAAAACGTCCAGAAATGTTTGAAGCTACTGACTGAATGAAAGGAGCTGGCATCTCACTCTCTTTGAATCTTCTTTATCATGCTAGGATTAGCAGGAAAAAGCAAAAAATTTCAGAATTGCACCTTGCAATGTGGAGATATTACTGTTTGTGCATTTACAATATTCATTGATTTTTGCCATTGAAAAACATGTTTTTCATATACCAGAAATGTTTGAAGCTACTGACTGAATGAACGGAGCTGGCATCTCACTCTCTTTGAATCTTCTTTATCATGCTAGGATTAACAGGAAAAAGCAAAAAAT
Organism: Phyllobates terribilis; assembly: GCF_046119375.1. Classification (NCBI taxonomy): domain Eukaryota; kingdom Metazoa; phylum Chordata; class Amphibia; order Anura; family Dendrobatidae; genus Phyllobates; species Phyllobates terribilis. The sequence goes on along the minus strand of NW_027363115.1, from coordinate 603,958 downwards.
TTCAGAATTGCACCTTGCAATGTGGAGATATTACTGTTTGTGCATTTACAATATTCATTGATTTTTGCCATTGAAAAACGTCCAGAAATGTTTGAAGCTACTGACTGAATGAAAGGAGCTGGCATCTCACTCTCTTTGAATCTTCTTTATCATGCTAGGATTAGCAGGAAAAAGCAAAAAATTTCAGAATTGAACCTTGCAATGTGGAGATATTACTGTTTGTGCATTTACAATATTCATTGATTTTTGCCATTGAAAAACGTCCCGAAATGTTTGAAGCTACTGACTGAATGAAAGGAGCTGGCATCTCACTCTCTTTGAATCTTCTTTATCATGCTAGGATTAGCAGGAAAAAGCAAAAAAATTCAGAATTGCACCTTGCAATGTGGAGATATTACTGTTTGTGCATTTACAATATTCATTGATTTTTGCCATTGAAAAACATGTTTTTCATATACAAGCAATGTTTGAAGCTACTGACTGAATGAAAGGAGCTGGCATCCCACTCTCTTTGAATCTTCTTTATCATGCTAGGATTAGCAGGAAAAAGCAAAAAATTTCAGAATTGCACCTTGCAATGTGGAGATATTACTGTTTGTGCATTTACAATATTCATTGATTTTTGCCACTGAAAAACGTCCAGAAATGTTTGAAGCTACTGACTCAATGAAAGGAGCTGGCATCTCACTCTCTTTGAATCTTCTTTATCATGCTAGGATTAGCAGGAAAAAGCAAAAAATTTCAGAATTGCACCTTGCAATGTGGAGATATTACTGTTTGTGCATTTACAATATTCATTGATTTTTGCCATTGAAAAACATCATGTTATTCATATACCAGAAATGTTTGAAGCTACTGACTGAATGAAAGGAGCTGACATCTCACTCTCTTTGAATCTTCTTTATCATGCTAGGATTAGCAGGAAAAGCAAAAAATTTCAGAATTGCACCTTGCAATGTGGAGATATTACTGTTTGTGCATTTACAATATTCATTGATTTTTGCCATTGAAAAACGTCCCGAAATGTTTGAAGCTACTGACTGAATGAAAGGAGCTGGCATCTCACTCTCTTTGAATCTTCTTTATCATGCTAGGATTAGCAGGAAAAAGCAAAAAAATTCAGAATTACACCTTGCAATGTGGAGATATTACTGTTTGTGCATTTACAATATTCATTGATTTTTGCCATTGAAAAACATGTTTTTCATATACCAGCAATGTTTGAAGCTACTGACTGAATGAAAGGAGCTGGCATCTCACTCTCTTTCAATCTTCTTTATCATGCTAGGATTAGCAGGAAAAAGCAAAAAATTTCAGAATTGCACCTTGCAATGTGGAGATATTACTGTTTGTGCATTTACAATATTCAATGATTTTTGCCATTGAAAAACGTCCAGAAATGTTTGAAGCTACTGACTGAATGAAAGGAGCTGGCATCTCACTCTCTTTGAATCTTCTTTATCATGCTAGGATTAGCAGGAAAAAGCAAAAAATTTCAGAATTGCACCTTGCAATGTGGAGATATTACTGATTGTTCATTTACAATATTCATTGATTTTTGCCATTGAAAAACATGTTTTTCATATACCAGAAATGTTTGAAGCTACTGACTGAATGAAAGGAGCTGGCATCTCACTCTCTTTGAATCTTCTTTATCATGCTAGGATTAGCAGGAAAAAGCAAAAAAATTCAGAATTGCACCTTGCAATGTGGAGATATTACTGTTTGTGCATTTACAATATTCATTGATTTTTGCCATTGAAAAACATGTTTTTCATATACCAGCAATGTTTGAAGCTACTGACTGAATGAAAGGAGCTGGCATCTCACTCTCTTTGAATCTTCTTTATCATGCTAGGATTAGCAGGAAAAAGCAAAAAATTTCAGAATTGCACCTTGCAATGTGGAGATATTACTGTTTGTGCATTTACAATATTCATTGATTTTTGCCATTGAAAAACATGTTTTTCATATACCAGAAATGTTTGAAGCTACTGACTGAATGAAAGGAGCTGGCATCTCACTCTCTTTGAATCTTCTTTATCATGCTAGGATTAACAGGAAAAAGCAAAAAATTTCAGAATTGCACCTTGCAATGTGGAGATATTACTGTTTGTGCATTTACAATATTCATTGATTTTTGCCATTGAAAAACGTCCAGAAATGTTTGAAGCTACTGACTGAATGAAAGGAGCTGGCATCTCACTCTCTTTGAATCTTCTTTATCATGCTAGGATTAGCAGGAAAAAGCAAAAAATTTCAGAATTGCACCTTGCAATGTGGAGATATTACTGTTTATGCATTTACAATATTCATTGATTTTTGCCATTGAAAAACATGTTTTTCATATACCAGAAATGTTTGAAGCTACTGACTGAATGAAAGGAGCTGGCATCTCACTCTCTTTGAATCTTCTTTATCATGCTAGGATTAACAGGAAAAAGCAAAAAATTTCAGAATTGCACCTTGCAATGTGGAGATATTACTGTTTGTGCATTTACAATATTCATTGATTTTTGCCATTGAAAAACGTCCAGAAATGTTTGAAGCTACTGACTGAATGAAAGGAGCTGGCATCTCACTCTCTTTGAATCTTCTTTATCATGCTAGGATTAGCAGGAAAAAGCAAAAAATTTCAGAATTGCACCTTGCAATGTGGAGATATTACTGTTTGTACATTTACAATATTCATTGATTTTTGCCATTGAAAAACGTCCAGAAATGTTTGAAGCTACTGACTGAATGAAAGGAGCTGGCATCTCACTCTCTTTGAATCTTCTTTATCATGCTAGGATTAGCAGGAAAAAGCAAAAAATTTCAGAATTGCACCTTGCAATGTGGAGATATTACTGTTTGTGCATTTACAATATTCATTGATTTTTGCCATTGAAAAACATGTTTTTCATATACCAGAAATGTTTGAAGCTACTGACTGAATGAAAGGAGCTGGCATCTCACTCTCTTTGAATCTTCTTTATCATGCTAGGATTAGCAGGAAAAAGCAAAAAAATTCAGAATTGCACCTTGCAATGTGGAGATATTACTGTTTGTGCATTTACAATATTCATTGATTTTTGCCATTGAAAAACATGTTTTTCATATACAAGCAATGTTTGAAGCTACTGACTGAATGAAAGGAGCTGGCATCTCACTCTCTTTGAATCTTCTTTATCATGCTAGGATTAGCAGGAAAAAGCAAAAAATTTCAGAATTGCACCTTGCAATGTGGAGATATTACTGTTTGTGCATTTACAATATTCATTGATTTTTGCCATTGAAAAACATGTTTTTCATATACCAGAAATGTTTGAAGCTACTGACTGAATGAAAGGAGCTGGCATCTCACTCTCTTTGAATCTTCTTTATCATGCTAGGATTAGCAGGAAAAAGCAAAAAATTTCAGAATTGCACCTTGCAATGTGGAGATATTACTGTTTGTGCATTTACAATATTCATTGATTTTTGCCACTGAAAAACGTCCAGAAATGTTTGAAGCTACTGACTCAATGAAAGGAGCTGGCATCTCACTCTCTTTGAATCTTCTTTATCATGCTAGGATTAGCAGGAAAAAGCAAAAAATTTCAGAATTGCACCTTGCAATGTGGAGATATTACTGTTTGTGCATTTACAATATTCATTGATTTTTGCCATTGAAAAACATCATGTTATTCATATACCAGAAATGTTTGAAGCTACTGACTGAATGAAAGGAGCTGACATCTCACTCTCTTTGAATCTTCTTTATCATGCTAGGATTAGCAGGAAAAAGCAAAAAATTTCAGAATTGCACCTTGCAATGTGGAGATATTACTGTTTGTGCATTTACAATATTCATTGATTTTTGCCATTGAAAAACGTCCCGAAATGTTTGAAGCTACTAACTGAATGAAAGGAGCTGGCATCTCACTCTCTTTGAATCTTCTTTATCATGCTAGGATTAGCAGGAAAAAGCAAAAAAATTCAGAATTACACCTTGCAATGTGGAGATATTACTGTTTGTGCATTTACAATATTCATTGATTTTTGCCATTGAAAAACATGTTTTTCATATACCAGCAATGTTTGAAGCTACTGACTGAATGAAAGTAGCTGGCATCTCACTCTCTTTGAATCTTCTTTATCATGCTAGGATTAGCAGGAAAAAGCAAAAAATTTCAGAATTGCACCTTGCAATGTGGAGATATTACTGTTTGTGCATTTACAATATTCATTGATTTTTGCCATTGAAAAACGTCCCGAAATGTTTGAAGCTACTGACTGAATGAAAGGAGCTGTCATCTCACTCTCTTTGAATCTTCTTTATCATGCTAGGATTAGCAGGAAAAAGCAAAAAATTTCAGAATTGCACCTTGCAATGTGGAGATATTACTGTTTGTGCATTTACAATATTCAATGATTTTTGCCATTGAAAAACATCCAGAAATGTTTGAAGCTACTGACTGAATGAAAGGAGCTGGCATCTCACTCTCTTTGAATCTTCTTTATCATGCTAGGATTAGCAGGAAAAAGCAAAAAATTTCAGAATTGCACCTTGCAATGTGGAGATATTACTGATTGTGCATTTACAATATTCATTGATTTTTGCCATTGAAAAACATGTTTTTCATATACCAGAAATGTTTGAAGCTACTGACTGAATGAAAGGAGCTGGCATCTCACTCTCTTTGAATCTTCTTTATCATGCTAGGATTAGCAGGAAAAAGCAAAAAATTTCAGAATTGCACCTTGCAATGTGGAGATATTACTGTTTGTGCATTTACAATATTCATTGATTTTTGCCATTGAAAAACGTCCAGAAATGTTTGAAGCTACTGACTGAATGAAAGGAGCTGGCATCTCACTCTCTTTGAATCTTCTTTATCATGCTAGGATTAGCAGGAAAAAGCAAAAAATTTCAGAATTGCACCTTGCAATGTGGAGATATTACTGTTTGTGCATTTACAATATTCATTGATTTTTGCCATTGAAAAACATGTTTTTCATATACCAGAAATGTTTGAAGCTACTGACTGAATGAACGGAGCTGGCATCTCACTCTCTTTGAATCTTCTTTATCATGCTAGGATTAACAGGAAAAAGCAAAAAATTTCAGAATTGCACCTTGCAATGTGGAGATATTACTGTTTGTGCATTTACAATATTCATTGATTTTTGCCATTGAAAAACGTCCAGAAATGTTTGAAGCTACTGACTGAATGAAAGGAGCTGGCATCTCACTCTCTTTGAATCTTCTTTATCATGCTAGGATTAGCAGGAAAAAGCAAAAAATTTCAGAATTGAACCTTGCAATGTGGAGATATTACTGTTTGTGCATTTACAATATTCATTGATTTTTGCCATTGAAAAACGTCCCGAAATGTTTGAAGCTACTGACTGAATGAAAGGAGCTGGCATCTCACTCTCTTTGAATCTTCTTTATCATGCTAGGATTAGCAGGAAAAAGCAAAAAAATTCAGAATTGCACCTTGCAATGTGGAGATATTACTGTTTGTGCAATTACAATATTCATTGATTTTTGCCATTGAAAAACATGTTTTTCATATACCAGCAATGTTTGAAGCTACTGACTGAATGAAAGGAGCTGGCATCTCACTCTCTTTGAATCTTCTTTATCATGCTAGGATTAGCAGGAAAAAGCAAAAAATTTCAGAATTGCACCTTGCAATGTGGAGATATTACTGTTTGTGCATTTACAATATTCATTGATTTTTGCCATTGAAAAACGTCCCGAAATGTTTGAAGCTACTGACTGAATGAAAGGAGCTGGCATCTCACTCTCTTTGAATCTTCTTTATCATGCTAGGATTAGCAGGAAAAAGCAAAAAATTTCAGAATTGCACCTTGCAATGTGGAGATATTACTGTTTGTGCATTTACAATATTCATTGATTTTTGCCATTGAAAAACGTCCAGAAATGTTTGAAGCTACTGACTGAATGAAAGGAGCTGGCATCTCACTCTCTTTGAATCTTCTTTATCATGCTAGGATTAGCAGTAAAAAGCAAAAAATTTCAGAATTGCACCTTGCAATGTGGAGATATTACTGTTTGTGCATTTACAATATTCATTGATTTTTGCCATTGAAAAACATGTTTTTCATATACCAGAAATGTTTGAAGCTACTGACTGAATGAAAGGAGCTGGCATCTCACTCTCTTTGAATCTTCTTTATCATGCTAGGATTAGCAGGAAAAAGCAAAAAAATTCAGAATTGCACCTTGCAATGTGGAGATATTACTGTTTGTGCATTTACAATATTCATTGATTTTTGCCATTGAAAAACATGTTTTTCATATACAAGCAATGTTTGAAGCTACTGACTGAATGAAAGGAGCTGGCATCTCACTCTCTTTGAATCTTCTTTATCATGCTAGGATTAGCAGGAAAAAGCAAAAAATTTCAGAATTGCACCTTGCAATGTGGAGATATTACTGTTTGTGCATTTACAATATTCATTGATTTTTGCCACTGAAAAACGTCCAGAAATGTTTGAAGCTACTGACTCAATGAAAGGAGCTGGCATCTCACTCTCTTTGAATCTTCTTTATCATGCTAGGATTAGCAGGAAAAAGCAAAAAATTTCAGAATTGCACCTTGCAATGTGGAGATATTACTGTTTGTGCATTTACAATATTCATTGATTTTTGCCATTGAAAAACATCATGTTATTCATATACCAGAAATGTTTGAAGCTACTGACTGAATGAAAGGAGCTGACATCTCACTCTCTTTGAATCTTCTTTATCATGCTAGGATTAGCAGGAAAAAGCAAAAAATTTCAGAATTGCACCTTGCAATGTGGAGATATTACTGTTTGTGCATTTACAATATTCATTGATTTTTGCCATTGAAAAACGTCCCGAAATGTTTGAAGCTACTGACTGAATGAAAGGAGCTGGCATCTCACTCTCTTTGAATCTTCTTTATCATGCTAGGATTAGCAGGAAAAAGCAAAAAAATTCAGAATTACACCTTGCAATGTGGAGATATTACTGTTTGTGCATTTACAATATTCATTGATTTTTGCCATTGAAAAACATGTTTTTCATATACCAGCAATGTTTGAAGCTACTGACTGAATGAAAGGAGCTGGCATCTCACTCTCTTTGAATCTTCTTTATCATGCTAGGATTAGCAGGAAAAAGCAAAAAATTTCAGAATTGCACCTTGCAATGTGGAGATATTACTGTTTGTGCATTTACAATATTCATTGATTTTTGCCATTGAAAAACGTCCCGAAATGTTTGAAGCTACTGACTGAATGAAAGGAGCTGTCATCTCACTCTCTTTGAATCTTCTTTATCATGCTAGGATTAGCAGGAAAAAGCAAAAAATTTCAGAATTGCACCTTGCAATGTGGAGATATTACTGTTTGTGCATTTACAATATTCAATGATTTTTGCCATTGAAAAACATCCAGAAATGTTTGAAGCTACTGACTGAATGAAAGGAGCTGGCATCTCACTCTCTTTGAATCTTCTTTATCATGCTAGGATTAGCAGGAAAAAGCAAAAAATTTCAGAATTGCACCTTGCAATGTGGAGATATTACTGATTGTGCATTTACAATATTCATTGATTTTTGCCATTGAAAAACATGTTTTTCATATACCAGAAATGTTTGAAGCTACTGACTGAATGAAAGGAGCTGGCATCTCACTCTCTTTGAATCTTCTTTATCATGCTAGGATTAGCAGGAAAAAGCAAAAAATTTCAGAATTGCACCTTGCAATGTGGAGATATTACTGTTTGTGCATTTACAATATTCATTGATTTTTGCCATTGAAAAACGTCCAGAAATGTTTGAAGCTACTGACTGAATGAAAGGAGCTGGCATCTCACTCTCTTTGAATCTTCTTTATCATGCTAGGATTAGCAGGAAAAAGCAAAAAATTTCAGAATTGCACCTTGCAATGTGGAGATATTACTGTTTGTGCATTTACAATATTCATTGATTTTTGCCATTGAAAAACATGTTTTTCATATACCAGAAATGTTTGAAGCTACTGACTGAATGAAAGGAGCTGGCATCTCACTCTCTTTGAATCTTCTTTATCATGCTAGGATTAACAGGAAAAAGCAAAAAATTTCAGAATTGCACCTTGCAATGTGGAGATATTACTGTTTGTGCATTTACAATATTCATTGATTTTTGCCATTGAAAAACGTCCAGAAATGTTTGAAGCTACTGACTGAATGAATGGAGCTGGCATCTCACTCTCTTTGAATCTTCTTTATCATGCTAGGATTAGCAGGAAAAAGCAAAAAATTTCAGAATTGCACCTTGCAATGTGGAGATATTACTGTTTGTGCATTTACAATATTCATTGATTTTTGCCATTGAAAAACATGTTTTTCATATACCAGAAATGTTTGAAGCTACTGACTGAATGAACGGAGCTGGCATCTCACTCTCTTTGAATCTTCTTTATCATGCTAGGATTAACAGGAAAAAGCAAAAAATTTCAGAATTGCACCTTGCAATGTGGAGATATTACTGTTTGTGCATTTACAATATTCATTGATTTTTGCCATTGAAAAACGTCCAGAAATGTTTGAAGCTACTGACTGAATGAAAGGAGCTGGCATCTCACTCTCTTTGAATCTTCTTTATCATGCTAGGATTAGCAGGAAAAAGCAAAAAATTTCAGAATTGAACCTTGCAATGTGGAGATATTACTGTTTGTGCATTTACAATATTCATTGATTTTTGCCATTGAAAAACATGTTTTTCATATACCAGAAATGTTTGAAGCTACTGACTGAATGAAAGGAGCTGGCATCTCACTCTCTTTGAATCTTCTTTATCATGCTAGGATTAACAGGAAAAAGCAAAAAATTTCAGAATTGCACCTTGCAATGTGGAGATATTACTGTTTGTGCATTTACAATATTCATTGATTTTTGCCATTGAAAAACGTCCAGAAATGTTTGAAGCTACTGACTGAATGAAAGGAGCTGGCATCTCACTCTCTTTGAATCTTCTTTATCATGCTAGGATTAGCAGGAAAAAGCAAAAAATTTCAGAATTGCACCTTGCAATGTGGAGATATTACTGTTTGTACATTTACAATATTCATTGATTTTTGCCATTGAAAAACGTCCAGAAATGTTTGAAGCTACTGACTGAATGAAAGGAGCTGGCATCTCACTCTCTTTGAATCTTCTTTATCATGCTAGGATTAGCAGGAAAAAGCAAAAAATTTCAGAATTGCACCTTGCAATGTGGAGATATTACTGTTTGTGCATTTACAATATTCATTGATTTTTGCCATTGAAAAACATGTTTTTCATATACCAGAAATGTTTGAAGCTACTGACTGAATGAAAGGAGCTGGCATCTCACTCTCTTTGAATCTTCTTTATCATGCTAGGATTAGCAGGAAAAAGCAAAAAAATTCAGAATTGCACCTTGCAATGTGGAGATATTACTGTTTGTGCATTTACAATATTCATTGATTTTTGCCATTGAAAAACATGTTTTTCATATACAAGCAATGTTTGAAGCTACTGACTGAATGAAAGGAGCTGGCATCTCACTCTCTTTGAATCTTCTTTATCATGCTAGGATTAGCAGGAAAAAGCAAAAAATTTCAGAATTGCACCTTGCAATGTGGAGATATTACTGTTTGTGCATTTACAATATTCATTGATTTTTGCCATTGAAAAACATGTTTTTCATATACCAGAAATGTTTGAAGCTACTGACTGAATGAAAGGAGCTGGCATCTCACTCTCTTTGAATCTTCTTTATCATGCTAGGATTAGCAGGAAAAAGCAAAAAATTTCAGAATTGCACCTTGCAATGTGGAGATATTACTGTTTGTGCATTTACAATATTCATTGATTTTTGCCACTGAAAAACGTCCAGAAATGTTTGAAGCTACTGACTCAATGAAAGGAGCTGGCATCTCACTCTCTTTGAATCTTCTTTATCATGCTAGGATTAGCAGGAAAAAGCAAAAAATTTCAGAATTGCACCTTGCAATGTGGAGATATTACTGTTTGTGCATTTACAATATTCATTGATTTTTGCCATTGAAAAACATCATGTTATTCATATACCAGAAATGTTTGAAGCTACTGACTGAATGAAAGGAGCTGACATCTCACTCTCTTTGAATCTTCTTTATCATGCTAGGATTAGCAGGAAAAAGCAAAAAATTTCAGAATTGCACCTTGCAATGTGGAGATATTACTGTTTGTGCATTTACAATATTCATTGATTTTTGCCATTGAAAAACGTCCCGAAATGTTTGAAGCTACTAACTGAATGAAAGGAGCTGGCATCTCACTCTCTTTGAATCTTCTTTATCATGCTAGGATTAGCAGGAAAAAGCAAAAAAATTCAGAATTACACCTTGCAATGTGGAGATATTACTGTTTGTGCATTTACAATATTCATTGATTTTTGCCATTGAAAAACATGTTTTTCATATACCAGCAATGTTTGAAGCTACTGACTGAATGAAAGTAGCTGGCATCTCACTCTCTTTGAATCTTCTTTATCATGCTAGGATTAGCAGGAAAAAGCAAAAAATTTCAGAATTGCACCTTGCAATGTGGAGATATTACTGTTTGTGCATTTACAATATTCATTGATTTTTGCCATTGAAAAACGTCCCGAAATGTTTGAAGCTACTGACTGAATGAAAGGAGCTGTCATCTCACTCTCTTTGAATCTTCTTTATCATGCTAGGATTAGCAGGAAAAAGCAAAAAATTTCAGAATTGCACCTTGCAATGTGGAGATATTACTGTTTGTGCATTTACAATATTCAATGATTTTTGCCATTGAAAAACATCCAGAAATGTTTGAAGCTACTGACTGAATGAAAGGAGCTGGCATCTCACTCTCTTTGAATCTTCTTTATCATGCTAGGATTAGCAGGAAAAAGCAAAAAATTTCAGAATTGCACCTTGCAATGTGGAGATATTACTGATTGTGCATTTACAATATTCATTGATTTTTGCCATTGAAAAACATGTTTTTCATATACCAGAAATGTTTGAAGCTACTGACTGAATGAAAGGAGCTGGCATCTCACTCTCTTTGAATCTTCTTTATCATGCTAGGATTAGCAGGAAAAAGCAAAAAATTTCAGAATTGCACCTTGCAATGTGGAGATATTACTGTTTGTGCATTTACAATATTCATTGATTTTTGCCATTGAAAAACGTCCAGAAATGTTTGAAGCTACTGACTGAATGAAAGGAGCTGGCATCTCACTCTCTTTGAATCTTCTTTATCATGCTAGGATTAGCAGGAAAAAGCAAAAAATTTCAGAATTGCACCTTGCAATGTGGAGATATTACTGTTTGTGCATTTACAATATTCATTGATTTTTGCCACTGAAAAACGTCCAGAAATGTTTGAAGCTACTGACTCAATGAAAGGAGCTGGCATCTCACTCTCTTTGAATCTTCTTTATCATGCTAGGATTAGCAGGAAAAAGCAAAAAATTTCAGAATTGCACCTTGCAATGTGGAGATATTACTGTTTGTGCATTTACAATATTCATTGATTTTTGCCATTGAAAAACATCATGTTATTCATATACCAGAAATGTTTGAAGCTACTGACTGAATGAAAGGAGCTGACATCTCACTCTCTTTGAATCTTCTTTATCATGCTAGGATTAGCAGGAAAAAGCAAAAAATTTCAGAATTGCACCTTGCAATGTGGAGATATTACTGTTTGTGCATTTACAATATTCATTGATTTTTGCCATTGAAAAACGTCCCGAAATGTTTGAAGCTACTGACTGAATGAAAGGAGCTGGCATCTCACTCTCTTTGAATCTTCTTTATCATGCTAGGATTAGCAGGAAAAAGCAAAAAAATTCAGAATTACACCTTGCAATGTGGAGATATTACTGTTTGTGCATTTACAATATTCATTGATTTTTGCCATTGAAAAACATGTTTTTCATATACCAGCAATGTTTGAAGCTACTGACTGAATGAAAGGAGCTGGCATCTCACTCTCTTTGAATCTTCTTTATCATGCTAGGATTAGCAGGAAAAAGCAAAAAATTTCAGAATTGCACCTTGCAATGTGGAGATATTACTGTTTGTGCATTTACAATATTCATTGATTTTTGCCATTGAAAAACGTCCCGAAATGTTTGAAGCTACTGACTGAATGAAAGGAGCTGTCATCTCACTCTCTTTGAATCTTCTTTATCATGCTAGGATTAGCAGGAAAAAGCAAAAAATTTCAGAATTGCACCTTGCAATGTGGAGATATTACTGATTGTGCATTTACAATATTCATTGATTTTTGCCATTGAAAAACATGTTTTTCATATACCAGAAATGTTTGAAGCTACTGACTGAATGAAAGGAGCTGGCATCTCACTCTCTTTGAATCTTCTTTATCATGCTAGGATTAGCAGGAAAAAGCAAAAAATTTCAGAATTGCACCTTGCAATGTGGAGATATTACTGTTTGTGCATTTACAATATTCATTGATTTTTGCCATTGAAAAACGTCCAGAAATGTTTGAAGCTACTGACTGAATGAAAGGAGCTGGCATCTCACTCTCTTTGAATCTTCTTTATCATGCTAGGATTAGCAGGAAAAAGCAAAAAATTTCAGAATTGCACCTTGCAATGTGGAGATATTACTGTTTGTGCATTTACAATATTCATTGATTTTTGCCATTGAAAAACATGTTTTTCATATACCAGAAATGTTTGAAGCTACTGACTGAATGAAAGGAGCTGGCATCTCACTCTCTTTGAATCTTCTTTATCATGCTAGGATTAACAGGAAAAAGCAAAAAATTTCAGAATTGCACCTTGCAATGTGGAGATATTACTGTTTGTGCATTTACAATATTCATTGATTTTTGCCATTGAAAAACGTCCAGAAATGTTTGAAGCTACTGACTGAATGAATGGAGCTGGCATCTCACTCTCTTTGAATCTTCTTTATCATGCTAGGATTAGCAGGAAAAAGCAAAAAATTTCAGAATTGCACCTTGCAATGTGGAGATATTACTGTTTGTGCATTTACAATATTCATTGATTTTTGCCATTGAAAAACATGTTTTTCATATACCAGAAATGTTTGAAGCTACTGACTGAATGAACGGAGCTGGCATCTCACTCTCTTTGAATCTTCTTTATCATGCTAGGATTAACAGGAAAAAGCAAAAAATTTCAGAATTGCACCTTGCAATGTGGAGATATTACTGTTTGTGCATTTACAATATTCATTGATTTTTGCCATTGAAAAACGTCCAGAAATGTTTGAAGCTACTGACTGAATGAAAGGAGCTGGCATCTCACTCTCTTTGAATCTTCTTTATCATGCTAGGATTAGCAGGAAAAAGCAAAAAATTTCAGAATTGAACCTTGCAATGTGGAGATATTACTGTTTGTGCATTTACAATATTCATTGATTTTTGCCATTGAAAAACATGTTTTTCATATACCAGAAATGTTTGAAGCTACTGACTGAATGAAAGGAGCTGGCATCTCACTCTCTTTGAATCTTCTTTATCATGCTAGGATTAACAGGAAAAAGCAAAAAATTTCAGAATTGCACCTTGCAATGTGGAGATATTACTGTTTGTGCATTTACAATATTCATTGATTTTTGCCATTGAAAAACGTCCAGAAATGTTTGAAGCTACTGACTGAATGAAAGGAGCTGGCATCTCACTCTCTTTGAATCTTCTTTATCATGCTAGGATTAGCAGGAAAAAGCAAAAAATTTCAGAATTGCACCTTGCAATGTGGAGATATTACTGTTTGTACATTTACAATATTCATTGATTTTTGCCATTGAAAAACGTCCAGAAATGTTTGAAGCTACTGACTGAATGAAAGGAGCTGGCATCTCACTCTCTTTGAATCTTCTTTATCATGCTAGGATTAGCAGGAAAAAGCAAAAAATTTCAGAATTGCACCTTGCAATGTGGAGATATTACTGTTTGTGCATTTACAATATTCATTGATTTTTGCCATTGAAAAACATGTTTTTCATATACCAGAAATGTTTGAAGCTACTGACTGAATGAAAGGAGCTGGCATCTCACTCTCTTTGAATCTTCTTTATCATGCTAGGATTAGCAGGAAAAAGCAAAAAAATTCAGAATTGCACCTTGCAATGTGGAGATATTACTGTTTGTGCATTTACAATATTCATTGATTTTTGCCATTGAAAAACATGTTTTTCATATACAAGCAATGTTTGAAGCTACTGACTGAATGAAAGGAGCTGGCATCTCACTCTCTTTGAATCTTCTTTATCATGCTAGGATTAGCAGGAAAAAGCAAAAAATTTCAGAATTGCACCTTGCAATGTGGAGATATTACTGTTTGTGCATTTACAATATTCATTGATTTTTGCCATTGAAAAACATGTTTTTCATATACCAGAAATGTTTGAAGCTACTGACTGAATGAAAGGAGCTGGCATCTCACTCTCTTTGAATCTTCTTTATCATGCTAGGATTAGCAGGAAAAAGCAAAAAATTTCAGAATTGCACCTTGCAATGTGGAGATATTACTGTTTGTGCATTTACAATATTCATTGATTTTTGCCACTGAAAAACGTCCAGAAATGTTTGAAGCTACTGACTCAATGAAAGGAGCTGGCATCTCACTCTCTTTGAATCTTCTTTATCATGCTAGGATTAGCAGGAAAAAGCAAAAAATTTCAGAATTGCACCTTGCAATGTGGAGATATTACTGTTTGTGCATTTACAATATTCATTGATTTTTGCCATTGAAAAACATCATGTTATTCATATACCAGAAATGTTTGAAGCTACTGACTGAATGAAAGGAGCTGACATCTCACTCTCTTTGAATCTTCTTTATCATGCTAGGATTAGCAGGAAAAAGCAAAAAATTTCAGAATTGCACCTTGCAATGTGGAGATATTACTGTTTGTGCATTTACAATATTCATTGATTTTTGCCATTGAAAAACGTCCCGAAATGTTTGAAGCTACTAACTGAATGAAAGGAGCTGGCATCTCACTCTCTTTGAATCTTCTTTATCATGCTAGGATTAGCAGGAAAAAGCAAAAAAATTCAGAATTACACCTTGCAATGTGGAGATATTACTGTTTGTGCATTTACAATATTCATTGATTTTTGCCATTGAAAAACATGTTTTTCATATACCAGCAATGTTTGAAGCTACTGACTGAATGAAAGTAGCTGGCATCTCACTCTCTTTGAATCTTCTTTATCATGCTAGGATTAGCAGGAAAAAGCAAAAAATTTCAGAATTGCACCTTGCAATGTGGAGATATTACTGTTTGTGCATTTACAATATTCATTGATTTTTGCCATTGAAAAACGTCCCGAAATGTTTGAAGCTACTGACTGAATGAAAGGAGCTGTCATCTCACTCTCTTTGAATCTTCTTTATCATGCTAGGATTAGCAGGAAAAAGCAAAAAATTTCAGAATTGCACCTTGCAATGTGGAGATATTACTGTTTGTGCATTTACAATATTCAATGATTTTTGCCATTGAAAAACATCCAGAAATGTTTGAAGCTACTGACTGAATGAAAGGAGCTGGCATCTCACTCTCTTTGAATCTTCTTTATCATGCTAGGATTAGCAGGAAAAAGCAAAAAATTTCAGAATTGCACCTTGCAATGTGGAGATATTACTGATTGTGCATTTACAATATTCATTGATTTTTGCCATTGAAAAACATGTTTTTCATATACCAGAAATGTTTGAAGCTACTGACTGAATGAAAGGAGCTGGCATCTCACTCTCTTTGAATCTTCTTTATCATGCTAGGATTAGCAGGAAAAAGCAAAAAATTTCAGAATTGCACCTTGCAATGTGGAGATATTACTGTTTGTGCATTTACAATATTCATTGATTTTTGCCATTGAAAAACGTCCAGAAATGTTTGAAGCTACTGACTGAATGAAAGGAGCTGGCATCTCACTCTCTTTGAATCTTCTTTATCATGCTAGGATTAGCAGGAAAAAGCAAAAAATTTCAGAATTGCACCTTGCAATGTGGAGATATTACTGTTTGTGCATTTACAATATTCATTGATTTTTGCCATTGAAAAACATGTTTTTCATATACCAGAAATGTTTGAAGCTACTGACTGAATGAACGGAGCTGGCATCTCACTCTCTTTGAATCTTCTTTATCATGCTAGGATTAACAGGAAAAAGCAAAAAATTTCAGAATTGCACCTTGCAATGTGGAGATATTACTGTTTGTGCATTTACAATATTCATTGATTTTTGCCATTGAAAAACGTCCAGAAATGTTTGAAGCTACTGACTGAATGAAAGGAGCTGGCATCTCACTCTCTTTGAATCTTCTTTATCATGCTAGGATTAGCAGGAAAAAGCAAAAAATTTCAGAATTGAACCTTGCAATGTGGAGATATTACTGTTTGTGCATTTACAATATTCATTGATTTTTGCCATTGAAAAACGTCCCGAAATGTTTGAAGCTACTGACTGAATGAAAGGAGCTGGCATCTCACTCTCTTTGAATCTTCTTTATCATGCTAGGATTAGCAGGAAAAAGCAAAAAAATTCAGAATTGCACCTTGCAATGTGGAGATATTACTGTTTGTGCAATTACAATATTCATTGATTTTTGCCATTGAAAAACATGTTTTTCATATACCAGCAATGTTTGAAGCTACTGACTGAATGAAAGGAGCTGGCATCTCACTCTCTTTGAATCTTCTTTATCATGCTAGGATTAGCAGGAAAAAGCAAAAAATTTCAGAATTGCACCTTGCAATGTGGAGATATTACTGTTTGTGCATTTACAATATTCATTGATTTTTGCCATTGAAAAACGTCCCGAAATGTTTGAAGCTACTGACTGAATGAAAGGAGCTGGCATCTCACTCTCTTTGAATCTTCTTTATCATGCTAGGATTAGCAGGAAAAAGCAAAAAATTTCAGAATTGCACCTTGCAATGTGGAGATATTACTGTTTGTGCATTTACAATATTCATTGATTTTTGCCATTGAAAAACGTCCAGAAATGTTTGAAGCTACTGACTGAATGAAAGGAGCTGGCATCTCACTCTCTTTGAATCTTCTTTATCATGCTAGGATTAGCAGTAAAAAGCAAAAAATTTCAGAATTGCACCTTGCAATGTGGAGATATTACTGTTTGTGCATTTACAATATTCATTGATTTTTGCCATTGAAAAACATGTTTTTCATATACCAGAAATGTTTGAAGCTACTGACTGAATGAAAGGAGCTGGCATCTCACTCTCTTTGAATCTTCTTTATCATGCTAGGATTAGCAGGAAAAAGCAAAAAAATTCAGAATTGCACCTTGCAATGTGGAGATATTACTGTTTGTGCATTTACAATATTCATTGATTTTTGCCATTGAAAAACATGTTTTTCATATACAAGCAATGTTTGAAGCTACTGACTGAATGAAAGGAGCTGGCATCTCACTCTCTTTGAATCTTCTTTATCATGCTAGGATTAGCAGGAAAAAGCAAAAAATTTCAGAATTGCACCTTGCAATGTGGAGATATTACTGTTTGTGCATTTACAATATTCATTGATTTTTGCCACTGAAAAACGTCCAGAAATGTTTGAAGCTACTGACTCAATGAAAGGAGCTGGCATCTCACTCTCTTTGAATCTTCTTTATCATGCTAGGATTAGCAGGAAAAAGCAAAAAATTTCAGAATTGCACCTTGCAATGTGGAGATATTACTGTTTGTGCATTTACAATATTCATTGATTTTTGCCATTGAAAAACATCATGTTATTCATATACCAGAAATGTTTGAAGCTACTGACTGAATGAAAGGAGCTGACATCTCACTCTCTTTGAATCTTCTTTATCATGCTAGGATTAGCAGGAAAAAGCAAAAAATTTCAGAATTGCACCTTGCAATGTGGAGATATTACTGTTTGTGCATTTACAATATTCATTGATTTTTGCCATTGAAAAACGTCCCGAAATGTTTGAAGCTACTGACTGAATGAAAGGAGCTGGCATCTCACTCTCTTTGAATCTTCTTTATCATGCTAGGATTAGCAGGAAAAAGCAAAAAAATTCAGAATTACACCTTGCAATGTGGAGATATTACTGTTTGTGCATTTACAATATTCATTGATTTTTGCCATTGAAAAACATGTTTTTCATATACCAGCAATGTTTGAAGCTACTGACTGAATGAAAGGAGCTGGCATCTCACTCTCTTTGAATCTTCTTTATCATGCTAGGATTAGCAGGAAAAAGCAAAAAATTTCAGAATTGCACCTTGCAATGTGGAGATATTACTGTTTGTGCATTTACAATATTCATTGATTTTTGCCATTGAAAAACGTCCCGAAATGTTTGAAGCTACTGACTGAATGAAAGGAGCTGTCATCTCACTCTCTTTGAATCTTCTTTATCATGCTAGGATTAGCAGGAAAAAGCAAAAAATTTCAGAATTGCACCTTGCAATGTGGAGATATTACTGTTTGTGCATTTACAATATTCAATGATTTTTGCCATTGAAAAACATCCAGAAATGTTTGAAGCTACTGACTGAATGAAAGGAGCTGGCATCTCACTCTCTTTGAATCTTCTTTATCATGCTAGGATTAGCAGGAAAAAGCAAAAAATTTCAGAATTGCACCTTGCAATGTGGAGATATTACTGATTGTGCATTTACAATATTCATTGATTTTTGCCATTGAAAAACATGTTTTTCATATACCAGAAATGTTTGAAGCTACTGACTGAATGAAAGGAGCTGGCATCTCACTCTCTTTGAATCTTCTTTATCATGCTAGGATTAGCAGGAAAAAGCAAAAAATTTCAGAATTGCACCTTGCAATGTGGAGATATTACTGTTTGTGCATTTACAATATTCATTGATTTTTGCCATTGAAAAACGTCCAGAAATGTTTGAAGCTACTGACTGAATGAAAGGAGCTGGCATCTCACTCTCTTTGAATCTTCTTTATCATGCTAGGATTAGCAGGAAAAAGCAAAAAATTTCAGAATTGCACCTTGCAATGTGGAGATATTACTGTTTGTGCATTTACAATATTCATTGATTTTTGCCATTGAAAAACATGTTTTTCATATACCAGAAATGTTTGAAGCTACTGACTGAATGAAAGGAGCTGGCATCTCACTCTCTTTGAATCTTCTTTATCATGCTAGGATTAACAGGAAAAAGCAAAAAATTTCAGAATTGCACCTTGCAATGTGGAGATATTACTGTTTGTGCATTTACAATATTCATTGATTTTTGCCATTGAAAAACGTCCAGAAATGTTTGAAGCTACTGACTGAATGAATGGAGCTGGCATCTCACTCTCTTTGAATCTTCTTTATCATGCTAGGATTAGCAGGAAAAAGCAAAAAATTTCAGAATTGCACCTTGCAATGTGGAGATATTACTGTTTGTGCATTTACAATATTCATTGATTTTTGCCATTGAAAAACATGTTTTTCATATACCAGAAATGTTTGAAGCTACTGACTGAATGAACGGAGCTGGCATCTCACTCTCTTTGAATCTTCTTTATCATGCTAGGATTAACAGGAAAAAGCAAAAAATTTCAGAATTGCACCTTGCAATGTGGAGATATTACTGTTTGTGCATTTACAATATTCATTGATTTTTGCCATTGAAAAACGTCCAGAAATGTTTGAAGCTACTGACTGAATGAAAGGAGCTGGCATCTCACTCTCTTTGAATCTTCTTTATCATGCTAGGATTAGCAGGAAAAAGCAAAAAATTTCAGAATTGAACCTTGCAATGTGGAGATATTACTGTTTGTGCATTTACAATATTCATTGATTTTTGCCATTGAAAAACGTCCCGAAATGTTTGAAGCTACTGACTGAATGAAAGGAGCTGGCATCTCACTCTCTTTGAATCTTCTTTATCATGCTAGGATTAGCAGGAAAAAGCAAAAAAATTCAGAATTGCACCTTGCAATGTGGAGATATTACTGTTTGTGCATTTACAATATTCATTGATTTTTGCCATTGAAAAACATGTTTTTCATATACCAGCAATGTTTGAAGCTACTGACTGAATGAAAGGAGCTGGCATCTCACTCTCTTTGAATGTTCTTTATCATGCTAGGATTAGCAGGAAAAAGCAAAAAGTTTCAGAATTGCACCTTGCAATGTGGAGATATTACTGTTTGTGCATTTACAATATTCATTGATTTTTGCCATTGAAAAACGTCCCGAAATGTTTGAAGCTACTGACTGAATGAAAGGAGCTGGCATCTCACTCTCTTTGAATCTTCTTTATCATGCTAGGATTAGCAGGAAAAAGCAAAAAATTTCAGAATTGCACCTTGCAATGTGGAGATATTACTGTTTGTGCATTTACAATATTCATTGATTTTTGCCATTGAAAAACGTCCAGAAATGTTTGAAGCTACTGACTGAATGAAAGGAGCTGGCATCTCACTCTCTTTGAATCTTCTTTATCATGCTAGGATTAGCAGTAAAAAGCAAAAAATTTCAGAATTGCACCTTGCAATGTGGAGATATTACTGTTTGTGCATTTACAATATTCATTGATTTTTGCCATTGAAAAACATGTTTTTCATATACCAGAAATGTTTGAAGCTACTGACTGAATGAAAGGAGCTGGCATCTCACTCTCTTTGAATCTTCTTTATCATGCTAGGATTAGCAGGAAAAAGCAAAAAAATTCAGAATTGCACCTTGCAATGTGGAGATATTACTGTTTGTGCATTTACAATATTCATTGATTTTTGCCATTGAAAAACATGTTTTTCATATACAAGCAATGTTTGAAGCTACTGACTGAATGAAAGGAGCTGGCATCTCACTCTCTTTGAATCTTCTTTATCATGCTAGGATTAGCAGGAAAAAGCAAAAAATTTCAGAATTGCACCTTGCAATGTGGAGATATTACTGTTTGTGCATTTACAATATTCATTGATTTTTGCCACTGAAAAACGTCCAGAAATGTTTGAAGCTACTGACTCAATGAAAGGAGCTGGCATCTCACTCTCTTTGAATCTTCTTTATCATGCTAGGATTAGCAGGAAAAAGCAAAAAATTTCAGAATTGCACCTTGCAATGTGGAGATATTACTGTTTGTGCATTTACAATATTCATTGATTTTTGCCATTGAAAAACATCATGTTATTCATATACCAGAAATGTTTGAAGCTACTGACTGAATGAAAGGAGCTGACATCTCACTCTCTTTGAATCTTCTTTATCATGCTAGGATTAGCAGGAAAAAGCAAAAAATTTCAGAATTGCACCTTGCAATGTGGAGATATTACTGTTTGTGCATTTACAATATTCATTGATTTTTGCCATTGAAAAATGTCCCGAAATGTTTGAAGCTACTGACTGAATGAAAGGAGCTGGCATCTCACTCTCTTTGAATCTTCTTTATCATGCTAGGATTAGCAGGAAAAAGCAAAAAATTTCAGAATTGCACCTTGCAATGTGGAGATATTACTGTTTGTACATTTACAATATTCATTGATTTTTGCCATTGAAAAACGTCCAGAAATGTTTGAAGCTACTGACTGAATGAAAGGAGCTGGCATCTCACTCTCTTTGAATCTTCTTTATCATGCTAGGATTAGCAGGAAAAAGCAAAAAATTTCAGAATTGCACCTTGCAATGTGGAGATATTACTGTTTGTGCATTTACAATATTCATTGATTTTTGCCATTGAAAAACATGTTTTTCATATACCAGAAATGTTTGAAGCTACTGACTGAATGAAAGGAGCTGGCATCTCACTCTCTTTGAATCTTCTTTATCATGCTAGGATTAGCAGGAAAAAGCAAAAAAATTCAGAATTGCACCTTGCAATGTGGAGATATTACTGTTTGTGCATTTACAATATTCATTGATTTTTGCCATTGAAAAACATGTTTTTCATATACAAGCAATGTTTGAAGCTACTGACTGAATGAAAGGAGCTGGCATCTCACTCTCTTTGAATCTTCTTTATCATGCTAGGATTAGCAGGAAAAAGCAAAAAATTTCAGAATTGCACCTTGCAATGTGGAGATATTACTGTTTGTGCATTTACAATATTCATTGATTTTTGCCACTGAAAAACGTCCAGAAATGTTTGAAGCTACTGACTCAATGAAAGGAGCTGGCATCTCACTCTCTTTGAATCTTCTTTATCATGCTAGGATTAGCAGGAAAAAGCAAAAAATTTCAGAATTGCACCTTGCAATGTGGAGATATTACTGTTTGTGCATTTACAATATTCATTGATTTTTGCCATTGAAAAACATCATGTTATTCATATACCAGAAATGTTTGAAGCTACTGACTGAATGAAAGGAGCTGACATCTCACTCTCTTTGAATCTTCTTTATCATGCTAGGATTAGCAGGAAAAAGCAAAAAATTTCAGAATTGCACCTTGCAATGTGGAGATATTACTGTTTGTGCATTTACAATATTCATTGATTTTTGCCATTGAAAAACGTCCCGAAATGTTTGAAGCTACTGACTGAATGAAAGGAGCTGGCATCTCACTCTCTTTGAATCTTCTTTATCATGCTAGGATTAGCAGGAAAAAGCAAAAAAATTCAGAATTACACCTTGCAATGTGGAGATATTACTGTTTGTGCATTTACAATATTCATTGATTTTTGCCATTGAAAAACATGTTTTTCATATACCAGCAATGTTTGAAGCTACTGACTGAATGAAAGGAGCTGGCATCTCACTCTCTTTGAATCTTCTTTATCATGCTAGGATTAGCAGGAAAAAGCAAAAAATTTCAGAATTGCACCTTGCAATGTGGAGATATTACTGTTTGTGCATTTACAATATTCATTGATTTTTGCCATTGAAAAACGTCCCGAAATGTTTGAAGCTACTGACTGAATGAAAGGAGCTGTCATCTCACTCTCTTTGAATCTTCTTTATCATGCTAGGATTAGCAGGAAAAAGCAAAAAATTTCAGAATTGCACCTTGCAATGTGGAGATATTACTGTTTGTGCATTTACAATATTCAATGATTTTTGCCATTGAAAAACATCCAGAAATGTTTGAAGCTACTGACTGAATGAAAGGAGCTGGCATCTCACTCTCTTTGAATCTTCTTTATCATGCTAGGATTAGCAGGAAAAAGCAAAAAATTTCAGAATTGCACCTTGCAATGTGGAGATATTACTGATTGTGCATTTACAATATTCATTGATTTTTGCCATTGAAAAACATGTTTTTCATATACCAGAAATGTTTGAAGCTACTGACTGAATGAAAGGAGCTGGCATCTCACTCTCTTTGAATCTTCTTTATCATGCTAGGATTAGCAGGAAAAAGCAAAAAATTTCAGAATTGCACCTTGCAATGTGGAGATATTACTGTTTGTGCATTTACAATATTCATTGATTTTTGCCATTGAAAAACGTCCAGAAATGTTTGAAGCTACTGACTGAATGAAAGGAGCTGGCATCTCACTCTCTTTGAATCTTCTTTATCATGCTAGGATTAGCAGGAAAAAGCAAAAAATTTCAGAATTGCACCTTGCAATGTGGAGATATTACTGTTTGTGCATTTACAATATTCATTGATTTTTGCCATTGAAAAACATGTTTTTCATATACCAGAAATGTTTGAAGCTACTGACTGAATGAAAGGAGCTGGCATCTCACTCTCTTTGAATCTACTTTATCATGCTAGGATTAACAGGAAAAAGCAAAAAATTTCAGAATTGCACCTTGCAATGTGGAGATATTACTGTTTGTGCATTTACAATATTCATTGATTTTTGCCATTGAAAAACGTCCAGAAATGTTTGAAGCTACTGACTGAATGAAAGGAGCTGGCATCTCACTCTCTTTGAATCTTCTTTATCATGCTAGGATTAGCAGGAAAAAGCAAAAAATTTCAGAATTGCACCTTGCAATGTGGAGATATTACTGTTTGTGCATTTACAATATTCATTGATTTTTGCCATTGAAAAACATGTTTTTCATATACCAGAAATGTTTGAAGCTACTGACTGAATGAACGGAGCTGGCATCTCACTCTCTTTGAATCTTCTTTATCATGCTAGGATTAACAGGAAAAAGCAAAAAATTTCAGAATTGCACCTTGCAATGTGGAGATATTACTGTTTGTGCATTTACAATATTCATTGATTTTTGCCATTGAAAAACGTCCAGAAATGTTTGAAGCTACTGACTGAATGAAAGGAGCTGGCATCTCACTCTCTTTGAATCTTCTTTATCATGCTAGGATTAGCAGGAAAAAGCAAAAAATTTCAGAATTGAACCTTGCAATGTGGAGATATTACTGTTTGTGCATTTACAATATTCATTGATTTTTGCCATTGAAAAACGTCCCGAAATGTTTGAAGCTACTGACTGAATGAAAGGAGCTGGCATCTCACTCTCTTTGAATCTTCTTTATCATGCTAGGATTAGCAGGAAAAAGCAAAAAAATTCAGAATTGCACCTTGCAATGTGGAGATATTACTGTTTGTGCATTTACAATATTCATTGATTTTTGCCATTGAAAAACATGTTTTTCATATACAAGCAATGTTTGAAGCTACTGACTGAATGAAAGGAGCTGGCATCTCACTCTCTTTGAATCTTCTTTATCATGCTAGGATTAGCAGGAAAAAGCAAAAAATTTCAGAATTGCACCTTGCAATGTGGAGATATTACTGTTTGTGCATTTACAATATTCATTGATTTTTGCCACTGAAAAACGTCCAGAAATGTTTGAAGCTACTGACTCAATGAAAGGAGCTGGCATCTCACTCTCTTTGAATCTTCTTTATCATGCTAGGATTAGCAGGAAAAAGCAAAAAATTTCAGAATTGCACCTTGCAATGTGGAGATATTACTGTTTGTGCATTTACAATATTCATTGATTTTTGCCATTGAAAAACATCATGTTATTCATATACCAGAAATGTTTGAAGCTACTGACTGAATGAAAGGAGCTGACATCTCACTCTCTTTGAATCTTCTTTATCATGCTAGGATTAGCAGGAAAAAGCAAAAAATTTCAGAATTGCACCTTGCAATGTGGAGATATTACTGTTTGTGCATTTACAATATTCATTGATTTTTGCCATTGAAAAACGTCCCGAAATGTTTGAAGCTACTGACTGAATGAAAGGAGCTGGCATCTCACTCTCTTTGAATCTTCTTTATCATGCTAGGATTAGCAGGAAAAAGCAAAAAAATTCAGAATTACACCTTGCAATGTGGAGATATTACTGTTTGTGCATTTACAATATTCATTGATTTTTGCCATTGAAAAACATGTTTTTCATATACCAGCAATGTTTGAAGCTACTGACTGAATGAAAGGAGCTGGCATCTCACTCTCTTTCAATCTTCTTTATCATGCTAGGATTAGCAGGAAAAAGCAAAAAATTTCAGAATTGCACCTTGCAATGTGGAGATATTACTGTTTGTGCATTTACAATATTCATTGATTTTTGCCATTGAAAAACGTCCCGAAATGTTTGAAGCTACTGACTGAATGAAAGGAGCTGTCATCTCACTCTCTTTGAATCTTCTTTATCATGCTAGGATTAGCAGGAAAAAGCAAAAAATTTCAGAATTGCACCTTGCAATGTGGAGATATTACTGTTTGTGCATTTACAATATTCAATGATTTTTGCCATTGAAAAACGTCCAGAAATGTTTGAAGCTACTGACTGAATGAAAGGAGCTGGCATCTCACTCTCTTTGAATCTTCTTTATCATGCTAGGATTAGCAGGAAAAAGCAAAAAATTTCAGAATTGCACCTTGCAATGTGGAGATATTACTGATTGTTCATTTACAATATTCATTGATTTTTGCCATTGAAAAACATGTTTTTCATATACCAGAAATGTTTGAAGCTACTGACTGAATGAAAGGAGCTGGCATCTCACTCTCTTTGAATCTTCTTTATCATGCTAGGATTAGCAGGAAAAAGCAAAAAAATTCAGAATTGCACCTTGCAATGTGGAGATATTACTGTTTGTGCATTTACAATATTCATTGATTTTTGCCATTGAAAAACATGTTTTTCATATACCAGCAATGTTTGAAGCTACTGACTGAATGAAAGGAGCTGGCATCTCACTCTCTTTGAATCTTCTTTATCATGCTAGGATTAGCAGGAAAAAGCAAAAAATTTCAGAATTGCACCTTGCAATGTGGAGATATTACTGTTTGTGCATTTACAATATTCATTGATTTTTGCCATTGAAAAACATGTTTTTCATATACCAGAAATGTTTGAAGCTACTGACTGAATGAAAGGAGCTGGCATCTCACTCTCTTTGAATCTTCTTTATCATGCTAGGATTAACAGGAAAAAGCAAAAAATTTCAGAATTGCACCTTGCAATGTGGAGATATTACTGTTTGTGCATTTACAATATTCATTGATTTTTGCCATTGAAAAACGTCCAGAAATGTTTGAAGCTACTGACTGAATGAAAGGAGCTGGCATCTCACTCTCTTTGAATCTTCTTTATCATGCTAGGATTAGCAGGAAAAAGCAAAAAATTTCAGAATTGCACCTTGCAATGTGGAGATATTACTGTTTGTGCATTTACAATATTCATTGATTTTTGCCATTGAAAAACATGTTTTTCATATACCAGAAATGTTTGAAGCTACTGACTGAATGAAAGGAGCTGGCATCTCACTCTCTTTGAATCTTCTTTATCATGCTAGGATTAACAGGAAAAAGCAAAAAATTTCAGAATTGCACCTTGCAATGTGGAGATATTACTGTTTGTGCATTTACAATATTCATTGATTTTTGCCATTGAAAAACGTCCAGAAATGTTTGAAGCTACTGACTGAATGAAAGGAGCTGGCATCTCACTCTCTTTGAATCTTCTTTATCATGCTAGGATTAGCAGGAAAAAGCAAAAAATTTCAGAATTGCACCTTGCAATGTGGAGATATTACTGTTTGTACATTTACAATATTCATTGATTTTTGCCATTGAAAAAGTCCAGAAATGTTTGAAGCTACTGACTGAATGAAAGGAGCTGGCATCTCACTCTCTTTGAATCTTCTTTATCATGCTAGGATTAGCAGGAAAAAGCAAAAAATTTCAGAATTGCACCTTGCAATGTGGAGATATTACTGTTTGTGCATTTACAATATTCATTGATTTTTGCCATTGAAAAACATGTTTTTCATATACCAGAAATGTTTGAAGCTACTGACTGAATGAAAGGAGCTGGCATCTCACTCTCTTTGAATCTACTTTATCATGCTAGGATTAACAGGAAAAAGCAAAAAATTTCAGAATTGCACCTTGCAATGTGGAGATATTACTGTTTGTGCATTTACAATATTCATTGATTTTTGCCATTGAAAAACGTCCAGAAATGTTTGAAGCTACTGACTGAATGAAAGGAGCTGGCATCTCACTCTCTTTGAATCTTCTTTATCATGCTAGGATTAGCAGGAAAAAGCAAAAAATTTCAGAATTGCACCTTGCAATGTGGAGATATTACTGTTTGTGCATTTACAATATTCATTGATTTTTGCCATTGAAAAACATGTTTTTCATATACCAGAAATGTTTGAAGCTACTGACTGAATGAACGGAGCTGGCATCTCACTCTCTTTGAATCTTCTTTATCATGCTAGGATTAACAGGAAAAAGCAAAAAATTTCAGAATTGCACCTTGCAATGTGGAGATATTACTGTTTGTGCATTTACAATATTCATTGATTTTTGCCATTGAAAAACGTCCAGAAATGTTTGAAGCTACTGACTGAATGAAAGGAGCTGGAATCTCACTCTCTTTGAATCTTCTTTATCATGCTAGGATTAGCAGGAAAAAGCAAAAAATTTCAGAATTGAACCTTGCAATGTGGAGATATTACTGTTTGTGCATTTACAATATTCATTGATTTTTGCCATTGAAAAACGTCCCGAAATGTTTGAAGCTACTGACTGAATGAAAGGAGCTGGCATCTCACTCTCTTTGAATCTTCTTTATCATGCTAGGATTAGCAGGAAAAAGCAAAAAAATTCAGAATTGCACCTTGCAATGTGGAGATATTACTGTTTGTGCATTTACAATATTCATTGATTTTTGCCATTGAAAAACATGTTTTTCATATACAAGCAATGTTTGAAGCTACTGACTGAATGAAAGGAGCTGGCATCTCACTCTCTTTGAATCTTGTTTATCATGCTAGGATTAGCAGGAAAAAGCAAAAAATTTCAGAATTGCACCTTGCAATGTGGAGATATTACTGTTTGTGCATTTACAATATTCATTGATTTTTGCCACTGAAAAACGTCCAGAAATGTTTGAAGCTACTGACTCAATGAAAGGAGCTGGCATCTCACTCTCTTTGAATCTTCTTTATCATGCTAGGATTAGCAGGAAAAAGCAAAAAATTTCAGAATTGCACCTTGCAATGTGGAGATATTACTGTTTGTGCATTTACAATATTCATTGATTTTTGCCATTGAAAAACATCATGTTATTCATATACCAGAAATGTTTGAAGCTACTGACTGAATGAAAGGAGCTGACATCTCACTCTCTTTGAATCTTCTTTATCATGCTAGGATTAGCAGGAAAAAGCAAAAAATTTCAGAATTGCACCTTGCAATGTGGAGATATTACTGTTTGTGCATTTACAATATTCATTGATTTTTGCCATTGAAAAACGTCCCGAAATGTTTGAAGCTACTGACTGAATGAAAGGAGCTGGCATCTCACTCTCTTTGAATCTTCTTTATCATGCTAGGATTAGCAGGAAAAAGCAAAAAAATTCAGAATTACACCTTGCAATGTGGAGATATTACTGTTTGTGCATTTACAATATTCATTGATTTTTGCCATTGAAAAACATGTTTTTCATATACCAGCAATGTTTGAAGCTACTGACTGAATGAAAGGAGCTGGCATCTCACTCTCTTTCAATCTTCTTTATCATGCTAGGATTAGCAGGAAAAAGCAAAAAATTTCAGAATTGCACCTTGCAATGTGGAGATATTACTGTTTGTGCATTTACAATATTCATTGATTTTTGCCATTGAAAAACGTCCCGAAATGTTTGAAGCTACTGACTGAATGAAAGGAGCTGTCATCTCACTCTCTTTGAATCTTCTTTATCATGCTAGGATTAGCAGGAAAAAGCAAAAAATTTCAGAATTGCACCTTGCAATGTGGAGATATTACTGTTTGTGCATTTACAATATTCAATGATTTTTGCCATTGAAAAACGTCCAGAAATGTTTGAAGCTACTGACTGAATGAAAGGAGCTGGCATCTCACTCTCTTTGAATCTTCTTTATCATGCTAGGATTAGCAGGAAAAAGCAAAAAATTTCAGAATTGCACCTTGCAATGTGGAGATATTACTGATTGTTCATTTACAATATTCATTGATTTTTGCCATTGAAAAACATGTTTTTCATATACCAGAAATGTTTGAAGCTACTGACTGAATGAAAGGAGCTGGCATCTCACTCTCTTTGAATCTTCTTTATCATGCTAGGATTAGCAGGAAAAAGCAAAAAAATTCAGAATTGCACCTTGCAATGTGGAGATATTACTGTTTGTGCATTTACAATATTCATTGATTTTTGCCATTGAAAAACATGTTTTTCATATACCAGCAATGTTTGAAGCTACTGACTGAATGAAAGGAGCTGGCATCTCACTCTCTTTGAATCTTCTTTATCATGCTAGGATTAGCAGGAAAAAGCAAAAAATTTCAGAATTGCACCTTGCAATGTGGAGATATTACTGTTTGTGCATTTACAATATTCATTGATTTTTGCCATTGAAAAACATGTTTTTCATATACCAGAAATGTTTGAAGCTACTGACTGAATGAAAGGAGCTGGCATCTCACTCTCTTTGAATCTTCTTTATCATGCTAGGATTAACAGGAAAAAGCAAAAAATTTCAGAATTGCACCTTGCAATGTGGAGATATTACTGTTTGTGCATTTACAATATTCATTGATTTTTGCCATTGAAAAACGTCCAGAAATGTTTGAAGCTACTGACTGAATGAAAGGAGCTGGCATCTCACTCTCTTTGAATCTTCTTTATCATGCTAGGATTAGCAGGAAAAAGCAAAAAATTTCAGAATTGCACCTTGCAATGTGGAGATATTACTGTTTGTGCATTTACAATATTCATTGATTTTTGCCATTGAAAAACATGTTTTTCATATACCAGAAATGTTTGAAGCTACTGACTGAATGAAAGGAGCTGGCATCTCACTCTCTTTGAATCTTCTTTATCATGCTAGGATTAACAGGAAAAAGCAAAAAATTTCAGAATTGCACCTTGCAATGTGGAGATATTACTGTTTGTGCATTTACAATATTCATTGATTTTTGCCATTGAAAAACGTCCAGAAATGTTTGAAGCTACTGACTGAATGAAAGGAGCTGGCATCTCACTCTCTTTGAATCTTCTTTATCATGCTAGGATTAGCAGGAAAAAGCAAAAAATTTCAGAATTGCACCTTGCAATGTGGAGATATTACTGTTTGTACATTTACAATATTCATTGATTTTTGCCATTGAAAAAGTCCAGAAATGTTTGAAGCTACTGACTGAATGAAAGGAGCTGGCATCTCACTCTCTTTGAATCTTCTTTATCATGCTAGGATTAGCAGGAAAAAGCAAAAAATTTCAGAATTGCACCTTGCAATGTGGAGATATTACTGTTTGTGCATTTACAATATTCATTGATTTTTGCCATTGAAAAACATGTTTTTCATATACCAGAAATGTTTGAAGCTACTGACTGAATGAAAGGAGCTGGCATCTCACTCTCTTTGAATCTTCTTTATCATGCTAGGATTAGCAGGAAAAAGCAAAAAAATTCAGAATTGCACCTTGCAATGTGGAGATATTACTGTTTGTGCATTTACAATATTCATTGATTTTTGCCATTGAAAAACATGTTTTTCATATACAAGCAATGTTTGAAGCTACTGACTGAATGAAAGGAGCTGGCATCTCACTCTCTTTGAATCTTCTTTATCATGCTAGGATTAGCAGGAAAAAGCAAAAAATTTCAGAATTGCACCTTGCAATGTGGAGATATTACTGTTTGTGCATTTACAATATTCATTGATTTTTGCCACTGAAAAACGTCCAGAAATGTTTGAAGCTACTGACTCAATGAAAGGAGCTGGCATCTCACTCTCTTTGAATCTTCTTTATCATGCTAGGATTAGCAGGAAAAAGCAAAAAATTTCAGAATTGCACCTTGCAATGTGGAGATATTACTGTTTGTGCATTTACAATATTCATTGATTTTTGCCATTGAAAAACATCATGTTATTCATATACCAGAAATGTTTGAAGCTACTGACTGAATGAAAGGAGCTGACATCTCACTCTCTTTGAATCTTCTTTATCATGCTAGGATTAGCAGGAAAAAGCAAAAAATTTCAGAATTGCACCTTGCAATGTGGAGATATTACTGTTTGTGCATTTACAATATTCGTTGATTTTTGCCATTGAAAAACGTCCCGAAATGTTTGAAGCTACTGACTGAATGAAAGGAGCTGGCATCTCACTCTCTTTGAATCTTCTTTATCATGCTAGGATTAGCAGGAAAAAGCAAAAAAATTCAGAATTACACCTTGCAATGTGGAGATATTACTGTTTGTGCATTTACAATATTCATTGATTTTTGCCATTGAAAAACATGTTTTTCATATACCAGCAATGTTTGAAGCTACTGACTGAATGAAAGTAGCTGGCATCTCACTCTCTTTGAATCTTCTTTATCATGCTAGGATTAGCAGGAAAAAGCAAAAAATTTCAGAATTGCACCTTGCAATGTGGAGATATTACTGTTTGTGCATTTACAATATTCATTGATTTTTGCCATTGAAAAACGTCCCGAAATGTTTGAAGCTACTGACTGAATGAAAGGAGCTGTCATCTCACTCTCTTTGAATCTTCTTTATCATGCTAGGATTAGCAGGAAAAAGCAAAAAATTTCAGAATTGCACCTTGCAATGTGGAGATATTACTGTTTGTGCATTTACAATATTCAATGATTTTTGCCATTGAAAAACATCCAGAAATGTTTGAAGCTACTGACTGAATGAAAGGAGCTGGCATCTCACTCTCTTTGAATCTTCTTTATCATGCTAGGATTAGCAGGAAAAAGCAAAAAATTTCAGAATTGCACCTTGCAATGTGGAGATATTACTGATTGTGCATTTACAATATTCATTGATTTTTGCCATTGAAAAACATGTTTTTCATATACCAGAAATGTTTGAAGCTACTGACTGAATGAAAGGAGCTGGCATCTCACTCTCTTTGAATCTTCTTTATCATGCTAGGATTAGCAGGAAAAAGCAAAAAATTTCAGAATTGCACCTTGCAATGTGGAGATATTACTGTTTGTGCATTTACAATATTCATTGATTTTTGCCATTGAAAAACGTCCAGAAATGTTTGAAGCTACTGACTGAATGAAAGGAGCTGGCATCTCACTCTCTTTGAATCTTCTTTATCATGCTAGGATTAGCAGGAAAAAGCAAAAAATTTCAGAATTGCACCTTGCAATGTGGAGATATTACTGTTTGTGCATTTACAATATTCATTGATTTTTGCCATTGAAAAACATGTTTTTCATATACCAGAAATGTTTGAAGCTACTGACTGAATGAAAGG
Source organism: Phyllobates terribilis (assembly GCF_046119375.1). Lineage (NCBI taxonomy): Eukaryota > Metazoa > Chordata > Amphibia > Anura > Dendrobatidae > Phyllobates > Phyllobates terribilis. The sequence goes on along the minus strand of NW_027363115.1, from coordinate 571,327 downwards.
AGCTGGCATCTCACTCTCTTTGAATCTTCTTTGTCATGCTAGGATTAACAGGAAAAAGCAAAAAATTTCAGAATTGCACCTTGCAATGTGGAGATATTACTGTTTGTGCATTTACAATATTCATTGATTTTTGCCATTGAAAAACGTCCAGAAATGTTTGAAGCTACTGACTGAATGAAAGGAGCTGGCATCTCACTCTCTTTGAATCTTCTTTATCATGCTAGGATTAGCAGGAAAAAGCAAAAAATTTCAGAATTGCACCTTGCAATGTGGAGATATTACTGTTTGTGCATTTACAATATTCATTGATTTTTGCCATTGAAAAACATGTTTTTCATATACCAGAAATGTTTGAAGCTACTGACTGAATGAACGGAGCTGGCATCTCACTCTCTTTGAATCTTCTTTATCATGCTAGGATTAACAGGAAAAAGCAAAAAATTTCAGAATTGCACCTTGCAATGTGGAGATATTACTGTTTGTGCATTTACAATATTCATTGATTTTTGCCATTGAAAAACGTCCAGAAATGTTTGAAGCTACTGACTGAATGAAAGGAGCTGGCATCTCACTCTCTTTGAATCTTCTTTATCATGCTAGGATTAGCAGGAAAAAGCAAAAAATTTCAGAATTGAACCTTGCAATGTGGAGATATTACTGTTTGTGCATTTACAATATTCATTGATTTTTGCCATTGAAAAACGTCCCGAAATGTTTGAAGCTACTGACTGAATGAAAGGAGCTGGCATCTCACTCTCTTTGAATCTTCTTTATCATGCTAGGATTAGCAGGAAAAAGCAAAAAAATTCAGAATTGCACCTTGCAATGTGGAGATATTACTGTTTGTGCAATTACAATATTCATTGATTTTTGCCATTGAAAAACATGTTTTTCATATACCAGCAATGTTTGAAGCTACTGACTGAATGAAAGGAGCTGGCATCTCACTCTCTTTGAATCTTCTTTATCATGCTAGGATTAGCAGGAAAAAGCAAAAAATTTCAGAATTGCACCTTGCAATGTGGAGATATTACTGTTTGTGCATTTACAATATTCATTGATTTTTGCCATTGAAAAACGTCCCGAAATGTTTGAAGCTACTGACTGAATGAAAGGAGCTGTCATCTCACTCTCTTTGAATCTTCTTTATCATGCTAGGATTAGCAGGAAAAAGCAAAAAATTTCAGAATTGCACCTTGCAATGTGGAGATATTACTGTTTGTGCATTTACAATATTCAATGATTTTTGCCATTGAAAAACATCCAGAAATGTTTGAAGCTACTGACTGAATGAAAGGAGCTGGCATCTCACTCTCTTTGAATCTTCTTTATCATGCTAGGATTAGCAGGAAAAAGCAAAAAATTTCAGAATTGCACCTTGCAATGTGGAGATATTACTGATTGTGCATTTACAATATTCATTGATTTTTGCCATTGAAAAACATGTTTTTCATATACCAGAAATGTTTGAAGCTACTGACTGAATGAAAGGAGCTGGCATCTCACTCTCTTTGAATCTTCTTTATCATGCTAGGATTAGCAGGAAAAAGCAAAAAATTTCAGAATTGCACCTTGCAATGTGGAGATATTACTGTTTGTGCATTTACAATATTCATTGATTTTTGCCATTGAAAAACGTCCAGAAATGTTTGAAGCTACTGACTGAATGAAAGGAGCTGGCATCTCACTCTCTTTGAATCTTCTTTATCATGCTAGGATTAGCAGGAAAAAGCAAAAAATTTCAGAATTGCACCTTGCAATGTGGAGATATTACTGTTTGTGCATTTACAATATTCATTGATTTTTGCCATTGAAAAACATGTTTTTCATATACCAGAAATGTTTGAAGCTACTGACTGAATGAAAGGAGCTGGCATCTCACTCTCTTTGAATCTTCTTTATCATGCTAGGATTAACAGGAAAAAGCAAAAAATTTCAGAATTGCACCTTGCAATGTGGAGATATTACTGTTTGTGCATTTACAATATTCATTGATTTTTGCCATTGAAAAACGTCCAGAAATGTTTGAAGCTACTGACTGAATGAAAGGAGCTGGCATCTCACTCTCTTTGAATCTTCTTTATCATGCTAGGATTAGCAGGAAAAAGCAAAAAATTTCAGAATTGCACCTTGCAATGTGGAGATATTACTGTTTGTGCATTTACAATATTCATTGATTTTTGCCATTGAAAAACATGTTTTTCATATACCAGAAATGTTTGAAGCTACTGACTGAATGAACGGAGCTGGCATCTCACTCTCTTTGAATCTTCTTTATCATGCTAGTATTAACAGGAAAAAGCAAAAAATTTCAGAATTGCACCTTGCAATGTGGAGATATTACTGTTTGTGCATTTACAATATTCATTGATTTTTGCCATTGAAAAACGTCCAGAAATGTTTGAAGCTACTGACTGAATGAAAGGAGCTGGCATCTCACTCTCTTTGAATCTTCTTTATCATGCTAGGATTAGCAGGAAAAAGCAAAAAATTTCAGAATTGAACCTTGCAATGTGGAGATATTACTGTTTGTGCATTTACAATATTCATTGATTTTTGCCATTGAAAAACGTCCCGAAATGTTTGAAGCTACTGACTGAATGAAAGGAGCTGGCATCTCACTCTCTTTGAATCTTCTTTATCATGCTAGGATTAGCAGGAAAAAGCAAAAAAATTCAGAATTGCACCTTGCAATGTGGAGATATTACTGTTTGTGCAATTACAATATTCATTGATTTTTGCCATTGAAAAACATGTTTTTCATATACCAGCAATGTTTGAAGCTACTGACTGAATGAAAGGAGCTGGCATCTCACTCTCTTTGAATCTTCTTTATCATGCTAGGATTAGCAGGAAAAAGCAAAAAATTTCAGAATTGCACCTTGCAATGTGGAGATATTACTGTTTGTGCATTTACAATATTCATTGATTTTTGCCATTGAAAAACGTCCCGAAATGTTTGAAGCTACTGACTGAATGAAAGGAGCTGGCATCTCACTCTCTTTGAATCTTCTTTATCATGCTAGGATTAGCAGGAAAAAGCAAAAAATTTCAGAATTGCACCTTGCAATGTGGAGATATTACTGTTTGTGCATTTACAATATTCATTGATTTTTGCCATTGAAAAACGTCCAGAAATGTTTGAAGCTACTGACTGAATGAAAGGAGCTGGCATCTCACTCTCTTTGAATCTTCTTTATCATGCTAGGATTAGCAGGAAAAAGCAAAAAAATTCAGAATTACACCTTGCAATGTGGAGATATTACTGTTTGTGCATTTACAATATTCATTGATTTTTGCCATTGAAAAACATGTTTTTCATATACCAGCAATGTTTGAAGCTACTGACTGAATGAAAGTAGCTGGCATCTCACTCTCTTTGAATCTTCTTTATCATGCTAGGATTAGCAGGAAAAAGCAAAAAATTTCAGAATTGCACCTTGCAATGTGGAGATATTACTGTTTGTGCATTTACAATATTCATTGATTTTTGCCATTGAAAAACGTCCCGAAATGTTTGAAGCTACTGACTGAATGAAAGGAGCTGTCATCTCACTCTCTTTGAATCTTCTTTATCATGCTAGGATTAGCAGGAAAAAGCAAAAAATTTCAGAATTGCACCTTGCAATGTGGAGATATTACTGTTTGTGCATTTACAATATTCAATGATTTTTGCCATTGAAAAACATCCAGAAATGTTTGAAGCTACTGACTGAATGAAAGGAGCTGGCATCTCACTCTCTTTGAATCTTCTTTATCATGCTAGGATTAGCAGGAAAAAGCAAAAAATTTCAGAATTGCACCTTGCAATGTGGAGATATTACTGATTGTGCATTTACAATATTCATTGATTTTTGCCATTGAAAAACATGTTTTTCATATACCAGAAATGTTTGAAGCTACTGACTGAATGAAAGGAGCTGGCATCTCACTCTCTTTGAATCTTCTTTATCATGCTAGGATTAGCAGGAAAAAGCAAAAAATTTCAGAATTGCACCTTGCAATGTGGAGATATTACTGTTTGTGCATTTACAATATTCATTGATTTTTGCCATTGAAAAACGTCCAGAAATGTTTGAAGCTACTGACTGAATGAAAGGAGCTGGCATCTCACTCTCTTTGAATCTTCTTTATCATGCTAGGATTAGCAGTAAAAAGCAAAAAATTTCAGAATTGCACCTTGCAATGTGGAGATATTACTGTTTGTGCATTTACAATATTCATTGATTTTTGCCATTGAAAAACATGTTTTTCATATACCAGAAATGTTTGAAGCTACTGACTGAATGAAAGGAGCTGGCATCTCACTCTCTTTGAATCTTCTTTATCATGCTAGGATTAGCAGGAAAAAGCAAAAAAATTCAGAATTGCACCTTGCAATGTGGAGATATTACTGTTTGTGCATTTACAATATTCATTGATTTTTGCCATTGAAAAACATGTTTTTCATATACAAGCAATGTTTGAAGCTACTGACTGAATGAAAGGAGCTGGCATCTCACTCTCTTTGAATCTTCTTTATCATGCTAGGATTAGCAGGAAAAAGCAAAAAATTTCAGAATTGCACCTTGCAATGTGGAGATATTACTGTTTGTGCATTTACAATATTCATTGATTTTTGCCACTGAAAAACGTCCAGAAATGTTTGAAGCTACTGACTCAATGAAAGGAGCTGGCATCTCACTCTCTTTGAATCTTCTTTATCATGCTAGGATTAGCAGGAAAAAGCAAAAAATTTCAGAATTGCACCTTGCAATGTGGAGATATTACTGTTTGTGCATTTACAATATTCATTGATTTTTGCCATTGAAAAACATCATGTTATTCATATACCAGAAATGTTTGAAGCTACTGACTGAATGAAAGGAGCTGACATCTCACTCTCTTTGAATCTTCTTTATCATGCTAGGATTAGCAGGAAAAAGCAAAAAATTTCAGAATTGCACCTTGCAATGTGGAGATATTACTGTTTGTGCATTTACAATATTCATTGATTTTTGCCATTGAAAAACGTCCCGAAATGTTTGAAGCTACTGACTGAATGAAAGGAGCTGGCATCTCACTCTCTTTGAATCTTCTTTATCATGCTAGGATTAGCAGGAAAAAGCAAAAAAATTCAGAATTACACCTTGCAATGTGGAGATATTACTGTTTGTGCATTTACAATATTCATTGATTTTTGCCATTGAAAAACATGTTTTTCATATACCAGCAATGTTTGAAGCTACTGACTGAATGAAAGGAGCTGGCATCTCACTCTCTTTGAATCTTCTTTATCATGCTAGGATTAGCAGGAAAAAGCAAAAAATTTCAGAATTGCACCTTGCAATGTGGAGATATTACTGTTTGTGCATTTACAATATTCATTGATTTTTGCCATTGAAAAACGTCCCGAAATGTTTGAAGCTACTGACTGAATGAAAGGAGCTGTCATCTCACTCTCTTTGAATCTTCTTTATCATGCTAGGATTAGCAGGAAAAAGCAAAAAATTTCAGAATTGCACCTTGCAATGTGGAGATATTACTGTTTGTGCATTTACAATATTCAATGATTTTTGCCATTGAAAAACATCCAGAAATGTTTGAAGCTACTGACTGAATGAAAAGAGCTGGCATCTCACTCTCTTTGAATCTTCTTTATCATGCTAGGATTAGCAGGAAAAAGCAAAAAATTTCAGAATTGCACCTTGCAATGTGGAGATATTACTGATTGTGCATTTACAATATTCATTGATTTTTGCCATTGAAAAACATGTTTTTCATATACCAGAAATGTTTGAAGCTACTGACTGAATGAAAGGAGCTGGCATCTCACTCTCTTTGAATCTTCTTTATCATGCTAGGATTAGCAGGAAAAAGCAAAAAATTTCAGAATTGCACCTTGCAATGTGGAGATATTACTGTTTGTGCATTTACAATATTCATTGATTTTTGCCATTGAAAAACGTCCAGAAATGTTTGAAGCTACTGACTGAATGAAAGGAGCTGGCATCTCACTCTCTTTGAATCTTCTTTATCATGCTAGGATTAGCAGGAAAAAGCAAAAAATTTCAGAATTGCACCTTGCAATGTGGAGATATTACTGTTTGTGCATTTACAATATTCATTGATTTTTGCCATTGAAAAACATGTTTTTCATATACCAGAAATGTTTGAAGCTACTGACTGAATGAAAGGAGCTGGCATCTCACTCTCTTTGAATCTTCTTTATCATGCTAGGATTAACAGGAAAAAGCAAAAAATTTCAGAATTGCACCTTGCAATGTGGAGATATTACTGTTTGTGCATTTACAATATTCATTGATTTTTGCCATTGAAAAACGTCCAGAAATGTTTGAAGCTACTGACTGAATGAAAGGAGCTGGCATCTCACTCTCTTTGAATCTTCTTTATCATGCTAGGATTAGCAGGAAAAAGCAAAAAATTTCAGAATTGCACCTTGCAATGTGGAGATATTACTGTTTGTGCATTTACAATATTCATTGATTTTTGCCATTGAAAAACATGTTTTTCATATACCAGAAATGTTTGAAGCTACTGACTGAATGAACGGAGCTGGCATCTCACTCTCTTTGAATCTTCTTTATCATGCTAGGATTAACAGGAAAAAGCAAAAAATTTCAGAATTGCACCTTGCAATGTGGAGATATTACTGTTTGTGCATTTACAATATTCATTGATTTTTGCCATTGAAAAACGTCCAGAAATGTTTGAAGCTACTGACTGAATGAAAGGAGCTGGCATCTCACTCTCTTTGAATCTTCTTTATCATGCTAGGATTAGCAGGAAAAAGCAAAAAATTTCAGAATTGAACCTTGCAATGTGGAGATATTACTGTTTGTGCATTTACAATATTCATTGATTTTTGCCATTGAAAAACGTCCCGAAATGTTTGAAGCTACTGACTGAATGAAAGGAGCTGGCATCTCACTCTCTTTGAATCTTCTTTATCATGCTAGGATTAGCAGGAAAAAGCAAAAAAATTCAGAATTGCACCTTGCAATGTGGAGATATTACTGTTTGTGCATTTACAATATTCATTGATTTTTGCCATTGAAAAACATGTTTTTCATATACCAGCAATGTTTGAAGCTACTGACTGAATGAAAGGAGCTGGCATCTCACTCTCTTTGAATCTTCTTTATCATGCTAGGATTAGCAGGAAAAAGCAAAAAATTTCAGAATTGCACCTTGCAATGTGGAGATATTACTGTTTGTGCATTTACAATATTCATTGATTTTTGCCATTGAAAAACGTCCCGAAATGTTTGAAGCTACTGACTGAATGAAAGGAGCTGGCATCTCACTCTCTTTGAATCTTCTTTATCATGCTAGGATTAGCAGGAAAAAGCAAAAAATTTCAGAATTGCACCTTGCAATGTGGAGATATTACTGTTTGTGCATTTACAATATTCATTGATTTTTGCCATTGAAAAACGTCCAGAAATGTTTGAAGCTACTGACTGAATGAAAGGAGCTGGCATCTCACTCTCTTTGAATCTTCTTTATCATGCTAGGATTAGCAGTAAAAAGCAAAAAATTTCAGAATTGCACCTTGCAATGTGGAGATATTACTGTTTGTGCATTTACAATATTCATTGATTTTTGCCATTGAAAAACATGTTTTTCATATACCAGAAATGTTTGAAGCTACTGACTGAATGAAAGGAGCTGGCATCTCACTCTCTTTGAATCTTCTTTATCATGCTAGGATTAGCAGGAAAAAGCAAAAAAATTCAGAATTGCACCTTGCAATGTGGAGATATTACTGTTTGTGCATTTACAATATTCATTGATTTTTGCCATTGAAAAACATGTTTTTCATATACAAGCAATGTTTGAAGCTACTGACTGAATGAAAGGAGCTGGCATCTCACTCTCTTTGAATCTTCTTTATCATGCTAGGATTAGCAGGAAAAAGCAAAAAATTTCAGAATTGCACCTTGCAATGTGGAGATATTACTGTTTGTGCATTTACAATATTCATTGATTTTTGCCACTGAAAAACGTCCAGAAATGTTTGAAGCTACTGACTCAATGAAAGGAGCTGGCATCTCACTCTCTTTGAATCTTCTTTATCATGCTAGGATTAGCAGGAAAAAGCAAAAAATTTCAGAATTGCACCTTGCAATGTGGAGATATTACTGTTTGTGCATTTACAATATTCATTGATTTTTGCCATTGAAAAACATCATGTTATTCATATACCAGAAATGTTTGAAGCTACTGACTGAATGAAAGGAGCTGACATCTCACTCTCTTTGAATCTTCTTTATCATGCTAGGATTAGCAGGAAAAAGCAAAAAATTTCAGAATTGCACCTTGCAATGTGGAGATATTACTGTTTGTGCATTTACAATATTCATTGATTTTTGCCATTGAAAAACGTCCCGAAATGTTTGAAGCTACTGACTGAATGAAAGGAGCTGGCATCTCACTCTCTTTGAATCTTCTTTATCATGCTAGGATTAGCAGGAAAAAGCAAAAAAATTCAGAATTACACCTTGCAATGTGGAGATATTACTGTTTGTGCATTTACAATATTCATTGATTTTTGCCATTGAAAAACATGTTTTTCATATACCAGCAATGTTTGAAGCTACTGACTGAATGGAAGGAGCTGGCATCTCACTCTCTTTGAATCTTCTTTATCATGCTAGGATTAGCAGGAAAAAGCAAAAAATTTCAGAATTGCACCTTGCAATGTGGAGATATTACTGTTTGTGCATTTACAATATTCATTGATTTTTGCCATTGAAAAACGTCCCGAAATGTTTGAAGCTACTGACTGAATGAAAGGAGCTGTCATCTCACTCTCTTTGAATCTTCTTTATCATGCTAGGATTAGCAGGAAAAAGCAAAAAATTTCAGAATTGCACCTTGCAATGTGGAGATATTACTGTTTGTGCATTTACAATATTCAATGATTTTTGCCATTGAAAAACGTCCAGAAATGTTTGAAGCTACTGACTGAATGAAAGGAGCTGGCATCTCACTCTCTTTGAATCTTCTTTATCATGCTAGGATTAGCAGAAAAAGCAAAAAATTTCAGAATTGCACCTTGCAATGTGGAGATATTACTGTTTGTGCATTTACAATATTCATTGATTTTTGCCATTGAAAAACATCATGTTATTCATATACCAGAAATGTTTGAAGCTACTGACTGAATGAAAGGAGCTGGCATCTCACTCTCTTTGAATCTTCTTTATCATGCTAGGATTAGCAGGAAAAAGCAAAAAATTTCAGAATTGCACCTTGCAATGTGGAGATATTACTGTTTGTGCATTTACAATATTCATTGATTTTTGCCATTGAAAAACATCATGTTATTCATATACCAGAAATGTTTGAAGCTACTGACTGAATGAAAGGAGCTGGCATCTCACTCTCTTTGAATCTTCTTTATCATGCTAGGATTAGCAGGAAAAAGCAAAAAATTTCAGAATTGCACCTTGCAATGTGGAGATATTACTGTTTGTGCATTTACAATATTCATTGATTTTTGCCATTGAAAAACATGTTTTTCATATACCAGAAATGTTTGAAGCTACTGACTGAATGAAAGGAGCTGGCATCTCACTCTCTTTGAATCTTCTTTATCATGCTAGGATTAGCAGGAAAAAGCAAAAAATTTCAGAATTGCACCTTGCAATGTGGAGATGTTACTGTTTGTGCATTTACAATATTCATTGATTTTTGCCATTGAAAAACGTCCAGAAATGTTTGAAGCTACTGACTGAATGAAAGGAGCTGGCATCTCACTCTCTTTGAATCTTCTTTATCATGCTAGGATTAGCAGGAAAAAGCAAAAAATTTCAGAATTGCACCTTGCAATGTGGAGATATTACTGTTTGTGCATTTACAATATTCATTGATTTTTGCCATTGAAAAACATGTTTTTCATATACCAGAAATGTTTGAAGCTACTGACTGAATGAAAGGAGCTGGCATCTCACTCTCTTTGAATCTTCTTTATCATGCTAAGATTAACAGGAAAAAGCAAAAAATTTCAGAATTGCACCTTGCAATGTGGAGATATTACTGTTTGTGCATTTACAATATTCATTGATTTTTGCCATTGAAAAACGTCCAGAAATGTTTGAAGCTACTGACTGAATGAAAGGAGCTGGCATCTCACTCTCTTTGAATCTTCTTTATCATGCTAGGATTAGCAGGAAAAAGCAAAAAATTTCAGAATTGCACCTTGCAATGTGGAGATATTACTGTTTGTGCATTTACAATATTCATTGATTTTTGCCATTGAAAAACATCATGTTATTCATATACCAGAAATGTTTGAAGCTACTGACTGAATGAAAGGAGCTGGCATCTCACTCTCTTTGAATCTTCTTTATCATGCTAGGATTAGCAGGAAAAAGCAAAAAATTTCAGAATTGCACCTTGCAATGTGGAAATATTACTGTTTGTGCATTTACAATATTCATTGATTTTTGCCATTGAAAAACATGTTTTTCATATACCAGAAATGTTTGAAGCTACTGACTGAATGAAAGGAGCTGGCATCTCACTCTCTTTGAATCTTCTTTATCATGCTAGGATTAGCAGGAAAAAGCAAAAAATTTCAGAATTGCACCTTGCAATGTGGAGATGTTACTGTTTGTGCATTTACAATATTCATTGATTTTTCCCATTGAAAAACGTCCAGAAATGTTTGAAGCTACTGACTGAATGAAAGGAGCTGGCATCTCACTCTCTTTGAATCTTCTTTATCATGCTAGGATTAGCAGGAAAAAGCAAAAAATTTCAGAATTGCACCTTGCAATGTTGAGATATTACTGTTTGTGCATTTACAATATTCATTGATTTTTGCCATTGAAAAACATGTTTTTCATATACCAGAAATGTTTGAAGCTACTGACTGAATGAAAGGAGCTGGCATCTCACTCTCTTTGAATCTTCTTTATCATGCTAGGATTAACAGGAAAAAGCAAAAAATTTCAGAATTGCACCTTGCAATGTGGAGATATTACTGTTTGTGCATTTACAATATTCATTGATTTTTGCCATTGAAAAACGTCCAGAAATGTTTGAAGCTACTGACTGAATGAAATGAGCTGGCATCTCACTCTCTTTGAATCTTCTTTATCATGCTAGGATTAGCAGGAAAAAGCAAAAAATTTCAGAATTGCACCTTGCAATGTGGAGATATTACTGTTTGTGCATTTACAATATTCATTGATTTTTGCCATTGAAAAACATGTTTTTCATATACCAGAAATGTTTGAAGCTACTGACTGAATGAAAGGAGCTTGCATCTCACTCTCTTTGAATCTTCTTTATCATGCTAGGATTAGCAGGAAAAAGCAAAAAATTTCAGAATTGCACCTTGCAATGTGGAGATATTACTGTTTGTGCATTTACAATATTCATTGATTTTTGCCATTGAAAAACATGTTTTTCATATACCAGAAATGTTTGAAGCTACTGACTGAATGAAAGGAGCTGGCATCTCACTCTCTTTGAATCTTCTTTATCATGCTAGGATTAGCAGGAAAAAGCAAAAAATTTCAGAATTGCACCTTGCAATGTGGAGATATTACTTGTTTGTGCATTTACAATATTCATTGATTTTTGCCATTGAAAAACATGTTTTTCATATACCAGAAATGTTTGAAGCTACTAACTGAATGAAAGGAGCTGGCATCTCACTCTCTTTGAATCTTCTTTATCATGCTAGGATTAACAGGAAAAAGCAAAAAATTTCAGAATTGCACCTTGCAATGTGGAGATATTACTGTTTGTGCATTTACAATATTCATTGATTTTTGCCATTGAAAAACGTCCAGAAATGTTTGAAGCTACTGACTGAATGAAAGGAGCTGGCATATCACTCTCTTTGAATCTTCTTTATCATGCTAGGATTAGCAGGAAAAAGCAAAAAATTTCAGAATTGCACCTTGCAATGTGGAGATATTACTGTTTGTGCATTTACAATATTCATTGATTTTTGCCATTGAAAAACGTCCAGAAATGTTTGAAGCTACTGACTGAATGAAAGGAGCTGGCATCTCATTCTCTTTGAATCTTCTTCATCATGCTAGGATTAGCAGGAAAAAGCAAAAAATTTCAGAATTGCACCTTGCAATGTGGAGATATTACTGTTTGTGCATTTACAATATTCATTGATTTTTGCCATTGAAAAACATGTTTTTCATATACCAGAAATGTTTGAAGCTACTGACTGAATGAAAGGAGCTGGCATCTCACTCTCTTTGAATCTTCTTTATCATGCTAGGATTAACAGGAAAACCAAAAAATTTCAGAATTGCACCTTGCAATGTGGAGATATTACTGTTTGTGCATTTACAATATTCATTGATTTTTGCCATTGAAAAACGTCCAGAAATGTTTGAAGCTACTGACTGAATGAAAGGAGCTGGCATCTCACTCTCTTTGAATCTTCTTTATCATGCTAGGATTAGCAGGAAAAAGCAAAAAATTTCAGAATTGCACCTTGCAATGTGGAGATATTGCTGTTTGTGCATTTACAATATTCAATGATTTTTGCCATTGAAAAACGTCCAGAAATGTTTGAAGCTACTGACTGAATGAAAGGAGCTGGCATCTCACTCTCTTTGAATCTTCTTTATCATGCTAGGATTAGCAGAAAAAGCAAAAAATTTCAGAATTGCACCTTGCAATGTGGAGATATTACTGTTTGTGCATTTACAATATTCATTGATTTTTGCCATTGAAAAACATCATGTTATTCATATACCAGAAATGTTTGAAGCTACTGACTGAATGAAAGGAGCTGGCATCTCACTCTCTTTGAATCTTCTTTATCATGCTAGGATTAGCAGGAAAAAGCAAAAAATTTCAGAATTGCACCTTGCAATGTGGAGATATTACTGTTTGTGCATTTACAATATTCATTGATTTTTGCCATTGAAAAACATCATGTTATTCATATACCAGAAATGTTTGAAGCTACTGACTGAATGAAAGGAGCTGGCATCTCACTCTCTTTGAATCTTCTTTATCATGCTAGGATTAGCAGGAAAAAGCAAAAAATTTCAGAATTGCACCTTGCAATGTGGAGATATTACTGTTTGTGCATTTACAATATTCATTGATTTTTGCCATTGAAAAACATGTTTTTCATATACCAGAAATGTTTGAAGCTACTGACTGAATGAAAGGAGCTGGCATCTCACTCTCTTTGAATCTTCTTTATCATGCTAGGATTAGCAGGAAAAAGCAAAAAATTTCAGAATTGCACCTTGCAATGTGGTGATGTTACTGTTTGTGCATTTACAATATTCATTGATTTTTGCCATTGAAAAACGTCCAGAAATGTTTGAAGCTACTGACTGAATGAAAGGAGCTGGCATCTCACTCTCTTTGAATCTTCTTTATCATGCTAGGATTAGCAGGAAAAAGCAAAACATTTCAGAATTGCACCTTGCAATGTGGAGATATTACTGTTTGTGCATTTACAATATTCATTGATTTTTGCCATTGAAAAACATGTTTTTCATATACCAGAAATGTTTGAAGCTACTGACTGAATGAAAGGAGCTGGCATCTCACTCTCTTTGAATCTTCTTTATCATGCTAGGATTAACAGGAAAAAGCAAAAAATTTCAGAATTGCACCTTGCAATGTGGAGATATTACTGTTTGTGCATTTACAATATTCATTGATTTTTGCCATTGAAAAACGTCCAGAAATGTTTGAAGCTACTGACTGAATGAAAGGAGCTGGCATCTCACTCTCTTTGAATCTTCTTTATCATGCTAGGATTAGCAGGAAAAAGCAAAAAATTTCAGAATTGCACCTTGCAATGTGGAGATATTACTGTTTGTGCATTTACAATATTCATTGATTTTTGCCATTGAAAAACATCATGTTATTCATATACCAGAAATGTTTGAAGCTACTGACTGAATGAAAGGAGCTGGCATCTCACTCTCTTTGAATCTTCTTTATCATGCTAGGATTAGCAGGAAAAAGCAAAAAATTTCAGAATTGCACCTTGCAATGTGGAAATATTACTGTTTGTGCATTTACAATATTCATTGATTTTTGCCATTGAAAAACATGTTTTTCATATACCAGAAATGTTTGAAGCTACTGACTGAATGAAAGGAGCTGGCATCTCACTCTCTTTGAATCTTCTTTATCATGCTAGGATTAGCAGGAAAAAGCAAAAAATTTCAGAATTGCACCTTGCAATGTGGAGATGTTACTGTTTGTGCATTTACAATATTCATTGATTTTTGCCATTGAAAAACGTCCAGAAATGTTTGAAGCTACTGACTGAATGAAAGGAGCTGGCATCTCACTCTCTTTGAATCTTCTTTATCATGCTAGGATTAGCAGGAAAAAGCAAAAAATTTCAGAATTGCACCTTTCAATGTTGAGATATTACTGTTTGTGCATTTACAATATTCATTGATTTTTGCCATTGAAAAACATGTTTTTCATATACCAGAAATGTTTGAAGCTACTGACTGAATGAAAGGAGCTGGCATCTCACTCTCTTTGAATCTTCTTTATCATGCTAGGATTAACAGGAAAAAGCAAAAAATTTCAGAATTGCACCTTGCAATGTGGAGATATTACTGTTTGTGCATTTACAATATTCATTGATTTTTGCCATTGAAAAACGTCCAGAAATGTTTGAAGCTACTGACTGAATGAAAGGAGCTGGCATCTCACTCTCTTTGAATCTTCTTTATCATGCTAGGATTAGCAGGAAAAAGCAAAAAATTTCAGAATTGCACCTTGCAATGTGGAGATATTACTGTTTGTGCATTTACAATATTCATTGATTTTTGCCATTGAAAAACATGTTTTTCATATACCAGAAATGTTTGAAGCTACTGACTGAATGAAAGGAGCTGGCATCTCACTCTCTTTGAATCTTCTTTATCATGCTAGGATTAGCAGGAAAAAGCAAAAAATTTCAGAATTGCACCTTGCAATGTGGAGATATTACTGTTTGTGCATTTACAATATTCATTGATTTTTGCCATTGAAAAACATGTTTTTCATATACCAGAAATGTTTGAAGCTACTGACTGAATGAAAGGAGCTGGCATCTCACTCTCTTTGAATCTTCTTTATCATGCTATGATTAGCAGGAAAAAGCAAAAAATTTCAGAATTGCACCTTGCAATGTGGAGATATTACTTGTTTGTGCATTTACAATATTCATTGATTTTTGCCATTGAAAAACATGTTTTTCATATACCAGAAATGTTTGAAGCTACTGACTGAATGAAAGGAGCTGGCATCTCACTCTCTTTGAATCTTCTTTATCATGCTAGGATTAACAGGAAAAAGCAAAAAATTTCAGAATTGCACCTTGCAATGTGGAGATATTACTGTTTGTGCATTTACAATATTCATTGATTTTTGCCATTGAAAAACGTCCAGAAATGTTTGAAGCTACTGACTGAATGAAAGGAGCTGGCATATCACTCTCTTTGAATCTTCTTTATCATGCTAGGATTAGCAGGAAAAAGCAAAAAATTTCAGAATTGCACCTTGCAATGTGGAGATATTACTGTTTGTGCATTTACAATATTCATTGATTTTTGCCATTGAAAAACGTCCAGAAATGTTTGAAGCTACTGACTGAATGAAAGGAGCTGGCATCTCATTCTCTTTGAATCTTCTTTATCATGCTAGGATTAGCAGGAAAAAGCAAAAAATTTCAGAATTGCACCTTGCAATGTGGAGATATTACTGTTTGTGCATTTACAATATTCATTGATTTTTGCCATTGAAAAACATGTTTTTCATATACCAGAAATGTTTGAAGCTACTGACTGAATGAAAGGAGCTGGCATCTCACTCTCTTTGAATCTTCTTTATCATGCTAGGATTAACAGGAAAACCAAAAAATTTCAGAATTGCACCTTGCAATGTGGAGATATTACTGTTTGTGCATTTACAATATTCATTGATTTTTGCCATTGAAAAACGTCCAGAAATGTTTGAAGCTACTGACTGAATGAAAGGAGCTGGCATCTCACTCTCTTTGAATCTTCTTTATCATGCTAGGATTAGCAGGAAAAAGCAAAAAATTTCAGAATTGCACCTTGCAATGTGGAGATATTACTGTTTGTGCATTTACAATATTCATTGATTTTTGCCATTGAAAAACATGTTTTTCATATACCAGAAATGTTTGAAGCTACTGACTGAATGAAAGGAGCTGGCATCTCACTCTCTTTGAATCTTCTTTATCATGATAGGATTAGCAGGAAAAAGCAAAAAATTTCAGAATTGCACCTTGCAATGTGGAGATATTACTGTTTGTGCATTTACAATATTCATTGATTTTTGCCATTGAAAAACATGTTTTTCATATACCAGAAATGTTTGAAGCTACTGACTGAATGAAAGGAGCTGGCATCTCACTCTCTTTGACTCTTCTTTATCATGCTAGGTTTAGCAGGAAAAAGCAAAAAATTTCAGAATTGCACCTTGCAATGTGGAGATATTACTGTTTGTGCATTTACAATATGCATTGATTTTTGCCATTGAAAAACATGTTTTTCATATACCAGAAATGTTTGAAGCTACTGACTGAATGAAAGGAGCTGGCATCTCACTCTCTTTGAATCTTCTTTATCATGCTAGGATTAGCAGGAAAAAGCAAAAAATTTCAGAATTGCACCTTGCAATGTGGAGATATTACTGTTTGTGCATTTACAATATTCATGGATTTTTGCCATTGAAAAACATGTTTTTCATATACCAGAAATGTTTGAAGCTACTGACTGAATGAAAGGAGCTGGCATCTCACTCTCTTTGAATCTTCTTTATCATGCAAGGATTAGCAGGAAAAAGCAAAAAATTTCAGAATTGCACCTTGCAATGTGGAGATATTACTGTTTGTGCATTTACAATATTCATTGATTTTTGCCATTGAAAAACGTCCCGAAATGTTTGAAGCTACTGACTGAATGAAAGGAGCTGGCATCTCACTCTCTTTGAATCTTCTTTATCATGCTAGGATTAGCAGGAAAAAGCAAAAAATTTCAGAATTGCACCTTTCAATGTTGAGATATTACTGTTTGTGCATTTACAATATTCATTGATTTTTGCCATTGAAAAACATGTTTTTCATATACCAGAAATGTTTGAAGCTACTGACTGAATGAAAGGAGCTGGCATCTCACTCTCTTTGAATCTTCTTTATCATGCTAGGATTAACAGGAAAAAGCAAAAAATTTCAGAATTGCACCTTGCAATGTGGAGATATTACTGTTTGTGCATTTACAATATTCATTGATTTTTGCCATTGAAAAACGTCCAGAAATGTTTGAAGCTACTGACTGAATGAAAGGAGCTGGCATATCACTCTCTTTGAATCTTCTTTATCATGCTAGGATTAGCAGGAAAAAGCAAAAAATTTCAGAATTGCACCTTGCAATGTGGAGATATTACTGTTTGTGCATTTACAATATTCATTGATTTTTGCCATTGAAAAACGTCCAGAAATGTTTGAAGCTACTGACTGAATGAAAGGAGCTGGCATCTCATTCTCTTTGAATCTTCTTTATCATGCTAGGATTAGCAGGAAAAAGCAAAAAATTTCAGAATTGCACCTTGCAATGTGGAGATATTACTGTTTGTGCATTTACAATATTCATTGATTTTTGCCATTGAAAAACATGTTTTTCATATACCAGAAATGTTTGAAGCTACTGACTGAATGAAAGGAGCTGGCATCTCACTCTCTTTGAATCTTCTTTATCATGCTAGGATTAACAGGAAAACCAAAAAATTTCAGAATTGCACCTTGCAATGTGGAGATATTACTGTTTGTGCATTTACAATATTCATTGATTTTTGCCATTGAAAAACGTCCAGAAATGTTTGAAGCTACTGACTGAATGAAAGGAGCTGGCATCTCACTCTCTTTGAATCTTCTTTATCATGCTAGGATTAGCAGGAAAAAGCAAAAAATTTCAGAATTGCACCTTGCAATGTGGAGATATTACTGTTTGTGCATTTACAATATTCATTGATTTTTGCCATTGAAAAACATGTTTTTCATATACCAGAAATGTTTGAAGCTACTGACTGAATGAAAGGAGCTGGCATCTCACTCTCTTTGAATCTTCTTTATCATGATAGGATTAGCAGGAAAAAGCAAAAAATTTCAGAATTGCACCTTGCAATGTGGAGATATTACTGTTTGTGCATTTACAATATTCATTGATTTTTGCCATTGAAAAACATGTTTTTCATATACCAGAAATGTTTGAAGCTACTGACTGAATGAAAGGAGCTGGCATCTCACTCTCTTTGACTCTTCTTTATCATGCTAGGTTTAGCAGGAAAAAGCAAAAAATTTCAGAATTGCACCTTGCAATGTGGAGATATTACTGTTTGTGCATTTACAATATGCATTGATTTTTGCCATTGAAAAACATGTTTTTCATATACCAGAAATGTTTGAAGCTACTGACTGAATGAAAGGAGCTGGCATCTCACTCTCTTTGAATCTTCTTTATCATGCTAGGATTAGCAGGAAAAACCAAAAAATTTCAGAATTGCACCTTGCAATGTGGAGATATTACTGTTTGTGCATTTACAATATTCATGGATTTTTGCCATTGAAAAACATGTTTTTCATATACCAGAAATGTTTGAAGCTACTGACTGAATGAAAGGAGCTGGCATCTCACTCTCTTTGAATCTTCTTTATCATGCAAGGATTAGCAGGAAAAAGCAAAAAATTTCAGAATTGCACCTTGCAATGTGGAGATATTACTGTTTGTGCATTTACAATATTCATTGATTTTTGCCATTGAAAAACGTCCCGAAATGTTTGAAGCTACTGACTGAATGAAAGGAGCTGGCATCTCACTCTCTTTGAATCTTCTTTATCATGCTAGGATTAGCAGGAAAAAGCAAAAAATTTCAGAATTGCACCTTTCAATGTTGAGATATTACTGTTTGTGCATTTACAATATTCATTGATTTTTGCCATTGAAAAACATGTTTTTCATATACCAGAAATGTTTGAAGCTACTGACTGAATGAAAGGAGCTGGCATCTCACTCTCTTTGAATCTTCTTTATCATGCTAGGATTAGCAGGAAAAAGCAAAAAATTTCAGAATTGCACCTTGCAATGTGGAGATATTACTGTTTGTGCATTTACAATATTCATTGATTTTTGCCATTGAAAAACGTCCAGAAATGTTTGAAGCTACTGACTGAATGAAAGGAGCTGGCATCTCATTCTCTTTGAATCTTCTTTATCATGCTAGGATTAGCAGGAAAAAGCAAAAAATTTCAGAATTGCACCTTGCAATGTGGAGATATTACTGTTTGTGCATTTACAATATTCATTGATTTTTGCCATTGAAAAACATGTTTTTCATATACCAGAAATGTTTGAAGCTACTGACTGAATGAAAGGAGCTGGCATCTCACTCTCTTTGAATCTTCTTTATCATGCTAGGATTAACAGGAAAACCAAAAAATTTCAGAATTGCACCTTGCAATGTGGAGATATTACTGTTTGTGCATTTACAATATTCATTGATTTTTGCCATTGAAAAACGTCCAGAAATGTTTGAAGCTACTGACTGAATGAAAGGAGCTGGCATCTCACTCTCTTTGAATCTTCTTTATCATGCTAGGATTAGCAGGAAAAAGCAAAAAATTTCAGAATTGCACCTTGCAATGTGGAGATATTACTGTTTGTGCATTTACAATATTCATTGATTTTTGCCATTGAAAAACATGTTTTTCATATACCAGAAATGTTTGAAGCTACTGACTGAATGAAAGGAGCTGGCATCTCACTCTCTTTGAATCTTCTTTATCATGATAGGATTAGCAGGAAAAAGCAAAAAATTTCAGAATTGCACCTTGCAATGTGGAGATATTACTGTTTGTGCATTTACAATATTCATTGATTTTTGCCATTGAAAAACATGTTTTTCATATACCAGAAATGTTTGAAGCTACTGACTGAATGAAAGGAGCTGGCATCTCACTCTCTTTGACTCTTCTTTATCATGCTAGGTTTAGCAGGAAAAAGCAAAAAATTTCAGAATTGCACCTTGCAATGTGGAGATATTACTGTTTGTGCATTTACAATATGCATTGATTTTTGCCATTGAAAAACATGTTTTTCATATACCAGAAATGTTTGAAGCTACTGACTGAATGAAAGGAGCTGGCATCTCACTCTCTTTGAATCTTCTTTATCATGCTAGGATTAGCAGGAAAAACCAAAAAATTTCAGAATTGCACCTTGCAATGTGGAGATATTACTGTTTGTGCATTTACAATATTCATGGATTTTTGCCATTGAAAAACATGTTTTTCATATACCAGAAATGTTTGAAGCTACTGACTGAATGAAAGGAGCTGGCATCTCACTCTCTTTGAATCTTCTTTATCATGCAAGGATTAGCAGGAAAAAGCAAAAAATTTCAGAATTGCACCTTGCAATGTGGAGATATTACTGTTTGTGCATTTACAATATTCATTGATTTTTGCCATTGAAAAACGTCCCGAAATGTTTGAAGCTACTGACTGAATGAAAGGAGCTGGCATCTCACTCTCTTTGAATCTTCTTTATCATGCTAGGATTAGCAGGAAAAAGCAAAAAATTTCAGAATTGCACCTTTCAATGTTGAGATATTACTGTTTGTGCATTTACAATATTCATTGATTTTTGCCATTGAAAAACATGTTTTTCATATACCAGAAATGTTTGAAGCTACTGACTGAATGAAAGGAGCTGGCATCTCACTCTCTTTGAATCTTCTTTATCATGCTAGGATTAACAGGAAAAAGCAAAAAATTTCAGAATTGCACCTTGCAATGTGGAGATATTACTGTTTGTGCATTTACAATATTCATTGATTTTTGCCATTGAAAAACGTCCAGAAATGTTTGAAGCTACTGACTGAATGAAAGGAGCTGGCATATCACTCTCTTTGAATCTTCTTTATCATGCTAGGATTAGCAGGAAAAAGCAAAAAATTTCAGAATTGCACCTTGCAATGTGGAGATATTACTGTTTGTGCATTTACAATATTCATTGATTTTTGCCATTGAAAAACGTCCAGAAATGTTTGAAGCTACTGACTGAATGAAAGGAGCTGGCATCTCATTCTCTTTGAATCTTCTTTATCATGCTAGGATTAGCAGGAAAAAGCAAAAAATTTCAGAATTGCACCTTGCAATGTGGAGATATTACTGTTTGTGCATTTACAATATTCATTGATTTTTGCCATTGAAAAACATGTTTTTCATATACCAGAAATGTTTGAAGCTACTGACTGAATGAAAGGAGCTGGCATCTCACTCTCTTTGAATCTTCTTTATCATGCTAGGATTAACAGGAAAACCAAAAAATTTCAGAATTGCACCTTGCAATGTGGAGATATTACTGTTTGTGCATTTACAATATTCATTGATTTTTGCCATTGAAAAACGTCCAGAAATGTTTGAAGCTACTGACTGAATGAAAGGAGCTGGCATCTCACTCTCTTTGAATCTTCTTTATCATGCTAGGATTAGCAGGAAAAAGCAAAAAATTTCAGAATTGCACCTTGCAATGTGGAGATATTACTGTTTGTGCATTTACAATATTCATTGATTTTTGCCATTGAAAAACATGTTTTTCATATACCAGAAATGTTTGAAGCTACTGACTGAATGAAAGGAGCTGGCATCTCACTCTCTTTGAATCTTCTTTATCATGATAGGATTAGCAGGAAAAAGCAAAAAATTTCAGAATTGCACCTTGCAATGTGGAGATATTACTGTTTGTGCATTTACAATATTCATTGATTTTTGCCATTGAAAAACATGTTTTTCATATACCAGAAATGTTTGAAGCTACTGACTGAATGAAAGGAGCTGGCATCTCACTCTCTTTGACTCTTCTTTATCATGCTAGGTTTAGCAGGAAAAAGCAAAAAATTTCAGAATTGCACCTTGCAATGTGGAGATATTACTGTTTGTGCATTTACAATATGCATTGATTTTTGCCATTGAAAAACATGTTTTTCATATACCAGAAATGTTTGAAGCTACTGACTGAATGAAAGGAGCTGGCATCTCACTCTCTTTGAATCTTCTTTATCATGCTAGGATTAGCAGGAAAAAGCAAAAAATTTCAGAATTGCACCTTGCAATGTGGAGATATTACTGTTTGTGCATTTACAATATTCATGGATTTTTGCCATTGAAAAACATGTTTTTCATATACCAGAAATGTTTGAAGCTACTGACTGAATGAAAGGAGCTGGCATCTCACTCTCTTTGAATCTTCTTTATCATGCAAGGATTAGCAGGAAAAAGCAAAAAATTTCAGAATTGCACCTTGCAATGTGGAGATATTACTGTTTGTGCATTTACAATATTCATTGATTTTTGCCATTGAAAAACGTCCCGAAATGTTTGAAGCTACTGACTGAATGAAAGGAGCTGGCATCTCACTCTCTTTGAATCTTCTTTATCATGCTAGGATTAGCAGGAAAAAGCAAAAAATTTCAGAATTGCACCTTGCAATGTGGAGATATTACTGTTTGTGCATTTACAATATTCATTGATTTTTGCCATTGAAAAACGTCCAGAAATGTTTGAAGCTACTGACTGAATGAAAGGAGCTGGCATCTCACTCTCTTTGAATCTTCTTTATCATGCTAGGATTAGCAGGAAAAAGCAAAAAATTTCAGAATTGCACCTTGCAATGTGGAGATATTACTGTTTGTGCATTTACAATATTCATTGATTTTTGCCATTGAAAAACATGTTTTTCATATACCAGAAATGTTTGAAGCTACTGACTGAATGAAAGGAGCTGGCATCTCACTCTCTTTGAATCTTCTTTATCATGCTAGGATTAGCAGGAAAAAGCAAAAAAATTCAGAATTGCACCTTGCAATGTGGAGATATTACTGTTTGTGCATTTACAATATTCATTGATTTTTGCCATTGAAAAACATGTTTTTCATATACCAGCAATGTTTGAAGCTACTGACTGAATGAAAGGAGCTGGCATCTCACTCTCTTTGAATCTTCTTTATCATGCTAGGATTAGCAGGAAAAAGCAAAAAATTTCAGAATTGCACCTTGCAATGTGGAGATATTACTGTTTGTGCATTTACAATATTCATTGATTTTTGCCACTGAAAAACGTCCAGAAATGTTTGAAGCTACTGACTCAATGAAAGGAGCTGGCATCTCACTCTCTTTGAATCTTCTTTATCATGCTAGGATTAGCAGGAAAAAGCAAAAAATTTCAGAATTGCACCTTGCAATGTGGAGAAATTACTGTTTGTGCATTTACAATATTCATTGATTTTTGCCATTGAAAAACATCATGTTATTCATATACCAGAAATGTTTGAAGCTACTGACTGAATGAAAGGAGCTGACATCTCACTCTCTTTGAATCTTCTTTATCATGCTAGGATTAGCAGGAAAAAGCAAAAAATTTCAGAATTGCACCTTGCAATGTGGAGATATTACTGTTTGTGCATTTACAATATTCATTGATTTTTGCCATTGAAAAACGTCCCGAAATGTTTGAAGCTACTGACTGAATGAAAGGAGCTGGCATCTCACTCTCTTTGAATCTTCTTTATCATGCTAGGATTAGCAGGAAAAAGCAAAAAAATTCAGAATTGCACCTTGCAATGTGGAGATATTACTGTTTGTGCATTTACAATATTCATTGATTTTTGCCATTGAAAAACATGTTTTTCATATACCAGCAATGTTTGAAGCTACTGACTGAATGAAAGGAGCTGGCATCTCACTCTCTTTGAATCTTCTTTATCATGCTAGGATTAGCAGGAAAAAGCAAAAAATTTCAGAATTGCACCTTGCAATGTGGAGATATTACTGTTTGTGCATTTACAATATTCATTGATTTTTGCCATTGAAAAACGTCCCGAAATGTTTGAAGCTACTGACTGAATGAAAGGAGCTGTCATCTCACTCTCTTTGAATCTTCTTTATCATGCTAGGATTAGCAGGAAAAAGCAAAAAATTTCAGAATTGCACCTTGCAATGTGGAGATATTACTGTTTGTGCATTTACAATATTCAATGATTTTTGCCATTGAAAAACGTCCAGAAATGTTTGAAGCTACTGACTGAATGAAAGGAGCTGGCATCTCACTCTCTTTGAATCTTCTTTATCATGCTAGGATTAGCAGGAAAAAGCAAAAAATTTCAGAATTGCACCTTGCAATGTGGAGATATTACTGTTTGTGCATTTACAATATTCATTGATTTTTGCCATTGAAAAACATGTTTTTCATATACCAGAAATGTTTGAAGCTACTGACTGAATGAAAGGAGCTGGCATCTCACTCTCTTTGAATCTTCTTTATCATGCTAGGATTAGCAGGAAAAAGCAAAAAATTTCAGAATTGCACCTTGCACTGTGGAGATATTACTGTTTGTGCATTTACAATATTCATTGATTTTTGCCATTGAAAAACGTCCAGAAATGTTTGAAGCTACTGACTGAATGAAAGGAGCTGGCATCTCACTCTCTTTGAATCTTCTTTATCATGCTAGGATTAGCAGAAAAAGCAAAAAATTTCAGAATTGCACCTTGCAATGTGGAGATATTACTGTTTGTGCATTTACAATATTCATTGATTTTTGCCATTGAAAAACATCATGTTATTCATATACCAGAAATGTTTGAAGCTACTGACTGAATGAAAGGAGCTGGCATCTCACTCTCTTTGAATCTTCTTTATCATGCTAGGATTAGCAGGAAAAAGCAAAAAATTTCAGAATTGCACCTTGCAATGTGGAGATATTACTGTTTGTGCATTTACAATATTCATTGATTTTTGCCATTGAAAAACATCATGTTATTCATATACCAGAAATGTTTGAAGCTACTGACTGAATGAAAGGAGCTGGCATCTCACTCTCTTGAATCTTCTTTATCATGCTAGGCTTAGCAGGAAAAAGCAAAACATTTCAGAATTGCACCTTGCAATGTGGAGATATTACTGTTTGTGCATTTACAATATTCATTGATTTTTGCCATTGAAAAACATGTTTTTCATATACCAGAAATGTTTGAAGCTACTGACTGAATGAAAGGAGCTGGCATCTCACTCTCTTTGAATCTTCTTTATCATGCTAGGATTAGCAGGAAAAAGCAAAAAATTTCAGAATTGCACCTTGCAATGTGGAGATGTTACTGTTTGTGCATTTACAATATTCATTGATTTTTGCCATTGAAAAATGTCCAGAAATGTTTGAAGCTACTGACTAAATGAAAGGAGCTGGCATCTCACTCTCTTTGAATCTTCTTTATCATGCTAGGATTAGCAGGAAAAAGCAAAAAATTTCAGAATTGCACCTTGCAATGTGGAGATATTACTGTTTGTGCATTTACAATATTCATTGATTTTTGCCATTGAAAAACATGTTTTTCATATACCAGAAATGTTTGAAGCTACTGACTGAATGAAAGGAGCTGGCATCTCACTCTCTTTGAATCTTCTTTATCATGCTAGGATTAACAGGAAAAAGCAAAAAATTTCAGAATTGCACCTTGCAATGTGGAGATATTACTGTTTGTGCATTTACAATATTCATTGATTTTTGCCATTGAAAAACGTCCAGAAATGTTTGAAGCTACTGACTGAATGAAAGGAGCTGGCATCTCACTCTCTTTGAATCTTCTTTATCATGCTAGGATTAGCAGGAAAAAGCAAAAAATTTCAGAATTGCACCTTGCAATGTGGAGATATTACTGTTTGTGCATTTACAATATTCATTGATTTTTGCCACTGAAAAACGTCCAGAAATGTTTGAAGCTACTGACTCAATGAAAGGAGCTGGCATCTCACTCTCTTTGAATCTTCTTTATCATGCTAGGATTAGCAGGAAAAAGCAAAAAATTTCAGAATTGCACCTTGCAATGTGGAGAAATTACTGTTTGTGCATTTACAATATTCATTGATTTTTGCCATTGAAAAACATCATGTTATTCATATACCATAAATGTTTGAAGCTACTGACTGAATGAAAGGAGCTGACATCTCACTCTCTTTGAATCTTCTTTATCATGCTAGGATTAGCAGGAAAAAGCAAAAAATTTCAGAATTGCACCTTGCAATGTGGAGATATTACTGTTTGTGCATTTACAATATTCATTGATTTTTGCCATTGAAAAACGTCCCGAAATGTTTGAAGCTACTGACTGAATGAAAGGAGCTGGCATCTCACTCTCTTTGAATCTTCTTTATCATGCTAGGATTAGCAGGAAAAAGCAAAAAAATTCAGAATTGCACCTTGCAATGTGGAGATATTACTGTTTGTGCATTTACAATATTCATTGATTTTTGCCATTGAAAAACATATTTTTCATATACCAGCAATGTTTGAAGCTACTGACTGAATGAAAGGAGCTGGCATCTCACTCTCTTTGAATCTTCTTTATCATGCTAGGATTAGCAGGAAAAAGCAAAAAATTTCAGAATTGCACCTTGCAATGTGGAGATATTACTGTTTGTGCATTTACAATATTCATTGATTTTTGCCATTGAAAAACGTCCCGAAATGTTTGAAGCTACTGACTGAATGAAAGGAGCTGTCATCTCACTCTCTTTGAATCTTCTTTATCATGCTAGGATTAGCAGGAAAAAGCAAAAAATTTCAGAATTGCACCTTGCAATGTGGAGATATTACTGGTTGTGCATTTACAATATTCAATGATTTTTGCCATTGAAAAACGTCCAGAAATGTTTGAAGCTACTGACTGAATGAAAGGAGCTAGCATCTCACTCTCTTTGAATCTTCTTTATCATGCTAGGATTAGCAGGAAAAAGCAAAAAATTTCAGAATTGCACCTTGCAATGTGGAGATATTACTGTTTGTGCATTTACAATATTCATTGATTTTTGCCATTGAAAAACATGTTTTTCATATACCAGAAATGTTTGAAGCTACTGACTGAATGAAAGGAGCTGGCATCTCACTCTCTTTGAATCTTCTTTATCATGCTAGGATTAGCAGGAAAAAGCAAAAAAATTCAGAATTGCACCTTGCAATGTGGAGATATTACTGTTTGTGCATTTACAATATTCATTGATTTTTGCCATTGAAAAACATGTTTTTCATATGCCAGCAATGTTTGAAGCTACTGACTGAATGAAAGGAGCTGGCATCTCACTCTCTTTGAATCTTCTTTATCATGCTAGGATTAGCAGGAAAAAGCAAAAAATTTCAGAATTGCACCTTGCAATGTGGAGATATTACTGTTTGTGCATTTACAATATTCATTGATTTTTGCCATTGAAAAACGTCCAGAAATGTTTGAAGCTACTGACTGAATGAAAGGAGCTGGCATCTCACTCTCTTTGAATCTTCTTTATCATGCTAGGATTAGCAGAAAAAGCAAAAAATTTCAGAATTGCACCTTGCAATGTGGAGATATTACTGTTTGTGCATTTACAATATTCATTGATTTTTGCCATTGAAAAACATCATGTTATTCATATACCAGAAATGTTTGAAGCTACTGACTGAATGAAAGGAGCTGGCATCTCACTCTCTTTGAATCTTCTTTATCATGCTAGGATTAGCAGGAAAAAGCAAAAAATTTCAGAATTGCACCTTGCAATGTGGAGATATTACTGTTTGTGCATTTACAATATTCATTGATTTTTGCCATTGAAAAACATCATGTTATTCATATACCAGAAATGTTTGAAGCTACTGACTGAATGAAAGGAGCTGGCATCTCACTCTCTTGAATCTTCTCTATCATGCTAGGTTTAGCAGGAAAAAGCAAAACATTTCAGAATTGCACCTTGCAATGTGGAGATATTACTGTTTGTGCATTTACAATATTCATTGATTTTTGCCATTGAAAAACATGTTTTTCATATACCAGAAATGTTTGAAGCTACTGACTGAATGAAAGGAGCTGGCATCTCACTCTCTTTGAATCTTCTTTATCATGCTAGGATTAGCAGTAAAAAGCAAAAAATTTCAGAATTGCACCTTGCAATGTGGAGATGTTACTGTTTGTGCATTTACAATATTCATTGATTTTTGCCATTGAAAAATGTCCAGAAATGTTTGAAGCTACTGACTAAATGAAAGGAGCTGGCATCTCACTCTCTTTGAATCTTCTTTATCATGCTAGGATTAGCAGGAAAAAGCAAAAAATTTCAGAATTGCACCTTGCAATGTGGAGATATTACTGTTTGTGCATTTACAATATTCATTGATTTTTGCCATTGAAAAACATGTTTTTCATATACCAGAAATGTTTGAAGCTACTGACTGAATGAAAGGAGCTGGCATCTCACTCTCTTTGAATCTTCTTTATCATGCTAGGATTAACAGGAAAAAGCAAAAAATTTCAGAATTGCACCTTGCAATGTGGAGATATTACTGTTTGTGCATTTACAATATTCATTGATTTTTGCCATTGAAAAACGTCCAGAAATGTTTGAAGCTACTGACTGAATGAAAGGAGCTGGCATCTCACTCTCTTTGAATCTTCTTTATCATGCTAGGATTAGCAGAAAAAGCAAAAAATTTCAGAATTGCACCTTGCAATGTGGAGATATTACTGTTTGTGCATTTACAATATTCATTGATTTTTACCATTGAAAAACATCATGTTATTCATATACCAGAAATGTTTGAAGCTACTGACTGAATGAAAGGAGCTGGCATCTCACTCTCTTTGAATCTTCTTTATCATGCTAGGATTAGCAGGAAAAAGCAAAAAATTTCAGAATTGCACCTTGCAATGTGGAGATATTACTGTTTGTGCATTTACAATATTCATTGATTTTTGCCATTGAAAAACATCATGTTATTCATATACCAGAAATGTTTGAAGCTACTGACTGAATGAAAGGAGCTGGCATCTCACTCTCTTTGAATCTTCTTTATCATGCTAGGATTAGCAGGAAAAAGCAAAAAATTTCAGAATTGCACCTTGCAATGTGGAGATATTACTGTTTGTGCATTTACAATATTCATTGATTTTTGCCATTGAAAAACATGTTTTTCATATACCAGAAATGTTTGAAGCTACTGACTGAATGAAAGGAGCTGGCATCTCACTCTCTTTGAATCTTCTTTATCATGCTAGGATTAACAGGAAAAAGCAAAAAATTTCAGAATTGCACCTTGCAATGTGGAGATATTACTGTTTGTGCATTTACAATATTCATTGATTTTTGCCATTGAAAAACGTCCAGAAATGTTTGAAGCTACTGACTGAATGAAAGGAGCTGGCATCTCACTCTCTTTGAATCTTCTTTATCATGCTAGGATTAGCAGGAAAAAGCAAAAAATTTCAGAATTGCACCTTGCAATGTGGATATATTACTGTTTGTGCATTTACAATATTCATTGATTTTTGCCATTGAAAAACATGTTTTTCATATACCAGAAATGTTTGAAGCTACTGACTGAATGAAAGGAGCTGGCATCTCACTCTCTTTGAATCTTCTTTATCATGCTAGGATTAGCAGGAAAAAGCAAAAAATTTCAGAATTGCACCTTGCAATGTGGAGATATTACTGTTTGTGCATTTACAATATTCATTGATTTTTGCCATTGAAAAACATGTTTTTCATATACCAGAAATGTTTGAAGCTACTGACTGAATGAAAGGAGCTGGCATCTCACTCTCTTTGAATCTTCTTTATCATGCTAGGATTAGCAGGAAAAAGCAAAAAATTTCAGAATTGCACCTTGCAATGTGGAGATATTACTTGTTTGTGCATTTACAATATTCATTGATTTTTGCCATTGAAAAACATGTTTTTCATATACCAGAAATGTTTGAAGCTACTGACTGAATGAAAGGAGCTGGCATCTCACTCTCTTTGAATCTTCTTTATCATGCTAGGATTAACAGGAAAAAGCAAAAAATTTCAGAATTGCACCTTGCAATGTGGAGATATTACTGTTTGTGCATTTACAATATTCATTGATTTTTGCCATTGAAAAACGTCCAGAAATGTTTGAAGCTACTGACTGAATGAAAGGAGCTGGCATATCACTCTCTTTGAATCTTCTTTATCATGCTAGGATTAGCAGGAAAAAGCAAAAAATTTCAGAATTGCACCTTGCAATGTGGAGATATTACTGTTTGTGCATTTACAATATTCATTGATTTTTGCCATTGAAAAACGTCCAGAAATGTTTGAAGCTACTGACTGAATGAAAGGAGCTGGCATCTCACTCTCTTTGAATCTTCTTTATCATGCTAGGATTAGCAGGAAAAAGCAAAAAATTTCAGAATTGCACCTTGCAATGTGGAGATATTACTGTTTGTGCATTTACAATATTCATTGATTTTTGCCATTGAAAAACATCATGTTATTCATATACCAGAAATGTTTGAAGCTACTGACTGAATGAAAGGAGCTGGCATCTCACTCTCTTTGAATCTTCTTTATCATGCTAGGATTAGCAGGAAAAAGCAAAAAATTTCAGAATTGCACCTTGCAATGTGGAGATATTACTGTTTGTGCATTTACAATATTCATTGATTTTTGCCATTGAAAAACATCATGTTATTCATATACCAGAAATGTTTGAAGCTACTGACTGAATGAAAGGAGCTGGCATCTCACTCTCTTTGAATCTTCTTTATCATGCTAGGATTAGCAGGAAAAAGCAAAAAATTTCAGAATTGCACCTTGCAATGTGGAGATATTACTGTTTGTGCATTTACAATATTCATTGATTTTTGCCATTGAAAAACATCATGTTATTCATATACCAGAAATGTTTGAAGCTACTGACTGAATGAAAGGAGCTGGCATCTCACTCTCTTGAATCTTCTTTATCATGCTAGGATTAGCAGGAAAAAGCAAAACATTTCAGAATTGCACCTTGCAATGTGGAGATATTACTGTTTGTGCATTTACAATATTCATTGATTTTTGCCATTGAAAAACATGTTTTTCATATACCAGAAATGTTTGAAGCTACTGACTGAATGAAAGGAGCTGGCATCTCACTCTCTTTGAATCTTCTTTATCATGCTAGGATTAGCAGGAAAAAGCAAAAAATTTCAGAATTGCACCTTGCAATGTGGAGATGTTACTGTTTGTGCATTTACAATATTCATTGATTTTTGCCATTGAAAAATGTCCAGAAATGTTTGAAGCTACTGACTGAATGAAAGGAGCTGGCATCTCACTCTCTTTGAATCTTCTTTATCATGCTAGGATTAGCAGGAAAAAGCAAAAAAATTCAGAATTGCACCTTGCAATGTGGAGATATTACTGTTTGTGCATTTACAATATTCATTGATTTTTGCCATTGAAAAACATGTTTTTCATATACCAGAAATGTTTGAAGCTACTGACTGAATGAAAGGAGCTGGCATCTCACTCTCTTTGAATCTTCTTTATCATGCTAGGATTAACAGGAAAAAGCAAAAAATTTCAGAATTGCACCTTGCAATGTGGAGATATTACTGTTTGTGCATTTACAATATTCATTGATTTTTGCCATTGAAAAACGTCCAGAAATGTTTGAAGCTACTGACTGAATGAAAGGAGCTGGCATCTCACTCTCTTTGAATCTTCTTTATCATGCTAGGATTAGCAGAAAAAGCAAAAAATTTCAGAATTGCACCTTGCAATGTGGAGATATTACTGTTTGTGCATTTACAATATTCATTGATTTTTGCCATTGAAAAACATCATGTTATTCATATACCAGAAATGTTTGAAGCTACTGACTGAATGAAAGGAGCTGGCATCTCACTCTCTTTGAATCTTCTTTATCATGCTAGGATTAGCAGGAAAAAGCAAAAAATTTCAGAATTGCACCTTGCAATGTGGAGATATTACTGTTTGTGCATTTACAATATTCATTGATTTTTGCCATTGAAAAACATCATGTTATTCATATACCAGAAATGTTTGAAGCTACTGACTGAATGAAAGGAGCTGGCATCTCACTCTCTTTGAATCTTCTTTATCATGCTAGGATTAGCAGGAAAAAGCAAAAAATTTCAGAATTGCACCTTGCAATGTGGAGATATTACTGTTTGTGCATTTACAATATTCATTGATTTTTGCCATTGAAAAACATGTTTTTCATATACCAGAAATGTTTGAAGCTACTGACTGAATGAAAGGAGCTGGCATCTCACTCTCTTTGAATCTTCTTTATCATGCTAGGATTAGCAGGAAAAAGCAAAAAATTTCAGAATTGCACCTTGCAATGTGGAGATGTTACTGTTTGTGCATTTACAATATTCATTGATTTTTGCCATTGAAAAACGTCCAGAAATGTTTGAAGCTACTGACTGAATGAAAGGAGCTGGCATCTCACTCTCTTTGAATCTTCTTTATCATGCTAGGATTAGCAGGAAAAAGCAAAAAAATTCAGAATTGCACCTTGCAATGTGGAGATATTACTGTTTGTGCATTTACAATATTCATTGATTTTTGCCATTGAAAAACATGTTTTTCATATACCAGCAATGTTTGAAGCTACTGACTGAATGAAAGGAGCTGGCATCTCACTCTCTTTGAATCTTCTTTATCATGCTAGGATTAGCAGGAAAAAGCAAAAAATTTCAGAATTGCACCTTGCAATGTGGAGATATTACTGTTTGTGCATTTACAATATTCATTGATTTTTGCCATTGAAAAACGTCCAGAAATGTTTGAAGCTACTGACTGAATGAAAGGAGCTGGCATCTCACTCTCTTTGAATCTTCTTTATCATGCTAGGATTAGCAGAAAAAGCAAAAAATTTCAGAATTGCACCTTGCAATGTGGAGATATTACTGTTTGTGCATTTACAATATTCATTGATTTTTGCCATTGAAAAACATCATGTTATTCATATACCAGAAATGTTTGAAGCTACTGACTGAATGAAAGGAGCTGGCATCTCACTCTCTTTGAATCTTCTTTATCATGCTAGGATTAGCAGGAAAAAGCAAAAAATTTCAGAATTGCACCTTGCAATGTGGAGATATTACTGTTTGTGCATTTACAATATTCATTGATTTTTGCCATTGAAAAACATCATGTTATTCATATACCAGAAATGTTTGAAGCTACTGACTGAATGAAAGGAGCTGGCATCTCACTCTCTTGAATCTTCTTTATCATGCTAGGATTAGCAGGAAAAAGCAAAACATTTCAGAATTGCACCTTGCAATGTGGAGATATTACTGTTTGTGCATTTACAATATTCATTGATTTTTGCCATTGAAAAACATGTTTTTCATATACCAGAAATGTTTGAAGCTACTGACTGAATGAAAGGAGCTGGCATCTCACTCTCTTTGAATCTTCTTTATCATGCTAGGATTAGCAGGAAAAAGCAAAAAATTTCAGAATTGCACCTTGCAATGTGGAGATGTTACTGTTTGTGCATTTACAATATTCATTGATTTTTGCCATTGAAAAATGTCCAGAAATGTTTGAAGCTACTGACTAAATGAAAGGAGCTGGCATCTCACTCTCTTTGAATCTTCTTTATCATGCTAGGATTAGCAGGAAAAAGCAAAAAATTTCAGAATTGCACCTTGCAATGTGGAGATATTACTGTTTGTGCATTTACAATATTCATTGATTTTTGCCATTGAAAAACATGTTTTTCATATACCAGAAATGTTTGAAGCTACTGACTGAATGAAAGGAGCTGGCATCTCACTCTCTTTGAATCTTCTTTATCATGCTAGGATTAACAGGAAAAAGCAAAAAATTTCAGAATTGCACCTTGCAATGTGGAGATATTACTGTTTGTGCATTTACAATATTCATTGATTTTTGCCATTGAAAAACGTCCAGAAATGTTTGAAGCTACTGACTGAATGAAAGGAGCTGGCATCTCACTCTCTTTGAATCTTCTTTATCATGCTAGGATTAGCAGAAAAAGCAAAAAATTTCAGAATTGCACCTTGCAATGTGGAGATATTACTGTTTGTGCATTTACAATATTCATTGATTTTTACCATTGAAAAACATCATGTTATTCATATACCAGAAATGTTTGAAGCTACTGACTGAATGAAAGGAGCTGGCATCTCACTCTCTTTGAATCTTCTTTATCATGCTAGGATTAGCAGGAAAAAGCAAAAAATTTCAGAATTGCACCTTGCAATGTGGAGATATTACTGTTTGTGCATTTACAATATTCATTGATTTTTGCCATTGAAAAACATCATGTTATTCATATACCAGAAATGTTTGAAGCTACTGACTGAATGAAAGGAGCTGGCATCTCACTCTCTTTGAATCTTCTTTATCATGCTAGGATTAGCAGGAAAAAGCAAAAAATTTCAGAATTGCACCTTGCAATGTGGAGATATTACTGTTTGTGCATTTACAATATTCATTGATTTTTGCCATTGAAAAACATGTTTTTCATATACCAGAAATGTTTGAAGCTACTGACTGAATGAAAGGAGCTGGCATCTCACTCTCTTTGAATCTTCTTTATCATGCTAGGATTAACAGGAAAAAGCAAAAAATTTCAGAATTGCACCTTGCAATGTGGAGATATTACTGTTTGTGCATTTACAATATTCATTGATTTTTGCCATTGAAAAACGTCCAGAAATGTTTGAAGCTACTGACTGAATGAAAGGAGCTGGCATCTCACTCTCTTTGAATCTTCTTTATCATGCTAGGATTAGCAGGAAAAAGAAAAAAATTTCAGAATTGCACCTTGCAATGTGGATATATTACTGTTTGTGCATTTACAATATTCATTGATTTTTGCCATTGAAAAACATGTTTTTCATATACCAGAAATGTTTGAAGCTACTGACTGAATGAAAGGAGCTGGCATCTCACTCTCTTTGAATCTTCTTTATCATGCTAGGATTAGCAGGAAAAAGCAAAAAATTTCAGAATTGCACCTTGCAATGTGGAGATATTACTGTTTGTGCATTTACAATATTCATTGATTTTTGCCATTGAAAAACATGTTTTTCATATACCAGAAATGTTTGAAGCTACTGACTGAATGAAAGGAGCTGGCATCTCACTCTCTTTGAATCTTCTTTATCATGCTAGGATTAGCAGGAAAAAGCAAAAAATTTCAGAATTGCACCTTGCAATGTGGAGATATTACTTGTTTGTGCATTTACAATATTCATTGATTTTTGCCATTGAAAAACATGTTTTTCATATACCAGAAATGTTTGAAGCTACTGACTGAATGAAAGGAGCTGGCATCTCACTCTCTTTGAATCTTCTTTATCATGCTAGGATTAACAGGAAAAAGCAAAAAATTTCAGAATTGCACCTTGCAATGTGGAGATATTACTGTTTGTGCATTTACAATATTCATTGATTTTTGCCATTGAAAAACGTCCAGAAATGTTTGAAGCTACTGACTGAATGAAAGGAGCTGGCATATCACTCTCTTTGAATCTTCTTTATCATGCTAGGATTAGCAGGAAAAAGCAAAAAATTTCAGAATTGCACCTTGCAATGTGGAGATATTACTGTTTGTGCATTTACAATATTCATTGATTTTTGCCATTGAAAAACGTCCAGAAATGTTTGAAGCTACTGACTGAATGAAAGGAGCTGGCATCTCACTCTCTTTGAATCTTCTTTATCATGCTAGGATTAGCAGGAAAAAGCAAAAAATTTCAGAATTGCACCTTGCAATGTGGAGATATTACTGTTTGTGCATTTACAATATTCATTGATTTTTGCCATTGAAAAACATCATGTTATTCATATACCAGAAATGTTTGAAGCTACTGACTGAATGAAAGGAGCTGGCATCTCACTCTCTTTGAATCTTCTTTATCATGCTAGGATTAGCAGGAAAAAGCAAAAAATTTCAGAATTGCACCTTGCAATGTGGAGATATTACTGTTTGTGCATTTACAATATTCATTGATTTTTGCCATTGAAAAACATCATGTTATTCATATACCAGAAATGTTTGAAGCTACTGACTGAATGAAAGGAGCTGGCATCTCACTCTCTTTGAATCTTCTTTATCATGCTAGGATTAGCAGGAAAAAGCAAAAAATTTCAGAATTGCACCTTGCAATGTGGAGATATTACTGTTTGTGCATTTACAATATTCATTGATTTTTGCCATTGAAAAACATCATGTTATTCATATACCAGAAATGTTTGAAGCTACTGACTGAATGAAAGGAGCTGGCATCTCACTCTCTTGAATCTTCTTTATCATGCTAGGATTAGCAGGAAAAAGCAAAACATTTCAGAATTGCACCTTGCAATGTGGAGATATTACTGTTTGTGCATTTACAATATTCATTGATTTTTGCCATTGAAAAACATGTTTTTCATATACCAGAAATGTTTGAAGCTACTGACTGAATGAAAGGAGCTGGCATCTCACTCTCTTTGAATCTTCTTTATCATGCTAGGATTAGCAGGAAAAAGCAAAAAATTTCAGAATTGCACCTTGCAATGTGGAGATGTTACTGTTTGTGCATTTACAATATTCATTGATTTTTGCCATTGAAAAATGTCCAGAAATGTTTGAAGCTACTGACTGAATGAAAGGAGCTGGCATCTCACTCTCTTTGAATCTTCTTTATCATGCTAGGATTAGCAGGAAAAAGCAAAAAAATTCAGAATTGCACCTTGCAATGTGGAGATATTACTGTTTGTGCATTTACAATATTCATTGATTTTTGCCATTGAAAAACGTCCAGAAATGTTTGAAGCTACTGACTGAATGAAAGGAGCTGGCATCTCACTCTCTTTGAATCTTCTTTATCATGCTAGGATTAGCAGAAAAAGCAAAAAATTTCAGAATTGCACCTTGCAATGTGGAGATATTACTGTTTGTGCATTTACAATATTCATTGATTTTTGCCATTGAAAAACATCATGTTATTCATATACCAGAAATGTTTGAAGCTACTGACTGAATGAAAGGAGCTGGCATCTCACTCTCTTTGAATCTTCTTTATCATGCTAGGATTAGCAGGAAAAAGCAAAAAATTTCAGAATTGCACCTTGCAATGTGGAGATATTACTGTTTGTGCATTTACAATATTCATTGATTTTTGCCATTGAAAAACATCATGTTATTCATATACCAGAAATGTTTGAAGCTACTGACTGAATGAAAGGAGCTGGCATCTCACTCTCTTTGAATCTTCTTTATCATGCTAGGATTAGCAGGAAAAAGCAAAAAATTTCAGAATTGCACCTTGCAATGTGGAGATATTACTGTTTGTGCATTTACAATATTCATTGATTTTTGCCATTGAAAAACATGTTTTTCATATACCAGAAATGTTTGAAGCTACTGACTGAATGAAAGGAGCTGGCATCTCACTCTCTTTGAATCTTCTTTATCATGCTAGGATTAGCAGGAAAAAGCAAAAAATTTCAGAATTGCACCTTGCAATGTGGAGATGTTACTGTTTGTGCATTTACAATATTCATTGATTTTTGCCATTGAAAAACGTCCAGAAATGTTTGAAGCTACTGACTGAATGAAAGGAGCTGGCATCTCACTCTCTTTGAATCTTCTTTATCATGCTAGGATTAGCAGGAAAAAGCAAAAAATTTCAGAATTGCACCTTGCAATGTGGAGATATTACTGTTTGTGCATTTACAATATTCATTGATTTTTGCCATTGAAAAACATGTTTTTCATATACCAGAAATGTTTGAAGCTACTGACTGAATGAAAGGAGCTGGCATCTCACTCTCTTTGAATCTTCTTTATCATGCTAGGATTAACAGGAAAAAGCAAAAAATTTCAGAATTGCACCTTGCAATGTGGAGATATTACTGTTTGTGCATTTACAATATTCATTGATTTTTGCCATTGAAAAACGTCCAGAAATGTTTGAAGCTACTGACTGAATGAAAGGAGCTGGCATCTCACTCTCTTTGAATCTTCTTTATCATGCTAGGATTAGCAGGAAAAAGCAAAAAATTTCAGAATTGCACCTTGCAATGTGGATATATTACTGTTTGTGCATTTACAATATTCATTGATTTTTGCCATTGAAAAACGTCCAGAAATGTTTGAAGCTACTGACTGAATGAAAGGAGCTGGCATCTCACTCTCTTTGAATCTTCTTTATCATGCTAGGATTAGCAGGAAAAAGCAAAAAATTTCAGAATTGCACCTTGCAATGTGGAGATATTACTGTTTGTGCATTTACAATATTCATTGATTTTTGCCATTGAAAAACATGTTTTTCATATACCAGAAATGTTTGAAGCTACTGACTGAATGAAAGGAGCTGGCATCTCACTCTCTTTGAATCTTCTTTATCATGCTAGGATTAACAGGAAAAAGCAAAAAATTTCAGAATTGCACCTTGCAATGTGGAGATATTACTGTTTGTGCATTTACAATATTCATTGATTTTTGCCATTGAAAAACGTCCAGAAATGTTTGAAGCTACTGACTGAATGAAAGGAGCTGGCATCTCACTCTCTTTGAATCTTCTTTATCATGCTAGGATTAGCAGGAAAAAGCAAAAAATTTCAGAATTGCACCTTGCAATGTGGAGATATTACTGTTTGTGCATTTACAATATTCATTGATTTTTGCCATTGAAAAACATGTTTTTCATATACCAGAAATGTTTGAAGCTACTGACTGAATGAAAGGAGCTGGCATCTCACTCTCTTTGAATCTTCTTTATCATGATAGGATTAGCAGGAAAAAGCAAAAAATTTCAGAATTGCACCTTGCAATGTGGAGATATTACTGTTTATGCATTTACAATATTCATTGATTTTTGCCATTGAAAAACATGTTTTTCATATACCAGAAATTTTGAAGCTACTGACTGAATGAAAGGAGCTGGCATCTCACTCTCTTTGACTCTTCTTTATCATGCTAGGTTTAGCAGGAAAAAGCAAAAAATTTCAGAATTGCACCTTGCAATGTGGAGATATTACTGTTTGTGCATTTACAATATGCATTGATTTTTGCCATTGAAAAACATGTTTTTCATATACCAGAAATGTTTGAAGCTACTGACTGAATGAAAGGAGCTGGCATCTCACTCTCTTTGAATCTTCTTTATCATGCTAGGATTAGCAGGAAAAAGCAAAAAATTTCAGAATTGCACCTTGCAATGTGGAGATATTACTGTTTGTGCATTTACAATATTCATGGATTTTTGCCATTGAAAAACATGTTTTTCATATACCAGAAATGTTTGAAGCTACTGACTGAATGAAAGGAGCTGGCATCTCACTCTCTTTGAATCTTCTTTATCATGCAAGGATTAGCAGGAAAAAGCAAAAAATTTCAGAATTGCACCTTGCAATGTGGAGATATTACTGTTTGTGCATTTACAATATTCATTGATTTTTGCCATTGAAAAACATGTTTTTCATATACCAGAAATGTTTGAAGCTACTGACTGAATGAAAGGAGCTGGCATCTCACTCTCTTTGAATCTTCTTTATCATGCTAGGATTAGCAGGAAAAAGCAAAAAATTTCAGAATTGCACCTTGCAATGTGGAGATATTACTGTTTGTGCATTTACAATATTCATTGATTTTTGCCATTGAAAAACATCATGTTATTCATATACCAGAAATGTTTGAAGCTACTGACTGAATGAAAGGAGCTGGCATCTCACTCTCTTTGAATCTTCTTTATCATGCAAGGATTAGCAGGAAAAAGCAAAAAATTTCAGAATTGCACCTTGCAATGTGGAGATATTACTGTTTGTGCATTTACAATATTCATTGATTTTTGCCATTGAAAAACATGTTTTTCATATACCAGAAATGTTTGAAGCTACTGACTGAATGAAAGGAGCTGGCATCTCACTCTCTTTGAATCTTCTTTATCATGCTAGGATTAGCAGGAAAAAGCAAAAAATTTCAGAATTGCACCTTGCAATGTGGAGATATTACTGTTTGTGCATTTACAATATTCATTGATTTTTGCCATTGAAAAACATCATGTTATTCATATACCAGAAATGTTTGAAGCTACTGACTGAATGAAAGGAGCTGGCATCTCACTCTCTTTGAATCTTCTTTATCATGCTAGGATTAGCAGGAAAAAGCAAAAAATTTCAGAATTGCACCTTGCAATGTGGAGATATTACTGTTTGTGCATTTACAATATTCATTGATTTTTGCCATTGAAAAACATGTTTTTCATATACCAGAAATGTTTGAAGCTACTGACTGAATGAAAGGAGCTGGCATCTCACTCTCTTTGAATCTTCTTTATCATGCTAGGATTAACAGGAAAAAGCAAAAAATTTCAGAATTGCACCTTGCAATGTGGAGATATTACTCTTTGTGCATTTACAATATTCATTGATTTTTGCCATTGAAAAACGTCCAGAAATGTTTGAAGCTACTGACTGAATGAAAGGAGCTGGCATCTCACTCTCTTTGAATCTTCTTTATCATGCTAGGATTAGCAGGAAAAAGCAAAAAATTTCAGAATTGCACCTTGCAATGTGGAGATATTACTGTTTGTGCATTTACAATATTCATTGATTTTTGCCATTGAAAAACATGTTTTTCATATACCAGAAATGTTTGAAGCTACTGACTGAATGAAAGGAGCTGGCATCTCACTCTCTTTGAATCTTCTTTATCATGCTAGGATTAACAGGAAAAAGCAAAAAATTTCAGAATTGCACCTTGCAATGTGGAGATATTACTGTTTGTGCATTTACAATATTCATTGATTTTTGCCATTGAAAAACATCCAGAAATGTTTGAAGCTACTGACTGAATGAAAGGAGCTGGCATCTCACTCTCTTTGAATCTTCTTTATCATGCTAGGATTAGCAGGAAAAAGCAAAAAATTTCAGAATTGCACCTTGCAATGTGGAGATATTACTGTTTGTGCATTTACAATATTCATTGATTTTTGCCATTGAAAAACATGTTTTTCATATACCAGAAATGTTTGAAGCTACTGACTGAATGAAAGGAGCTGGCATCTCACTCTCTTTGAATCTTCTTTATCATGCTAGGATTAGCAGGAAAAAGCAAAAAATTTCAGAATTGCACCTTGCAATGTGGAGATATTACTGTTTGTGCATTTACAATATTCATTGATTTTTGCCATTGAAAAACATGTTTTTCATATACCAGAAATGTTTGAAGCTACTGACTGAATGAAAGGAGCTGGCATCTCACTCTCTTTGAATCTTCTTTATCATGCTAGGATTAGCAGGAAAAAGCAAAAAATTTCAGAATTGCACCTTGCAATGTGGAGATATTACTGTGCATTTACAATATTCATTGATTTTTGCCATTGAAAAACATCATGTTATTCATATACCAGAAATGTTTGAAGCTACTGACTGAATGAAAGGAGCTGGCATCTCACTCTCTTTGAATCTTCTTTATCATGCTAGGATTAGCAGGAAAAAGCAAAAAATTTCAGAATTGCACCTTGCAATGTGGAGATATTACTGTTTGTGCATTTACAATATTCATTGATTTTTGCCATTGAAAAACATGTTTTTCATATACCAGAAATGTTTGAAGCTACTGACTGAATGAAAGGAGCTGGCATCTCACTCTCTTTGAATCTTCTTTATCATGCTAGGATTAACAGGAAAAAGCAAAAAATTTCAGAATTGCACCTTGCAATGTGGAGATATTACTGTTTGTGCATTTACAATATTCATTGATTTTTGCCATTGAAAAACGTCCAGAAATGTTTGAAGCTACTGACTGAATGAAAGGAGCTGGCATCTCACTCTCTTTAAATCTTCTTTATCATGCTAGGATTAGCAGGAAAAAGCAAAAAATTTCAGAATTGCACCTTGCAATGTGGAGATATTACTGTTTGTGCATTTACAATATTCATTGATTTTTGCCATTGAAAAACATCATGTTATTCATATACCAGAAATGTTTGAAGCTACTGACTGAATGAAAGGAGCTGGCATCTCACTCTCATTGAATCTTCTTTATCATGCTAGGATTAGCAGGAAAAAGCAAAAAATTTCAGAATTGCACCTTGCAATGTGGAGATATTACTGTTTGTGCATTTACAATATTCATTGATTTTTGCCATTGAAAAACATGTTTTTCATATACCAGAAATGTTTGAAGCTACTGACTGAATGAAAGGAGCTGGCATCTCACTCTCTTTGAATCTTCTTTATCATGCTAGGATTAGCAGGAAAAAGCAAAAAATTTCAGAATTGCACCTTGCAATGTGGAGATATTACTGTTTGTGCATTTACAATATTCATTGATTTTTGCCATTGAAAAACATGTTTTTCAAATACCAGAAATGTTTGAAGCTACTGACTGAATGAAAGGAGCTGGCATCTCACTCTCTTTGAATCTTCTTTATCATGCTCAGATTAGCAGGAAAAAGCAAAAAATTTCAGAATTGCACCTTGCAATGTGGAGATATTACTGTTTGTGCATTTACAATATTCATTGATTTTTGCCATTGAAAAACATGTTTTTCATATACCAGAAATGTTTGAAGCTACTGACTTAATGAAAGGAGCTGGCATCTCACTCTCTTTGAATCTTCTTTATCATGCTAGGATTAGCAGGAAAAAGCAAAAAATTTCAGAATTGCACCTTGCAATGTGGAGATATTACTGTTTGTGCATTTACAATATTCATTGATTTTTGCCATTGAAAAACATGTTTTTCAAATACCAGAAATGTTTGAAGCTACTGACTGAATGAAAGGAGCTGGCATCTCACTCTGAATCTTTTTTATCATGCTAGGATTAGCAGGAAAAAGCAAAAAATTTCAGAATTGCACCTTGCAATGTGGAGATATTACTGTTTGTGCATTTACAATATTCATTGATTTTTGCCATTGAAAAACATGTTTTTCATATACCTGAAATGTTTGAAGCTACTGACTGAATGAAAGGAGCTGGCATCTCACTCTCTTTGAATCTTCTTTACCATGCTAGGATTAGCAGGAAAAAGCAAAACATTTCAGAATTGCACCTTGCAATGTGGAGATATTACTGTTTGTGCATTTACAATATTCATTGATTTTTGCCATTGAAAAACATGTTTTTCATATACCAGAAATGTTTGAAGCTACTGACTGAATGAAAGGAGCTGGCATCTCACTCTCTTTGAATCTTCTTTATCATGCTAGGATTAGCAGGAAAAAGCAAAACATTTCAGAATTGCACCTTGCAATGTGGAGATATTACTGTTTGTGCATTTACAATATTCATTGATTTTTGCCATTGAAAAACATGTTTTTCATATACCAGAAATGTTTGAAGCTACTGACAATGAAAGGAGCTGGCATCTCACTCTCTTTGAATCTTCTTTATCATGCTAGGATTAGCAGGAAAAAGCAAAAAATTTCAGAATTGCACCTTGCAATGTGGAGATATTACTGTTTGTGCATTTACAATATTCATTGATTTTTGCCATTGAAAAACGTCCAGAAATGATTGAAGCTACTGACTGAATGAAAGGAGCTGGCATCTCACTCTCTTTGAATCTTCTTTATCATGCTAAGAGGAGCAGGAAAAAGCAAAAAATTTCAGAATTGCACCTTGCAATGCGGAGAAATTACTGTTTGTGCATTTACAATATTCATTGATTTTTGCCATTGAAAAACGTCCAGAAATGATTGAAGCTACTGACTGAATGAAAGGAGCTGGCATATCACTCTCTTTGAATCTTCTTTATCATGCTAAGAGGAGCAGGAAAAAGCAAAAAATTTCAGAATTGCACCTTGCAATGCGGAGAAATTACTGTTTGTGCATTTACAATATTCATTGATTTTTGCCATTGAAAAACATCATGTTATTCATATACCAGAAATGATTGAAGCTACTGACTGAATGAAAGGAGCTGGCATCTCACTCTCTTTGAATCTTCTTTATCATGCTAAGAGGAGAAGGAAAAAGCAAAAAATTTCAAAATTGCACCTTGCAATGCGGAGAAATTACTGTTTGTGCATTTACAATATTCATTGATTTTTGCCATTGAAAAACGTCCAGAAATGATTGAAGCTACTGACTGAATGAAAGGAACTGGCATCTCACTCTCTTTGAATCTTCTTTACCATGCTAAGAGGAGCAGGAAAAAGCAAAAAATTTCAGAATTGCACCTTGCAATGCGGAGAAATTACTGTTTGTGCATTTACAATATTCATTGATTTTTGCCATTGAAAAACATCATGTTATTCATATACCAGAAATGTTTGAAGCTACTGACTGAATGAAAGGAGCTGGCATCTCACTCTCTTTGAATCTTCTTTATCATGCTAAGAGGAGCAGGAAAAAGCAAAAAATTTCAGAATTGCACCTTGCAATGCGGAGAAATTACTGTTTGTGCATTTACAATATTCATTGATTTTTGCCATTGAAAAACGTCCAGAAATGATTGAAGCTACTGACTGAATGAAAGGAGCTGGCATCTCACTCTCTTTGAATCTTCTTTATCATGCTAAGAGGAGCAGGAAAAAGCAAAAAATTTCAGAATTGCACCTTGCAATGCGGAGAAATTACTGTTTGTGCATTTACAATATTCATTGATTTTTGCCATTGAAAAACATCA
Organism: Phyllobates terribilis; assembly: GCF_046119375.1. NCBI lineage: Eukaryota > Metazoa > Chordata > Amphibia > Anura > Dendrobatidae > Phyllobates > Phyllobates terribilis. Next base: position 526,840 of record NW_027363115.1, on the reverse strand, counting down.
TGTTATTCATATACCAGAAATGTTTGAATCTACTGACTGAATGAAAGGAGCTGGCATCTCACTCTCTTTGAATCTTCTTTATCATGCTAAGAGGAGCAGGAAAAAGCAAAAAATTTCAGAATTGCACCTTGCAATGCGGAGAAATTACTGTTTGTGCATTTACAATATTCATTGATTTTTGCCATTGAAAAACGTCCAGAAATGATTGAAGCTACTGACTGAATGAAAGGAGCTGGCATCTCACTCTATTTCAATCTTCTTTATCATGCTAAGAGGAGCAGGAAAAAGCAAAAAATTTCAGAATTGCACCTTGCAATGCGGACAAATTACTGTTTGTGCATTTACAATATTCATTGATTTTTGCCATAGAAAAACATCATGTTATTCATATACCAGAAATGATTGAAGCTACTGACTAAATGAAAGGAGCTGGCATTTCACTCTCTTTGAATCTTCTTTATCATGCTAAGAGGAGCAGGAAAAAGCAAAAAATTTCAGAATTGCACCTTGCAATGCGGAGAAATTACTGTTTGTGCATTTACAATATTCATTGATTTTTGCCATTGAAAAACGTCCAGAAATGATTGAAGCTACTGACTGAATGAAAGGAGCTGGCATCTCACTCTCTTTGAATCTTCTTTATCATGCTAAGAGGAGCAGGAAAAAGCAAAAAATTTCAGAATTGCACCTTGCAATGCGGAGAAATTACTGTTTGTGCATTTACAATATTCATTGATTTTTGCCATTGAAAAACGTCCAGAAATGATTGAAGCTACTGACTGAATGAAAGGAGCTGGCATCTCACTCTCTTTGAATCTTCTTTATCATGCTAAGAGGAGCAGGAAAAAGCAAAAAATTTCAGAATTGCACCTTGCAATGCGGAGAAATTACTGTTTGTGCATTTACAATATTCATTGATTTTTGCCATTGAAAAACGTCCAGAAATGATTGAAGCTACTGACTGAATGAAAGGAGCTGGCATCTCACTCTCTTTGAATCTTCTTTATCATGCTAAGAGGAGCAGGAAAAAGCAAAAAATTTCAGAATTGCACCTTGCAATGCGGAGAAATTACTGTTTGTGCATTTACAATATTCATTGATTTTTGCCATTGAAAAACGTCCAGAAATGATTGAAGCTACTGACTGAATGAAAGGAGCTGGCATCTCACTCTCTTTGAATCTTCTTTATCATGCTAAGAGGAGCAGGAAAAAGCAAAAAATTTCAGAATTGCACCTTGCAATGCGGAGAAATTACTGTTTGTGCATTTACAATATTCATTGATTTTTGCCATTGAAAAACATCATGTTATTCATATACCAGAAATGATTGAAGCTACTGACTAAATGAAAGGAGCTGGCATCTCACTCTCTTTGAATCTTCTTTATCATGCTAAGAGGAGCAGGAAAAAGCAAAAAAGTTCAGAATTGCACCTTGCAATGCGGAGAAATGACTGTTTGTGCATTTACAATATTCATTGATTTTTGACATTGAAAAACGTCCAGAAATGATTGAAACTACTGACTGAATGAAAGGAGCTGGCATCTCTCTCTCTTTGAATCTTCTTTATCATGCTAAGAGGAGAAGGAAAAAGCAAAAAATTTCAGAATTGCACCTTGCAATGCGGAGAAATTACTGTTTGTGCATTTACAATATTCATTGATTTTTGCCATTGAAAAACGTCCAGAAATGATTGAAGCTACTGACTGAATGAAAGGAGCTGGCATCTCACTCTCTTTGAATCTTCTTTATCATGCTAAGAGGAGCAGGAAAAAGCAAAAAATTTCAGAATTGCACCTTGCAATGTGGAGAAATTACTGTTTGTGCATTTAAATATTCATTGATTTTTGCCATTGAAAAACATCATGTTATTCATATACCAGAAATGTTTGAAGCTACTGACTGAATGAAAGGAGCTGGCATCTCACTCTCTTTGAATCTTCTTTATCATGCTAAGAGGAGCAGGAAAAAGCAAAAAATTTCAGAATTGCACCTTGCAATACGGAGAAGTTACTGTTTATGCATTTACAATATTCATTGATTTTTGCCATTGAAAAACGTCCAGAAATGATTGAAGCCACTGACTGAATGAAAGGAGCTGGCATCTCACTCTCTTTGAATCTTCTTTATCATGCTAAGAGGAGCAGGAAAAAGCAAAACATTTCAGAATTGCACCTTGCAATGCGGAGAAATTACTGTTTGTGCATTTACAATATTCATTGATTTTTGCCATTGAAAAACGTCCAGAAATGATTGAAGCTACTGACTGAATGAAAGGAGCTGGCATCTCACTCTCTTTGAATCTTCTTTATCATGCTAAGAGGAGCAGGAAAAAGCAAAAAATTTCAGAATTGCACCTTGCAATGCGGAGAAATTACTGTTTGTGCACTTACAATATTCATTGATTTTTGCCATTGAAAAACATCATGTTATTCATATACCAGAAATGATTGAAGCTACTGACTGAATGAAAGGAGCTGGCATCTTACTCTCTGTGAATCTTCTTTATCATGCTAAGAGGAGCAGGAAAAAGCAAACAATTTCAGAATTGCACCTTGCAATGCGGAGAAATTACTGTTTGTGCATTTACAATATTCATTGATTTTTGACATTGAAAAACGTCCAGAAATGATTGAAGCTACTGACTGAATGAAAGGAGCTGGCATCTCACTCTCTTTGAATCTTCTTTATCATGCTAAGAGGAGCAGGAAAAAGCAAAAAATTTCAGAATTGCACCTTGCAATGCGGAGAAATTACTGTTTGTGCATTTACAATATTCATTGATTTTTGCCATTGAAAATCATCATGTTATTCATATACCTGAAATGTTTGAAGCTACTGACTGAATGAAAGGAGCTGGCATCTCACTCTCTTTGAATCTTCTTTATCATGCTAAGAGGAGCAGGAAAAAGCAAAAAATTTCAGAATTGCACCTTGCAATGCGGAGAAATTACTGTTTGTGCATATACAATATTCATTGATTTTTGCCATTGAAAAACGTCCAGAAATGATTGAAGCTACTGACTGAATGAAAGGAGCTGGCATCTCACTCTCTTTGAATCTTCTTTATCATGCTAAGAGGAGCAGGAAAAAGCAAAAAATTTCAGAATTGCACCTTGCAATGCGGAGAAATTACTGTTCGTGCATTTACAATATTCATTGATTTTTGCCATTGAAAAACATCATGTTATTCATATACCAGAAATGTTTGAAGCTACTGACTGAATGAAAGGAGCTGGCATCTCACTCTCTTTGAATCTTCTTTATCATGCTAAGAGGAGCAGGAAAAAGCAAAAAATTTCAGAATTGCACCTTGCAATGCGGAGAAATTACTGTTTGTGCATTTACAATATTCATTGATTTTTGCCATTGAAAAACGTCCAGAAATGATTGAAGCTACTGACTGAATGAAAGGAGCTGGCATCTCACTCTCTTTGAATCTTCTTTATCATGCTAAGAGGAGCAGGAAAAAGCAAAAAATTTCAGAATTGCACCTTGCAATGCGGAGAAATTACTATTTGTGCATTTACAATATTCATTGATTTTTGCCATTGAAAAACGTCCAGAAATGATTGAAGCTACTGACTGAATGAAAGGTGCTGGCATCTCACTCTCTTTGAATCTTCTTTATCATGCTAAGTGGAGCAGGAAAAAGCAAAAAATTTCAGAATTGCACCTTGCAATGCGGAGAAATTACTGTTTGTGCATTTACAATATTCATTGATTTTTGCCATTGAAAAACATCATGTTATTCATATACCAGAAATGATTGAAGCTACTGACTGAATGAAAGGAGCTGGCATCTCACTCTCTTTGAATCTTCCTTATCATGCTAAGAGGAGCAGGAAAAAGCAAAAAATTTCAGAATTGCACCTTGCAATGCGGAGAAATTACTGTTTGTGCACTTACAATATTCATTGATTTTTGCCATTGAAAAACATCATGTTATTCATATACCAGAAATGATTGAAGCTACTGACTGAATGAAAGGAGTTGGCATCTTACTCTCTTTGAATCTTCTTTATCATGCTAAGAGGAGCAGGAAAAAGCAAACAATTTCAGAATTGCACCTTGCAATGCGGAGAAATTACTGTTTGTGCATTTACAATATTCATTGATTTTTGACATTGAAAAACGTCCAGAAATGATTGAAGCTACTGACTGAATGAAAGAAGCTGGCATCTCACTCTCTTTGAATCTTCTTTATCATGCTAAGAGGAGCAGGAAAAAGCAAAAAATTTCAGAATTGCACCTTGCATTGCGGAGAAATTACTGTTTGTGCATTTACAATATTCATTGATTTTTGCCATTGAAAATCATCATGTTATTCATATACCTGAAATGTTTGAAGCTACTGACTGAATGAAAGGAGCTGGCATCTGACTCTCTTTGAATCTTCTTTATCATGCTAAGAGGAGCAGGAAAAAGCAAAAAATTTCAGAATTGCACCTTGCAATGCGGAGAAATTACTGTTTGTGCATTTACAATATTCATTGATTTTTGCCATTGAAAAACGTCCAGAAATGATTGAAGCTACTGACTGAATGAAAGGAGCTGGCATCTCACTCTCTTTGAATCTTCTTTATCATGCTAAGAGGAGAAGGAAAAAGCAAAAAATTTCAGAATTGCACCTTGCAATGCGGAGAAATTACTGTTTGTGCATTTACAATATTCATTGATTTTTGCCATTGAAAAACATCATGTTATTCATATACCAGAAATGTTTGAAGCTACTGACTGAATGAAAGGAGCTGGAAACTCACTCTCTTTGAATCTTCTTTATCATGCTAAGAGGAGCAGGAAAAAGCAAAAAATTTCAGAATTGCACCTTGCAATGCGGAGAAATTACTGTTTGTGCATTTACAATATTCATTGATTTTTGCCATTGAAAAACGTCCAGAAATGATTGAAGCTACTGACTGAATGAAAGGAGCTGGCATCTCACTCTCTTTGAATCTTCTTTATCATGCTAAGAGGAGCAGGAAAAAGCTAAAAATTTCTGAATTGCACCTTGCAATGCGGAGAAATTACTGTTTGTGCATTTACAATATTCATTGATTTTTGCCATTGAAAACATCATGTTATTCATATACCAGAAATGTTTGAAGCTACTGACTGAATGAAAGGAGCTGGCATCTCACTCTCTTTGAATCTTCTTTATCATGCTAGGATTAGGAGGAAAAAGCAAAAAATTTCAGAATTGCACCTTGCAATGTGGAGATATTACTGTTTGTGCATTTACAATATTCATTGATTTTTGCCATTGAAAAACATCATGTTATTCATATACCAGAAATGTTTGAAGCTACTGACTGAATGAAAGGAGCTGGCATCTCACTCTCTTTGAATCTTCTTTATCATGCTAGGATTAGCAGGAAAAAGCAAAAAATTTCAGAATTGCACCTTGCAATGTGGAGATATTACTGTTTGTGCATTTACAATATTCATTGATTTTTGCCATTGAAAAACATGTTTTTCATATACCAGAAATGTTTGAAGCTACTGACTGAATGAAAGGAGCTGGCATCTCACTCTCTTTGAATCTTCTTTATCATGCTAGGATTAGCAGGAAAAAGCAAAAAATTTCAGAATTGCACCTTGCAATGTGGAGATATTACTGTTTGTGCATTTACAATATTCATTGATTTTTGCCATTGAAAAATGTCCAGAAATGTTTGAAGCTACTGACTGAATGAAAGGATCTGGCATCTCACTCTCTTTGAATCTTCTTTATCATGCTAGGATTAGCAGGAAAAAGCAAAAAATTTCAGAATTGCACCTTGCAATGTGGAGATATTACTGTTTGTGCATTTACAATATTCATTGATTTTTGCCATTGAAAAACGTCCAGAAATGTTTGAAGCTACTGACTGAATGAAAGGAGCTGGCATCTCACTCTCTTTGAATCTTCTTTATCATGCTAGGATTAGCAGGAAAAAGCAAAAAATTTCAGAATTGCACCTTGCAATGTGGAGATATTACTGTTTGTGCATTTACAATATTCATTGATTTTTGCCATTGAAAAACATGTTTTTCATATACCAGAAATGTTTGAAGCTACTGACTGAATGAAAGGAGCTGGCATCTCACTCTCTTTGAATCTTCTTTATCATGCTAAGAGGAGCAGGAAAAAGCAAAAAATTTCAGAATTGCACCTTGCAATGCGGAGAAATTACTGTTTGTGCATTTACAATATTCATTGATTTTTGCCATTGAAAAACGTCCAGAAATGATTGAAGCTACTGACTGAATGAAAGGAGCTGGCATCTCACTCTCTTTGAATCTTCTTTATCATGCTAAGAGGAGCAGGAAAAAGCTAAAAATTTCTGAATTGCACCTTGCAGTGCGGAGAAATTACTGTTTGTGCATTTACAATATTCATTGATTTTTGCCATTGAAAACATCATGTTATTCATATACCAGAAATGTTTGAAGCTACTGACTGAATGAAAGGAGCTGGCATCTCACTCTCTTTGAATCTTCTTTATCATGCTAGGATTAGCAGGAAAAAGCAAAAAATTTCAGAAATGCACCTTGCAATGTGGAGATATTACTGTTTGTGCATTTACAATATTCATTGATTTTTGCCATTGAAAAACATCATGTTATTCATATACCAGAAATGTTTGAAGCTACTGACTGAATGAAAGGAGCTGGCATCTCACTCTCTTTGAATCTTCTTTATCATGCTAGGATTAGCAGGAAAAAGCAAAAAATTTCAGAATTGCACCTTGCAATGTGGAGATATTACTGTTTGTGCATTTACAATATTAATTGATTTTTGCCATTGAAAAACATGTTTTTCATATACCAGAAATGTTTGAAGCTACTGACTGAATGAAAGGAGCTGGCATCTCACTCTCTTTGAATCTTCTTTATCATGCTAGGATTAGCAGGAAAAAGCAAAAAATTTCAGAATTGCACCTTGCAATGTGGAGATATTACTGTTTGTGCATTTACAATATTCATTGATTTTTGCCATTGAAAAATGTCCAGAAATGTTTGAAGCTACTGACTGAATGAAAGGAGCTGGCATCTCACTCTCTTTGAATCTTCTTTATCATGCTAGGATTAGCAGGAAAAAGCAAAAAATTTCAGCATTGCACCTTGCAATGTGGAGATATTACTGTTTGTGCATTTACAATATTCATTGATTTTTGCCATTGAAAAACGTCCAGAAATGTTTGAAGCTACTGACTGAATGAAAGGAGCTGGCATCTCACTCTCTTTGAATCTTCTTTATCATGCTAGGATTAGCAGGAAAAAGCAAAAAATTTCAGAATTGCACCTTGCAATGTGGAGATATTACTGTTTGTGCATTTACAATATTCATTGATTTTTGCCATTGAAAAACATGTTTTTCATATACCAGAAATGTTTGAAGCTACTGACTGAATGAAAGGAGCTGGCATCTCACTCTCTTTGAATCTTCTTTATCATGCTAGGATTAGCAGGAAAAAGCAAAAAATTTCAGAATTGCACCTTGCAATGTGGAGATATTACTGTTTGTGCATTTACAATATTCATTGATTTTTGCCATTGAAAAACATGTTTTTCATATACCAGAAATGTTTGAAGCTACTGACTGAATGAAAGGAGCTGGCATCTCACTCTCTTTGAATCTTCTTTATCATGCTAGGATTAGCAGGAAAAAGCAAAAAATTTCAGAATTGCACCTTGCAATGTGGAGATATTACTGTTTGTGCATTTACAATATTCATTGATTTTTGCCATTGAAAAACATGTTTTTCATATACCAGAAATGTTTGAAGCTACTGACTGAATGAAAGGAGCTGGCATCTCACTCTCTTTGAATCTTCTTTATCATGCTAGGATTAGCAGGAAAAAGCAAAAAATTTCAGAATTGCACCTTGCAATGTGGAGATATTACTGTTTGTGCATTTACAATATTCATTGATTTTTGCCATTGAAAAACATCATGTTATTCATATACCAGAAATGTTTGAAGCTACTGACTGAATGAAAGGAGCTGGCATCTCACTCTCTTTCAATTTTCTTTATCATGCTAGGATTAGCAGGAAAAAGCAAAAAATTTCAGAATTGCACCTTGCAATGTGGAGATATTACTGTTTGTGCATTTACAATATTCATTGATTTTTGCCATTGAAAAACATGTTTTTCATATACCAGAAATGTTTGAAGCTACTGACTGAATGAAAGGAGCTGGCATCTCACTCTCTTTGAATCTTCTTTATCATGCTAGGATTAGCAGGAAAAAACAAAAAATTTCAGAATTGCACCTTGCAATGTGGAGATATTACTGTTTGAGCATTTACAATATTCATTGATTTTTGCCATTGAAAAACGTCCAGAAATGTTTGAAGCTACTGACTGAATGAAAGGAGCTGGCATCTCACTCTCTTTGAATCTTCTTTATCATGCTAGGATTAGCAGGAAAAAGCAAAAAATTTCAGAATTGCACCTTGCAATGTGGAGATATTAGTTTGTGCATTTACAATATTCATTGATTTTTGCCATTGAAAAACGTCCAGAAATGTTTGAAGCTACTGACTGAATGAAAGGAGTTGGCATCTCACTTTCTTTGAATCTTCTTTATCATGCTAGGATTAGCAGGAAAAAGCAAAAAATTTCAGAATTGCACTTTGCAATGTGGAGATATTACTGTTTGTGCATTTACAATATTCATTGATTTTTGCCATTGAAAAACATCATGTTATTCATATACCAGAAATGTTTGAAGCTACTGACTGAATGAAAGGAGCTGGCATCTCACTCTCTTTGAATCTTCTTTATCATGCTAGGATTAGCAGGAAAAAGCAAAAAATTTCAGAATTGCACCTTGCAATGTGGAGATATTACTGTTTGTGCATTTACAATATTCATTGATTTTTGCCATTGAAAAACATGTTTTTCATATACCAGAAATGTTTGAAGCTACTGACTGAATGAAAGGAGCTGGCATCTCACTCTCTTTGAATCTTCTTTATCATGCTAGGATTAACAGGAAAAAGCAAAAAATTTCAGAATTGCACCTTGCAATGTGGAGATATTACTGTTTGTGCATTTACAATATTCATTGATTTTTGCCATTGAAAAACGTCCAGAAATGTTTGAAGCTACTGACTGAATGAAAGGAGCTGGCATCTCACTCTCTTTGAATCTTCTTTATCATGCTAGGATTAGCAGGAAAAAGCAAAAAATTTCAGAATTGCACCTTGCAATGTGGAGATATTACTGTTTGTGCATTTACAATATTCATTGATTTTTGCCATTGAAAAACATGTTTTTCATATACCAGAAATGTTTGAAGCTACTGACTGAATGAAAGGAGCTGGCATCTCACTCTCTTTGAATCTTCTTTATCATGCTAGGATTCGCAGGAAAAAGCAAAAAATTTCAGAATTGCACCTTGCAATGTGGAGATATTACTGTTTGTGCATTTACAATATTCATTGATTTTTGCCATTGAAAAACATGTTTTTCATATACCAGAAATGTTTGAAGCTACTGACTGAATGAAAGGAGCTGGCATCTCACTCTCTTTGAATCTTCTTTATCATGCTAGGATTAGCAGGAAAAAGCAAAAAATTTCAGAATTGCACCTTGCAATGTGGAGATATTACTGTTTGTGCATTTACAATATTCATTGATTTTTGCCATTGAAAAACATGTTTTTCATATACCAGAAATGTTTGAAGCTACTGACTGAATGAAAGGAGCTGGCATCTCACTCTCTTTGAATCTTCTTTATCATGCTAGGATTAGCAGGAAAAAGCAAAAAATTTCAGAATTGCACCTTGCAATGTGGAGATATTACTGTTTGTGCATTTACAATATTCATTGATTCTTGCCATTGAAAAACATGTTTTTCATATACCAGAAATGTTTGAAGCTACTGACTGAATGAAAGGAGCTGGCATCTCACTCTCTTTGAATCTTCTTTATCATGCTAGGATTAGCAGGAAAAAGCAAAAAATTTCAGAATTGCACCTTGCAATGTGGAGATATTACTGTTTGTGCATTTACAATATTCATTGATTTTTGCCATTGAAAAACGTCCAGAAATGTTTGAAGATACTGACTGAATGAAAGGAGCTGGCATCTCACTCTCTTTGAATCTTCTTTATCATGCTAGGATTATCAGGAAAAAGCAAAAAATTTCAGAATTGCACCTTGCAATGTGGAGATATTACTGTTTGTGCATTTACAATATTCATTGATTTTTGCCATTGAAAAACGTCCAGAAATGTTTGAAGCTACTGACTGAATGAAAGGAGCTGGCATCTCACTCTCTTTGAATCTTCTTTATCATGCTAGGATTCGCAGGAAAAAGCAAAAAATTTCAGAATTGCACCTTGCAATGTGGAGATATTACTGTTTGTGCATTTACAATATTCATTGATTTTTGCCATTGAAAAACATGTTTTTCATATACCAGAAATGTTTGAAGCTACTGACTGAATGAAAGGAGCTGGCATCTCACTCTCTTTGAATCTTCTTTATCATGCTAGGATTAGCAGGAAAAAGCAAAAAATTTCAGAATTGCACCTTGCAATGTGGAGATATTACTGTTTGTGCATTTACAATATTCATTGATTTTTGCCATTGAAAAACATGTTTTTCATATACCAGAAATGTTTGAAGCTATTGACTGAATGAAAGGAGCTGGCATCTCACTCTCTTTGAATCTTCTTTATCATTCTAGGATTAGCAGGAAAAAGCAAAAAATTTCAGAATTGCACCTTGCAATGTGGAGATATTACTGTTTGTGTATTTACAATATTCATTGATTTTTGCCATTGAAAAACGTCCAGAAATGTTTGAAGATACTGACTGAATGAAAGGAGCTGGCATCTCACTCTCTTTGAATCTTCTTTATCATGCTAGGATTAGCAGGAAAAAGCAAAAAATTTCAGAATTGCACCTTGCAATGTGGAGATATTACTGTTTGTGCATTTACAATATTCATTGATTTTTGCCATTGAAAAACGTCCAGAAATGTTTGAAGCTACTGACTGAATGAAAGGAGCTGGCATCTCACTCTCTTTAAATCGTCTTTATCATGCTAGGATTAGCAGGAAAAAGCAAAAAATTTCAGAATTGCACCTTGCAATGTGGAGATATTACTGTTTGTGCATTTACAATATTCATTGATTTTTGCCATTGAAAAACATCATGTTATTCATATACCAGAAATGTTTGAAGCTACTGACTGAATGAAAGGAGCTGGCATCTCACTCTCATTGAATCTTCTTTATCATGCTAGGATTAGCAGGAAAAAGCAAAAAATTTCAGAATTGCACCTTGCAATGTGGAGATATTACTGTTTGTGCATTTACAATATTCATTGATTTTTGCCATTGAAAAACATGTTTTTCATATACCAGAAATGTTTGAAGCTACTGACTGAATGAAAGGAGCTGGCATCTCACTCTCTTTGAATCTTCTTTATCATGCTAGGATTAGCAGGAAAAAGCAAGAAATTTCAGAATTGCACCTTGCAATGTGGAGATATTACTGTTTGTGCATTTACAATATTCATTGATTTTTGCCATTGAAAAACATGTTTTTCATATACCAGAAATGTTTGAAGCTACTGACTGAATGAAAGGAGCTGGCATCTCACTCTCTTTGAATCTTCTTTATCATGCTAGGATTAGCAGGAAAAAGCAAAAAAATTCAGAATTGCACCTTGCAATGTGGAGATATTACTGTTTGTGCATTTACAATATTCATTGATTTTTGCCATTGAAAAACATGTTTTTCAAATACCAGAAATGTTTGAAGCTACTGACTGAATGAAAGGAGCTGGCATCTCACTCTCTTTGAATCTTCTTTATCATGCTAGGATTAGCCGGAAAAAGCAAAAAATTTCAGAATTGCACCTTGCAATGTGGAGATATTACTGTTTGTGCATTTACAATATTCATTGATTTTTGCCATTGAAAAACATGTTTTTCATATACCAGAAATGTTTGAAGCTACTGACTGAATGAAAGTAGCTGGCATCTCACTCTGAATCTTTTTTATCATGCTAGGATTAGCAGGAAAAAGCAAAAAATTTCAGAATTGCACCTTGCAATGTGGAGATATTACTGTTTGTGCATTTACAATATTCATTGATTTTTGCCATTGAAAAACATGTTTTTCATATACCAGAAATGTTTGAAGCTACTGACTGAATGAAAGGAGCTGGCATCTCACTCTCTTTGAATCTTCTTTACCATGCTAGGATTAGCAGGAAAAAGCAAAAAATTTCAGAATTGCACCTTGCAATGTGGAGATATTACTGTTTGTGCATTTACAATATTCATTGATTTTTGCCATTGAAAAACATGTTTTTCATATACCAGAAATGTTTGAAGCTACTGACTGAATGAAAGGAGCTGGCATCTCACTCTCTTTGAATCTTCTTTATCATGCTAGGATTAGCAGGAAAAAGCAAAAAATTTCAGAATTGCACCTTGCAATGTGGAGATATTACTGTTTGTGCATTTACAATATTCATTGATTTTTGCCATTGAAAAACATGTTTTTCATATACCAGAAATGTTTGAAGCTACTGACAATGAAAGGAGCTGGCATCTCACTCTCTTTGAATCTTCTTTATCATGCTAGGATTAGCAGGAAAAAGCAAAAAATTTCAGAATTGCACCTTGCAATGTGGAGATATTACTCTTTGTGCATTTACAATATTCATTGATTTTTGCCATTGAAAAACATGTTTTTCATATACCAGCAATGTTTGAAGCTACTGACTGAATGAAAGGAGCTGGCATCTCACTCTCTTTGAATCTTCTTTATCATGCTAGGATTAGCAGGAAAAAGCAAAAAATTTCAGAATTGCACCTTGCAATGTGGAGATATTACTGTTTGTGCATTTACAATATTCATTGATTTTTGCCATTGAAAAACGTCCAGAAATGATTGAAGCTACTGACTGAATGAAAGGAGCTGGCATCTCACTCTCTTTGAATCTTCTTTATCATGCTAAGAGGAGCAGGAAAAAGCAAAAAATTTCAGAATTGCACCTTGCAATGCGGAGAAATTACTGTTTGTGCATTTACAATATTCATTGATTTTTGCCATTGAAAAACGTCCAGAAATGATTGAACTACTGACTGAATGAAAGGAGGTGGCATCTCACTCTCTTTGAATCTTCTTTATCATGTTAAGAGGAGCAGGAAAAAGCAAAAAATTTCAGAATTGCACCTTGCAATGCGGAGAAATTACTGTTTGTGCATTTACAATATTCATTGATTTTTGCCATTGAAAAACATCATGTTATTCATATACCAGAAATGTTTGAAGCTACTGACTGAATGAAAGGAGCTGGCATCTCACTCTCTTTGAATCTTCTTTGTCATGCTAAGAGGAGCAGGAAAAAGCAAAAAATTTCAGAATTGCACCTTGCAATGCGGAGAAATTACTGTTTGTGCATTTACAATATTCATTGATTTTTGCCATTGAATAACGTCCAGAAATGATTGAAGCTACTGACTGAATGAAAGGAGCTGGCATCTCACTCTCTTTGAATCTTCTTTATTAAGCTAAGAGGAGCAGGAAAAAGCAAAAAATTTCAGAATTGCACCTTGCAATGCGGAGAAATTACTGTTTGTGCATTTACAATATTCATTGATTTTTGCCACTGAAAAACATGTTATTCATATACCAGAAATGTTTGAAGCTACTGACTGAATGAAAGGAGCTGGCATCTCACTCTCTTTGAATCTTCTTTATCATGCTAAGAGGAGCAGGAAAAAGCAAAAAAATTCAGAATTGCACCTTGCAATGCGGAGAAATTACTGTTTGTGCATTTACAATATTCATTGATTTTTGCCATTGAAAAACGTCCAGAAATGATTGAAGCTACTGACTGAATGAAAGGAGCTGGCATCTCACTCTCTTTGAATCTTCTTTATCATGCTAAGAGGAGCAGGAAAAAGCAAAAAATTTCAGAATTGCACCTTGCAATGCGGAGAAATTACTGTTTGTGCATTTACAATATTCATTGATTTTTGCCATTGAAAAACATCATGTTATTCATATAGCAGAAATGTTTGAAGCTACTGACTGAATGAAAGGAGCTGGCATCTCACTCTCTTTGAATCTTCTTTATCATGCTAAGAGGAGCAGGAAAAAGCAAAAAATTTCAGAATTGCACCTTGCAATGCGGAGAAATTACTGTTTGTGCATTTACAATATTCATAGATTTTTGCCATTGAAAAACGTCCAGAAATGATTGAAGCTACTGACTGAATGAAAGGAGCTGGCATCTCACTCTCTTTGAATCTTCTTTATCATGCTAAGAGGAGCAGGAAAAAGTAAAAAATTTCAGAATTGCACCTTGCAATGTGGAGAAATTACTGTTTGTGCATTTACAATATTCATTGATTTTTGCCATTGAAAAACGTCCAGAAATGATTGAAGCTACTGACTGAATGAAAGGAGCTGGCATCTCACTCTCTTTGAATCTTCTTTATCATGCTAAGAGGAGCAGGAAAAAGCAAAAAATTTCAGAATTGCACCTTGCAATGCGGAGAAATTACTGTTTGTGCATTTACAATATTCATTGATTTTTGCCATTGAAAAACATCATGTTATTCATATACCAGAAATGTTTGAAGCTACTGACTGAATGAAAGGAGCTGGCATCTCACTCTCTTTGAATCTTCTTTATCATGCTAAGAGGAGCAGGAAAAAGCAAAAAATTTCAGAATTGCACCTTGCAATGCGGAGAAATTACTGTTTGTGCATTTACAATATTCATTGATTTTTGCCATTGAAAAACATCCAGAAATGATTGAAGCTACTGACTGAATGAAAGGAGCGGGCATCTCACTCTCTTTGAATCTTCTTTATTTTGCTAAGAGGAGCAGGAAAAAGCAAAAAATTTCAGAATTGCACCTTGCAATGCGGAGAAATTACTGTTTGTGCATTTACAATATTCATTGATTTTTGCCATTGAAAAACATCATTATTCATATACCAGAAATGTTTGAAGCTACTGACTGAATGAAAGGAGATGGCATCTCAATCTCTTTGAATCTTCTTTATCATGCTAAGAGGAGCAGGAAAAAGGAAAAAATTTCAGAATTGCACCTTGCAATGCGGAGAAATTACTGTTTGTGCATTTACAATATTCATTGATTTTTGCCATTGAAAAACGTCCAGAAATGATTGAAGCTACTGACTGAATGAAAGGAGCTGGCATCTCACTCTCTTTGAATCTTCTTTATCATGCTAAGAGGAGCAGGAAAAAGCAAAAAATTTCAGAATTGCACCTTGCAATGCGGAGAAATTACTGTTTGTGCATTTACAATATTCATTGATTTTTGCCATTGAAAAACATCATGTTATTCATATACCAGAAATGTTTGAAGCTACTGACTGAATGAAAGGAGCTGGCATCTCACTCTCTTTGAATCTTCTTTATCATGCTAAGAGGAGCAGGAAAAAGCAAAAAATTTCAGAATTGCACCTTGCAATGCGGAGAAATTACTGTTTGTGCATTTACAATATTCATTGATTTTTGCCATTGAAAAACATCATGTTATTCATATACCAGAAATGTTTGAAGCTACTGACTGAATGAAAGGAGCTGGCATCTCACTCTCTTTGAATCTTGTTTATCATGCTAAGAGGAGCAGGAAAAAGCAAAAAGTTTCAGAATTGCACCTTGCAATGCGGAGAAATTACTGTTTGTGCATTTACAATATTCAATGATTTTGCCATTGAAAAACGTCCAGAAATGATTGAAGCTACTGACTGAATGAAAGGAGCTGGCATCTCACTCTCTTTGAATCTTCTTTATCATGCTAAGAGGTGCAGGAAAAAGCAAAAAATTTCAGAATTGCACCTTGCAATGCGGAGAAATTACTGTTTGTGCATTTACAATATTCATTGATTTTTGCCATTGAAAAACATCATTATTCATATACCAGAAATGTTTGAAGCTACTGACTGAATGAAAGGAGATGGCATCTCAATCTCTTTGAATCTTCTTTATCATGCTAAGAGGAGCAGGAAAAAGGAAAAAATTTCAGAATTGCACCTTGCAATGCGGAGAAATTACTGTTTGTGCATTTACAATATTCATTGATTTTTGCCATTGAAAAACGTCCAGAAATGATTGAAGCTACTGACTGAATGAAAGGAGCTGGCATCTCACTCTCTTTGAATCTTCTTTATCATGCTAAGAGGAGCAGGAAAAAGCAAAAAATTTCAGAATTGCACCTTGCAATGCGGAGAAATTACTGTTTTTGCATTTACAATATTCATTGATTTTTGCCATTGAAAAACATCATGTTATTCATATACCAGAAATGTTTGAAGCTACTGACTGAATGAAAGGAGCTGGCATCTCACTCTCTTTGAATCTTCTTTATCATGCTAAGAGGAGCAGGAAAAAGCAAAAAATTTCAGAATTGCACCTTGCAATGCGGAGAAATTACTGTTTGTGCATTTACAATATTCATTGATTTTTGCCATTGAAAAACATCATGTTATTCATATACCAGAAATGTTTGAAGCTACTGACTGAATGAAAGGAGCTGGCATCTCACTCTCTTTGAATCTTGTTTATCATGCTAAGAGGAGCAGGAAAAAGCAAAAAGTTTCAGAATTGCACCTTGCAATGCGGAGAAATTACTGTTTGTGCATTTACAATATTCAATGATTTTGCCATTGAAAAACGTCCAGAAATGATTGAAGCTACTGACTGAATGAAAGGAGCTGGCATCTCACTCTCTTTGAATCTTCTTTATCATGCTAAGAGGAGCAGGAAAAAGCAAAAAATTTCAGAATTGCACCTTGCAATGCGGAGAAATTACTGTTTGTGCATTTACAATATTCATTGATTTTTGCCATTGAAAAACATCATGTTATTCATATACCAGAAATGTTTGAAGCTACTGACTGAATGAAAGGAGCTGGCATCTCACTCTCTTTGAATCTTCTTTATCATGCTAAGAGGAGCAGGAAAAAGCAAAAAATTTCAGAATTGCACCTTGCAATGCGGAGAAATTACTGTTTGTGCATTTACAATATTCATTGATTTTTGCCATTGAAAAACATCCAGAAATGATTGAAGCTACTGACTGAATGAAAGGAGCGGGCATCTCACTCTCTTTGAATCTTCTTTATTTTGCTAAGAGGAGCAGGAAAAAGCAAAAAATTTCAGAATTGCACCTTGCAATGCGGAGAAATTACTGTTTGTGCATTTACAATATTCATTGATTTTTGCCATTGAAAAACATCATTATTCATATACCAGAAATGTTTGAAGCTACTGACTGAATGAAAGGAGATGGCATCTCAATCTCTTTGAATCTTCTTTATCATGCTAAGAGGAGCAGGAAAAAGGAAAAAATTTCAGAATTGCACCTTGCAATGCGGAGAAATTACTGTTTGTGCATTTACAATATTCATTGATTTTTGCCATTGAAAAACGTCCAGAAATGATTGAAGCTACTGACTGAATGAAAGGAGCTGGCATCTCACTCTCTTTGAATCTTCTTTATCATGCTAAGAGGAGCAGGAAAAAGCAAAAAATTTCAGAATTGCACCTTGCAATGCGGAGAAATTACTGTTTGTGCATTTACAATATTCATTGATTTTTGCCATTGAAAAACATCATGTTATTCATATACCAGAAATGTTTGAAGCTACTGACTGAATGAAAGGAGCTGGCATCTCACTCTCTTTGAATCTTCTTTATCATGCTAAGAGGAGCAGGAAAAAGCAAAAAATTTCAGAATTGCACCTTGCAATGCGGAGAAATTACTGTTTGTGCATTTACAATATTCATTGATTTTTGCCATTGAAAAACATCATGTTATTCATATACCAGAAATGTTTGAAGCTACTGACTGAATGAAAGGAGCTGGCATCTCACTCTCTTTGAATCTTGTTTATCATGCTAAGAGGAGCAGGAAAAAGCAAAAAGTTTCAGAATTGCACCTTGCAATGCGGAGAAATTACTGTTTGTGCATTTACAATATTCAATGATTTTGCCATTGAAAAACGTCCAGAAATGATTGAAGCTACTGACTGAATGAAAGGAGCTGGCATCTCACTCTCTTTGAATCTTCTTTATCATGCTAAGAGGAGCAGGAAAAAGCAAAAAATTTCAGAATTGCACCTTGCAATGCGGAGAAATTACTGTTTGTGCATTTACAATATTCATTGATTTTTGCCATTGAAAAACATCATTATTCATATACCAGAAATGTTTGAAGCTACTGACTGAATGAAAGGAGATGGCATCTCAATCTCTTTGAATCTTCTTTATCATGCTAAGAGGAGCAGGAAAAAGGAAAAAATTTCAGAATTGCACCTTGCAATGCGGAGAAATTACTGTTTGTGCATTTACAATATTCATTGATTTTTGCCATTGAAAAACGTCCAGAAATGATTGAAGCTACTGACTGAATGAAAGGAGCTGGCATCTCACTCTCTTTGAATCTTCTTTATCATGCTAAGAGGAGCAGGAAAAAGCAAAAAATTTCAGAATTGCACCTTGCAATGCGGAGAAATTACTGTTTGTGCATTTACAATATTCATTGATTTTTGCCATTGAAAAACATCATGTTATTCATATACCAGAAATGTTTGAAGCTACTGACTGAATGAAAGGAGCTGGCATCTCACTCTCTTTGAATCTTCTTTATCATGCTAAGAGGAGCAGGAAAAAGCAAAAAATTTCAGAATTGCACCTTGCAATGCGGAGAAATTACTGTTTGTGCATTTACAATATTCATTGATTTTTGCCATTGAAAAACATCATGTTATTCATATACCAGAAATGTTTGAAGCTACTGACTGAATGAAAGGAGCTGGCATCTCACTCTCTTTGAATCTTGTTTATCATGCTAAGAGGAGCAGGAAAAAGCAAAAAGTTTCAGAATTGCACCTTGCAATGCGGAGAAATTACTGTTTGTGCATTTACAATATTCAATGATTTTGCCATTGAAAAACGTCCAGAAATGATTGAAGCTACTGACTGAATGAAAGGAGCTGGCATCTCACTCTCTTTGAATCTTCTTTATCATGCTAAGAGGAGCAGGAAAAAGCAAAAAATTTCAGAATTGCACCTTGCAATGCGGAGAAATTACTGTTTGTGCATTTACAATATTCATAGATTTTTGCCATTGAAAAACGTCCAGAAATGATTGAAGCTACTGACTGAATGAAAGGAGCTGGCATCTCACTCTCTTTGAATCTTCTTTATCATGCTAAGAGGAGCAGGAAAAAGCAAAAAATTTCAGAATTGCACCTTGCAATGTGGAGAAATTACTGTTTGTGCATTTACAATATTCATTGATTTTTGCCATTGAAAAACGTCCAGAAATGATTGAAGCTACTGACTGAATGAAAGGAGCTGGCATCTCACTCTCTTTGAATCTTCTTTATCATGCTAAGAGGAGCAGGAAAAAGCAAAAAATTTCAGAATTGCACCTTGCAATGCGGAGAAATTACTGTTTGTGCATTTACAATATTCATTGCTTTTTGCCATTGAAAAACATCATGTTATTCATATACCAGAAATGTTTGAAGCTACTGACTGAATGAAAGGAGCTGGCATCTCACTCTCTTTGAATCTTCTTTGTCATGCTAAGAGGAGCAGGAAAAAGCAAAAAATTTCAGAATTGCACCTTGCAATGCGGAGAAATTACTGTTTGTGCATTTACAATATTCATTGATTTTTGCCATTGAAAAACGTCCAGAAATGATTGAAGCTACTGACTGAATGAAAGGAGCTGGCATCTCACTCTCTTTGAATCTTCTTTATTATGCTAAGAGGAGCAGGAAAAAGCAAAAAATTTCAGAATTGCACCTTGCAATGCGGAGAAATTACTGTTTGTGCATTTACAATATTCATTGATTTTTGCCATTGAAAAACATGTTATTCATATACCAGAAATGTTTGAAGCTACTGACTGAATGAAAGGAGCTGGCATCTCACTCTCTTTGAATCTTCTTTATCATGCTAAGAGGAGCAGGAAAAAGCAAAAAATTTCAGAATTGCACCTTGCAATGCGGAGAAATTACTGTTTGTGCATTTACAATATTCATTGATTTTTGCCATTGAAAAACATCGTTATTCATATACCAGAAATGATTGAAGCTACTGACTGAATGAAAGGAGCTGGCATCTCAATCTCTTTGAATCTTCTTTATCATGCTAAGAGGAGCAGGAAAAAGCAAAAAATTTCAGAATTGCACCTTGCAATGCGGAGAAATTACTGTTTGTGCATTTACAATATTCATTGATTTTTGCCATTGAAAAACGTCCAGAAATGATTGAAGCTACTGACTGAATGAAAGGAGCTGGCATCTCACTCTCTTTGAATCTTCTTTATCATGCTAAGAGGAGCAGGAAAAAGCAAAAAATTTCAGAATTGCACCTTGCAATGCGGAGAAATTACTGTTTGCGCATTTACAATATTCATTGATTTTTGCCATTGAAAAACATCATGTTATTCATATACCAGAAATGTTTGAAGCTACTGACTGAATGAAAGGAGCTGGCATCTCACTCTCTTTGAATCTTCTTTATCATGCTAAGAGGAGCAGGAAAAAGCAAAAAATTTCAGAATTGCACCTTGCAATGCGGAGAAATTACTGTTTGTGCATTTGCAATATTCATTGATTTTTGCCATTGAAAAACGTCCAGAAATGATTGAAGCTACTGACTGAATGAAAGGAGCTGGCATCTCACTCTCTTTGAATCTTCTTTATCATGCTAAGAGGAACAGGAAAAAGCAAAAAATGTCAGAATTGCACCTTGCAATGTGGAGAAATTACTGTTTGTGCATTTACAATATTCATTGATTTTTGCCATTGAAAAACGTCCAGAAATGATTGAAGCTACTGACTGAATGAAAGGAGCTGGCATCTCACTCACTTTGAATCTTCTTTATCATGCTAAGAGGAGCAGGAAAAAGCAAAAAATTTCAGAATTGCACCTTGCAATGCGGAGAAATTACTGTTTGTGCATTTACAATATTCATTGATTTTTGCCATTGAAAAACATCATGTTATTCATATACCAGAAATGTTTGAAGCTACTGACTGAATGAAAGGAGCTGGCATCTCACTCTCTTTGAATCTTCTTTATCATGCTAAGAGGAGCAGGAAAAAGCAAAAAATTTCAGAATTGCACCTTGCAATGCGGAGAAATTACTGTTTGTGCATTGACAATATTCATTGATTTTTGCCATTGAAAAACGTCCAGAAATGATTGAAGCTACTGACTGAATGAAAGGAGCTGGCATCTCACTCTCTTTGAATCTTCTTTATCATGCTAAGAGGAGCAGGAAAAAGCAAAAAATTTCAGAATTGCACCTTGCAATGCGGAGAAATTACTGTTTGTGCATTTACAATATTCATTGATTTTTGCCATTGAAAAACATCATGTTATTCATATACCAGAAATGTTTGAAGCTACTGACTGAATGAAAGGAGCTGGCATCTCACTCTCTTTGAATCTTCTTTATCATGCTAAGAGGAGCAGCAAAAAGCAAAAAATTTCAGAATTGCACCTTGCAATGCGGAGAAATTACTGTTTGTGTATTTACAATATTCATTGATTTTTGCCATTGAAAAACGTCCAGAAATGATTGAAGCTACTGACTGAATGAAAGGAGCTGGCATCTCACTCTCTTTGAATCTTCTTTATCATGCTAAGAGGAGCAGGAAAAAGCAAAAAATTTCAGAATTGCACCTTGCAATGCGGAGAAATTACTGTTTGTGCATTTACAATATTCATTGATTTTTGCCATTGAAAAACATCATGTTATTCATATACCAGAAATGTTTGAAGCTACTGACTGAATGAAAGGAGCTGGCATCTCACTCTCTTTGAATCTTCTTTATCATGCTAAGAGGAGCAGGAAAAAGCAAAAAATTTCAGAATTGCACCTTGCAATGCGGAAAAATTACTGTTTGTGCATTTACAATATTCATTGATTTTTGCCATTGAAAAACGTCCAGAAATGATTGAAGCTACTGACTGAATGAAAGGAGCTGGCATCTCACTCTCTTTGAATCTTCTTTATCATGCTAAGAGGAGCAGGAAAAAGCAAAAAATTTCAGAATTGCACCTTGCAATGCGGAGAAATTACTGTTTGTGCATTGACAATATTCATTGATTTTTGCCATTGAAAAACGTCCAGAAATGATTGAAGCTACTGACTGAATGAAAGGAGCTGGCATCTCACTCTCTTTGAATCTTCTTTATCATGCTAAGAGGAGCAGGAAAAAGCAAAAAATTTCAGAATTGCACCTTGCAATGCGGAGAAATTACTGTTTGTGCATTTACAATATTCATTGATTTTTGCCATTGAAAAACATCATGTTATTCATATACCAGAAATGTTTGAAGCTACTGACTGAATGAAAGGAGCTGGCATCTCACTCTCTTTGAATCTTCTTTATCATGCTAAGAGGAGCAGCAAAAAGCAAAAAATTTCAGAATTGCACCTTGCAATGCGGAGAAATTACTGTTTGTGCATTTACAATATTCATTGATTTTTGCCATTGAAAAACATCATGTTATTCATATACCAGAAATGTTTGAAGCTACTGACTGAATGAAAGGAGCTGGCAACTCACTCTCTTTGAATCTTCTTTATCGTGCTAAGAGGAGCAGGAAAAAGCAAAAAATTTCAGAATTGCACCTTGCAATGCGGAGAAATTACTGTTTGTGTATTTACAATATTCATTGATTTTTGCCATTGAAAAACGTCCAGAAATGATTGAAGCTACTGACTGAATGAAAGGAGCTGGCATCTCACTCTCTTTGAATCTTCTTTATCATGCTAAGAGGAGCAGGAAAAAGCAAAAAATTTCAGAATTGCACCTTGCAATGCGGAGAAATTACTGTTTGTGCATTTACAATATTCATTGATTTTTGCCATTGAAAAACATCATGTTATTCATATACCAGAAATGTTTGAAGCTACTGACTGAATGAAAGGAGCTGGCATCTCACTCTCTTTGAATCTTCTTTATCATGCTAAGAGGAGCAGGAAAAAGCAAAAAATTTCAGAATTGCACCTTGCAATGCGGAAAAATTACTGTTTGTGCATTTACAATATTCATTGATTTTTGCCATTGAAAAACGTCCAGAAATGATTGAAGCTACTGACTGAATGAAAGGAGCTGGCATCTCACTCTCTTTGAATCTTCTTTATCATGCTAAGTGGAGCAGGAAAAAGCAAAAAATTTCAGAATTGCACCTTGCAATGCGGAGAAATTACTGTTTGTGCATTTACAATATTCATTGATTTTTGCCATTGAAAAACATGTTATTCATATACCAGAAATGTTTGAAGCTACTGACTGAATGAAAGGAGCTGGCATCTCACTCTCTTTGAATCTTCTTTATCATGCTAAGAGGAGCAGGAAAAAGCAAAAAAATTCAGAATTGCACTTTGCAATGCGGAGAAATTACTGTTTGTGCATTTACAATATTCATTGATTTTTGCCATTGAAAAACATGTTATTCATATACCAGAAATGTTTGAAGCTACTGACTGAATGAAAGGAGCTGGCATCTCACTCTCTTTGAATCTTCTTTATCATGCTAAGAGGAGCAGGAAAAAGCAAAAAATTTCAGAATTGCACCTTGCAATGCGGAGAAATTACTGTTTGTGCATTTACAATATTCATTGATTTTTGCCATTGAAAAACATCATGTTATTCATATACCAGAAATGTTTGAAGCTACTGACTGAATGAAAGGAGTAGGCATCTCATTCTCTTTGAATCTTCTTTATCATGCTAAGAGGAGCAGGAAAAGCAAAAGATTTCAGAATTGCACCTTGCAATGCGTAGAAATTACTGTTTGTGCATTTACAATATTCATTGATTTTTGCCATTGAAAAACGTCCAGAAATGATTGAAGCTACTGACTGAATGAAAGGAGCTGGCATCTCACTCTCTTTGAATCTTCTTTATCATGCTAAGAGGAGCAGGAAAAAGAAAAAAATTTCAGAATTGCACCTTGCAATGCGGAGAAATTACTGTTTGTGCATTTACAATATTCATTGATTTTTGCCATAGAAAAACGTCCAGAAATGATTGAAGCTACTGACTGAATGAAAGGAGCTGG
Organism: Phyllobates terribilis; assembly: GCF_046119375.1. Taxonomy (NCBI): domain Eukaryota; kingdom Metazoa; phylum Chordata; class Amphibia; order Anura; family Dendrobatidae; genus Phyllobates; species Phyllobates terribilis. Next base: position 502,742 of record NW_027363115.1, on the reverse strand, counting down.
CATCTCACTCTCTTTGAATCTTCTTTATCATGCTAAGAGGAGCAGGAAAAAGCAAAAAATTTCAGAATTGCACCTTGCAATGCGGAGAAATTACTGTTTGTGCATTTACAATATTCATTGATTTTTGCCATTGAAAAACATCATGTTATTCATATACCAGAAATGTTTGAAGCTACTGACTGAATGAAAGGAGCTGGCATCTCACTCTCTTTGAATCTTCTTTATCATGCTAAGAGGAGCAGGAAAAAGCAAAAAATTTCAGAATTGCACCTTGCAATGCGGAGAAATTACTGTTTGTGCATTTACAATATTCATTGATTTTTGCCATTGAAAAACGTCCAGAAATGATTGAAGCTACTGACTGAATGAAAGGAGCTGGCATCTCACTCTCTTTGAATCTTCTTTATCATGCTAAGAGGAGCAGGAAAAAGCAAAAAATTTCAGAATTGCACCTTGCAATGCGGAGAAATTACTGTTTGTGCATTTACAATATTCATTGATTTTTGCCATTGAAAAACATCATGTTATTCATATACCAGAAATGTTTGAAGCTACTGACTGAATGAAAGGAGCTGGCATCTCACTCTCTTTGAATCTTCTTTATCATGCTAAGAGGAGCAGGAAAAAGCAAAAAATTTCAGAATTGCACCTTGCAATGCGGAGAAATTACTGTTTGTGCATTTACAATATTCATTGATTTTTGCCATTGAAAAACATCATGTTATTCATATACCAGAAATGTTTGAAGCTACTGACTGAATGAAAGGAGCTGGCATCTCACTCTCTTTGAATCTTCTTTATCATGCTAAGAGGAGCAGGAAAAAGCAAAAAATTTCAGAATTGCACCTTGCAATGCGGAGAAATTACTGTTTGTGCATTTACAATATTCATTGATTTTTGCCATTGAAAAACATCATGTTATTCATATACCAGAAATGTTTGAAGCTACTGACTGAATGAAAGGAGCTGGCATCTCACTCTCTTTGAATATTCTTTATCATGCTAAGAGGAGCAGGAAAAAGCAAAAAATTTCAGAATTGCACCTTGCAATGCGGAGAAATTACTGTTTGTGCATTTTCAATATTCATTTATTTTTGCCATTGAAAAACGTCCAGAAATGATTGAAGCTACTGACTGAATGAAAGGAGCTGGCATCTCACTCTCTTTGAATCTTCTTTATCATGCTAAGAGGAGCAGGAAAAAGCAAAAAATTTCAGAATTGCACCTTGCAATGCGGAGAAATTACTGTTTGTGCATTCACAATATTCAATGATTTTTGCCATTGAAAAACGTCCAGAAATGATTGAAGCTACTGACTGAATGAAAGGAGCTGGCATCTCACTCTCTTTGAATCTTCTTTATCATGCTAAGAGGAGCAGGAAAAAGCAAAAAATTTCAGAATTGCACCTTGCAATGCGGAGAAATTACTGTTTGTGCATTTACAATATTCATTGATTTTTGCCATTGAAAAACATCATGTTATTCATATACCAGAAATGTTTGAAGCTACTGACTAAATGAAAGGAGCTGGCATCTCACTCTCTTTGAATCTTCTTTATCATGCTAAGAGGAGCAGGAAAAAGCAAAAAGTTTCAGAATTGCACCTTGCAATGCGGAGAAATTACTGTTTGTGCATTTACAATATTCATTGATTTTTGCCATTGAAAAACGTCCAGAAATGATTGAAGCTACTTACTGAATGAAAGGAGCTGGCATCTCACTCTCTTTGAATCTTCTTTATCATGCTAAGAGGAGCAGGAAAAAGCAAAAAATTTCAGAATTGCACCTTGCAATGCGGAGAAATTACTGTTTGTGCATTCACAATATTCAATGATTTTTGCCATTGAAAAACGTCCAGAAATGATTGAAGCTACTGACTGAATGAAAGGAGCTGGCATCTCACTCTCTTTGAATCTTCTTTATCATGCTAAGAGGAGCAGGAAAAAGCAAAAAATTTCAGAATTGCACCTTGCAATGCGGAGAAATTACTGTTTGTGCATTTACAATATTCATTGATTTTTGCCATTGAAAAACATCATGTTATTCATATACCAGAAATGTTTGAAGCTACTGACTAAATGAAAGGAGCTGGCATCTCACTCTCTTTGAATCTTCTTTATCATGCTAAGAGGAGCAGGAAAAAGCAAAAAGTTTCAGAATTGCACCTTGCAATGCGGAGAAATTACTGTTTGTGCATTTACAATATTCATTGATTTTTGCCATTGAAAAACGTCCAGAAATGATTGAAGCTACTTACTGAATGAAAGGAGCTGGCATCTCACTCTCTTTGAATCTTCTTTATCATGCTAAGAGGAGCAGGAAAAAGCAAAAAATTTCAGAATTGCACCTTGCAATGCGGAGAAATTACTGTTTGTGCATTTACAATATTCATTGATTTTTGCCATTGAAAAACATGTTATTCATATACCAGAAATGTTTGAAGCTACTGACTGAATGAAAGGAGCTGGCATCTCACTCTCTTTGAATCTTCTTTATCATGCTAAGAGGAGCAGGAAAAAGCAAAAAATTTCAGAATTGCACCTTGCAATGCGGAGAAATTACTGTTTGTGCATTTACAATATTCATTGATTTTTGCCATTGAAAAACATCATGTTATTCATATACCAGAAATGTTTGAAGCTACTGACTGAATGAAAGGAGCTGGCATCTCACTCTCTTTGAATCTTCTTTATCATGCTAAGAGGAGCAGGAAAAAGCAAAAAATTTCAGAATTGCACCTTGCAATGCGGAGAAATTACTGTTTGTGCATTTACAATATTCATTGATTTTTGCCATTGAAAAACGTCCAGAAATGATTGAAGCTACTGACTGAATGAAAGGAGCTGGCATCTCACTCTCTTTGAATCTTCTTTATCATGCTAAGAGGAGCAGGAAAAAGCAAAAAATTTCAGAATTGCACCTTGCAATGCGGAGAAATTACTGTTTGTGCATTTACAATATTCATTGATTTTTGCCATTGAAAAACATCATGTTATTCATATACCAGAAATGTTTGAAGCTACTGACTGAATGAAAGGAGATGGCATCTCACTCTCTTTGAATCTTCTTTATCATGCTAAGAGGAGCAGGAAAAAGCAAAAAATTTCAGAATTGCATCTTGCAATGCGGAGAAATTACTGTTTGTGCATTTACAATATTCATTGATTTTTGCCATTGAAAAACGTCCAGAAATGATTGAAGCTACTGACTGAATGAAAGGAGCTGGCATCTCACTCTCTTTGAATCTTCTTTATCATGCTAAGAGGAGCAGGAAAAAGCAAAAAATTTCAGAATTGCACCTTGCAATGCGGAGAATTTACTGTTTGTGCATTTACAATATTCATTGATTTTTGCCATTGAAAAACATCATGTTATTCATATACCAGAAATGATTGAAGCTACTGACTGAATGAAAGGAGCTGGCATCTCACTCTCTTTGAATCTTCTTTATCATGCTAAGAGGAGCAGGAAAAAGCAAAAAATTTCAGAATTGCACCTTGCAATGTGGAGAAATTACTGTTTGTGCATTTACAATATTCAATGATTTTTGCCATTGAAAAACGTCCAGAAATGATTGAAGCTACTGACTGAATGAAAGGAGCTGGCATCTCACTCTCTTTGAATCTTCTTTATCATGCTAAGAGGAGCAGGAAAAAGCAAAAAATTTCAGAATTGCACCTTGCAATGCGGAGAAATTACTGTTTGTGCATTTACAATATTCATTGATTTTTGCCATTGAAAAACATCATGTTATTCATATACCAGAAATGTTTGAAGCTACTGACTGAATGAAAGGAGCTGGCATCTCACTCTCTTTGAATCTTCTTTATCATGCTAAGAGGAGCAGGAAAAAGCAAAAAATTTCAGAATTGCACCTTGCAATGCGGAGAAATTACTGTTTGTGCATTTACAATATTCATTGATTTTTGCCATTGAAAAACGTCCAGAAATGATTGAAGCTACTGACTGAATGAAAGGAGCTGGCATCTCACTCTCTTTGAATCTTCTTTATCATGCTAAGAGGAGCAGGAAAAAGCAAAAAATTTCAGAATTGCACCTTGCAATGCGGAGAAATTACTGTTTGTGCATTTACAATATTCATTGATTTTTGCCATTGAAAAACATCATGTTATTCATATAGCATAAATGTTTGAAGCTACTGACTGAATGAAAGGAGCTGGCATCTCACTCTCTTTGAATCTTCTTTATCATGCTAAGAGGAGCAGGAAAAAGCAAAAAATTTCAGAATTGCACCTTGCAATGCGGAGAAATTACTGTTTGTGCATTTACAATATTCATAGATTTTTGCCATTGAAAAACGTCCAGAAATGATTGAAGCTACTGACTGAATGAAAGGAGCTGGCATCTCACTCTCTTTGAATCTTCTTTATCATGCTAAGAGGAGCAGGAAAAAGCAAAAAATTTCAGAATTGCACCTTGCAATGTGGAGAAATTACTGTTTGTGCATTTACAATATTCATTGATTTTTGCCATTGAAAAACGTCCAGAAATGATTGAAGCTACTGACTGAATGAAAGGAGCTGGCATCTCACTCTCTTTGAATCTTCTTTATCATGCTAAGAGGAGCAGGAAAAAGCAAAAAATTTCAGAATTGCACCTTGCAATGCGGAGAAATTACTGTTTGTGCATTTACAATATTCATTGATTTTTGCCATTGAAAAACATCATGTTATTTATATATCAGAAATGTTTGAAGCTACTGACTGAATGAAAGGAGCTGGCATCTCACTCTCTTTGAATCTTCTTTATCATGCTAAGAGGAGCAGGAAAAAGCAAAAAATTTCAGAATTGCACCTTGCAATGCGGAGAAATTACTGTTTGTGCATTTACAATATTCATTGATTTTTGCCATTGAAAAACATGTTATTCATATACCAGAAATGTTTGAAGCTACTGACTGAATGAAAGGAGCTGGCATCTCACTCTCTTTGAATCTTCTTTATCATGCTAAGAGGAGCAGGAAAAAGCAAAAAATTTCAGAATTGCACCTTGCAATGCGGAGAAATTACTGTTTGTGCATTTACAATATTCATTGATTTTTGCCATTGAAAAACATCGTTATTCATATACCAGAAATGTTTGAAGCTACTGACTGAATGAAAGGAGCTGGCATCTCAATCTCTTTGAATCTTCTTTATCATGCTAAGAGGAGCAGGAAAAAGCAAAAAATTTCAGAATTGCACCTTGCAATGCGGAGAAATTACTGTTTGTGCATTTACAATATTCATTGATTTTTGCCATTGAAAAACGTTCAGAAATGATTGAAGCTACTGACTGAATGAAAGGAGCTGGCATCTCACTCTCTTTGAATCTTCTTTATCATGCTAAGAGGAGCAGGAAAAAGCAAAAAATTTCAGAATTGCACCTTGCAATGCGGAGAAATTACTGTTTGTGCATTTACAATATTCATTGATTTTTGCCATTGAAAAACATCATGTTATTCATATACCAGAAATGTTTGAAGCTACTGCCTGAATGAAAGGAGCTGGCATCTCACTCTCTTTGAATCTTCTTTATCATGCTAAGAGGAGCAGGAAAAAGCAAAAAATTTCAGAATTGCACCTTGCAATGCGGAAAAATTACTGTTTGTGCATTTACAATATTCATTGATTTTTGCCATTGAAAAACGTCCAGAAATGATTGAAGCTACTGACTGAATGAAAGGAGCTGGCATCTCACTCTCTTTGAATCTTCTTTATCATGCTAAGTGGAGCAGGAAAAAGCAAAAAATTTCAGAATTGCACCTTGCAATGCGGAGAAATTACTGTTTGTGCATTTACAATATTCATTGATTTTTGCCATTGAAAAACATGTTATTCATATACCAGAAATGTTTGAAGCTACTGACTGAATGAAAGGAGCTGGCATCTCACTCTCTTTGAATCTTCTTTATCATGCTAAGAGGAGCAGGAAAAAGCAAAAAATTTCAGAATTGCACCTTGCAATGCGGAGAAATTACTGTTTGTGCATTTACAATATTCATTGATTTTTGCCATTGAAAAACATGTTATTCATATACCAGAAATGTTTGAAGCTACTGACTGAATGAAAGGAGCTGGCATCTCACTCTCTTTGAATCTTCTTTATCATGCTAAGAGGAGCAGGAAAAAGCAAAAAATTTCAGAATTGCACCTTGCAATGCGGAGAAATTACTGTTTGTGCATTTACAATATTCATTGATTTTTGCCATTGAAAAACATCATGTTATTCATATACCAGAAATGTTTGAAGCTACTGACTGAATGAAAGGAGTAGGCATCTCATTCTCTTTGAATCTTCTTTATCATGCTAAGAGGAGCAGGAAAAGCAAAAGATTTCAGAATTGCACCTTGCAATGCGTAGAAATTACTGTTTGTGCATTTACAATATTCATTGATTTTTGCCATTGAAAAACGTCCAGAAATGATTGAAGCTACTGACTGAATGAAAGGAGCTGGCATCTCACTCTCTTTGAATCTTCTTTATCATGCTAAGAGGAGCAGGAAAAAGAAAAAAATTTCAGAATTGCACCTTGCAATGCGGAGAAATTACTGTTTGTGCATTTACAATATTCATTGATTTTTGCCATAGAAAAACGTCCAGAAATGATTGAAGCTACTGACTGAATGAAAATAGCTGGCATCCCACTCTCTTTGAATCTTCTTTATCATGCTAAGAGGAGCAGGAAAAAGCAAAAAATTTCAGAATTGCACCTTGCAATGCGGAGAAATTACTGTTTGTGCATTTACAATATTCATTGATTTTTGCCATTGAAAAACATCATGTTATTCATATACCAGAAATGTTTGAAGCTACTGACTGAATGAAAGGAGCTGGCATCTCACTCTCTTTGAATCTTCTTTATCATGCTAAGAGGAGCAGGAAAAAGCAAAAAATTTCAGAATTGCACCTTGCAATGCGGAGAAATTACTGTTTGTGCATTTACAATATTCATTGATTTTTGCCATTGAAAAACGTCCAGAAATGATTGAAGCTACTGACTGAATGAAAGGAGCTGGCATCTCACTCTCTTTGAATCTTCTTTATCATGCTAAGAGGAGCAGGAAAAAGCAAAAAATTTCAGAATTGCACCTTGCAATGCGGAGAAATTACTGTTTGTGCATTTACAATATTCATTGATTTTTGCCATTGAAAAACATCATGTTATTCATATACCAGAAATGTTTGAAGCTACTGACTGAATGAAAGGAGCTGGCATCTCACTCTCTTTGAATCTTCTTTATCATGCTAAGAGGAGCAGGAAAAAGCAAAAAATTTCAGAATTGCACCTTGCAATGCGGAGAAATTACTGTTTGTGCATTTACAATATTCATTGATTTTTGCCATTGAAAAACATCATGTTATTCATATACCAGAAATGTTTGAAGCTACTGACTGAATGAAAGGAGCTGGCATCTCACTCTCTTTGAATATTCTTTATCATGCTAAGAGGAGCAGGAAAAAGCAAAAAATTTCAGAATTGCACCTTGCAATGCGGAGAAATTACTGTTTGTGCATTTACAATATTCATTTATTTTTGCCATTGAAAAACGTCCAGAAATGATTGAAGCTACTGACTGAATGAAAGGAGCTGGCATCTCACTCTCTTTGAATCTTCTTTATCATGCTAAGAGGAGCAGGAAAAAGCAAAAAATTTCAGAATTGCACCTTGCAATGCGGAGAAATTACTGTTTGTGCATTCACAATATTCAATGATTTTTGCCATTGAAAAACGTCCAGAAATGATTGAAGCTACTGACTGAATGAAAGGAGCTGGCATCTCACTCTCTTTGAATCTTCTTTATCATGCTAAGAGGAGCAGGAAAAAGCAAAAAATTTCAGAATTGCACCTTGCAATGCGGAGAAATTACTGTTTGTGCATTTACAATATTCATTGATTTTTGCCATTGAAAAACATCATGTTATTCATATACCAGAAATGTTTGAAGCTACTGACTAAATGAAAGGAGCTGGCATCTCACTCTCTTTGAATCTTCTTTATCATGCTAAGAGGAGCAGGAAAAAGCAAAAAGTTTCAGAATTGCACCTTGCAATGCGGAGAAATTACTGTTTGTGCATTTACAATATTCATTGATTTTTGCCATTGAAAAACGTCCAGAAATGATTGAAGCTACTTACTGAATGAAAGGAGCTGGCATCTCACTCTCTTTGAATCTTCTTTATCATGCTAAGAGGAGCAGGAAAAAGCAAAAAATTTCAGAATTGCACCTTGCAATGCGGAGAAATTACTGTTTGTGCATTTACAATATTCATTGATTTTTGCCATTGAAAAACATGTTATTCATATACCAGAAATGTTTGAAGCTACTGACTGAATGAAAGGAGCTGGCATCTCACTCTCTTTGAATCTTCTTTATCATGCTAAGAGGAGCAGGAAAAAGCAAAAAATTTCAGAATTGCACCTTGCAATGCGGAGAAATTACTGTTTGTGCATTTACAATATTCATTGATTTTTGCCATTGAAAAACATCATGTTATTCATATACCAGAAATGTTTGAAGCTACTGACTGAATGAAAGGAGCTGGCATCTCACTCTCTTTGAATCTTCTTTATCATGCTAAGAGGAGCAGGAAAAAGCAAAAAATTTCAGAATTGCACCTTGCAATGCGGAGAAATTACTGTTTGTGCATTTACAATATTCATTGATTTTTGCCATTGAAAAACGTCCAGAAATGATTGAAGCTACTGACTGAATGAAAGGAGCTGGCATCTCACTCTCTTTGAATATTCTTTATCATGCTAAGAGGAGCAGGAAAAAGCAAAAAATTTCAGAATTGCACCTTGCAATGCGGAGAAATTACTGTTTGTGCATTTACAATATTCATTGATTTTTGCCATTGAAAAACATCATGTTATTCATATACCAGAAATGTTTGAAGCTACTGACTGAATGAAAGGAGATGGCATCTCACTCTCTTTGAATCTTCTTTATCATGCTAAGAGGAGCAGGAAAAAGCAAAAAATTTCAGAATTGCATCTTGCAATGCGGAGAAATTACTGTTTGTGCATTTACAATATTCATTGATTTTTGCCATTGAAAAACGTCCAGAAATGATTGAAGCTACTGACTGAATGAAAGGAGCTGGCATCTCACTCTCTTTGAATCTTCTTTATCATGCTAAGAGGAGCAGGAAAAAGCAAAAAATTTCAGAATTGCACCTTGCAATGCGGAGAATTTACTGTTTGTGCATTTACAATATTCATTGATTTTTGCCATTGAAAAACATCATGTTATTCATATACCAGAAATGATTGAAGCTACTGACTGAATGAAAGGAGCTGGCATCTCACTCTCTTTGAATCTTCTTTATCATGCTAAGAGGAGCAGGAAAAAGCAAAAAATTTCAGAATTGCACCTTGCAATGTGCAGAAATTACTGTTTGTGCATTTACAATATTCAATGATTTTTGCCATTGAAAAACGTCCAGAAATGATTGAAGCTACTGACTGAATGAAAGGAGCTGGCATCTCACTCTCTTTGAATCTTCTTTATCATGCTAAGAGGAGCAGGAAAAAGCAAAAAATTTCAGAATTGCACCTTGCAATGCGGAGAAATTACTGTTTGTGCATTTACAATATTCATTGATTTTTGCCATTGAAAAACATCATGTTATTCATATACCAGAAATGTTTGAAGCTACTGACTGAATGAAAGGAGCTGGCATCTCACTCTCTTTGAATCTTCTTTATCATGCTAAGAGGAGCAGGAAAAAGCAAAAAATTTCAGAATTGCACCTTGCAATGCGGAGAAATTACTGTTTGTGCATTTACAATATTCATTGATTTTTGCCATTGAAAAACGTCCAGAAATGATTGAAGCTACTGACTGAATGAAAGGAGCTGGCATCTCACTCTCTTTGAATCTTCTTTATCATGCTAAGAGGAGCAGGAAAAAGCAAAAAATTTCAGAATTGCACCTTGCAATGCGGAGAAATTACTGTTTGTGCATTTACAATATTCATTGATTTTTGCCATTGAAAAACATCATGTTATTCATATAGCATAAATGTTTGAAGCTACTGACTGAATGAAAGGAGCTGGCATCTCACTCTCTTTGAATCTTCTTTATCATGCTAAGAGGAGCAGGAAAAAGCAAAAAATTTCAGAATTGCACCTTGCAATGCGGAGAAATTACTGTTTGTGCATTTACAATATTCATAGATTTTTGCCATTGAAAAACGTCCAGAAATGATTGAAGCTACTGACTGAATGAAAGGAGCTGGCATCTCACTCTCTTTGAATCTTCTTTATCATGCTAAGAGGAGCAGGAAAAAGCAAAAAATTTCAGAATTGCACCTTGCAATGTGGAGAAATCACTGTTTGTGCATTTACAATATTCATTGATTTTTGCCATTGAAAAACGTCCAGAAATGATTGAAGCTACTGACTGAATGAAAGGAGCTGGCATCTCACTCTCTTTGAATCTTCTTTATCATGCTAAGAGGAGCAGGAAAAAGCAAAAAATTTCAGAATTGCACCTTGCAATGCGGAGAAATTACTGTTTGTGCATTTACAATATTCATTGATTTTTGCCATTGAAAAACATCATGTTATTTATATATCAGAAATGTTTGAAGCTACTGACTGAATGAAAGGAGCTGGCATCTCACTCTCTTTGAATCTTCTTTATCATGCTAAGAGGAGCAGGAAAAAGCAAAAAATTTCAGAATTGCACCTTGCAATGCGGAGAAATTACTGTTTGTGCATTTACAATATTCATTGATTTTTGCCATTGAAAAACATGTTATTCATATACCAGAAATGTTTGAAGCTACTGACTGAATGAAATTAGCTGGCATCTCACTCTCTTTGAATCTTCTTTATCATGCTAAGAGGAGCAGGAAAAAGCAAAAAATTTCAGAATTGCACCTTGCAATGCGGAGAAATTACTGTTTGTGCATTTACAATATTCATTGATTTTTGCCATTGAAAAACATCGTTATTCATATACCAGAAATGTTTGAAGCTACTGACTGAATGAAAGGAGCTGGCATCTCAATCTCTTTGAATCTTCTTTATCATGCTAAGAGGAGCAGGAAAAAGCAAAAAATTTCAGAATTGCACCTTGCAATGCGGAGAAATTACTGTTTGTGCATTTACAATATTCATTGATTTTTGCCATTGAAAAACGTTCAGAAATGATTGAAGCTACTGACTGAATGAAAGGAGCTGGCATCTCACTCTCTTTGAATCTTCTTTATCATGCTAAGAGGAGCAGGAAAAAGCAAAAAATTTCAGAATTGCACCTTGCAATGCGGAGAAATTACTGTTTGTGCATTTACAATATTCATTGATTTTTGCCATTGAAAAACATCATGTTATTCATATACCAGAAATGTTTGAAGCTACTGCCTGAATGAAATTAGCTGGCATCTCACTCTCTTTGAATCTTCTTTATCATGCTAAGAGGAGCAGGAAAAAGCAAAAAATTTCAGAATTGCACCTTGCAATGCGGAGAAATTACTGTTTGTGCATTTACAATATTCATTGATTTTTGCCATTGAAAAACATCATGTTATTCATATACCAGAATTGTTTGAAGCTACTGACTGAATGAAAGGAGCTGGCATCTCACTCTCTTTGAATCTTGTTTATCATGCTAAGAGGAGCAGGAAAAAGCAAAAAATTTCAGAATTGCACCTTGCAATGCGGAGAAATTACTGTTTGTGCATTTACAATATTCATTGATTTTTGCCATTGAAAAACGTCCAGAAATGATTGAAGCTACTGACTGAATGAAAGGAGCTGGCATCTCACTCTCTTTGAATCTTCTTTATCATGCTAAGAGGAGCAGGAAAAAGCAAAAAATTTCAGAATTGCACCTTGCAATGCGGAGAAATTACTGTTTGTGCATTTACAATATTCATTGATTTTTGCCATTGAAAAACATCATGTTATTCATATAGCAGAAATGTTTGAAGCTACTGACTGAATGAAAGGAGCTGGCATCTCACTCTCTTTGAATCTTCTTTATCATGCTAAGAGGAGCAGGAAAAAGCAAAAAATTTCAGAATTGCACCTTGCAATGCGGAGAAATTACTGTTTGTGCATTTACAATATTCATTGATTTTTGCCATTGAAAAACATCGTTATTCATATACCAGAAATGTTTGAAGCTACTGACTGAATGAAAGGAGCTGGCATCTCAATCTCTTTGAATCTTCTTTATCATGCTAAGAGGAGCAGGAAAAAGCAAAAAATTTCAGAATTGCACCTTGCAATGCGGAGAAATTACTGTTTGTGCATTTACAATATTCATTGATTTTTGCCATTGAAAAACGTTCAGAAATGATTGAAGCTACTGACTGAATGAAAGGAGCTGGCATCTCACTCTCTTTGAATCTTCTTTATCATGCTAAGAGGAGCAGGAAAAAGCAAAAAATTTCAGAATTGCACCTTGCAATGCGGAGAAATTACTGTTTGTGCATTTACAATATTCATTGATTTTTGCCATTGAAAAACATCATGTTATTCATATACCAGAAATGTTTGAAGCTACTGCCTGAATGAAAGGAGCTGGCATCTCACTCTCTTTGAATCTTCTTTATCATGCTAAGAGGAGCAGGAAAAAGCAAAAAATTTCAGAATTGCACCTTGCAATGCGGAGAAATTACTGTTTGTGCATTTACAATATTCATTGATTTTTGCCATTGAAAAACATCATGTTATTCATATACCAGAAATGTTTGAAGCTACTGACTGAATGAAAGGAGCTGGCATCTCACTCTCTTTGAATCTTGTTTATCATGCTAAGAGGAGCAGGAAAAAGCAAAAAATTTCAGAATTGCACCTTGCAATGCGGAGAAATTACTGTTTGTGCATTTACAATATTCATTGATTTTTGCCATTGAAAAACGTCCAGAAATGATTGAAGCTACTGACTGAATGAAAGGAGCTGGCATCTCACTCTCTTTGAATCTTCTTTATCATGCTAAGAGGAGCAGGAAAAAGCAAAAAATTTCAGAATTGCACCTTGCAATGCGGAGAAATTACTGTTTGTGCATTTACAATATTCATTGATTTTTGCCATTGAAAAACATCATGTTATTCATATAGCAGAAATGTTTGAAGCTACTGACTGAATGAAAGGAGCTGGCATCTCACTCTCTTTGAATCTTCTTTATCATGCTAAGAGGAGCAGGAAAAAGCAAAAAATTTCAGAATTGCACCTTGCAATGCGGAGAAATTACTGTTTGTGCATTTACAATATTCATAGATTTTTGCCATTGAAAAACGTCCAGAAATGATTGAAGCTACTGACTGAATGAAAGGAGCTGGCATCTCACTCTCTTTGAATCTTCTTTATCATGCTAAGAGGAGCAGGAAAAAGCAAAAAATTTCAGAATTGCACCTTGCAATGCGGAGAAATTACTGTTTGTGCATTTACAATATTCATTGATTTTTGCCATTGAAAAACATCATGTTATTCATATAGCATAAATGTTTGAAGCTACTGACTGAATGAAAGGAGCTGGCATCTCACTCTCTTTGAATCTTCTTTATCATGCTAAGAGGAGCAGGAAAAAGCAAAAAATTTCAGAATTGCACCTTGCAATGCGGAGAAATTACTGTTTGTGCATTTACAATATTCATAGATTTTTGCCATTGAAAAACGTCCAGAAATGATTGAAGCTACTGACTGAATGAAAGGAGCTGGCATCTCACTCTCTTTGAATCTTCTTTATCATGCTAAGAGGAGCAGGAAAAAGCAAAAAATTTCAGAATTGCACCTTGCAATGTGGAGAAATTACTGTTTGTGCATTTACAATATTCATTGATTTTTGCCATTGAAAAACGTCCAGAAATGATTGAAGCTACTGACTGAATGAAAGGAGCTGGCATCTCACTCTCTTTGAATCTTCTTTATCATGCTAAGAGGAGCAGGAAAAAGCAAAAAATTTCAGAATTGCACCTTGCAATGCATAGAAATTACTGTTTGTGCATTTACAATATTCATTGATTTTTGCCATTGAAAAACATCATGTTATTCATATATCAGAAATGTTTGAAGCTACTGACTGAATGAAAGGAGCTGGCATCTCACTCTCTTTGAATCTTCTTTATCATGCTAAGAGGAGCAGGAAAAAGCAAAAAATTTCAGAATTGCACCTTGCAATGCGGAGAAATTACTGTTTGTGCATTTACAATATTCATTGATTTTTGCCATTGAAAAACGTCCAGAAATGATTGAAGCTACTGACTGAATGAAAGGAGCTGGCGTCTCACTCTCTTTGAATCTTCTTTATTATGCTAAGAGGAGCAGGAAAAAGCAAAAAATTTCAGAATTGCACCTTGCAATGCGGAGAAATTACTGTTTGTGCATTTACAATATTCATTGATTTTTGCCATTGAAAAACATGTTATTCATATACCAGAAATGTTTGAAGCTACTGACTGAATGAAAGGAGCTGGCATCTCACTCTCTTTGAATCTTCTTTATCATGCTAAGAGGAGCAGGAAAAAGCTAAAAATTTCAGAATTGCACCTTGCAATGCGGAGAAATTACTGTTTGTGCATTTACAATATTCATTGATTTTTGCCATTGAAAAACATCGTTATTCATATACCAGAAATGTTTGAAGCTACTGACTGAATGAAAGGAGATGGCATCTCAATCTCTTTGAATCTTCTTTATCATGCTAAGAGGAGCAGGAAAAAGCAAAAAATTTCAGAATTGCACCTTGCAATGCGGAGAAATTACTGTTTGTGCATTTACAATATTCATTGATTTTTGCCATTGAAAAACGTTCAGAAATGATTGAAGCTACTGACTGAATGAAAGGAGCTGGCATCTCACTCTCTTTGAATCTTCTTTATCATGCTAAGAGGAGCAGGAAAAAGCAAAAAATTTCAGAATTGCACCTTGCAATGCGGAGAAATTACTGTTTGTGCATTTACAATATTCATTGATTTTTGCCATTGAAAAACATCATGTTATTCATATACCAGAAATGTTTGAAGCTACTGCCTGAATGAAAGGAGCTGGCATCTCACTCTCTTTGAATCTTCTTTATCATGCTAAGAGGAGCAGGAAAAAGCAAAAAATTTCAGAATTGCACCTTGCAATGCGGAGAAATTACTGTTTGTGCATTTACAATAATCATTGATTTTTGCCATTGAAAAACATCATGTTATTCATATACCAGAAATGTTTGAAGCTACTGACTGAATGAAAGGAGCTGGCATCTCACTCTCTTTGAATCTTGTTTATCATGCTAAGAGGAGCAGGAAAAAGCAAAAAATTTCAGAATTGCACCTTGCAATGCGGAGAAATTACTGTTTGTGCATTTACAATATTCATTGATTTTTGCCATTGAAAAACGTCCAGAAATGATTGAAGCTACTGACTGAATGAAAGGAGCTGGCATCTCACTCTCTTTGAATCTTCTTTATCATGCTAAGAGGAGCAGGAAAAAGCAAAAAATTTCAGAATTGCACCTTGCAATGCGGAGAAATTACTGTTTGTGCATTTACAATATTCATTGATTTTTGCCATTGAAAAACATCATGTTATTCATATAGCAGAAATGTTTGAAGCTACTGACTGAATGAAAGGAGCTGGCATCTCACTCTCTTTGAATCTTCTTTATCATGCTAAGAGGAGCAGGAAAAAGCAAAAAATTTCAGAATTGCACCTTGCAATGCGGAGAAATTACTGTTTGTGCATTTACAATATTCATAGATTTTTGCCATTGAAAAACGTCCAGAAATGATTGAAGCTACTGACTGAATGAAAGGAGCTGGCATCTCACTCTCTTTGAATCTTCTTTATCATGCTAAGAGGAGCAGGAAAAAGCAAAAAAATTCAGAATTGCACCTTGCAATGTGGAGAAATTACTGTTTGTGCATTTACAATATTCATTGATTTTTGCCATTGAAAAACATCCAGAAATGATTGAAGCTACTGACTGAATGAAAGGAGCTGGCATCTCACTCTCTTTGAATCTTCTTTATCATGCTAAGAGGAGCAGGAAAAAGCAAAAAATTTCAGAATTGCACCTTGCAATGCGGAGAAATTACTGTTTGTGCATTTACAATATTCATTGATTTTTGCCATTGAAAAACATCATGTTATTCATATATCAGAAATGTTTGAAGCTACTGACTGAATGAAAGGAGCTGGCATCTCACTCTCTTTGAATCTTCTTTATCATGCTAAGAGGAGCAGGAAAAAGCAAAAAATTTCAGAATTGCACCTTGCAATGCGGAGAAATTACTGTTTGTGCATTTACAATATTCATTGATTTTTGCCATTGAAAAACGTCCAGAAATGATTGAAGCTACTGACTGAATGAAAGGAGCTGGCGTCTCACTCTCTTTGAATCTTCTTTATTATGCTAAGAGGAGCAGGAAAAAGCAAAAAATTTCAGAATTGCACCTTGCAATGCGGAGAAATTACTGTTTGTGCATTTACAATATTCATTGATTTTTGCCATTGAAAAACATGTTATTCATATACCAGAAATGTTTGAAGCTACTGACTGAATGAAAGGAGCTGGCATCTCACTCTCTTTGAATCTTCTTTATCATGCTAAGAGGAGCAGGAAAAAGCTAAAAATTTCAGAATTGCACCTTGCAATGCGGAGAAATTACTGTTTGTGCATTTACAATATTCATTGATTTTTGCCATTGAAAAACATCGTTATTCATATACCAGAAATGTTTGAAGCTACTGACTGAATGAAAGGAGCTGGCATCTCAATCTCTTTGAATCTTCTTTATCATGCTAAGAGGAGCAGGAAAAAGCAAAAAATTTCAGAATTGCACCTTGCAATGCGGAGAAATTACTGTTTGTGCATTTACAATATTCATTGATTTTTGCCATTGAAAAACGTTCAGAAATGATTGAAGCTACTGACTGAATGAAAGGAGCTGGCATCTCACTCTCTTTGAATCTTCTTTATCATGCTAAGAGGAGCAGGAAAAAGCAAAAAATTTCAGAATTGCACCTTGCAATGCGGAGAAATTACTGTTTGTGCATTTACAATATTCATTGATTTTTGCCATTGAAAAACATCATGTTATTCATATACCAGAAATGTTTGAAGCTACTGCCTGAATGAAAGGAGCTGGCATCTCACTCTCTTTGAATCTTCTTTATCATGCTAAGAGGAGCAGGAAAAAGCAAAAAATTTCAGAATTGCACCTTGCAATGCGGAGAAATTACTGTTTGTGCATTTACAATATTCATTGATTTTTGCCATTGAAAAACATCATGTTATTCATATACCAGAAATGTTTGAAGCTACTGACTGAATGAAAGGAGCTGGCATCTCACTCTCTTTGAATCTTGTTTATCATGCTAAGAGGAGCAGTAAAAAGCAAAAAATTTCAGAATTGCACCTTGCAATGCGGAGAAATTACTGTTTGTGCATTTACAATATTCATTGATTTTTGCCATTGAAAAACGTCCAGAAATGATTGAAGCTACTGACTGAATGAAAGGAGCTGGCATCTCACTCTCTTTGAATCTTCTTTATCATGCTAAGAGGAGCAGGAAAAAGCAAAAAATTTCAGAATTGCACCTTGCAATGCGGAGAAATTACTGTTTGTGCATTTACAATATTCATTGATTTTTGCCATTGAAAAACATCATGTTATTCATATAGCAGAAATGTTTGAAGCTACTGACTGAATGAAAGGAGCTGGCATCTCACTCTCTTTGAATCTTCTTTATCATGCTAAGAGGAGCAGGAAAAAGCAAAAAATTTCAGAATTGCACCTTGCAATGCGGAGAAATTACTGTTTGTGCATTTACAATATTCATAGATTTTTGCCATTGAAAAACGTCCAGAAATGATTGAAGCTACTGACTGAATGAAAGGAGCTGGCATCTCACTCTCTTTGAATCTTCTTTATCATGCTAAGAGGAGCAGGAAAAAGCAAAAAAATTCAGAATTGCACCTTGCAATGTGGAGAAATTACTGTTTGTGCATTTACAATATTCATTGATTTTTGCCATTGAAAAACATCCAGAAATGATTGAAGCTACTGACTGAATGAAAGGAGCTGGCATCTCACTCTCTTTGAATCTTCTTTATCATGCTAAGAGGAGCAGGAAAAAGCAAAAAATTTCAGAATTGCACCTTGCAATGCGGAGAAATTACTGTTTGTGCATTTACAATATTCATTGATTTTTGCCATTGAAAAACATGTTATTCATATACCAGAAATGTTTGAAGCTACTGACTGAATGAAAGGAGCTGGCATCTCACTCTCTTTGAATCTTCTTTATCATGCTAAGAGGAGCAGGAAAAAGCAAAAAATTTCAGAATTGCACCTTGCAATGCGGAGAAATTACTGTTTGTGCATTTACAATATTCATTGATTTTTGCCATTGAAAAACGTCCAGAAATGATTGAAGCTACTGACTGAATGAAAGGAGCTGGCATCTCACTCTCTTTGAATCTTCTTTATTATGCTAAGAGGAGCAGGAAAAAGCAAAAAATTTCAGAATTGCACCTTGCAATGCGGAGAAATTACTGTTTGTGCATTTACAATATTCATTGATTTTTGCCATTGAAAAACATGTTATTCATATACCAGAAATGTTTGAAGCTACTGACTGAATGAAAGGAGCTGGCATCTCACTCTCTTTGAATCTTCTTTATCATGCTAAGAGGAGCAGGAAAAAGCAAAAAATTTCAGAATTGCACCTTGCAATGCGGAGAAATTACTGTTTGTGCATTTACAATATTCATTGATTTTTGCCATTGAAAAACATCGTTATTCATATACCAGAAATGTTTGAAGCTACTGACTGAATGAAAGGAGCTGGCATCTCAATCTCTTTGAATCTTCTTTATCATGCTAAGAGGAGCAGGAAAAAGCAAAAAATTTCAGAATTGCACCTTGCAATGCGGAGAAATTACTGTTTGTGCATTTACAATATTCATTGATTTTTGCCATTGAAAAACGTTCAGAAATGATTGAAGCTACTGACTGAATGAAAGGAGCTGGCATCTCACTCTCTTTGAATCTTCTTTATCATGCTAAGAGGAGCAGGAAAAAGCAAAAAATTTCAGAATTGCACCTTGCAATGCGGAGAAATTACTGTTTGTGCATTTACAATATTCATTGATTTTTGCCATTGAAAAACATCATGTTATTCATATACCAGAAATGTTTGAAGCTACTGCCTGAATGAAAGGAGCTGGCATCTCACTCTCTTTGAATCTTCTTTATCATGCTAAGAGGAGCAGGAAAAAGCAAAAAATTTCAGAATTGCACCTTGCAATGCGGAGAAATTACTGTTTGTGCATTTACAATATTCATTGATTTTTGCCATTGAAAAACATCATGTTATTCATATACCAGAAATGTTTGAAGCTACTGACTGAATGAAAGGAGCTGGCATCTCACTCTCTTTGAATCTTGTTTATCATGCTAAGAGGAGCAGGAAAAAGCAAAAAATTTCAGAATTGCACCTTGCAATGCGGAGAAATTACTGTTTGTGCATTTACAATATTCATTGATTTTTGCCATTGAAAAACGTCCAGAAATGATTGAAGCTACTGACTGAATGAAAGGAGCTGGCATCTCACTCTCTTTGAATCTTCTTTATCATGCTAAGAGGAGCAGGAAAAAGCAAAAAATTTCAGAATTGCACCTTGCAATGCGGAGAAATTACTGTTTGTGCATTGACAATATTCATAGATTTTTGCCATTGAAAAACGTCCAGAAATGATTGAAGCTACTGACTGAATGAAAGGAGCTGGCATCTCACTCTCTTTGAATCTTCTTTATCATGCTAAGAGGAGCAGGAAAAAGCAAAAAAATTCAGAATTGCACCTTGCAATGTGGAGAAATTACTGTTTGTGCATTTACAATATTCATTGATTTTTGCCATTGAAAAACATCCAGAAATGATTGAAGCTACTGACTGAATGAAAGGAGCTGGCATCTCACTCTCTTTGAATCTTCTTTATCATGCTAAGAGGAGCAGGAAAAAGCAAAAAATTTCAGAATTGCACCATGCAATGCGGAGAAATTACTGTTTGTGCATTTACAATATTCATTGATTTTTGCCATTGAAAAACATCATGTTATTCATATACCAGAAATGTTTGAAGCTACTGACTGAATGAAAGGAGCTGGCATCTCACTCTCTTTGAATCTTCTTTTTCATGCTAAGAGGAGCAGGAAAAAGCAAAAAATTTCAGAATTGCACCTTGCAATGCGGAGAAATTACTGTTTGTGCATTTACAATATTCATTGATTTTTGCCATTGAAAAACGTCCAGAAATGATTGAAGCTACTGACCGAATGAAAGGAGCTGGCATCTCACTCTCTTTGAATCTTCTTTATTATGCTAAGAGGAGCAGGAAAAAGCAAAAAATTTCAGAATTGCACCTTGCAATGCGGAGAAATTACTGTTTGTGCATTTACAATATTCATTGATTTTTGCCATTGAAAAACATGTTATTCATATACCAGAAATGTTTGAAGCTACTGACTGAATGAAAGGAGCTGGCATCTCACTCTCTTTGAATCTTCTTTATCATGCTAAGAGGAGCAGGAAAAAGCAAAAAATTTCAGAATTGCACCTTGCAATGCGGAGAAATTACTGTTTGTGCATTTACAATATTCATTGATTTTTGCCATTGAAAAACATCGTTATTCATATGCCAGAAATGTTTGAAGCTACTGACTGAATGAAAGGAGCTGGCATCTCAATCTCTTTGAATCTTCTTTATCATGCTAAGAGGAGCAGGAAAAAGCAAAAAATTTCAGAATTGCACCTTGCAATGCGGAGAAATTACTGTTTGTGCATTTACAATATTCATTGATTTTTGCCATTGAAAAACGTCCAGAAATGATTGAAGCTACTGACTGAATGAAAGGAGCTGGCATCTCACTCTCTTTGAATCTTCTTTATCATGCTAAGAGGAGCAGGAAAAAGCGAAAAATTTCAGAATTTCACCTTGCAATGCGGAGAAATTACTGTTTGTGCATTTACAATATTCATTGATTTTTGCCATTGAAAAACATCATGTTATTCATATACCAGAAATGTTTGAAGCTACTGACTGAATGAAAGGAGCTGGCATCTCACTCTCTTTGAATCTTCTTTATCATGCTAAGAGGAGCAGGAAAAAGCAAAAAATTTCAGAATTGCACCTTGCAATGCGGAGAAATTACTGTTTGTGCATTTACAATATTCATTGATTTTTGCCATTGAAAAACATCATGTTATTCATATACCAGAAATGTTTGAAGCTACTGACTGAATGAAAGGAGCTGGCATCTCACTCTCTTTGAATCTTGTTTATCATGCTAAGAGGAGCAGGAAAAAGCAAAAAGTTTCAGAATTGCACCTTGCAATGCGGAGAAATTAGTTTGTGCATTTACAATATTCATTGATTTTTGCCATTGAAAAACGTCCAGAAATGATTGAAGCTACTGACCGAATGAAAGGAGCTGGCATCTCACTCTCTTTGAATCTTCTTTATTATGCTAAGAGGAGCAGGAAAAAGCAAAAAATTTCAGAATTGCACCTTGCAATGCGGAGAAATTACTGTTTGTGCATTTACAATATTCATTGATTTTTGCCATTGAAAAACATGTTATTCATATACCAGAAATGTTTGAAGCTACTGACTGAATGAAAGGAGCTGGCATCTCACTCTCTTTGAATCTTCTTTATCATGCTAAGAGGAGCAGGAAAAAGCAAAAAATTTCAGAATTGCACCTTGCAATGCGGAGAAATTACTGTTTGTGCATTTACAATATTCATTGATTTTTGCCATTGAAAAACATCGTTATTCATATGCCAGAAATGTTTGAAGCTACTGACTGAATGAAAGGAGCTGGCATCTCAATCTCTTTGAATCTTCTTTATCATGCTAAGAGGAGCAGGAAAAAGCAAAAAATTTCAGAATTGCACCTTGCAATGCGGAGAAATTACTGTTTGTGCATTTACAATATTCATTGATTTTTGCCATTGAAAAACGTCCAGAAATGATTGAAGCTACTGACTGAATGAAAGGAGCTGGCATCTCACTCTCTTTGAATCTTCTTTATCATGCTAAGAGGAGCAGGAAAAAGCGAAAAATTTCAGAATTGCACCTTGCAATGCGGAGAAATTACTGTTTGTGCATTTACAATATTCATTGATTTTTGCCATTGAAAAACATCATGTTATTCATATACCAGAAATGTTTGAAGCTACTGACTGAATGAAAGGAGCTGGCATCTCACTCTCTTTGAATCTTCTTTATCATGCTAAGAGGAGCAGGAAAAAGCAAAAAATTTCAGAATTGCACCTTGCAATGCGGAGAAATTACTGTTTGTGCATTTACAATATTCATTGATTTTTGCCATTGAAAAACATCATGTTATTCATATACCAGAAATGTTTGAAGCTACTGACTGAATGAAAGGAGCTGGCATCTCAATCTCTTTGAATCTTCTTTATCATGCTAAGAGGAGCAGGAAAAAGCAAAAAATTTCAGAATTGCACCTTGCAATGCGGAGAAATTACTGTTTGTGCATTTACAATATTCATTGATTTTTGCCATTGAAAAACGTCCTGAAATGATTGAAGCTACTGACTGAATGAAAGGAGCTGGCATCTCACTCTCTTTGAATCTTCTTTATCATGCTAAGAGGAGCAGGAAAAAGCGAAAAATTTCAGAATTGCACCTTGCAATGCGGAGAAATTACTGTTTGTGCATTTACAATATTTATTGATTTTTGCCATTGAAAAACATCATGTTATTCATATACCAGAAATGTTTGAAGCTACTGACTGAATGAAAGGAGCTGGCATCTCACTCTCTTTGAATCTTCTTTATCATGCTAAGAGGAGCAGGAAAAAGCAAAAAATTTCAGAATTGCACCTTGCAATGCGGAGAAATTACTGTTTGTGCATTTACAATATTCATTGATTTTTGCCATTGAAAAACATCATGTTATTCATATACCAGAAATGTTTGAAGCTACTGACTGAATGAAAGGAGCTGGCATCTCACTCTCTTTGAATCTTGTTTATCATGCTAAGAGGAGCAGGAAAAAGCAAAAAGTTTCAGAATTGCACCTTGCAATGCGGAGAAATTAGTTTGTGCATTTACAATATTCATTGATTTTTGCCATTGAAAAACGTCGAGAAATGATTGAAGCTACTGACTGAATGAAAGGAGCTGGCATCTCACTCTCTTTGAATCTTCGTTATCATGCTAAGAGGAGCAGGAAAAAGCAAAAAATTTCAGAATTGCACCTTGCAATGCGGAGAAATTACTGTTTGTGCATTTACAATATTCATTGATTTTTGCCATTGAAAAACATCATGTTATTCATATACCAGAAATGATTGAAGCTACTGACTGAATGAAAGGAGCTGGCATCTCACTCTCTTTGAATCTTCTTTATCATGCTAAGAGGAGCAGGAAAAAGCAAAAAATTTCAGAATTGCACCTTGCAATGCGGAGAAATTACTGTTTGTGCATTTACAATATTCATAGATTTTTGCCATTGAAAAACGTCCAGAAATGATTGAAGCTACTGACTGAATGAAAGGAGCTGGCATCTCACTCTCTTTTAATCTTCGTTATCATGCTAAGAGGAGCAGGAAAAAGCAAAAAATTTCAGAATTGCACCTTGCAATGCGGAGAAATTACTGTTTGTGCATTTACAATATTCATTGATTTTTGCCATTGAAAAACGTTCAGAAATGATTGAAGCTACTGACTGAATGAAAGGAGCTGGCATCTCACTCTCTTTGAATCTTCTTTATCATGCTAAGAGGAGCAGGAAAAAGCAAAAAATTTCAGAATTGCACCTTGCAATGCGGAGAAATTACTGTTTGTGCATTTACAATATTCATTGATTTTTGCCATTGAAAAACATCATGTTATTCATATACCAGAAATGTTTGAAGCTACTGCCTGAATGAAAGGAGCTGGCATCTCACTCTCTTTGAATCTTCTTTATCATGCTAAGAGGAGCAGGAAAAAGCAAAAAATTTCAGAATTGCACCTTGCAATGCGGAGAAATTACTGTTTGTGCATTTACAATATTCATTGATTTTTGCTATTGAAAAACATCATGTTATTCATATACCAGAAATGTTTGAAGCTACTGACTGAATGAAAGGAGCTGGCATCTCACTCTCTTTGAATCTTGTTTATCATGCTAAGAGGAGCAGGAAAAAGCAAAAAATTTCAGAATTGCACCTTGCAATGCGGAGAAATTACTGTTTGTGCATTTACAATATTCATTGATTTTTGCCATTGAAAAACGTCCAGAAATGATTGAAGCTACTGACTGAATGAAAGGAGCTGGCATCTCACTCTCTTTGAATCTTCTTTATCATGCTAAGAGGAGCAGGAAAAAGCAAAAAATTTCAGAATTGCACCTTGCAATGCGGAGAAATTACTGTTTGTGCATTTACAATATTCATTGATTTTTGCCATTGAAAAACATCATGTTATTCATATAGCAGAAATGTTTGAAGCTACTGACTGAATGAAAGGAGCTGGCATCTCACTCTCTTTGAATCTTCTTTATCATGCTAAGAGGAGCAGGAAAAAGCAAAAAATTTCAGAATTGCACCTTGCAATGCGGAGAAATTACTGTTTGTGCATTTACAATATTCATTGATTTTTGCCATTGAAAAACATCCAGAAATGATTGAAGCTACTGACTGAATGAAAGGAGCTGGCATCTCACTCTCTTTGAATCTTCTTTATCATGCTAAGAGGAGCAGGAAAAGGCAAAAAATTTCAGAATTGCACCTTGCAATGCGGAGAAATTACTGTTTGTGCATTTACAATATTCATTGATTTTTGCCATTGAAAAACATCATGTTATTCATATACCAGAAATGTTTGAAGCTACTGACTGAATGAAAGGAGCTGGCATCTCACTCTCTTTGAATCTTCTTTTTCATGCTAAGAGGAGCAGGAAAAAGCAAAAAATTTCAGAATTGCACCTTGCAATGCGGAGAAATTACTGTTTGTGCATTTACAATATTCATTGATTTTTGCCATTGAAAAACGTCCAGAAATGATTGAAGCTACTGACCGAATGAAAGGAGCTGGCATCTCACTCTCTTTGAATCTTCTTTATTATGCTAAGAGGAGCAGGAAAAAGCAAAAAATTTCAGAATTGCACCTTGCAATGCGGAGAAATTACTGTTTGTGCATTTACAATATTCATTGATTTTTGCCATTGAAAAACATGTTATTCATATACCAGAAATGTTTGAAGCTACTGACTGAATGAAAGGAGCTGGCATCTCACTCTCTTTGAATCTTCTTTATCATGCTAAGAGGAGCAGGAAAAAGCAAAAAATTTCAGAATTGCACCTTGCAATGCGGAGAAATTACTGTTTGTGCATTTACAATATTCATTGATTTTTGCTATTGAAAAACATCATGTTATTCATATACCAGAAATGTTTGAAGCTACTGACTGAATGAAAGGAGCTGGCATCTCACTCTCTTTGAATCTTGTTTATCATGCTAAGAGGAGCAGGAAAAAGCAAAAAATTTCAGAATTGCACCTTGCAATGCGGAGAAATTACTGTTTGTGCATTTACAATATTCATTGATTTTTGCCATTGAAAAACGTCCAGAAATGATTGAAGCTACTGACTGAATGAAAGGAGCTGGCATCTCACTCTCTTTGAATCTTCTTTATCATGCTAAGAGGAGCAGGAAAAAGCAAAAAATTTCAGAATTGCACCTTGCAATGCGGAGAAATTACTGTTTGTGCATTTACAATATTCATTGATTTTTGCCATTGAAAAACATCATGTTATTCATATAGCAGAAATGTTTGAAGCTACTGACTGAATGAAAGGAGCTGGCATCTCACTCTCTTTGAATCTTCTTTATCATGCTAAGAGGAGCAGGAAAAAGCAAAAAATTTCAGAATTGCACCTTGCAATGCGGAGAAATTACTGTTTGTGCATTTACAATATTCATTGATTTTTGCCATTGAAAAACATCCAGAAATGATTGAAGCTACTGACTGAATGAAAGGAGCTGGCATCTCACTCTCTTTGAATCTTCTTTATCATGCTAAGAGGAGCAGGAAAAGGCAAAAAATTTCAGAATTGCACCTTGCAATGCGGAGAAATTACTGTTTGTGCATTTACAATATTCATTGATTTTTGCCATTGAAAAACATCATGTTATTCATATACCAGAAATGTTTGAAGCTACTGACTGAATTAAAGGAGCTGGCATCTCACTCTCTTTGAATCTTCTTTTTCATGCTAAGAGGAGCAGGAAAAAGCAAAAAATTTCAGAATTGCACCTTGCAATGCGGAGAAATTACTGTTTGTGCATTTACAATATTCATTGATTTTTGCCATTGAAAAACGTCCAGAAATGATTGAAGCTACTGACCGAATGAAAGGAGCTGGCATCTCACTCTCTTTGAATCTTCTTTATTATGCTAAGAGGAGCAGGAAAAAGCAAAAAATTTCAGAATTGCACCTTGCAATGCGGAGAAATTACTGTTTGTGCATTTACAATATTCATTGATTTTTGCCATTGAAAAACATGTTATTCATATACCAGAAATGTTTGAAGCTACTGACTGAATGAAAGGAGCTGGCATCTCACTCTCTTTGAATCTTCTTTATCATGCTAAGAGGAGCAGGAAAAAGCAAAAAATTTCAGAATTGCACCTTGCAATGCGGAGAAATTACTGTTTGTGCATTTACAATATTCATTGATTTTTGCCATTGAAAAACATCGTTATTCATATACCAGAAATGTTTGAAGCTACTGACTGAATGAAAGGAGCTGGCATCTCAATCTCTTTGAATCTTCTTTATCATGCTAAGAGGAGCAGGAAAAAGCAAAAAATTTCAGAATTGCACCTTGCAATGCGGAGAAATTACTGTTTGTGCATTTACAATATTCATTGATTTTTGCCATTGAAAAACGTCCAGAAATGATTGAAGCTACTGACTGAATGAAAGGAGCTGGCATCTCACTCTCTTTGAATCTTCTTTATCATGCTAAGAGGAGCAGGAAAAAGCGAAAAATTTCAGAATTGCACCTTGCAATGCGGAGAAATTACTGTTTGTGCATTTACAATATTCATTGATTTTTGCCATTGAAAAACATCATGTTATTCATATACCAGAAATGTTTGAAGCTACTGACTGAATGAAAGGAGCTGGCATCTCACTCTCTTTGAATCTTCTTTATCATGCTAAGAGGAGCAGGAAAAAGCAAAAAATTTCAGAATTGCACCTTGCAATGCGGAGAAATTACTGTTTGTGCATTTACAATATTCATTGATTTTTGCCATTGAAAAACATCATGTTCTTCATATACCAGAAATGTTTGAAGCTACTGACTGAATGAAAGGAGCTGGCATCTCACTCTCTTTGAATCTTGTTTATCATGCTAAGAGGAGCAGGAAAAAGCAAAAAGTTTCAGAATTGCACCTTGCAATGCGGAGAAATTAGTTTGTGCATTTACAATATTCATTGATTTTTGCCATTGAAAAACGTCCAGAAATGATTGAAGCTACTGACTGAATGAAAGGAGCTGGCATCTCACTCTCTTTGAATCTTCGTTATCATGCTAAGAGGAGCAGGAAAAAGCAAAAAATTTCAGAATTGCACCTTGCAATGCGGAGAAATTACTGTTTGTGCATTTACAATATTCATTGATTTTTGCCATTGAAAAACATCATGTTATTCATATACCAGAAATGATTGAAGCTACTGACTGAATGAAAGGAGCTGGCATCTCACTCTCTTTGAATCTTCTTTATCATGCTAAGAGGAGCAGGAAAAAGCAAAAAATTTCAGAATTGCACCTTGCAATGCGGAGAAATTACTGTTTGTGCATTTACAATATTCAATGATTTTGCCATTGAAAAACGTCCAGAAATGATTGAAGCTACTGACTGAATGAAAGGAGCTGGCATCTCACTCTCTTTGAATCTTCTTTATCATGCTAAGAGGAGCAGGAAAAAGCAAAAAATTTCAGAATTGCACCTTGCAATGCGGAGAAATTACTGTTTGTGCATTTACAATATTCATAGATTTTTACCATTGAAAAACGTCCAGAAATGATTGAAGCTACTGACTGAATGAAAGGAGCTGGCATCTCACTCTCTTTTAATCTTCGTTATCATGCTAAGAGGAGCAGGAAAAAGCAAAAAATTTCAGAATTGCACTTTGCAATGCGGAGAAATTACTGTTTGTGCATTTACAATATTCATTGATTTTTGCCATTGAAAAACATCATGTTATTCATATACCAGAAATGATTGAAGCTACTGACTGAATGAAAGGAGCTGGCATCTCACTCTCTTTGAATCTTCTTTATCATGCTAAGAGGAGCAGGAAAAAGCAAAAAATTTCAGAATTGCACCTTGCAATGCGGAGAAATTACTGTTTGTGCATTTACAATATTCAATGATTTTGCCATTGAAAAACGTCCAGAAATGATTGAAGCTACTGACTGAATGAAAGGAGCTGGCATCTCACTCTCTTTGAATCTTCTTTGTCATGCTAAGAGGAGCAGGAAAAAGCAAAAAATTTCAGAATTGCACCTTGCAATGCGGAGAAATTACTGTTTGTGCATTTACAATATTCATTGATTTTTGCCATTGAAAAACATCATGTTATTCATATACCAGAAATGTTTGAAGCTACTGACTGAATGAAAGGAGCTGGCATCTCACTCTCTTTGAATCTTCTTTATCATGCTAAGAGGAGCAGGAAAAAGCAAAAAATTTCAGAATTGCACCTTGCAATGCGGAGAAATTACTGTTTGTGCATTTACAATATTCATTGATTTTTGCCATTGAAAAACATCATGTTATTCATATACCAGAAATGTTTGAAGCTACTGACTGAATGAAAGGAACTGGCATCTCACTCTCTTTGAATCTTGTTTATCATGCTAAGAGGAGCAGGAAAAAGCAAAAAGTTTCAGAATTGCACCTTGCAATGCGGAGAAATTAGTTTGTGCATTTACAATATTCATTGATTTTTGCCATTGAAAAACGTCCAGAAATGATTGAAGCTACTGACTGAATGAAAGGAGCTGGCATCTCACTCTCTTTGAATCTTCGTTATCATGCTAAGAGGAGCAGGAAAAAGCAAAAAATTTCAGAATTGCACCTTGCAATGCGGAGAAATTACTGTTTGTGCATTTACAATATTCATTGATTTTTGCCATTGAAAAACATCATGTTATTCATATACCAGAAATGATTGAAGCTACTGACTGAATGAAAGGAGCTGGCATCTCACTCTCTTTGAATCTTCTTTATCATGCTAAGAGGAGCAGGAAAAAGCAAAAAATTTCAGAATTGCACCTTGCAATGCGGAGAAATTACTGTTTGTGCATTTACAATATTCAATGATTTTGCCATTGAAAAACGTCCAGAAATGATTGAAGCTACTGACTGAATGAAAGGAGCTGGCATCTCACTCTCTTTGAATCTTCTTTATCATGCTAAGAGGAGCAGGAAAAAGCAAAAAATTTCAGAATTGCACCTTGCAATGCGGAGAAATTACTGTTTGTGCATTTACAATATTCATTGCTTTTTGCCATTGAAAAACATCATGTTATTCATATACCAGAAATGTTTGAAGCTACTGACTGAATGAAAGGAGCTGGCATCTCACTCTCTTTGAATCTTCTTTTTCATGCTAAGAGGAGCAGGAAAAAGCAAAAAATTTCAGAATTGCACCTTGCAATGCGGAGAAATTACTGTTTGTGCATTTACAATATTCATTGATTTTTGCCATTGAAAAACGTCCAGAAATGATTGAAGCTACTGACCGAATGAAAGGAGCTGGCATCTCACTCTCTTTGAATCTTCTTTATCATGCTAAGAGGAGCAGGAAAAAGCAAAAAATTTCAGAATTGCACCTTGCAATGCGGAGAAATTACTGTTTGTGCATTTACAATATTCATAGATTTTTACCATTGAAAAACGTCCAGAAATGATTGAAGCTACTGACTGAATGAAAGGAGCTGGCATCTCACTCTCTTTTAATCTTCGTTATCATGCTAAGAGGAGCAGGAAAAAGCAAAAAATTTCAGAATTGCACTTTGCAATGCGGAGAAATTACTGTTTGTGCATTTACAATATTCATTGATTTTTGCCATTGAAAAACATCATGTTATTCATATACCAGAAATGATTGAAGCTACTGACTGAATGAAAGGAGCTGGCATCTCACTCTCTTTGAATCTTCTTTATCATGCTAAGAGGAGCAGGAAAAAGCAAAAAATTTCAGAATTGCACCTTGCAATGCGGAGAAATTACTGTTTGTGCATTTACAATATTCAATGATTTTGCCATTGAAAAACGTCCAGAAATGATTGAAGCTACTGACTGAATGAAAGGAGCTGGCATCTCACTCTCTTTGAATCTTCTTTGTCATGCTAAGAGGAGCAGGAAAAAGCAAAAAATTTCAGAATTGCACCTTGCAATGCGGAGAAATTACTGTTTGTGCATTTACAATATTCATTGATTTTTGCCATTGAAAAACATCATGTTATTCATATACCAGAAATGTTTGAAGCTACTGACTGAATGAAAGGAGCTGGCATCTCACTCTCTTTGAATCTTCTTTATCATGCTAAGAGGAGCAGGAAAAAGCAAAAAATTTCAGAATTGCACCTTGCAATGCGGAGAAATTACTGTTTGTGCATTTACAATATTCATTGATTTTTGCCATTGAAAAACATCATGTTATTCATATACCAGAAATGTTTGAAGCTACTGACTGAATGAAAGGAGCTGGCATCTCACTCTCTTTGAATCTTGTTTATCATGCTAAGAGGAGCAGGAAAAAGCAAAAAGTTTCAGAATTGCACCTTGCAATGCGGAGAAATTAGTTTGTGCATTTACAATATTCATTGATTTTTGCCATTGAAAAACGTCCAGAAATGATTGAAGCTACTGACTGAATGAAAGGAGCTGGCATCTCACTCTCTTTGAATCTTCGTTATCATGCTAAGAGGAGCAGGAAAAAGCAAAAAATTTCAGAATTGCACCTTGCAATGCGGAGAAATTACTGTTTGTGCATTTACAATATTCATTGATTTTTGCCATTGAAAAACATCATGTTATTCATATACCAGAAATGATTGAAGCTACTGACTGAATGAAAGGAGCTGGCATCTCACTCTCTTTGAATCTTCTTTATCATGCTAAGAGGAGCAGGAAAAAGCAAAAAATTTCAGAATTGCACCTTGCAATGCGGAGAAATTACTGTTTGTGCATTTACAATATTCAATGATTTTGCCATTGAAAAACGTCCAGAAATGATTGAAGCTACTGACTGAATGAAAGGAGCTGGCATCTCACTCTCTTTGAATCTTCTTTATCATGCTAAGAGGAGCAGGAAAAAGCAAAAAATTTCAGAATTGCACCTTGCAATGCGGAGAAATTACTGTTTGTGCATTTACAATATTCATTGCTTTTTGCCATTGAAAAACATCATGTTATTCATATACCAGAAATGTTTGAAGCTACTGACTGAATGAAAGGAGCTGGCATCTCACTCTCTTTGAATCTTCTTTTTCATGCTAAGAGGAGCAGGAAAAAGCAAAAAATTTCAGAATTGCACCTTGCAATGCGGAGAAATTACTGTTTGTGCATTTACAATATTCATTGATTTTTGCCATTGAAAAACGTCCAGAAATGATTGAAGCTACTGACCGAATGAAAGGAGCTGGCATCTCACTCTCTTTGAATCTTCTTTATTATGCTAAGAGGAGCAGGAAAAAGCAAAAAATTTCAGAATTGCACCTTGCAATGCGGAGAAATTACTGTTTGTGCATTTACAATATTCATTGATTTTTGCCATTGAAAAACATGTTATTCATATACCAGAAATGTTTGAAGCTACTGACTGAATGAAAGGAGCTGGCATCTCACTCTCTTTGAATCTTCTTTTTCATGCTAAGAGGAGCAGGAAAAAGCAAAAAATTTCAGAATTGCACCTTGCAATGCGGAGAAATTACTGTTTGTGCATTTACAATATTCATTGATTTTTGCCATTGAAAAACATCATGTTATTCATATACCAGAAATGTTTGAAGCTACTGACTGAATGAAAGGAGCTGGCATCTCACTCTCTTTGAATCTTCTTTATCATGCTAAGAGGAGCAGGAAAAAGCAAAAAATTTCAGAATTGCACCTTGCAATGCGGAGAAATTACTGTTTGTGCATTTACAATATTCATTGATTTTTGCCATTGAAAAACATCATGTTATTCATATACCAGAAATGTTTGAAGCTACTGACTGAATGAAAGGAGCTGGCATCTCACTCTCTTTGAATCTTGTTTATCATGCTAAGAGGAGCAGGAAAAAGCAAAAAGTTTCAGAATTGCACCTTGCAATGCGGAGAAATTAGTTTGTGCATTTACAATATTCATTGATTTTTGCCATTGAAAAACGTCCAGAAATGATTGAAGCTACTGACTGAATGAAAGGAGCTGGCATCTCACTCTCTTTGAATCTTCGTTATCATGCTAAGAGGAGCAGGAAAAAGCAAAAAATTTCAGAATTGCACCTTGCAATGCGGAGAAATTACTGTTTGTGCATTTACAATATTCATTGATTTTTGCCATTGAAAAACATCATGTTATTCATATACCAGAAATGATTGAAGCTACTGACTGAATGAAAGGAGCTGGCATCTCACTCTCTTTGAATCTTCTTTATCATGCTAAGAGGAGCAGGAAAAAGCAAAAAATTTCAGAATTGCACCTTGCAATGCGGAGAAATTACTGTTTGTGCATTTACAATATTCAATGATTTTGCCATTGAAAAACGTCCAGAAATGATTGAAGCTACTGACTGAATGAAAGGAGCTGGCATCTCACTCTCTTTGAATCTTCTTTATCATGCTAAGAGGAGCAGGAAAAAGCAAAAAATTTCAGAATTGCACCTTGCAATGCGGAGAAATTACTGTTTGTGCATTTACAATATTCATTGCTTTTTGCCATTGAAAAACATCATGTTATTCATATACCAGAAATGTTTGAAGCTACTGACTGAATGAAAGGAGCTGGCATCTCACTCTCTTTGAATCTTCTTTTTCATGCTAAGAGGAGCAGGAAAAAGCAAAAAATTTCAGAATTGCACCTTGCAATGCGGAGAAATTACTGTTTGTGCATTTACAATATTCATTGATTTTTGCCATTGAAAAACGTCCAGAAATGATTGAAGCTACTGACCGAATGAAAGGAGCTGGCATCTCACTCTCTTTGAATCTTCTTTATTATGCTAAGAGGAGCAGGAAAAAGCAAAAAATTTCAGAATTGCACCTTGCAATGCGGAGAAATTACTGTTTGTGCATTTACAATATTCATTGATTTTTGCCATTGAAAAACATGTTATTCATATACCAGAAATGTTTGAAGCTACTGACTGAATGAAAGGAGCTGGCATCTCACTCTCTTTGAATCTTCTTTATCATGCTAAGAGGAGCAGGAAAAAGCAAAAAATTTCAGAATTGCACCTTGCAATGCGGAGAAATTACTGTTTGTGCATTTACAATATTCATTGATTTTTGCCATTGAAAAACATCGTTATTCATATACCAGAAATGTTTGAAGCTACTGACTGAATGAAAGGAGCTGGCATCTCAATCTCTTTGAATCTTCTTTATCATGCTAAGAGGAGCAGGAAAAAGCAAAAAATTTCAGAATTGCACCTTGCAATGCGGAGAAATTACTGTTTGTGCATTTACAATATTCATTGATTTTTGCCATTGAAAAACGTCCAGAAATGATTGAAGCTACTGACTGAATGAAAGGAGCTGGCATCTCACTCTCTTTGAATCTTCTTTATCATGCTAAGAGGAGCAGGAAAAAGCGAAAAATTTCAGAATTGCACCTTGCAATGCGGAGAAATTACTGTTTGTGCATTTACAATATTCATTGATTTTTGCCATTGAAAAACATCATGTTATTCATATACCAGAAATGTTTGAAGCTACTGACTGAATGAAAGGAGCTGGCATCTCACTCTCTTTGAATCTTCTTTATCATGCTAAGAGGAGCAGGAAAAAGAAAAAAATTTCAGAATTGCACCTTGCAATGCGGAGAAATTACTGTTTGTGCATTTACAATATTCATTGATTTTTGCCATTGAAAAATATCATGTTATTCATATACCAGAAATGTTTGAAGCTACTGACTGAATGAAAGGAGCTGGCATCTCACTCTCTTTGAATCTTGTTTATCATGCTAAGAGGAGCAGGAAAAAGCAAAAAGTTTCAGAATTGCACCTTGCAATGCGGAGAAATTAGTTTGTGCATTTACAATATTCATTGATTTTTGCCATTGAAAAACGTCCAGAAATGATTGAAGCTACTGACTGAATGAAAGGAGCTGGCATCTCACTCTCTTTGAATCTTCGTTATCATGCTAAGAGGAGCAGGAAAA
This sequence comes from Phyllobates terribilis, assembly GCF_046119375.1. Lineage (NCBI taxonomy): Eukaryota > Metazoa > Chordata > Amphibia > Anura > Dendrobatidae > Phyllobates > Phyllobates terribilis. Next base: position 468,324 of record NW_027363115.1, on the reverse strand, counting down.
AGCAAAAAATTTCAGAATTGCACCTTGCAATGCGGAGAAATTACTGTTTGTGCATTTACAATATTCATTGATTTTTGCCATTGAAAAACATCATGTTATTCATATACCAGAAATGATTGAAGCTACTGACTGAATGAAAGAAGCTGGCATCTCACTCTCTTTGAATCTTCTTTATCATGCTAAGAGGAGCAGGAAAAAGCAAAAAATTTCAGAATTGCACCTTGCAATGCGGAGAAATTACTGTTTGTGCATTTACAATATTCAATGATTTTGCCATTGAAAAACGTCCAGAAATGATTGAAGCTACTGACTGAATGAAAGGAGCTGGCATCTCACTCTCTTTGAATCTTCTTTATCATGCTAAGAGGAGCAGGAAAAAGCAAAAAATTTCAGAATTGCACCTTGCAATGCGGAGAAATTACTGTTTGTGCATTTACAATATTCATAGATTTTTGCCATTGAAAAACGTCCAGAAATGATTGAAGCTACTGACTGAATGAAAGGAGCTGGCATCTCACTCTCTTTTAATCTTCGTTATCATGCTAAGAGGAGCAGGAAAAAGCAAAAAATTTCAGAATTGCACTTTGCAATGCGGAGAAATTACTGTTTGTGCATTTACAATATTCATTGATTTTTGCCATTGAAAAACATCATGTTATTCATATACCAGAAATGATTGAAGCTACTGACTGAATGAAAGGAGCTGGCATCTCACTCTCTTTGAATCTTCTTTATCATGCTAAGAGGAGCAGGAAAAAGCAAAAAATTTCAGAATTGCACCTTGCAATGCGGAGAAATTACTGTTTGTGCATTTACAATATTCAATGATTTTGCCATTGAAAAACGTCCAGAAATGATTGAAGCTACTGACTGAATGAAAGGAGCTGGCATCTCACTCTCTTTGAATCTTCTTTGTCATGCTAAGAGGAGCAGGAAAAAGCAAAAAATTTCAGAATTGCACCTTGCAATGCGGAGAAATTACTGTTTGTGCATTTACAATATTCATTGATTTTTGCCATTGAAAAACATCATGTTATTCATATACCAGAAATGTTTGAAGCTACTGACTGAATGAAAGGAGCTGGCATCTCACTCTCTTTGAATCTTCTTTATCATGCTAAGAGGAGCAGGAAAAAGCAAAAAATTTCAGAATTGCACCTTGCAATGCGGAGAAATTACTGTTTGTGCATTTACAATATTCATTGATTTTTGCCATTGAAAAACATCATGTTATTCATATACCAGAAATGTTTGAAGCTACTGACTGAATGAAAGGAGCGGGCATCTCACTCTCTTTGAATCTTGTTTATCATGCTAAGAGGAGCAGGAAAAAGCAAAAAGTTTCAGAATTGCACCTTGCAATGCGGAGAAATTAGTTTGTGCATTTACAATATTCATTGATTTTTGCCATTGAAAAACGTCCAGAAATGATTGAAGCTACTGACTGAATGAAAGGAGCTGGCATCTCACTCTCTTTGAATCTTCGTTATCATGCTAAGAGGAGCAGGAAAAAGCAAAAAATTTCAGAATTGCACCTTGCAATGCGGAGAAATTACTGTTTGTGCATTTACAATATTCATTGATTTTTGCCATTGAAAAACATCATGTTATTCATATACCAGAAATGATTGAAGCTACTGACTGAATGAAAGGAGCTGGCATCTCACTCTCTTTGAATCTTCTTTATCATGCTAAGAGGAGCAGGAAAAAGCAAAAAATTTCAGAATTGCACCTTGCAATGCGGAGAAATTACTGTTTGTGCATTTACAATATTCAATGATTTTGCCATTGAAAAACGTCCAGAAATGATTGAAGCTACTGACTGAATGAAAGGAGCTGGCATCTCACTCTCTTTGAATCTTCTTTATCATGCTAAGAGGAGCAGGAAAAAGCAAAAAATTTCAGAATTGCACCTTGCAATGCGGAGAAATTACTGTTTGTGCATTTACAATATTCATTGCTTTTTGCCATTGAAAAACATCATGTTATTCATATACCAGAAATGTTTGAAGCTACTGACTGAATGAAAGGAGCTGGCATCTCACTCTCTTTGAATCTTCTTTGTCATGCTAAGAGGAGCAGGAAAAAGCAAAAAATTTCAGAATTGCACCTTGCAATGCGGAGAAATTACTGTTTGTGCATTTACAATATTCATTGATTTTTGCCATTGAAAAACGTCCAGAAATGATTGAAGCTACTGACTGAATGAAAGGAGCTGGCATCTCACTCTCTTTGAATCTTCTTTATTATGCTAAGAGGAGCAGGAAAAAGCAAAAAATTTCAGAATTGCACCTTGCAATGCGGAGAAATTACTGTTTGTGCATTTACAATATTCATTGATTTTTGCCATTGAAAAACATGTTATTCATGTACCAGAAATGTTTGAAGCTACTGACTGAATGAAAGGAGCTGGCATCTCACTCTCTTTGAATCTTCTTTATCATGCTAAGAGGAGCAGGAAAAAGCAAAAAATTTCAGAATTGCACCTTGCAATGCGGAGAAATTACTGTTTGTGCATTTACAATATTCATTGATTTTTGCCATTGAAAAACATCGTTATTCATATACCAGAAATGATTGAAGCTACTGACTGAATGAAAGGAGCTGGCATCTCAATCTGTTTGAATCTTCTTTATCATGCTAAGAGGAGCAGGAAAAAGCAAAAAATTTCAGAATTGCACCTTGCAATGCGGAGAAATTACTGTTTGTGCATTTACAATATTCATTGATTTTTGCCATTGAAAAACGTCCAGAAATGATTGAAGCTACTGACTGAATGAAAGGAGCTGGCATCTCACTCTCTTTGAATCTTCTTTATCATGCTAAGAGGAGCAGGAAAAAGCAAAAAATTTCAGAATTGCACCTTGCAATGCGGAGAAATTACTGTTTGCGCATTTACAATATTCATTGATTTTTGCCATTGAAAAACATCATGTTATTCATATACCAGAAATGTTTGAAGCTACTGACTGAATGAAAGGAGCTGGCATCTCACTCTCTTTGAATCTTCTTTATCATGCTAAGAGGAGCAGGAAAAAGCAAAAAATTTCAGAATTGCACCTTGCAATGCGGAGAAATTACTGTTTGTGCATTTACAATATTCATTGATTTTTGCCATTGAAAAATGTCCAGAAATGATTGAAGCTACTGACTGAATGAAAGGAGCTGGCATCTCACTCTCTTTGAATCTTCTTTATCATGCTAAGAGGAGCAGGAAAAAGCAAAAAATGTCAGAATTGCACCTTGCAATGTGGAGAAATTACTGTTTGTGCATTTACAATATTCATTGATTTTTGCCATTGAAAAACGTCCAGAAATGATTGAAGCTACTGACTGAATGAAAGGAGCTGGCATCTCACTCTCTTTGAATCTTCTTTATCATGCTAAGAGGAGCAGGAAAAAGCAAAAAATTTCAGAATTGCACCTTGCAATGCGGAGAAATTACTGTTTGTGCATTTACAATATTCATTGATTTTTGCCATTGAAAAACATCATGTTATTCATATACCAGAAATGTTTGAAGCTACTGACTGAATGAAAGGAGCTGGCATCTCACTCTCTTTGAATCTTCTTTATCATGCTAAGAGGAGCAGGAAAAAGCAAAAAATTTCAGAATTGCACCTTGCAATGCGGAGAAATTACTGTTTGTGCATTTACAATATTCATTGATTTTTGCCATTGAAAAACGTCCAGAAATGATTGAAGCTACTGACTGAATGAAAGGAGCTGGCATCTCACTCTCTTTGAATCTTCTTTATCATGCTAAGAGGAGCAGGAAAAAGCAAAAAAATTCAGAATTGCACCTTGCAATGCGGAGAAATTACTGTTTGTGCATTTACAATATTCATTGATTTTTGCCATTGAAAAACATCATGTTATTCATATACCAGAAATGTTTGAAGCTACTGACTGAATGAAAGGAGCTGGCATCTCACTCTCTTTGAATCTTCTTTATCATGCTAAGAGGAGCAGCAAAAAGCAAAAAATTTCAGAATTGCACCTTGCAATGCGGAGAAATTACTGTTTGTGCATTTACAATATTCATTGATTTTTGCCATTGAAAAACATCATGTTATTCATATACCAGAAATGTTTGAAGCTACTGACTGAATGAAAGGAGCTGGCAACTCACTCTCTTTGAATCTTCTTTATCGTGCTAAGAGGAGCAGGAAAAAGCAAAAAATTTCAGAATTGCACCTTGCAATGCGGAGAAATTACTGTTTGTGCATTTACAATATTCATTGATTTTTGCCATTGAAAAACGTCCAGAAATGATTGAAGCTACTGACTGAATGAAAGGAGCTGGCATCTCACTCTCTTTGAATCTTCTTTATCATGCTAAGAGGAGCAGGAAAAAGCAAAAAATTTCAGAATTGCACCTTGCAATGCGGAGAAATTACTGTTTGTGCATTTACAATATTCATTGATTTTTGCCATTGAAAAACATCATGTTATTCATATACCAGAAATGTTTGAAGCTACTGACTGAATGAAAGGAGCTGGCATCTCACTCTCTTTGAATCTTCTTTATCATGCTAAGAGGAGCAGGAAAAAGCAAAAAATTTCAGAATTGCACCTTGCAATGCGGAAAAATTACTGTTTGTGCATTTACAATATTCATTGATTTTTGCCATTGAAAAACGTCCAGAAATGATTGAAGCTACTGACTGAATGAAAGGAGCTGGCATCTCACTCTCTTTGAATCTTCTTTATCATGCTAAGAGGAGCAGGAAAAAGCAAAAAATTTCAGAATTGCACCTTGCAATGCGGAGAAATTACTGTTTGTGCATTTACAATATTCATTGCTTTTTGCCATTGAAAAACATCATGTTATTCATATACCAGAAATGTTTGAAGCTACTGACTGAATGAAAGGAGCTGGCATCTCACTCTCTTTGAATCTTCTTTGTCATGCTAAGAGGAGCAGGAAAAAGCAAAAAATTTCAGAATTGCACCTTGCAATGCGGAGAAATTACTGTTTGTGCATTTACAATATTCATTGATTTTTGCCATTGAAAAACGTCCAGAAATGATTGAAGCTACTGACTGAATGAAAGGAGCTGGCATCTCACTCTCTTTGAATCTTCTTTATTATGCTAATAGGAGCAGGAAAAAGCAAAAAATTTCAGAATTGCACCTTGCAATGCGGAGAAATTACTGTTTGTGCATTTACAATATTCATTGATTTTTGCCATTGAAAAACATGTTATTCATGTACCAGAAATGTTTGAAGCTACTGACTGAATGAAAGGAGCTGGCATCTCACTCTCTTTGAATCTTCTTTATCATGCTAAGAGGAGCAGGAAAAAGCAAAAAATTTCAGAATTGCACCTTGCAATGCGGAGAAATTACTGTTTGTGCATTTACAATATTCATTGATTTTTGCCATTGAAAAACATCGTTATTCATATACCAGAAATGATTGAAGCTACTGACTGAATGAAAGGAGCTGGCATCTCAATCTGTTTGAATCTTCTTTATCATGCTAAGAGGAGCAGGAAAAAGCAAAAAATTTCAGAATTGCACCTTGCAATGCGGAGAAATTACTGTTTGTGCATTTACAATATTCATTGATTTTTGCCATTGAAAAACGTCCAGAAATGATTGAAGCTACTGACTGAATGAAAGGAGCTGGCATCTCACTCTCTTTGAATCTTCTTTATCATGCTAAGAGGAGCAGGAAAAAGCAAAAAATTTCAGAATTGCACCTTGCAATGCGGAGAAATTACTGTTTGCGCATTTACAATATTCATTGATTTTTGCCATTGAAAAACATCATGTTATTCATATACCAGAAATGTTTGAAGCTACTGACTGAATGAAAGGAGCTGGCATCTCACTCTCTTTGAATCTTCTTTATCATGCTAAGAGGAGCAGGAAAAAGCAAAAAATTTCAGAATTGCACCTTGCAATGCGGAGAAATTACTGTTTGTGCATTTACAATATTCATTGATTTTTGCCATTGAAAAACGTCCAGAAATGATTGAAGCTACTGACTGAATGAAAGGAGCTGGCATCTCACTCTCTTTGAATCTTCTTTATCATGCTAAGAGGAGCAGGAAAAAGCAAAAAATTTCAGAATTGCACCTTGCAATGCGGAGAAATTACTGTTTGTGCATTTACAATATTCATTGATTTTTGCCATTGAAAAACATCATGTTATTCATATACCAGAAATGTTTGAAGCTACTGACTGAATGAAAGGAGCTGGCATCTCACTCTCTTTGAATCTTCTTTATCATGCTAAGAGGAGCAGGAAAAAGCAAAAAATTTCAGAATTGCACCTTGCAATGCGGAGAAATTACTGTTTGTGCATTTACAATATTCATTGATTTTTGCCATTGATAAACGTCCAGAAATGATTGAAGCTACTGACTGAATGAAAGGAGCTGGCATCTCACTCTCTTTGAATCTTCTTTATCATGCTAAGAGGAGCAGGAAAAAGCAAAAAAATTCAGAATTGCACCTTGCAATGCGGAGAAATTACTGTTTGTGCATTGACAATATTCATTGATTTTTGCCATTGAAAAACGTCCAGAAATGATTGAAGCTACTGACTGAATGAAAGGAGCTGGCATCTCACTCTCTTTGAATCTTCTTTATCATGCTAAGAGGAGCAGGAAAAAGCAAAAAATTTCAGAATTGCACCTTGCAATGCGGAGAAATTACTGTTTGTGCATTTACAATATTCATTGATTTTTGCCATTGAAAAACATCATGTTATTCATATACCAGAAATGTTTGAAGCTACTGACTGAATGAAAGGAGCTGGCATCTCACTCTCTTTGAATCTTCTTTATCATGCTAAGAGGAGCAGCAAAAAGCAAAAAATTTCAGAATTGCACCTTGCAATGCGGAGAAATTACTGTTTGTGCATTTACAATATTCATTGATTTTTGCCATTGAAAAACATCATGTTATTCATATACCAGAAATGTTTGAAGCTACTGACTGAATGAAAGGAGCTGGCAACTCACTCTCTTTGAATCTTCTTTATCGTGCTAAGAGGAGCAGGAAAAAGCAAAAAATTTCAGAATTGCACCTTGCAATGCGGAGAAATTACTGTTTGTGCATTTACAATATTCATTGATTTTTGCCATTGAAAAACATCATGTTATTCATATACCAGAAATGTTTGAAGCTACTGACTGAATGAAAGGAGCTGGCATCTCACTCTCTTTGAATCTTCTTTATCATGCTAAGAGGAGCAGGAAAAAGCAAAAAATTTCAGAATTGCACCTTGCAATGCGGAAAAATTACTGTTTGTGCATTTACAATATTCATTGATTTTTGCCATTGAAAAACGTCCAGAAATGATTGAAGCTACTGACTGAATGAAAGGAGCTGGCATCTCACTCTCTTTGAATCTTCTTTATCATGCTAAGTGGAGCAGGAAAAAGCAAAAAATTTCAGAATTGCACCTTGCAATGCGGAGAAATTACTGTTTGTGCATTTACAATATTCATTGCTTTTTGCCATTGAAAAACATCATGTTATTCATATACCAGAAATGTTTGAAGCTACTGACTGAATGAAAGGAGCTGGCATCTCACTCTCTTTGAATCTTCTTTGTCATGCTAAGAGGAGCAGGAAAAAGCAAAAAATTTCAGAATTGCACCTGGCAATGCGGAGAAATTACTGTTTGTGCATTTACAATATTCATTGATTTTGCCATTGAAAAACGTCCAGAAATGATTGAAGCTACTGACTGAATGAAAGGAGCTGGCATCTCACTCTCTTTGAATCTTCTTTATTATGCTAATAGGAGCAGGAAAAAGCAAAAAATTTCAGAATTGCACCTTGCAATGCGGAGAAATTACTGTTTGTGCATTTACAATATTCATTGATTTTTGCCATTGAAAAACATGTTATTCATGTACCAGAAATGTTTGAAGCTACTGACTGAATGAAAGGAGCTGGCATCTCACTCTCTTTGAATCTTCTTTATCATGCTAAGAGGAGCAGGAAAAAGCAAAAAATTTCAGAATTGCACCTTGCAATGCGGAGAAATTACTGTTTGTGCATTTACAATATTCATTGATTTTTGCCATTGAAAAACATCGTTATTCATATACCAGAAATGATTGAAGCTACTGACTGAATGAAAGGAGCTGGCATCTCAATCTGTTTGAATCTTCTTTATCATGCTAAGAGGAGCAGGAAAAAGCAAAAAATTTCAGAATTGCACCTTGCAATGCGGAGAAATTACTGTTTGTGCATTTACAATATTCATTGATTTTTGCCATTGAAAAACGTCCAGAAATGATTGAAGCTACTGACTGAATGAAAGGAGCTGGCATCTCACTCTCTTTGAATCTTCTTTATCATGCTAAGAGGAGCAGGAAAAAGCAAAAAATTTCAGAATTGCACCTTGCAATGCGGAGAAATTACTGTTTGCGCATTTACAATATTCATTGATTTTTGCCATTGAAAAACATCATGTTATTCATATACCAGAAATGTTTGAAGCTACTGACTGAATGAAAGGAGCTGGCATCTCACTCTCTTTGAATCTTCTTTATCATGCTAAGAGGAGCAGGAAAAAGCAAAAAATTTCAGAATTGCACCTTGCAATGCGGAGAAATTACTGTTTGTGCATTTACAATATTCATTGATTTTTGCCATTGAAAAACGTCCAGAAATGATTGAAGCTACTGACTGAATGAAAGGAGCTGGCATCTCACTCTCTTTGAATCTTCTTTATCATGCTAAGAGGAGCAGGAAAAAGCAAAAAATTTCAGAATTGCACCTTGCAATGCGGAGAAATTACTGTTTGTGCATTTACAATATTCATTGATTTTTGCCATTGAAAAACATCATGTTATTCATATACCAGAAATGTTTGAAGCTACTGACTGAATGAAAGGAGCTGGCATCTCACTCTCTTTGAATCTTCTTTATCATGCTAAGAGGAGCAGGAAAAAGCAAAAAATTTCAGAATTGCACCTTGCAATGCGGAGAAATTACTGTTTGTGCATTTACAATATTCATTGATTTTTGCCATTGAAAAACGTCCAGAAATGATTGAAGCTACTGACTGAATGAAAGGAGCTGGCATCTCACTCTCTTTGAATCTTCTTTATCATGCTAAGAGGAGCAGGAAAAAGCAAAAAAATTCAGAATTGCACCTTGCAATGCGGAGAAATTACTGTTTGTGCATTGACAATATTCATTGATTTTTGCCATTGAAAAACGTCCAGAAATGATTGAAGCTACTGACTGAATAAAAGGAGCTGGCATCTCACTCTCTTTGAATCTTCTTTATCATGCTAAGAGGAGCAGGAAAAAGCAAAAAATTTCAGAATTGCACCTTGCAATGCGGAGAAATTACTGTTTGTGCATTTACAATATTCATTGATTTTTGCCATTGAAAAACATCATGTTATTCATATACCAGAAATGTTTGAAGCTACTGACTGAATGAAAGGAGCTGGCATCTCACTCTCTTTGAATCTTCTTTATCATGCTAAGAGGAGCAGCAAAAAGCAAAAAATTTCAGAATTGCACCTTGCAATGCGGAGAAATTACTGTTTGTGCATTTACAATATTCATTGATTTTTGCCATTGAAAAACATCATGTTATTCATATACCAGAAATGTTTGAAGCTACTGACTGAATGAAAGGAGCTGGCAACTCACTCTCTTTGAATCTTCTTTATCGTGCTAAGAGGAGCAGGAAAAAGCAAAAAATTTCAGAATTGCACCTTGCAATGCGGAGAAATTACTGTTTGTGCATTTACAATATTCATTGATTTTTGCCATTGAAAAACGTCCAGAAATGATTGAAGCTACTGACTGAATGAAAGGAGCTGGCATCTCACTCTCTTTGAATCTTCTTTATCATGCTAAGAGGAGCAGGAAAAAGCAAAAAATTTCAGAATTGCACCTTGCAATGCGGAGAAATTACTGTTTGTGCATTTACAATATTCATTGATTTTTGCCATTGAAAAACATCATGTTATTCATATACCAGAAATGTTTGAAGCTACTGACTGAATGAAAGGAGCTGGCATCTCACTCTCTTTGAATCTTCTTTATCATGCTAAGAGGAGCAGGAAAAAGCAAAAAATTTCAGAATTGCACCTTGCAATGCGGAAAAATTACTGTTTGTGCATTTACAATATTCATTGATTTTTGCCATTGAAAAACGTCCAGAAATGATTGAAGCTACTGACTGAATGAAAGGAGCTGGCATCTCACTCTCTTTGAATCTTCTTTATCATGCTAAGTGGAGCAGGAAAAAGCAAAAAATTTCAGAATTGCACCTTGCAATGCGGAGAAATTACTGTTTGTGCATTTACAATATTCATTGATTTTTGCCATTGAAAAACATGTTATTCATATACCAGAAATGTTTGAAGCTACTGACTGAATGAAAGGAGCTGGCATCTCACTCTCTTTGAATCTTCTTTATCATGCTAAGAGGAGCAGGAAAAAGCAAAAAATTTCAGAATTGCACCTTGCAATGCGGAGAAATTACTGTTTGTGCATTTACAATATTCATTGATTTTTGCCTTTGAAAAACATGTTATTCATATACCAGAAATGTTTGAAGCTACTGACTGAATGAAAGGAGCTGGCATCTCACTCTCTTTGAATCTTCTTTATCATGCTAAGAGGAGCAGGAAAAAGCAAAAAATTTCAGAATTGCACCTTGCAATGCGGAGAAATTACTGTTTGTGCATTTACAATATTCATTGATTTTTGCCATTGAAAAACATCATGTTATTCATATACCAGAAATGTTTGAAGCTACTGACTGAATGAAAGGAGTAGGCATCTCACTCTCTTTGAATCTTCTTTATCATGCTAAGAGGAGCAGGAAAAACCAAAAAATTTCAGAATTGCACCTTGCAATGCGTAGAAATTACTGTTTGTGCATTTACAATATTCATTGATTTTCGCGATTGAAAAACGTCCAGAAATGATTGAAGCTACTGACTGAATGAAAGGAGCTGGCATCTCACTCTCTTTGAATCTTCTTTATCATGCTAAGAGGAGCAGGAAAAGGAAAAAAATTTCAGAATTGCACCTTGCAATGCGGAGAAATTACTGTTTGTGCATTTACAATATTCATTGATTTTTGCCATAGAAAAACGTCCAGAAATGATTGAAGCTACTGACTGAATGAAAGGAGCTGGCATCTCACTCTCTTTGAATCTTCTTTATCATGCTAAGAGGAGCAGGAAAAAGCAAAAAATTTCAGAATTGCACCTTGCAATGCGGAGAAATTACTGTTTGTGCATTTACAATATTCATTGATTTTTGCCATTGAAAAACATCATGTTATTCATATACCAGAAATGTTTGAAGCTACTGACTGAATGAAAGAAGCTGGCATCTCACTCTCTTTGAATCTTCTTTATCATGCTAAGAGGAGCAGGAAAAAGCAAAAAATTTCAGAATTGCACCTTGCAATGCGGAGAAATTACTGTTTGTGCATTTACAATATTCATTGATTTTTGCCATTGAAAAACGTCCAGAAATGATTGAAGCTACTGACTGAATGAAAGGAGCTGGCATCTCACTCTCTTTGAATCTTCTTTATCATGCTAAGAGGAGCAGGAAAAAGCAATAAATTTCAGAATTGCACCTTGCAATGCGGAGAAATTACTGTTTGTGCATTTACAATATTCATTGATTTTTGCCATTGAAAAACATCATGTTATTCATATACCAGAAATGTTTGAAGCTACTGACTGAATGAAAGGAGCTGGCATCTCACTCTCTTTGAATCTTCTTTATCATGCTAAGAGGAGCAGGAAAAAGCAAAAAATTTCAGAATTGCACCTTGCAATGCGGAGAAATTACTGTTTGTGCATTTACAATATTCATTGATTTTTGCCATTGAAAAACATCATGTTATTCATATACCAGAAATGTTTGAAGCTACTGACTGAATGAAAGGAGCTGGCATCTCACTCTCTTTGAATCTTCTTTATCATGCTAAGAGGAGCAGGAAAAAGCAAAAAATTTCAGAATTGCACCTTGCAATGCGGAGAAATTACTGTTTGTGCATTTACAATATTCATTGATTTTTGCCATTGAAAAACGTCCAGAAATGATTGAAGCTACTGACTGAATGCAAGGAGCTGGCATCTCACTCTCTTTGAATCTTCTTTATCATGCTAAGAGGAGCAGGAAAAAGCAAAAAATTTCAGAATTGCACCTTGCAATGCGGAGAAATTAGTTTGTGCATTTACAATATTCATTGATTTTTGCCATTGAAAAACGTCCAGAAATGATTGAAGCTACTGACTGAATGAAAGGAGCTGGCATCTCACTCTCTTTGAATCTTCTTTATCATGCTAAGAGGAGCAGGAAAAAGAAAAAAATTTCACAATTGCACCTTGCAATGCGGAGAAATTACTGTTTGTGCATTTACAATATTCATTGATTTTTGCCATTGAAAAACGTCCAGAAATGATTGAAGCTACTGACTGAATGAAAGGAGCTGGCATCTCACTCTCTTTGAATCTTCTTTATCATGCTAAGAGGAGCAGGAAAAAGCAAAAAATTTCAGAATTGCACCTTGCAATGCGGAGAAATTACTGTTTGTGCATTTACAATATTCATTGATTTTTGCCATTGAAAAACATCATGTTATTCATATACCAGAAATGTTTGAAGCTACTGACTGAATGAAAGGAGCTGGCATCTCACTCTCTTTGAATCTTCTTTATCATGCTAAGAGGAGCAGGAAAAAGCAAAAAATTTCAGAATTGCACCTTGCAATGCGGAGAAATTACTGTTTGTGCATTTACAATATTCATTGATTTTTGCCATTGAAAAACGTCCAGAAATGATTGAAGCTACTGACTGAATGAAAGGAGCTGGCATCTCACGCTCTTTGAATCTTCTTTATCATGCTAAGAGGAGCAGGAAAAAGCAAAAAATTTCAGAATTGCACCTTGCAATGCGGAGAAATTACTGTTTGTGCATTTACAATATTCATTGATTTTTGCCATTGAAAAACATCATGTTATTCATATACCAGAAATGTTTGAAGCTACTGACTGAATGAAAGGAGCTGGCATCTCACTCTCTTTGAATCTTCTTTATCATGCTAAGAGGAGCAGCAAAAAGCAAAAAATTTCAGAATTGCACCTTGCAATGCGGAGAAATTACTGTTTGTGCATTTACAATATTCATTGATTTTTGCCATTGAAAAACATCATGTTATTCATATACCAGAAATGTTTGAAGCTACTGACTGAATGAAAGGAGCTGGCAACTCACTCTCTTTGAATCTTCATTATCGTGCTAAGAGGAGCAGGAAAAAGCAAAAAATTTCAGAATTGCACCTTGCAATGCGGAGAAATTACTGTTTGTGCATTTACAATATTCATTGATTTTTGCCATTGAAAAACGTCCAGAAATGATTGAAGCTACTGACTGAATGAAAGGAGGTGGCATCTCACTCTCTTTGAATCTTCTTTATCATGCTAAGAGGAGCAGGAAAAAGCAAAAAATTTCAGAATTGCACCTTGCAATGCGGAGAAATTACTGTTTGTGCATTTACAATATTCATTGATTTTTGCCATTGAAAAACATGTTATTCATATACCAGAAATGTTTGAAGCTACTGACTGAATGAAAGGAGCTGGCATCTCACACTCTTTGAATCTTCTTTATCATGCTAAGAGGAGCAGGAAAAAGCAAAAAATTTCAGAATTGCACCTTGCAATGCGGAGAAATTACTGTTTGTGCATTTACAATATTCATTGATTTTTGCCATTGAAAAACATGTTATTCATATACCAGAAATGTTTGAAGCTACTGACTGAATGAAAGGAGCTGGCATCTCACTCTCTTTGAATCTTCTTTATCATGCTAAGAGGAGCAGGAAAAAGCAAAAAATTTCAGAATTGCACCTTGCAATGCGGAGAAATTACTGTTTGTGCATTTACAATATTCATTGATTTTTGCCATTGAAAAACATCATGTTATTCATATACCAGAAATGTTTGAAGCTACTGACTGAATGAAAGGAGTAGGCATCTCACTCTCTTTGAATCTTCTTTATCATGCTAAGAGGAGCAGGAAAAAGCAAAAAATTTCAGAATTGCACCTTGCAATGCGTAGAAATTACTGTTTGTGCATTTACAATATTCATTGATTTTTGCCATTGAAAAACGTCCAGAAATGATTGAAGCTACTGACTGAATGAAAGGAGCTGGCATCTCACTCTCTTTGAATCTTCTTTATCATGCTAAGAGGAGCAGGAAAAGGAAAAAAATTTCAGAATTGCACCTTGCAATGCGGAGAAATTACTGTTTGTGCATTTACAATATTCATTGATTTTTGCCATAGAAAAACGTCCAGAAATGATTGAAGCTACTGACTGAATGAAAGGAGCTGGCATCTCACTCTCTTTGAATCTTCTTTATCATGCTAAGAGGAGCAGGAAAAAGCAAAAAATTTCAGAATTGCACCTTGCAATGCGGAGAAATTACTGTTTGTGCATTTACAATATTCATTGATTTTTGCCATTGAAAAACATCATGTTATTCATATACCAGAAATGTTTGAAGCTACTGACTGAATGAAAGGAGCTGGCATCTCACTCTCTTTGAATCTTCTTTATCATGCTAAGAGGAGCAGGAAAAAGAAAAAAATTTCAGAATTGCACCTTGCAATGCGGAGAAATTACTGTTTGTGCATTTACAATATTCATTGATTTTTGCCATTGAAAAACGTCCAGAAATGATTGAAGCTACTGACTGAATGAAAGGAGCTGGCATCTCACTCTCTTTGAATCTTCTTTATCATGCTAAGAGGAGCAGGAAAAAGCAAAAAATTTCAGAATTGCACCTTGCAATGCGGAGAAATTACTGTTTGTGCATTTACAATATTCATTGATTTTTGCCATTGAAAAACATCATGTTATTCATATACCAGAAATGTTTGAAGCTACTGACTGAATGAAAGGAGCTGGCATCTCACTCTCTTTGAATCTTCTTTATCATGCTAAGAGGAGCAGGAAAAAGCAAAAAATTTCAGAATTGCACCTTGCAATGCGGAGAAATTACTGTTTGTGCATTTACAATATTCATTGATTTTTGCCATTGAAAAACATCATGTTATTCATATACCAGAAATGTTTGAAGCTACTGACTGAATGAAAGGAGCTGGCATCTCACTCTCTTTGAATCTTCTTTATCATGCTAAGAGGAGCAGGAAAAAGCAAAAAATTTCAGAATTGCACCTTGCAATGCGGAGAAATTACTGTTTGTGCATTTACAATATTCATTGATTTTTGCCATTGAAAAACGTCCAGAAATGATTGAAGCTACTGACTGAATGCAAGGAGCTGGCATCTCACTCTCTTTGAATCTTCTTTATCATGCTAAGAGGAGCAGGAAAAAGCAAAAAATTTCAGAATTGCACCTTGCAATGCGGAGAAATTAGTTTGTGCATTTACAATATTCATTGATTTTTGCCATTGAAAAACGTCCAGAAATGATTGAAGCTACTGACTGAATGAAAGGAGCTGGCATCTCACTCTCTTTGAATCTTCTTTATCATGCTAAGAGGAGCAGGAAAAAGAAAAAAATTTCAGAATTGCACCTTGCAATGCGGAGAAATTACTGTTTGTGCATTTACAATATTCATTGATTTTTGCCATTGAAAAACGTCCAGAAATGATTGAAGCTACTGACTGAATGAAAGGAGCTGGCATCTCACTCTCTTTGAATCTTCTTTATCATGCTAAGAGGAGCAGGAAAAAGCAAAAAATTTCAGAATTGCACCTTGCAATGCGGAGAAATTACTGTTTGTGCATTTACAATATTCATTGATTTTTGCCATTGAAAAACATCATGTTATTCATATACCAGAAATGTTTGAAGCTACTGACTGAATGAAAGGAGCTGGCATCTCACTCTCTTTGAATCTTCTTTATCATGCTAAGAGGAGCAGGAAAAAGCAAAAAATTTCAGAATTGCACCTTGCAGTGCGGAGAAATTACTGTTTGTGCATTTACAATATTCATTGATTTTTGCCATTGAAAAACGTCCAGAAATGATTGAAGCTACTGACTGAATGAAAGGAGCTGGCATCTCACTCTCTTTGAATCTTCTTTATCATGCTAAGAGGAGCAGGAAAAAGCAAAAAATTTCAGAATTGCACCTTGCAATGCGGAGAAATTACTGTTTGTGCATTTACAATATTCATTGATTTTTGCCATTGAAAAACATCATGTTATTCATATACCAGAAATGTTTGAAGCTACTGACTGAATGAAAGGAGCTGGCATCTCACTCTCTGTGAATCTTCTTTATCATGCTAAGAGGAGCAGGAAAAAGCAAAAAATTTCAGAATTGCACCTTGCAATGCGGAGAAATTACTGTTTGTGCATTTACAATATTCATTGATTTTTGCCATTGAAAAACGTCCAGAAATGATTGAAGCTACTGACTGAATGCAAGGAGCTGGCATCGCACTCTCTTTGAATCTTCTTTATCATGCTAAGAGGAGCAGGAAAAAGCAAAAAATTTCAGAATTGCACCTTGCAATGCGGAGAAATTAGTTTGTGCATTTACAATATTCATTGATTTTTGCCATTGAAAAACGTCCAGAAATGATTGAAGCTACTGACTGAATGAAAGGAGCTGGCATCTCACTCTCTTTGAATCTTCTTTATCATGCTAAGAGGAGCAGGAAAAAGAAAAAAATTTCAGAATTGCACCTTGCAATGCGGAGAAATTACTGTTTGTGCATTTACAATATTCATTGATTTTTGCCATTGAAAAACGTCCAGAAATGATTGAAGCTACTGACTGAATGAAAGGAGCTGGCATCTCACTCTCTTTGAATCTTGTTTATCATGCTAAGAGGAGCAGGAAAAAGCAAAAAATTTCAGAATTGCACCTTGCAATGCGGAGAAATTACTGTTTGTGCATTTACAATATTCATTGATTTTTGCCATTGAAAAACATCATGTTATTCATATACCAGAAATGTTTGAAGCTACTGACTGAATGAAAGGAGCTGGCATCTCACTCTCTTTGAATCTTCTTTATCATGCTAAGAGGAGCAGGAAAAAGCAAAAAATTTCAGAATTGCACCTTGCAATGTGGAGAAATTACTGTTTGTGCATTTACAATATTCATTGATTTTTGCCATTGAAAAACGTCCAGAAATGTTTGAAGCTACTGACTGAATGAAAGGAGCTGGCATCTCACTCTCTTTGAATCTTCTTTATCATGCCAAGAGGAGCAGGAAAAAGCAAAAAATTTCAGAATTGCACCTTGCAATGCGGAGAAACTACTGTTTGTGCATTTACAATATTCATTGATTTTTGCCATTGAAAAACGTCCAGAAATGATTGAAGCTACTGACTGAATGAAAGGAGCTGGCATCTCACTCTCTTTGAATCTTCTTTATCATGCTAAGAGGAGCAGGAAAAAGCAAAAAATTTCAGAATTGCACCTTGCAATGCGGAGAAATTACTGTTTGTGCATTTACAATATTCATTGATTTTTGCCATTGAAAAACATCATGTTATTCATATACCAGAAATGTTTGAAGCTACTGACTGAATGAAAGGAGCTGGCATCTCACTCTCTTTGAATCTTCTTTATCATGCTAAGAGGAGCAGGAAAAAGCAAAAAATTTCAGAATTGCACCTTGCAATGCGGAGAAATTACTGTTTGTGCATTTACAATATTCATTGATTTTTGCCATTGAAAAACATCATGTTATTCATATACCAGAAATGTTTGAAGCTACTGACTGAATGAAAGGAGCTGGCATCTCACTCTCTTTGAATCTTCTTTATCATGCTAAGAGGAGCAGGAAAAAGCAAAAAATTTCAGAATTGCACCTTGCAATGCGGAGAAATTACTGTTTGTGCATTTACAATATTCATTGATTTTTGCCATTGAAAAACATCATGTTATTCATATACCAGAAATGTTTGAAGCTACTGACTGAATGAAAGGAGCTGGCATCTCACTCTCTTTGAATCTTCTTTATCATGCTAAGAGGAGCAGGAAAAAGCAAAAAATTTCAGAATTGCACCTTGCAATGTGGAGAAATTACTGTTTGTGCATTTACAATATTCATTGATTTTTGCCATTGAAAAACGTCCAGAAATGATTGAAGCTACTGACTGAATGAAAGGAGCTGGCATCTCACTCTCTTTGAATCTTCTTTATCATGCTAAGAGGAGCAGGAAAAAGCAAAAAATTTCAGAATTGCACCTTGCAATGCGGAGAAATTACTGTTTGTGCATTTACAATATTCATTGATTTTTGCCATTGAAAAACATCATGTTATTCATATACCAGAAATGTTTGAAGCTACTGACTGAATGAAAGGAGCTGGCATCTCACTCTCTTTGAATCTTCTTTATCATGCTAAGAGGAGCAGGAAAAAGCAAAAAATTTCAGAATTGCACCTTGCAATGCGGAGAAATTAGTTTGTGCATTTACAATATTCATTGATTTTTGCCATTGAAAAACGTCCAGAAATGATTGAAGCTACTGACTGAATGAAAGGAGCTGGCATCTCACTCTCTTTGAATCTTCTTTATCATGCTAAGAGGAGCAGGAAAAAGAAAAAAAATTCAGAATTGCACCTTGCAATGCGGAGAAATTACTGTTTGTGCATTTACAATATTCATTGATTTTTGCCATTGAAAAACGTCCAGAAATGATTGAAGCTACTGACTGAATGAAAGGAGCTGGCATCTCACTCTCTTTGAATCTTCTTTATCATGCTAAGAGGAGCAGGAAAAAGCAAAAAATTTCAGAATTGCACCTTGCAATGCGGAGAAATTACTGTTTGTGCATTTACAATATTCATTGATTTTTGCCATTGAAAAACATCATGTTATTCATATACCAGAAATGTTTGAAGCTACTGACTGAATGAAAGGAGCTGGCATCTCACTCTCTTTGAATCTTCTTTATCATGCTAAGAGGAGCAGGAAAAAGCAAAAAATTTCAGAATTGCACCTTGCAATGTGGAGAAATTACTGTTTGTGCATTTACAATATTCATTGATTTTTGCCATTGAAAAACGTCCAGAAATGTTTGAAGCTACTGACTGAATGAAAGGAGCTGGCATCTCACTCTCTTTGAATCTTCTTTATCATGCCAAGAGGAGCAGGAAAAAGCAAAAAATTACAGAATTGCACCTTGCAATGCGGAGAAATTACTGTTTGTGCATTTACAATATTCATTGATTTTTGCCATTGAAAAACGTCCAGAAATGATTGAAGCTACTGACTGAATGAAAGGAGCTGGCATCTCACTCTCTTTGAATCTTCTTTATCATGCTAAGAGGAGCAGGAAAAAGCAAAAAATTTCAGAATTGCACCTTGCAATGCGCAGAAATTACTGTTTGTGCATTTACAATATTCATTGATTTTTGCCATTGAAAAACATCATGTTATTCATATACCAGAAATGTTTGAAGCTACTGACTGAATGAAAGGAGCTGGCTTCTCACTCTCTTTGAATCTTCTTTATCATGCTAAGAGGAGCAGGAAAAAGCAAAAAATTTCAGAATTGCACCTTGCAATGCGGAGAAATTACTCTTTGTGCATTTACAATATTCATTGATTTTTGCCATTGAAAAACATCATGTTATTCATATACCAGAAATGTTTGAAGCTACTGACTGAATGAAAGGAGCTGGCATCTCACTCTCTTTGAATCTTCTTTATCATGCTAAGAGGAGCAGGAAAAAGCAAAAAATTTCAGAATTGCACCTTGCAATGTGGAGAAATTACTGTTTGTGCATTTACAATATTCATTGATTTTTGCCATTGAAAAACGTCCAGAAATGTTTGAAGCTACTGACTGAATGAAAGGAGCTGGCATCTCACTCTCTTTGAATCTTCTTTATCATGCCAAGAGGAGCAGGAAAAAGCAAAAAATTTCAGAATTGCACCTTGCATTGCGGAGAAATTACTGTTTGTGCATTTACAATATTCATTGATTTTTGCCATTGAAAAACGTCCAGAAATGATTGAAGCTACTGACTGAATGAAAGGAGCTGGCATCTCACTCTCTTTGAATCTTCTTTATCATGCTAAGAGGAGCAGGAAAAAGCAAAAAATTTCAGAATTGCACCTTGCAATGCGGAGAAATTACTGTTTGTGCATTTACAATATTCATTGATTTTTGCCATTGAAAAACATCATGTTATTCATATACCAGAAATGTTTGAAGCTACTGACTGAATGAAAGGAGCTGGCATCTCACTCTCTTTGAATCTTCTTTATCATGCTAAGAGGAGCAGGAAAAAGCAAACAATTTCAGAATTGCACCTTGCAATGCGGAGAAATTACTGTTTGTGCATTTACAATATTCATTGATTTTTGCCATTGAAAAACATCATGTTATTCATATACCAGAAATGTTTGAAGCTACTGACTGAATGAAAGGAGCTGGCATCTCACTCTCTTTGAATCTTCTTTATCATGCTAAGAGGAGCAGGAAAAAGCAAAAAATTTCAGAATCGCACCTTGCAATGCGGAGAAATTACTGTTTGTGCAATTACAATATTCATTGATTTTTGCCATTGAAAAACGTCCAGAAATGTTTGAAGCTACTGACTGAATGAAAGGAGGTGGCATCTCACTCTCTTTGTATCTTCTTTATCATGCTAAGAGGAGCAGGAAAAAGCAAAAAATTTCAGAATTGCACCTTGCAATGTGGAGAAATTACTGTTTGTGCATTTACAATATTCATTGATTTTTGCCATTGAAAAACGTCCAGAAATGTTTGAAGCTACTGACTGAATGAAAGGAGCTGGCATCTCACTCTATTTGAATCTTCTTTATCATGCTAAGAGGAGCAGGAAAAAGCAAAAAAATTCAGAATTGCACCTTGCAATGCGGAGAAATTACTGTTTGTGCATTTACAATATTCATTGATTTTTGCCATTGAAAAACGTCCAGAAATGTTTGAAGCTACTGACTGAATGAAAGGAGCTGGCATCTCACTCTCTTTGAATCTTCTTTATCATGCTAAGAGGAGCAGGAAAAAGCAAAAAATTTCAGAATTGCACCTTGCAATGCGGAGAAATTACTGTTTGTGCATTTACAATATTCATTGATTTTTGCCATTGAAAAACATCATGTTATTCATACACCAGAAATGTTTGAAGCTACTGACTGAATGAAAGGAGCTGGCATCTCACTCTCTTTGAATCTTCTTTATCATGCTAAGAGGAGCAGGAAAAAGCAAAAAATTTCAGAATTGCACTTTGCAATGCGGAGAAATTACTGTTTGTGCATTTACAATATTCATTGATTTTTGCCATTGAAAAACGTCCAGAAATGATTGAAGCTACTGACTGAATGAAAGGAGCTGGCATCTCACTCTCTTTGAATCTTCTTTATCATGCTAAGAGGAGCAGGAAAAAGCAAAAAATTTCAGAATTGCACCTTGCAATGCGGAGAAATTACTGTTTGTGCATTTACAATATTCATTGATTTTTGCCATTGAAAAACATCATGTTATTCATATACCAGAAATGTTTGAAGCTACTGACTGAATATAAGGAGCTGGCATCTCACTCTCTTTGAATCTTCTTTATCATGCTAAGAGGAGCAGGAAAAAGCAAAAAATTTCAGAATTGCACCTTGCAATGCGGAAAAATTACTGTTTGTGCATTTACAATATTCATTGATTTTTGCCATTGAAAAACGTCCAGAAATGATTGAAGCTACTGACTGAATGAAAGGAGCTGGCATCTCACTCTCTTTGAATCTTCTTTATCATGCTAAGTGGAGCAGGAAAAAGCAAAAAATTTCAGAATTGCACCTTGCAATGCGGAGAAATTACTGTTTGTGCATTTACAATATTCATTGATTTTTGCCATTGAAAAACATGTTATTCATATACCAGAAATGTTTGAAGCTACTGACTGAATGAAAGGAGCTGGCATCTCACTCTCTTTGAATCTTCTTTATCATGCTAAGAGGAGCAGGAAAAAGCAAAAAATTTCAGAATTGCACCTTGCAATGCGGAGAAATTACTGTTTGTGCATTTACAATATTCATTGATTTTTGCCATTGAAAAACATGTTATTCATATACCAGAAATGTTTGAAGCTACTGACTGAATGAAAGGAGCTGGCATCTCACTCTCTTTGAATCTTCTTTATCATGCTAAGAGGAGCAGGAAGAAGCAAAAAATTTCAGAATTGCACCTTGCAATGCGGAGAAATTACTGTTTGTGCATTTACAATATTCATTGATTTTTGCCATTGAAAAACATCATGTTATTCATATACCAGAAATGTTTGAAGCTACTGACTGAATGAAAGGAGTAGGCATCTCACTCTCTTTGAATCTTCTTTATCATGCTAAGAGGAGCAGGAAAAAGCAAAAAATTTCAGAATTGCACCTTGCAATGCGTAGAAATTACTGTTTGTGCATTTACAATATTCATTGATTTTTGCCATTGAAAAACGTCCAGAAATGATTGAAGCTACTGACTGAATGAAAGGAGCTGGCATCTCACTCTCTTTGAATCTTCTTTATCATGCTAAGAGGAGCAGGAAAAAGAAAAAAATTTCAGAATTGCACCTTGCAATGTGGAGAAATTACTGTTTGTGCATTTACAATATTCATTGATTTTTGCCATAGAAAAACGTCCAGAAATGATTGAAGCTAATGACTGAATGAAAGGAGCTGGCATCTCACTCTCTTTGAATCTTCTTTATCATGCTAAGAGGAGCAGGAAAAAGCAAAAAATTTCAGAATTGCACCTTGCAATGCGGAGAAATTACTGTTTGTGCATTTACAATATTCATTGATTTTTGCCATTGAAAAACATCATGTTATTCATATACCAGAAATGTTTGAAGCTACTGACTGAATGAAAGGAGCTGGCATCTCACTCTCTTTGAATCTTCTTTATCATGCTAAGAGGAGCAGGAAAAAGCAAAAAATTTCAGAATTGCACCTTGCAATGCGGAGAAATTACTGTTTGTGCATTTACAATATTCATTGATTTTTGCCATTGAAAAACGTCCAGAAATGATTGAAGCTACTGACTGAATGAAAGGAGCAGGCATCTCACTCTCTTTGAATCTTCTTTATCATGCTAAGAGGAGCAGGAAAAAGCAAAAAATTTCAGAATTGCACCTTGCAATGCGGAGAAATTACTGTTTGTGCATTTACAATATTCATTGATTTTTGCCATTGAAAAACATCATGTTATTCATATACCAGAAATGTTTGAAGCTACTGACTGAATGAAAGGAGCTGGCATCTCACTCTCTTTGAATCTTCTTTATCATGCTAAGAGGAGCAGGAAAAAGCAAAAAATTTCAGAATTGCACCTTGCAATGCGGAGAAATTACTGTTTGTGCATTTACAATATTCATTGATTTTTGCCATTGAAAAACATCATGTTATTCATAAACCAGAAATGTTTGAAGCTACTGACTGAATGAAAGGAGCTGGCATCTCACTCTCTTTGAATCTTCTTTATCATGCTAAGAGGAGCAGGAAAAAGCAAAAAATTTCAGAATTGCACCTTGCAATGCGGAGAAATTACTGTTTGTGCATTTACAATATTCATTGATTTTTGCCATTGAAAAACGTCCAGAAATGATTGAAGCTACTGACTGAATGCAAGGAGCTGGCATCTCACTCTCTTTGAATCTTCTTTATCATGCTAAGAGGAGCAGGAAAAAGCAAAAAATTCCAGAATTGCACCTTGCAATGCGGAGAAATTAGTTTGTGCATTTACAATATTCATTGATTTTTGCCATTGAAAAACGTCCAGAAATGATTGAAGCTACTGACTGAATGAAAGGAGCTGGCATCTCACTCTCTTTGAATCTTCTTTATCATGCTAAGAGGAGCAGGAAAAAGAAAAAAATTTCAGAATTGCACCTTGCAATGCGGAGAAATTACTGTTTGTGCATTTACAATATTCATTGATTTTTGCCATTGAAAAACGTCCAGAAATGATTGAAGCTACTGACTGAATGAAAGGAGCTGGCATCTCACTCTCTTTGAATCTTCTTTATCATGCTAAGAGGAGCAGGAAAAAGCAAAAAATTTCAGAATTGCACCTTGCAATGCGGAGAAATTACTGTTTGTGCATTTACAATATTCATTGATTTTTGCCATTGAAAAACATCATGTTATTCATATACCAGAAATGTTTGAAGCTACTGACTGAATGAAAGGAGCTGGCATCTCACTCTCTTTGAATCTTCTTTATCATGCTAAGAGGAGCAGGAAAAAGCAAAAAATTTCAGAATTGCACCTTGCAATGCGGAGAAATTACTGTTTGTGCATTTACAATATTCATTGATTTTTGCCATTGAAAAACGTCCAGAAATGATTGAAGCTACTGACTGAAGAAAGGAGCTGGCATCTCACTCTCTTTGAATCTTCTTTATCATGCTAAGAGGAGCAGGAAAAAGCAAAAAATTTCAGAATTGCACCTTGCAATGCGGAGAAATTACTGTTTGTGCATTTACAATATTCATTGATTTTTGCCATTGAAAAACATCATGTTATTCATATACCAGAAATGTTTGAAGCTACTGACTGAATGAAAGGAGCTGGCATCTCACTCTCTTTGAATCTTCTTTATCATGCTAAGAGGAGCAGGAAAAAGCAAAAAATTTCAGAATTGCACCTTGCAATGCGGAGAAATTACTGTTTGTGCATTTACAATATTCATTGATTTTTGCCATTGAAAAACATCATGTTATTCATATACCAGAAATGTTTGAAGCTACTGACTGAATGAAAGGAGCTGGCATCTCACTCTCTTTGAATCTTCTTTATCATGCTAAGAGGAGCAGGAAAAAGCAAAAAATTTCAGAATTGCACCTTGCAATGCGGAGAAATTACTGTTTGTGCATTTACAATATTCATTGATTTTTGCCATTGAAAAACGTCCAGAAATGATTGAAGCTACTGACTGAATGCAAGGAGCTGGCATCTCACTCTCTTTGAATCTTCTTTATCATGCTAAGAGGAGCAGGAAAAAGCAAAAAATTTCAGAATTGCACCTTGCAATGCGGAGAAATTAGTTTGTGCATTTACAATATTCATTGATTTTTGCCATTGAAAAACGTCCAGAAATGATTGAAGCTACTGACTGAATGAAAGGAGCTGGCATCTCACTCTCTTTGAATCTTCTTTATCATGCTAAGAGGAGCAGGAAAAAGAAAAAAATTTCAGAATTGCACCTTGCAATGCGGAGAAATTACTGTTTGTGCATTTACAATATTCATTGATTTTTGCCATTGAAAAACGTCCAGAAATGATTGAAGCTACTGACTGAATGAAAGGAGCTGGCATCTCACTCTCTTTGAATCTTCTTTATCATGCTAAGAGGAGCAGGAAAAAGCAAAAAATTTCAGAATTGCACCTTGCAATGCGGAGAAATTACTGTTTGTGCATTTACAATATTCATTGATTTTTGCCATTGAAAAACGTCCAGAAATGATTGAAGCTACTGACTGAATGAAAGGAGCTGGCATCTCACTCTCTTTGAATCTTCTTTATCATGCTAAGAGGAGCAGGAAAAAGCAAAAAATTTCAGAATTGCACCTTGCAATGCGGAGAAATTACTGTTTGTGCATTTACAATATTCATTGATTTTTGCCATTGAAAAACATCATGTTATTCATATACCAGAAATGTTTGAAGCTACTGACTGAATGAAAGGAGCTGGCATCTCACTCTCTTTGAATCTTCTTTATCATGCTAAGAGGAGCAGGAAAAAGCAAAAAATTTCAGAATTGCACCTTGCAATGCGGAGAAATTACTGTTTGTGCATTTACAATATTCATTGATTTTTGCCATTGAAAAACGTCCAGAAATGATTGAAGCTACTGACTGAATGAAAGGAGCTGGCATCTCACTCTCTTTGAATCTTCTTTATCATGCTAAGAGGAGCAGGAAAAAGCAAAAAATTTCAGAATTGCACCTTGCAATGCGGAGAAATTACTGTTTGTGCATTTACAATATTCATTGATTTTTGCCATTGAAAAACATCATGTTATTCATATACCAGAAATGTTTGAAGCTACTGACTGAATGAAAGGAGCTGGCATCTCACTCTCTTTGAATCTTCTTTATCATGCTAAGAGGAGCAGGAAAAAGCAAAAAATTTCAGAATTGCACCTTGCAATGCGGAGAAATTACTGTTTGTGCATTTACAATATTCATTGATTTTTGCCATTGAAAAACATCATGTTATTCATATACCAGAAATGTTTGAAGCTACTGACTGAATGAAAGGAGCTGGCATCTCACTCTCTTTGAATCTTCTTTATCATGCTAAGAGGAGCAGGAAAAAGCAAAAAATTTCAGAATTGCACCTTGCAATGCGGAGAAATTACTGTTTGTGCATTTACAATATTCATTGATTTTTGCCATTGAAAAACGTCCAGAAATGATTGAAGCTACTGACTGAATGCAAGGAGCTGGCATCTCACTCTCTTTGAATCTTCTTTATAATGCTAAGAGGAGCAGGAAAAAGCAAAAAATTTCAGAATTGCACCTTGCAATGCGGAGAAATTAGTTTGTGCATTTACAATATTCATTGATTTTTGCCATTGAAAAACGTCCAGAAATGATTGAAGCTACTGACTGAATGAAAGGAGCTGGCATCTCACTCTCTTTGAATCTTCTTTATCATGCTAAGAGGAGCAGGAAAAAGAAAAAAAATTCAGAATTGCACCTTGCAATGCGGAGAAATTACTGTTTGTGCATTTACAATATTCATTGATTTTTGCCATTGAAAAACGTCCAGAAATGATTGAAGCTACTGACTGAATGAAAGGAGCTGGCATCTCACTCTCTTTGAATCTTCTTTATCATGCTAAGAGGAGCAGGAAAAAGCAAAAAATTTCAGAATTGCACCTTGCAATGCGGAGAAATTACTGTTTGTGCATTTACAATATTCATTGATTTTTGCCATTGAAAAACGTCCAGAAATGATTGAAGCTACTGACTGAATGAAAGGAGCTGGCATCTCACTCTCTTTGAATCTTCTTTATCATGCTAAGAGGAGCAGGAAAAAGCAAAAAATTTCAGAATTGCACCTTGCAATGCGGAGAAATTACTGTTTGTGCATTTACAATATTCATTGATTTTTGCCATTGAAAAACATCATGTTATTCATATACCAGAAATGTTTGAAGCTACTGACTGAATGAAAGGAGCTGGCATCTCACTCTCTTTGAATCTTCTTTATCATGCTAAGAGGAGCAGGAAAAAGCAAAAAATTTCAGAATTGCACCTTGCAATGCGGAGAAATTACTGTTTGTGCATTTACAATATTCATTGATTTTTGCCATTGAAAAACATCATGTTATTCATATACCAGAAATGTTTGAAGCTACTGACTGAATGAAAGGAGCTGGCATCTCACTCTCTTTGAATCTTCTTTATCATGCTAAGAGGAGCAGGAAAAAGCAAAAAATTTCAGAATTGCACCTTGCAATGCGGAGAAATTAGTTTGTGCATTTACAATATTCATTGATTTTTGCCATTGAAAAACGTCCAGAAATGATTGAAGCTACTGACTGAATGAAAGGAGCTGGCATCTCACTCTCTTTGAATCTTCTTTATCATGCCAAGAGGAGCAGGAAAAAGCAAAAAATTTCAGAATTGCACCTTGCAATGCGGAGAAATTACTGTTTGTGCATTTACAATATTCATTGATTTTTGCCATTGAAAAACATCATGTTATTCATATACCAGAAATGTTTGAAGCTACTGACTGAATGAAAGGAGCTGGCATCTCACTCTCTTTGAATCTTGTTTATCATGCTAAGAGGAGCAGGAAAAAGCAAAAAATTTCAGAATTGCACCTTGCAATGTGGAGAAATTACTGTTTGTGCATTTACAATATTCATTGATTTTTGCCATTGAAAAACGTCCAGAAATGTTTGAAGCTACTGACTGAATGAAAGGAGCTGGCATCTCACTCTCTTTGAATCTTCTTTATCATGCCAAGAGGAGCAGGAAAAAGCAAAAAATTTCAGAATTGCACCTTGCAATGCGGAGAAATTACTGTTTGTGCATTTACAATATTCATTGATTTTTGCCATTGAAAAACGTCCAGAAATGATTGAAGCTACTGACTGAATGAAAGGAGCTGACATCTCACTCTCTTTGAATCTTCTTTATCATGCTAAGAGGAGCAGTAAAAAGCAAAAAATTTCAGAATTGCACCTTGCAATGCGGAGAAATTACTGTTTGTGCATTTACAATATTCATTGATTTTTGCCATTGAAAAACATCATGTTATTCATATACCAGAAATGTTTGAAGCTACTGACTGAATGAAAGGAGCTGGCATCTCACTCTCTTTGAATCTTCTTTATCATGCTAAGAGGAGCAGGAAAAAGCAAACAATTTCAGAATTGCACCTTGCAATGCGGAGAAATTACTGTTTGTGCATTTACAATATTCCTTGATTTTTGCCATTGAAAAACATCATGTTATTCATATACCAGAAATGTTTGAAGCTACTGACTGAATGAAAGGAGCTGGCATCTCACTCTCTTTGAATCTTCTTTATCATGCTAAGAGGAGCAGGAAAAAGCAAAACATTTCAGAATTGCACCTTGCAATGCGGAGAAATTACTGTTTGTGCAATTACAATATTCATTGATTTTTGCCATTGAAAAACGTCCAGAAATGTTTGAAGCTACTGACTGAATGAAAGGAGGTGGCATCTCACTCTCTTTGTATCTTCTTTATCATGCTAAGAGGAGCAGGAAAAAGCAAAAAATTTCAGAATTGCACCTTGCAATGCGGAGAAATTACTGTTTGTGCATTTACAATATTCATTGATTTTTGCCATTGAAAAACATCATGTTATTCATATACCAGAAATGTTTGAAGCTACTGACTGAATGAAAGGAGCTGGCATCTCACTCTCTTTGAATCTTCTTTATCATGCTAAGAGGAGCAGGAAAAAGCAAAAAATTTCAGAATTGCACCTTGCAATGCGGAGAAATTAGTTTGTGCATTTACAATATTCATTGATTTTTGCCATTGAAAAACGTCCAGAAATGATTGAAGCTACTGACTGAATGAAAGGAGCTGGCATCTCACTCTCTTTGAATCTTCTTTATCATGCTAAGAGGAGCAGGAAAAAGCAAAAAATTTCAGAATTGCACCCTGCAATGCGGAGAAATTACTATTTGTGCATTTACAATATTCATTGATTTTTGCCATTGAAAAACATCATGTTATTCATATACCAGAAATGTTTGAAGCTACTGACTGAATGAAAGGAGCTGGCATCTCACTCTCTTTGAATCTTCTTTATCATGCTAAGAGGAGCAGGAAAAAGCAAAAAATTTCAGAATTGCACCTTGCAATGTGGAGAAATTACTGTTTGTGCATTTACAATATTCATTGATTTTTGCCATTGAAAAACGTCCAGAAATGTTTGAAGCTACTGACTGAATGAAAGGAGCTGGCATCTCACTCTCTTTGAATCTTCTTTATCATGCCAAGAGGAGCAGGAAAAAGCAAAAAATTTCAGAATTGCACCTTGCAATGCGGAGAAATTACTGTTTGTGCATTTACAATATTCATTGATTTTTGCCATTGAAAAACGTCCAGAAATGATTGAAGCTACTGACTGAATGAAAGGAGCTGACATCTCACTCTCTTTGAATCTTCTTTATCATGCTAAGAGGAGCAGTAAAAAGCAAAAAATTTCAAAATTGCACCTTGCAATGCGGAGAAATTACTGTTTGTGCATTTACAATATTCATTGATTTTTGCCATTGAAAAACATCATGTTATTCATATACCAGAAATGTTTGAAGCTACTGACTGAATGAAAGGAGCTGGCATCTCACTCTCTTTGAATCTTCTTTATCATGCTAAGAGGAGCAGGAAAAAGCAAACAATTTCAGAATTGCACCTTGCAATGCGGAGAAATTACTGTTTGTGCATTTACAATATTCATTGATTTTTGCCATTGAAAAACATCATGTTATTCATATACCAGAAATGTTTGAAGCTACTGACTGAATGAAAGGAGCTGGCATCTCACTCTCTTTGAATCTTCTTTATCATGCTAAGAGGAGCAGGAAAAAGCAAAAAATTTCAGAATCGCACCTTGCAATGCGGAGAAATTACTGTTTGTGCAATTACAATATTCATTGATTTTTGCCATTGAAAAACGTCCAGAAATGTTTGAAGCTACTGACTGAATGAAAGGAGGTGGCATCTCACTCTCTTTGTATCTTCTTTATCATGCTAAGAGGAGCAGGAAAAAGCAAAAAATTTCAGAATTGCACCTTGCAATGTGGAGAAATTACTGTTTGTGCATTTACAATATTCATTGATTTTTGCCATTGAAAAACGTCCAGAAATGTTTGAAGCTACTGACTGAATGAAAGGAGCTGGCATCTCACTCTCTTTGAATCTTCTTTATCATGCTAAGAGGAGCAGGAAAAAGCAAAAAATTTCAGAATTGCTCCTTGCAATGCGGAGAAATTACTGTTTGTGCATTTACAATATTCATTGATTTTTGCCATTGAAAAACATCATGTTATTCATACACCAGAAATGTTTGAAGCTACTGACTGAATGAAAGGAGCTGGCATCTCACTCTCTTTGAATCTTCTTTATCATGCTAAGAGGAGCAGGAAAAAGCAAAAAATTTCAGAATTGCACCTTGCAATGCGGAGAAATTACTGTTTGTGCATTTACAATATTCATTGATTTTTGCCATTGAAAAACATGTTATTCATATACCAGAAATGTTTGAAGCTACTGACTGAATGAAAAGAGCTGGCATCTCACTCTCTTTGAATCTTCTTTATCATGCTAAGAGGAGCAGGAAAAAGCAAAAAATTTCAGAATTGCACCTTGCAATGCGGAGAAATTACTGTTTGTGCATTTACAATATTCATTGATTTTTGCCATTGAAAAACATCATGTTATTCATATACCAGAAATGTTTGAAGCTACTGACTGAATGAAAGGAGCTGGCATCTCACTCTCTTTGAATCTTCTTTATCATGCTAAGAGGAGCAGGAAAAAGCAAAAAATTTCAGAATTGCACCTTGCAATGCGGAGAAATTACTGTTTGTGCATTTACAATATTCATTGATTTTTGCCATTGAAAAACATGTTATTCATATACCAGAAATGTTTGAAGCTACTGACTGAATGAAAGGAGCTGGCATCTCACTCTCTTTGAATCTTCTTTATCATGCTAAGAGGAGCAGGAAAAAGCAAAAAATTTCAGAATTGCACCTTGCAATGCGGAGAAATTAGTTTGTGCATTTACAATATTCATTGATTTTTGCCATTGAAAAACGTCCAGAAATGATTGAAGCTACTGACTGAATGAAAGGAGCTGGCATCTCACTCTCTTTGAATCTTCTTTATCATGCTAAGAGGAGCAGGAAAAAGAAAAAAATTTCAGAATTGCACCTTGCAATGCGGAGAAATTACTGTTTGTGCATTTACAATATTCATTGATTTTTGCCATTGAAAAACGTCCAGAAATGATTGAAGCTTCTGACTGAATGAAAGGAGCTGGCATCTCACTCTCTTTGAATCTTCTTTATCATGCTAAGAGGAGCAGGAAAAAGCAAAAAATTTCAGAATTGCACCTTGCAATGCGGAGAAATTACTGTTGTGCATTTACAATATTCATTGATTTTTGCCATTGAAAAACATCATGTTATTCATATACCAGAAATGTTTGAAGCTACTGACTGAATGAAAGGAGCTGGCATCTCACTCTCTTTGAATCTTCTTTATCATGCTAAGAGGAGCAGGAAAAAGCAAAAAATTTCAGAATTGCACCTTGCAATGCGGAGAAATTACTGTTTGTGCATTTACAATATTCATTGATTTTTGCCATTGAAAAACGTCCAGAAATGATTGAAGCTACTGACTGAATGAAAGGAGCTGGCATCCCACTCTCTTTGAATCTTCTTTATCATGCTAAGAGGAGCAGGAAAAAGCAAAAAATTTCAGAATTGCACCTTGCAATGCGGAGAAATTACTGTTTGTGCATTTACAATATTCATTGATTTTTGCCATTGAAAAACATCATGTTATTCATATAGCAGAAATGTTTGAAGCTACTGACTGAATGAAAGGAGCTGGCATCTCACTCTCTTTGAATCTTCTTTATCATGCTAAGAGGAGCAGGAAAAAGCAAAAAATTTCAGAATTGCACCTTGCAATGCGGAGAAATTACTGTTTGTGCATTTGCAATATTCATAGATTTTTGCCATTGAAAAACGTCCAGAAATGATTGAAGCTACTGACTGAATGAAAGGAGCTGGCATCTCACTCTCTTTGAATCTTCTTTATCATGCTAAGAGGAGCAGGAAAAAGCAAAAAATTTCAGAATTGCACCTTGCAATGTGGAGAAATTACTGTTTGTGCATTTACAATATTCATTGATTTTTGCCATTGAAAAACGTCCAGAAATGATTGAAGCTACTGACTGAATGAAAGGAGCTGGCATCTCACTCTCTTTGAATCTTCTTTATCATGCTAAGAGGAGCAGGAAAAAGCAAAAAATTTCAGAATTGCACCTTGCAATGCGGAGAAATTACTGTTTGTGCATTTACAATATTCATTGATTTTTGCCATTGAAAAACATCATGTTATTCATATACCAGAAATGTTTGAAGCTACTGACTGAATGAAAGGAGCTGGCATCTCACCCTCTTTGAAACTTCTTTATCATGCTAAGAGGAGCAGGAAAAAGCAAAAAATTTCAGAATTGCACCTTGCAATGCGGAGAAATTACTGTTTGTGCATTTACAATATTCATTGATTTTTGCCATTGAAAAACGTCCAGAAATGATTGAAGCTACTGACTGAATGAAAGGAGCTGGCATCTCACTCTCTTTGAATCTTCTTTATTATGCTAAGAGGAGCAGGAAAAAGCAAAAAATTTCAGAATTGCACCTTGCAATGCGGAGAAATTACTGTTTGTGCATTTACAATATTCATTGATTTTTGCCATTGAAAAACATGTTATTCATATACCAGAAATGATTGAAGCTACTGACTGAATGAAAGGAGCTGGCATCTCACTCTCTTTGAATCTTCTTTATCATGCTAAGAGGAGCAGGAAAAAGCAAAAAATTTCAGAATTGCACCTTGCAATGCGGAGAAATTACTGTTTGTGCATTTACAATATTCATTGATTTTTGCCATTGAAAAACATCGTTATTCATATACCAGAAATGTTTGAAGCTACTGACTGAATGAAAGGAGCTGGCATCTCAATCTCTTTGAATCTTCTTTATCATGCTAAGAGGAGCAGGAAAAAGCAAAAAATTTCAGAATTGCACCTTGCAATGCGGAGAAATTACTGTTTGTGCATTTACAATATTCGTTGATTTTTGCCATTGAAAAACGTCCAGAAATGATTGAAGCTACTGACTGAATGAAAGGAGCTGGCATCTCACTCTCTTTGAATCTTCTTTATCATGCTAAGAGGAGCAGGAAAAAGCAAAAAATTTCAGAATTGCACCTTGCAATGCGGAGAAATTACTGTTTGTGCATTTACAATATTCATTGATTTTTGCCATTGAAAAACATCATGTTATTCATATACCAGAAATGTTTGAAGCTACTGACTGAATGAAAGGAGCTGGCATCTCACTCTGTTTGAATCTTCTTTATCATGCTAAGAGGAGCAGGAAAAAGCAAAAAATTTCAGAATTGCACCTTGCAATGCGGAGAAATTACTGTTTGTGCATTTACAATATTCATTGATTTTTGCCATTGAAAAACATCATGTTATTCATATACCAGAAATGTTTGAAGCTACTGACTGAATGAAAGGAGCTGGCATCTCACTCTCTTTGAATCTTGTTTATCATGCTAAGAGGAGCAGGAAAAAGCAAAAAATTTCAGAATTGCACCTTGCAATGCGGAGAAATTAGTTTGTGCATTTACAATATTCATTGATTTTTGCCATTGAAAAACGTCCAGAAATGATTGAAGCTACTGACTGAATGAAAGGAGCTGGCATCTCACTCTCTTTGAATCTTCTTTATCATGCTAAGAGGAGCAGGAAAAAGCAAAAAATTTCAGAATTGCAACTTGTAATGCGGAGAAATTACTGTTTGTGCATTTACAATATTCATTGATTTTTGCCATTGAAAAACATCATGTTATTCATATACCAGAAATGATTGAAGCTACTGACTGAATGAAAGGAGCTGGCATCTCACTCTCTTTGAATCTTCTTTATCATGCTAAGAGGAGCAGGAAAAAGCAAAAAATTTCAGAATTGCACCTTGCAATGCGGAGAAATTACTGTTTGTGCATTTACAATATTCAATGATTTTGCCATTGAAAAACGTCCAGAAATGATTGAAGCTACTGACTGAATGAAAGGAGCTGGCATCTCACTCTCTTTGAATCTTCTTTATCATGCTAAGAGGAGCAGGAAAAAGCCAAAAATTTCAGAATTGCACATTGCAATGCGGAGAAATTACTGTTTGTGCATTTACAATATTCATAGATTTTTGCCATTGAAAAACGTCCAGAAATGATTGAAGCTACTGACTGAATGAAAGGAGCTGGCATCTCACTCTCTTTGAATCTTCTTTATCATGCTAGGAGGAGCAGGAAAAAGCAAAAAAATTCAGAATTGCACCTTGCAATGTGGAGAAATTACTGTTTGTGCATTTACAATATTCATTGATTTTTGCCATTGAAAAACGTCCAGAAATGATTGAAGCTACTGACTGAATGAAAGGAGCTGGCATCTCACTCTCTTTGAATCTTCTTTATCATGCTAAGAGGAGCAGGAAAAAGCAAAAAAATTCAGAATTGCACCTTGCAATGCGAAGAAATTACTGTTTGTGCATTTACAATATTCATTGATTTTTGCCATTGAAAAACGTCCAGAAATGATTGAAGCTACTGACTGAATGAAAGGAGCTGGCATCTCACTCTCTTTGAATCTTCTTTATCATGCTAAGAGGAGCAGGAAAAAGCAAAAAATTTCAGAATTGCACCTTGCAATGCGGAGAAATTACTGTTTGTGCATTTACAATATTCATTGATTTTTGCCATTGAAAAACGTCCAGAAATGATTGAAGCTACTGACTGAATGAAAGGAGCTGGCATCTCACTCTCTTTGAATCTTCTTTATCATGCTAAGAGGAGCAGGAAAAAGCAAAAAATTTCAGAATTGCACCTTGCAATGCGGAGAAATTACTGTTTGTGCATTTACAATATTCATTGATTTTTGCCATTGAAAAACATCATGTTATTCATATACCAGAAATGTTTGAAGCTACTGACTGAATGAAAGGAGCTGGCATCTCACTCTCTTTGAATCTTCTTTATCATGCTAAGAGGAGCAGGAAAAAGCAAAAAATTTCAGAATTGCACCTTGCAATGCGGAGAAATTACTGTTTGTGCATTTACAATATTCATTGATTTTTGCCATTGAAAAACATCATGTTATTCATATACCAGAAATGATTGAAGCTACTGACTGAATGAAAGGAGCTGGCATCTCACTCTCTTTGAATCTTCTTTATCATGCTAAGAGGAGCAGGAAAAAGCAAAAAATATCAGAATTACACCTTGCAATGCGGAGAAATTACTGTTTGTGCATTTACAATATTCATTGATTTTTGCCATTGAAAAACGTCCAGAAATGATTGAAGCTACTGACTGAATGAAAGGAGCTGGCATCTCACTCTCTTTGAATCTTCTTTATCATGCTAAGAGGAGCAGGAAAAAGCAAAAAATTTCAGAATTGCACCTTGCAATGCGGAGAAATTACTGTTTGTGCATTTACAATATTCATTGATTTTTGCCATTGAAAAACGTCCAGAAATGATTGAAGCTACTGACTGAATGAAAGGAGCTGGCATCTCACTCTCTTTGAATCTTCTTTATCATGCTAAGAGGAGCAGGAAAAAGCAAAAAATTTCAGAATTGCACCTTGCAATGCGGAGAAATTACTGTTTGTGCATTTACAATATTCATTGATTTTTGCCATTGAAAAACGTCCAGAAATGATTGAAGCTACTGACTGAATGAAAGGAGCTGGCATCTCACTCTCTTTGAATCTTCTTTATCATGCTAAGAGGAGCAGGAAAAAGCAAAAAATTTCAGAATTGCACCTTGCAATGCGGAGAAATTACTGTTTGTGCATTTACAATATTCATTGATTTTTGCCATTGAAAAACATCATGTTATTCATATACCAGAAATGTTTGAAGCTACTGACTGAATGAAAGGAGCTGGCATCTCACTCTCTTTGAATCTTCTTTATCATGCTAAGAGGAGCAGGAAAAAGCAAAAAATTTCAGAATTGCACCTTGCAATGCGGAGAAATTACTGTTTGTGCATTTACAATATTCATTGATTTTTGCCATTGAAAAACGTCCAGAAATGATTGAAGCTACTGACTGAATGAAAGGAGCTGGCATCTCACTCTCTTTGAATCTTCTTTATCATGCTAAGAGGAGCAGGAAAAAGCAAAAAATTTCAGAATTGCAACTTGCAATGCGGAGAAATTACTGTTTGTGCATTTACAATATTCATTGATTTTTGCCATTGAAAAACGTCCAGAAATGATTGAAGCTACTGACTGAATGAAAGGAGCTGGCATCTCACTCTCTTTGAATCTTCTTTATCATGCTAAGAGGAGCAGGAAAAAGCAAAAAATTTCAGAATCGCACCTTGCAATGCGGAGAAATTACTGTTTGTGCAATTACAATATTCATTGATTTTTGCCATTGAAAAACGTCCAGAAATGTTTGAAGCTACTGACTGAATGAAAGGAGGTGGCATCTCACTCTCTTTGTATCTTCTTTATCATGCTAAGAGGAGCAGGAAAAAGCAAAAAATTTCAGAATTGCACCTTGCAATGTGGAGAAATTACTGTTTGTGCATTTACAATATTCATTGATTTTTGCCATTGAAAAACGTCCAGAAATGTTTGAAGCTACTGACTGAATGAAAGGAGCTGGCATCTCACTCTATTTGAATCTTCTTTATCATGCTAAGAGGAGCAGGAAAAAGCAAAAAATTTCAGAATTGCACCTTGCAATGCGGAGAAATTACTGTTTGTGCATTTACAATATTCATTGATTTTTGCCATTGAAAAACGTCCAGAAATGTTTGAAGCTACTGACTGAATGAAAGGAGCTGGCATCTCACTCTCTTTGAATCTTCTTTATCATGCTAAGAGGAGCAGGAAAAAGCAAAAAATTTCAGAATTGCTCCTTGCAATGCGGAGAAATTACTGTTTGTGCATTTACAATATTCATTGATTTTTGCCATTGAAAAACATCATGTTATTCATACACCAGAAATGTTTGAAGCTACTGACTGAATGAAAGGAGCTGGCATCTCACTCTCTTTGAATCTTCTTTATCATGCTAAGAGGAGCAGGAAAAAGCAAAAAATTTCAGAATTGCACCTTGCAATGCGGAGAAATTACTGTTTGTGCATTTACAATATTCATTGATTTTTGCCA
This sequence comes from Phyllobates terribilis, assembly GCF_046119375.1. Taxonomy (NCBI): domain Eukaryota; kingdom Metazoa; phylum Chordata; class Amphibia; order Anura; family Dendrobatidae; genus Phyllobates; species Phyllobates terribilis. The sequence continues at coordinate 430,858 of NW_027363115.1, read as the reverse complement.
TTGAAAAACATCATGTTATTCATATACCAGAAATGATTGAAGCTACTGACTGAATGAAAGGAGCTGGCATCTCACTCTCTTTGAATCTTCTTTATCATGCTAAGAGGAGCAGGAAAAAGCAAAAAATATCAGAATTGCACCTTGCAATGCGGAGAAATTACTGTTTGTGCATTTACAATATTCATTGATTTTTGCCATTGAAAAACGTCCAGAAATGATTGAAGCTACTGACTGAATGAAAGGAGCTGGCATCTCACTCTCTTTGAATCTTCTTTATCATGCTAAGAGGAGCAGGAAAAAGCAAAAAATTTCAGAATTGCACCTTGCAATGCGGAGAAATTACTGTTTGTGCATTTACAATATTCATTGATTTTTGCCATTGAAAAACGTCCAGAAATGATTGAAGCTACTGACTGAATGAAAGGAGCTGGCATCTCACTCTCTTTGAATCTTCTTTATCATGCTAAGAGGAGAAGGAAAAAGCAAAAAATTTCAGAATTGCACCTTGCAATGCGGAGAAATTACTGTTTGTGCATTTACAATATTCATTGATTTTTGCCATTGAAAAACGTCCAGAAATGATTGAAGCTACTGACTGAATGAAAGGAGCTGGCATCTCACTCTCTTTGAATCTTCTTTATCATGCTAAGAGGAGCAGGAAAAAGCAAAAAATTTCAGAATTGCACCTTGCAATGCGGAGAAATTACTGTTTGTGCATTTACAATATTCATTGATTTTTGCCATTGAAAAACATCATGTTATTCATATACCAGAAATGTTTGAAGCTACTGACTGAATGAAAGGCGCTGGCATCTCACTCTCTTTGAATCTTCTTTATCATGCTAAGAGGAGCAGGAAAAAGCAAAAAATTTCAGAATTGCACCTTGCAATGCGGAGAAATTACTGTTTGTGCATTTACAATATTCATTGATTTTTGCCATTGAAAAACGTCCAGAAATGATTGAAGCTACTGACTGAATGAAAGGAGCTGGCATCTCACTCTCTTTGAATCTTCTTTATCATGCTAAGAGGAGCAGGAAAAAGCAAAAAATTTCAGAATTGCAACTTGCAATGCGGAGAAATTACTGTTTGTGCATTTACAATATTCATTGATTTTTGCCATTGAAAAACGTCCAGAAATGATTGAAGCTACTGACTGAATGAAAGGAGCTGGCATCTCACTCTCTTTGAATCTTCTTTATCATGCTAAGAGGAGCAGGAAAAAGCAAAAAATTTCAGAATCGCACCTTGCAATGCGGAGAAATTACTGTTTGTGCAATTACAATATTCATTGATTTTTGCCATTGAAAAACGTCCAGAAATGTTTGAAGCTACTGACTGAATGAAAGGAGGTGGCATCTCACTCTCTTTGTATCTTCTTTATCATGCTAAGAGGAGCAGGAAAAAGCAAAAAATTTCAGAATTGCACCTTGCAATGTGGAGAAATTACTGTTTGTGCATTTACAATATTCATTGATTTTTGCCATTGAAAAACGTCCAGAAATGTTTGAAGCTACTGACTGAATGAAAGGAGCTGGCATCTCACTCTATTTGAATCTTCTTTATCATGCTAAGAGGAGCAGGAAAAAGCAAAAAATTTCAGAATTGCACCTTGCAATGCGGAGAAATTACTGTTTGTGCATTTACAATATTCATTGATTTTTGCCATTGAAAAACGTCCAGAAATGTTTGTAGCTACTGACTGAATGAAAGGAGCTGGCATCTCACTCTCTTTGAATCTTCTTTATCATGCTAAGAGGAGCAGGAAAAAGCAAAAAATTTCAGAATTGCTCCTTGCAATGCGGAGAAATTACTGTTTGTGCATTTACAATATTCATTGATTTTTGCCATTGAAAAACATCATGTTATTCATACACCAGAAATGTTTGAAGCTACTGACTGAATGAAAGGAGCTGGCATCTCACTCTCTTTGAATCTTCTTTATCATGCTAAGAGGAGCAGGAAAAAGCAAAAAATTTCAGAATTGCACCTTGCAATGCGGAGAAATTACTGTTTGTGCATTTACAATATTCATTGATTTTTGCCATTGAAAAACATGTTATTCATATACCAGAAATGTTTGAAGCTACTGACTGAATGAAAAGAGCTGGCATCTCACTCTCTTTGAATCTTCTTTATCATGCTAAGAGGAGCAGGAAAAAGCAAAAAATTTCAGAATTGCACCTTGCAATGCGGAGAAATTACTGTTTGTGCATTTACAATATTCATTGATTTTTGCCATTGAAAAACATCATGTTATTCATATACCAGAAATGTTTGAAGCTACTGACTGAATGAAAGGAGCTGGCATCTCACTCTCTTTGAATCTTCTTTATCATGCTAAGAGGAGCAGGAAAAAGCAAAAAATTTCAGAATTGCACCTTGCAATGCGGAGAAATTACTGTTTGTGCATTTACAATATTCATTGATTTTTGCCATTGAAAAACATGTTATTCATATACCAGAAATGTTTGAAGCTACTGACTGAATGAAAGGAGCTGGCATCTCACTCTCTTTGAATCTTCTTTATCATGCTAAGAGGAGCAGGAAAAAGCAAAAAATTTCAGAATTGCACCTTGCAATGCGGAGAAATTAGTTTGTGCATTTACAATATTCATTGATTTTTGCCATTGAAAAACGTCCAGAAATGATTGAAGCTACTGACTGAATGAAAGGAGCTGGCATCTCACTCTCTTTGAATCTTCTTTATCATGCTAAGAGGAGCAGGAAAAAGAAAAAAATTTCAGAATTGCACCTTGCAATGCGGAGAAATTACTGTTTGTGCATTTACAATATTCATTGATTTTTGCCATTGAAAAACGTCCAGAAATGATTGAAGCTTCTGACTGAATGAAAGGAGCTGGCATCTCACTCTCTTTGAATCTTCTTTATCATGCTAAGAGGAGCAGGAAAAAGCAAAAAATTTCAGAATTGCACCTTGCAATGCGGAGAAATTACTGTTGTGCATTTACAATATTCATTGATTTTTGCCATTGAAAAACATCATGTTATTCATATACCAGAAATGTTTGAAGCTACTGACTGAATGAAAGGAGCTGGCATCTCACTCTCTTTGAATCTTATTTATCATGCTAAGAGGAGCAGGAAAAAGCAAAAAATTTCAGAATTGCACCTTGCAATGTGGAGAAATTACTGTTTGTGCATATACAATATTCATTGATTTTTGCCATTGAAAAACGTCCAGAAATGTTTGAAGCTACTGACTGAATGAAAGGAGCTGGCATCTCACTCTCTTTGAATCTTCTTTATCATGCCAAGAGGAGCAGGAAAAAGAAAAAAATTTCAGAATTGCACCTTGCAATGCGGAGAAATTACTGTTTGTACATTTACAATATTCATTGATTTTTGCCATTGAAAAACGTTCAGAAATGATTGAAGCTACTGACTGAATGAAAGGAGCTGGCATCTCACTCTCTTTGAATCTTCTTTATCATGCTAAGAGGAGCAGGAAAAAGCAAAAAATTTCAGAATTGCACCTTGCAATGCGGAGAAATTACTGTTTGTGCATTTACAATATTCATTGATTTTTGCCATTGAAAAACATCATGTTATTCATATACCAGAAATGTTTGAAGCTACTGACTGAATGAAAGGAGCTGGCATCTCACTCTCTTTGAATCTTCTTTATCATGCTAAGAGGAGCAGGAAAAAGCAAAAAATTTCAGAATTGCACCTTGCAATGCGGAGAAATTACTGTTTGTGCATTTACAATATTCATTGATTTTTGCCATTGAAAAACATCATGTTATTCATATACCAGAAATGATTGAAGCTACTGACTGAATGAAAGGAGCTGGCATCTCACTCTCTTTGAATCTTCTTTATCATGCTAAGAGGAGCAGGAAAAAGCAAAAAATATCAGAATTACACCTTGCAATGCGGAGAAATTACTGTTTGTGCATTTACAATATTCATTGATTTTTGCCATTGAAAAACGTCCAGAAATGATTGAAGCTACTGACTGAATGAAAGGAGCTGGCATCTCACTCTCTTTGAATCTTCTTTATCATGCTAAGAGGAGCAGGAAAAAGCAAAAAATTTCAGAATTGCACCTTGCAATGCGGAGAAATTACTGTTTGTGCATTTACAATATTCATTGATTTTTGCCATTGAAAAACGTCCAGAAATGATTGAAGCTACTGACTGAATGAAAGGAGCTGGCATCTCACTCTCTTTGAATCTTCTTTATCATGCTAAGAGGAGCAGGAAAAAGCAAAAAATTTCAGAATTGCACCTTGCAATGCGGAGAAATTACTGTTTGTGCATTTACAATATTCATTGATTTTTGCCATTGAAAAACGTCCAGAAATGATTGAAGCTACTGACTGAATGAAAGGAGCTGGCATCTCACTCTCTTTGAATCTTCTTTATCATGCTAAGAGGAGCAGGAAAAAGCAAAAAATTTCAGAATTGCACCTTGCAATGCGGAGAAATTACTGTTTGTGCATTTACAATATTCATTGATTTTTGCCATTGAAAAACATCATGTTATTCATATACCAGAAATGTTTGAAGCTACTGACTGAATGAAAGGAGCTGGCATCTCACTCTCTTTGAATCTTCTTTATCATGCTAAGAGGAGCAGGAAAAAGCAAAAAATTTCAGAATTGCACCTTGCAATGCGGAGAAATTACTGTTTGTGCATTTACAATATTCATTGATTTTTGCCATTGAAAAACGTCCAGAAATGATTGAAGCTACTGACTGAATGAAAGGAGCTGGCATCTCACTCTCTTTGAATCTTCTTTATCATGCTAAGAGGAGCAGGAAAAAGCAAAAAATTTCAGAATTGCAACTTGCAATGCGGAGAAATTACTGTTTGTGCATTTACAATATTCATTGATTTTTGCCATTGAAAAACGTCCAGAAATGATTGAAGCTACTGACTGAATGAAAGGAGCTGGCATCTCACTCTCTTTGAATCTTCTTTATCATGCTAAGAGGAGCAGGAAAAAGCAAAAAATTTCAGAATCGCACATTGCAATGCGGAGAAATTACTGTTTGTGCAATTACAATATTCATTGATTTTTGCCATTGAAAAACGTCCAGAAATGTTTGAAGCTACTGACTGAATGAAAGGAGGTGGCATCTCACTCTCTTTGTATCTTCTTTATCATGCTAAGAGGAGCAGGAAAAAGCAAAAAATTTCAGAATTGCACCTTGCAATGTGGAGAAATTACTGTTTGTGCATTTACAATATTCATTGATTTTTGCCATTGAAAAACGTCCAGAAATGTTTGAAGCTACTGACTGAATGAAAGGAGCTGGCATCTCACTCTATTTGAATCTTCTTTATCATGCTAAGAGGAGCAGGAAAAAGCAAAAAATTTCAGAATTGCACCTTGCAATGCGGAGAAATTACTGTTTGTGCATTTACAATATTCATTGATTTTTGCCATTGAAAAACGTCCAGAAATGTTTGAAGCTACTGACTGAATGAAAGGAGCTGGCATCTCACTCTCTTTGAATCTTCTTTATCATGCTAAGAGGAGCAGGAAAAAGCAAAAAATTTCAGAATTGCTCCTTGCAATGCGGAGAAATTACTGTTTGTGCATTTACAATATTCATTGATTTTTGCCATTGAAAAACATCATGTTATTCATACACCAGAAATGTTTGAAGCTACTGACTGAATGAAAGGAGCTGGCATCTCACTCTCTTTGAATGTTCTTTATCATGCTAAGAGGAGCAGGAAAAAGCAAAAAATTTCAGAATTGCACCTTGCAATGCGGAGAAATTACTGTTTGTGCATTTACAATATTCATTGATTTTTGCCATTGAAAAACATCATGTTATTCATATACCAGAAATGATTGAAGCTACTGACTGAATGAAAGGAGCTGGCATCTCACTCTCTTTGAATCTTCTTTATCATGCTAAGAGGAGCAGGAAAAAGCAAAAAATATCAGAATTGCACCTTGCAATGCGGAGAAATTACTGTTTGTGCATTTACAATATTCATTGATTTTTGCCATTGAAAAACGTCCAGAAATGATTGAAGCTACTGACTGAATGAAAGGAGCTGGCATCTCACTCTCTTTGAATCTTCTTTATCATGCTAAGAGGAGCAGGAAAAAGCAAAAAATTTCAGAATTGCACCTTGCAATGCGGAGAAATTACTGTTTGTGCATTTACAATATTCATTGATTTTTGCCATTGAAAAACGTCCAGAAATGATTGAAGCTACTGACTGAATGAAAGGAGCTGGCATCTCACTCTCTTTGAATCTTCTTTATCATGCTAAGAGGAGAAGGAAAAAGCAAAAAATTTCAGAATTGCACCTTGCAATGCGGAGAAATTACTGTTTGTGCATTTACAATATTCATTGATTTTTGCCATTGAAAAACGTCCAGAAATGATTGAAGCTACTGACTGAATGAAAGGAGCTGGCATCTCACTCTCTTTGAATCTTCTTTATCATGCTAAGAGGAGCAGGAAAAAGCAAAAAATTTCAGAATTGCACCTTGCAATGCGGAGAAATTACTGTTTGTGCATTTACAATATTCATTGATTTTTGCCATTGAAAAACATCATGTTATTCATATACCAGAAATGTTTGAAGCTACTGACTGAATGAAAGGCGCTGGCATCTCACTCTCTTTGAATCTTCTTTATCATGCTAAGAGGAGCAGGAAAAAGCAAAAAATTTCAGAATTGCACCTTGCAATGCGGAGAAATTACTGTTTGTGCATTTACAATATTCATTGATTTTTGCCATTGAAAAACGTCCAGAAATGATTGAAGCTACTGACTGAATGAAAGGAGCTGGCATCTCACTCTCTTTGAATCTTCTTTATCATGCTAAGAGGAGCAGGAAAAAGCAAAAAATTTCAGAATTGCAACTTGCAATGCGGAGAAATTACTGTTTGTGCATTTACAATATTCATTGATTTTTGCCATTGAAAAACGTCCAGAAATGATTGAAGCTACTGACTGAATGAAAGGAGCTGGCATCTCACTCTCTTTGAATCTTCTTTATCATGCTAAGAGGAGCAGGAAAAAGCAAAAAATTTCAGAATTGCACCTTGCAATGCGGAGAAATTACTGTTTGTGCATTTACAATATTCATTGATTTTTGCCATTGAAAAACGTCCAGAAATGATTGAAGCTTCTGACTGAATGAAAGGAGCTGGCATCTCACTCTCTTTGAATCTTCTTTATCATGCTAAGAGGAGCAGGAAAAAGCAAAAAATTTCAGAATTGCACCTTGCAATGCGGAGAAATTACTGTTGTGCATTTACAATATTCATTGATTTTTGCCATTGAAAAACATCATGTTATTCATATACCAGAAATGTTTGAAGCTACTGACTGAATGAAAGGAGCTGGCATCTCACTCTCTTTGAATCTTATTTATCATGCTAAGAGGAGCAGGAAAAAGCAAAAAATTTCAGAATTGCACCTTGCAATGTGGAGAAATTACTGTTTGTGCATATACAATATTCATTGATTTTTGCCATTGAAAAACGTCCAGAAATGTTTGAAGCTACTGACTGAATGAAAGGAGCTGGCATCTCACTCTCTTTGAATCTTCTTTATCATGCCAAGAGGAGCAGGAAAAAGAAAAAAATTTCAGAATTGCACCTTGCAATGCGGAGAAATTACTGTTTGTACATTTACAATATTCATTGATTTTTGCCATTGAAAAACGTTCAGAAATGATTGAAGCTACTGACTGAATGAAAGGAGCTGGCATCTCACTCTCTTTGAATCTTCTTTATCATGCTAAGAGGAGCAGGAAAAAGCAAAAAATTTCAGAATTGCACCTTGCAATGCGGAGAAATTACTGTTTGTGCATTTACAATATTCATTGATTTTTGCCATTGAAAAACATCATGTTATTCATATACCAGAAATGTTTAAAGCTACTGACTGAATGAAAGGAGCTGGCATCTCACTCTCTTTGAATCTTCTTTATCATGCTAAGAGGAGCAGGAAAAAGCAAAAAATTTCAGAATTGCACCTTGCAATGCGGAGAAATTACTGTTTGTGCATTTACAATATTCATTGATTTTTGCCATTGAAAAACATCATGTTATTCATATACCAGAAATGTTTGAAGCTACTGACTGAATGAAAGGAGCTGGCATCTCACTCTCTTTGAATCTTCTTTATCATGCTAAGAGGAGCAGGAAAAAGCAAAAAATTTCAGAATTGCACCTTGCAATGTGGAGAAATTACTGTTTGTGCATTTACAATATTCATTGATTTTTGCCATTGAAAAACGTCCAGAAATGTTTGAAGCTACTGACTGAATGAAAGGAGCTGGCATCTCACTCTCTTTGAATCTTCTTTCTCATGCCAAGAGGAGCAGGAAAAAGCAAAAAATTTCAGAATTGCACCTTGCAATGCGGAGAAATTACTGTTTGTGCATTTACAATATTCATTGATTTTTGCCATTGAAAAACGTCCAGAAATGATTGAAGCTACTGACTGAATGAAAGGAGCTGGCATCTCACTCTCTTTGAATCTTCTTTATCATGCTAAGAGGAGCAGGAAAAAGCAAAAAATTTCAGAATTGCACCTTGCAATGCGGAGAAATTACTGTTTGTGCATTTACAATATTCATTGATTTTTGCCATTGAAAAACATCATGTTATTCATATACCAGAAATGTTTGAAGCTACTGACTGAATGAAAGGAGCTGGCATCTCACTCTCTTTGAATCTTCTTTATCATGCTAAGAGAAGCAGGAAAAAGCAAACAATTTCAGAATTGCACCTTGCAATGCGGAGAAATTAGTTTGTGCATTTACAATATTCATTGATTTTTGCCATTGAAAAACGTCCAGAAATGATTGAAGCTACTGACTGAATGAAAGGAGCTGGCATCTCACTCTCTTTGAATCTTGTTTATCATGCTAAGAGGAGCAGGAAAAAGCAAAAAATTTCAGAATTGCACCTTGCAATGCGGAGAAATTACTGTTTGTGCATTTACAATGTTCATTGATTTTTGCCATTGAAAAACGTCCAGAAATGATTGAAGCTACTGACTGAATGAAAGGAGCTGGCATCTCACTCTCTTTGAATCTTCTTTATCATGCTAAGAGGAGCAGGAAAAAGCAAAAAATTTCAGAATTGCACCTTGCAATGTGGAGAAATTACTGTTTGTGCATTTACAATATTCATTGATTTTTGCCATTGAAAAACGTCCAGAAATGTTTGAAGCTACTGACTGAATGAAAGGAGCTGGCATCTCACTCTCTTTGAATCTTCTTTTTCATGCCAAGAGGAGCAGGAAAAAGCAAAAAATTTCAGAATTGCACCTTGCAATGCGGAGAAATTACTGTTTGTGCATTTACAATATTTATTGATTTTTGCCATTGAAAAACGTCCAGAAATGATTGAAGCTACTGACTGAATGAAAGGAGCTGGCATCTCACTCTCTTTGAATCTTCTTTATCATGCTAAGAGGAGCAGGAAAAAGCAAAAAATTTCAGAATTGCACCTTGCAATGCGGAGAAATTACTGTTTGTGCATTTACAATATTCATTGATTTTTGCCATTGAAAAACATCATGTTATTCATATACCAGAAATGTTTGAAGCTACTGACTGAATGAAAGGAGCTGGCATCTCACTCTCTTTGAATCTTCTTTATCATGCTAAGAGGAGCAGGAAAAAGCAAACAATTTCAGAATTGCACCTTGCAATGCGGAGAAATTACTGTTTGTGCATTTACAATATTCATTGATTTTTGCCATTGAAAAACATCATGTTATTCATATACCAGAAATGTTTGAAGCTACTGACTGAATGAAAGGAGCTGGCATCTCACTCTCTTTGAATCTTCTTTATCATGCTAAGAGGAGCAGGAAAAAGCAAAAAATTTCAGAATTGCACCTTGCAATGCGGAGAAATTACTGTTTGTGCATTTACAATATTCATTGATTTTTGCCATTGAAAAACGTCCAGAAATGTGTGAAGCTACTGACTGAATGAAAGGAGCTGGCATCTCACTCTATCTGAATCTTCTTTATCATGCTAAGAGGAGCAGGAAAAAGCATAAAATTTCAGAATTGCACCTTGCAATGTGGAGAAATTACTGTTTGTGCATTTACAATATTCATTGATTTTTGCCATTGAAAAACGTCCAGAAATGATTGAAGCTACTGACTGAACGAAAAGAGCTGGCATCTCACTCTCTTTGAATCTTCTTTATCATGCTAAGAGGAGCAGGAAAAAGCAAAAAATTTCAGAATCGCACCTTGCAATGCGGAGAAATTACTGTTTGTGCATTTACAATATTCATTGATTTTTGCCATTGAAAAACGTCCAGAAATGTTTGAAGCTACTGACTGAATGAAAGGGGGTGGCATCTCACTCTCTTTGTATCTTCTTTATCATGCTAAGAGGAGCAGGAAAAAGCAAAAAATTTCAGAATTGCACCTTGCAATGTGGAGAAATTACTGTTTGTGCATTTACAATATTCATTGATTTTTGCCATTGAAAAACGTCCAGAAATGTTTGAAGCTACTGACTGAATGAAAGGAGCTGGCATCTCACTCTATTTGAATCTTCTTTATCATGCTAAGAGGAGCAGGAAAAAGCAAAAAATTTCAGAATTGCACCTTGCAATGCGGAGAAATTACTGTTTGTGCATTTACAATATTCAATGATTTTTGCCATTGAAAAACGTCCAGAAATGATTGAAGCTACTGACTGAATGAAAGGAGCTGGCATCTCACTCTCTTTGAATCTTCTTTATCATGCTAAGAGGAGCAGGAAAAAGCAAAAAATTTCAGAATTGCACCTTGCAATGCGGAGAAATTACTGTTTGTGCATTTACAATATTCATTGATTTTTGCCATTGAAAAACATCATGTTATTCATATACCAGAAATGTTTGAAGCTACTGACTGAATGAAAGGAGCTGGCTTCTCACTCTCTTTGAATCTTGTTTATCATGCTAAGAGGAGCAGGAAAAAGCAAAAAATTTCAGAATTGCACCTTGCAATGCGGAGAAATTACTGTTTGTGCATTTACAATATTCATTGATTTTTGCCATTGAAAAACATCATGTTATTCATATACCAGAAATGTTTGAAGCTACTGACTGAATGAAAGGAGCTGGCATCTCACTCTCTTTGAATCTTCTTTATCATGCTAAGAGGAGCAGGAAAAAGCAAAAAAATTTCAGAATTGCACCTTGCAATGTGGAGAAATTAATGTTTGTGCATTTACAATATTCATTGATTTTTGCCATTGAAAAACGTCCAGAAATGTTTGAAGCTACTGACTGAATGAAAGGAGCTGGCATCTCACTCTCTTTGAATCTTCTTTATCATGCCAAGAGGAGCAGGAAAAAGCAAAAAATTTCAGAATTGCACCTTGCAATGCGGAGAAATTACTGTTTGTGCATTTACAATATTCATTGATTTTTGCCATTGAAAAACGTCCAGAAATGATTGAAGCTACTGACTGAATGAAAGGAGCTGGCATCTCACTCTCTTTGAATCTTCTTTATCATGCTAAGAGGAGCAGGAAAAAGCAAAAAATTTCAGAATCGCACCTTGCAATGCGGAGAAATTACTGTTTGTGCAATTACAATATTCATTGATTTTTGCCATTGAAAAACGTCCAGAAATGTTTGAAGCTACTGACTGAATGAAAGGAGGTGGCATCTCACTCTCTTTGTATCTTCTTTATCATGCTAAGAGGAGCAGGAAAAAGCAAAAAATTTCAGAATTGCACCTTGCAATGTGGAGAAATTACTGTTTGTGCATTTACAATATTCATTGATTTTTGCCATTGAAAAACGTCCAGAAATGTTTGAAGCTACTGACTGAATGAAAGGAGCTGGCATCTCACTCTATTTGAATCTTCTTTATCATGCTAAGAGGAGCAGGAAAAAGCAAAAAATTTCAGAATTGCACCTTGCAATGCGGAGAAATTACTGTTTGTGCATTTACAATATTCATTGATTTTTGCCATTGAAAAACGTCCAGAAATGTTTGAAGCTACTGACTGAATGAAAGGAGCTGGCATATCACTCTCTTTGAATCTTCTTTATCATGCTAAGAGGAGCAGTAAAAAGCAAAAAATTTCAGAATTGCACCTTGCAATGCGGAGAAATTACTGTTTGTGCATTTACAATATTCATTGATTTTTGCCATTGAAAAACATCATGTTATTCATACACCAGAAATGTTTGAAGCTACTGACTGAATGAAAGGAGCTGGCATCTCACTCTCTTTGAATCTTCTTTATCATGCTAAGAGGAGCAGGAAAAAGCAAAAAAATTCAGAATTGCACCTTGCAATGCGGAGAAATTACTGTTTGTGCATTTACAATATTCATTGATTTTTGCCATTGAAAAACATGTTATTCATATACCAGAAATGTTTGAAGCTACTGACTGAATGAAAAGAGCTGGCATCTCACTCTCTTTGAATCTTCTTTATCATGCTAAGAGGAGCAGGAAAAAGCAAAAAATTTCAGAATTGCACCTTGCAATGCGGAGAAATTACTGTTTGTGCATTTACAATATTCATTGATTTTTGCCATTGAAAAACATCATGTTATTCATATACCAGAAATGTTAGAAGCTACTGACTGAATGAAAGGAGCTGGCATCTCACTCTCTTTGAATCTTCTTTATCATGCTAAGAGGAGCAGGAAAAAGCAAAAAATTTCAGAATTGCACCTTGCAATGCGGAGAAATTACTGTTTGTGCATTTACAATATTCATTGATTTTTGCCATTGAAAAACATCATGTTATTCATATACCAGAAATGTTTGAAGCTACTGACTGAATGAAAGGAGCTGGCATCTCACTCTCTTTGAATCTTATTTATCATGCTAAGAGGAGCAGGAAAAAGCAAAATATTTCAGAATTGCACCTTGCAATGTGGAGAAATTACTGTTTGTGCATATACAATATTCATTGATTTTTGCCATTGAAAAACGTCCAGAAATGTTTGAAGCTACTGACTGAATGAAAGGAGCTGGCATCTCACTCTCTTTGAATCTTCTTTATCATGCTAAGAGGAGCAGGAAAAAGCAAAAAATTTCAGAATTGCACCTTGCAATGTGGAGAAATTAATGTTTGTGCATTTACAATATTCATTGATTTTTGCCATTGAAAAACGTCCAGAAATGTTTGAAGCTACTGACTGAATGAAAGGAGCTGGCATCTCACTCTCTTTGAATCTTCTTTATCATGCCAAGAGGAGCAGGAAAAAGCAAAAAATTTCAGAATTGCACCTTGCAATGCGGAGAAATTACTGTTTGTGCATTTACAATATTCATTGATTTTTGCCATTGAAAAACGTCCAGAAATGATTGAAGCTACTGACTGAATGAAAGGAGCTGGCATCTCACTCTCTTTGAATCTTCTTTATCATGCTAAGAGGAGCAGGAAAAAGCAAAAAATTTCAGAATTGCACCTTGCAATGCGGAGAAATTACTGTTTGTGCATTTACAATATTCATTGATTTTTGCCATTGAAAAACATCATGTTATTCATATACCAGAAATGTTTGAAGCTACTGACTGAATGAAAGGAGCTGGCATCTCACTCTCTTTGAATCTTCTTTATCATGCTAAGAGGAGCAGGAAAAAGCAAACAATTTCAGAATTGCACCTTGCAATGCGGAGAAATTACTGTTTGTGCATTTACAATATTCATTGATTTTTGCCATTGAAAAACATCATGTTATTCATATACCAGAAATGTTTGAAGCTACTAACTGAATGAAAGGAGCTGGCATCTCACTCTCTTTGAATCTTCTTTATCATGCTAAGAGGAGCAGGAAAAAGCAAAAAATTTCAGAATCGCACCTTGCAATGCGGAGAAATTACTGTTTGTGCAATTACAATATTCATTGATTTTTGCCATTGAAAAACGTCCAGAAATGTTTGAAGCTACTGACTGAATGAAAGGAGGTGGCATCTCACTCTCTTTGTATCTTCTTTATCATGCTAAGAGGAGCAGGAAAAAGCAAAAAATTTCAGAATTGCACCTTGCAATGTGGAGAAATTACTGTTTGTGCATTTACAATATTCATTGATTTTTGCCATTGAAAAACGTCCAGAAATGTTTGAAGCTACTGACTGAATGAAAGGAGCTGGCATCTCACTCTATTTGAATCTTCTTTACCATGCTAAGAGGAGCAGGAAAAAGCAAAAAATTTCAGAATTGCACCTTGCAATGCGGAGAAATTACTGTTTGTGCATTTACAATATTCATTGATTTTTGCCATTGAAAAACGTCCAGAAATGTTTGAAGCTACTGACTGAATGAAAGGAGCTGGCATCTCACTCTCTTTGAATCTTCTTTATCATGCTAAGAGGAGCAGTAAAAAGCAAAAAATTTCAGAATTGCACCTTGCAATGCGGAGAAATTACTGTTTGTGCATTTACAATATTCATTGATTTTTGCCATTGAAAAACATCATGTTATTCATACACCAGAAATGTTTGAAGCTACTGACTGAATGAAAGGAGCTGGCATCTCACTCTCTTTGAATCTTCTTTATCATGCTAAGAGGAGCAGGAAAAAGCAAAAAAATTCAGAATTGCACCTTGCAATGCGGAGAAATTACTGTTTGTGCATTTACAATATTCATTGATTTTTGCCACTGAAAAACATGTTATTCATATACCAGAAATGTTTGAAGCTACTGACTGAATGAAAAGAGCTGGCATCTCACTCTCTTTGAATCTTCTTTATCATGCTAAGAGGAGCAGGAAAAAGCAAAAAATTTCAGAATTGCACCTTGCAATGCGGAGAAATTACTGTTTGTGCATTTACAATATTCATTGATTTTTGCCATTGAAAAACATCATGTTATTCATATACCAGAAATGTTTGAAGCTACTGACTGAATGAAAGGAGCTGGCATCTCACTCTCTTTGAATCTTCTTTATCATGCTAAGAGGAGCAGGAAAAAGCAAAAAATTTCAGAATTGCACCTTGCAATGCGGAGAAATTACTGTTTGTGCATTTACAATATTCATTGATTTTTGCCATTGAAAAACATCATGTTATTCATATACCAGAAATGTTTGAAGCTACTGACTGAATGAAAGGAGCTGGCATCTCACTCTCTTTGAATCTTATTTATCATGCTAAGAGGAGCAGGAAAAAGCAAAAAATTTCAGAATTGCACCTTGCAATGTGGAGAAATTACTGTTTGTGCATATACAATATTCATTGATTTTTGCCATTGAAAAACGTCCAGAAATGTTTGAAGCTACTGACTGAATGAAAGGAGCTGGCATCTCACTCTCTTTGAATCTTCTTTATCATGCCAAGAGGAGCAGGAAAAAGAAAAAAATTTCAGAATTGCACCTTGCAATGCGGAGAAATTACTGTTTGTACATTTACAATATTCATTGATTTTTGCCATTGAAAAACATCATGTTATTCATATACCAGAAATGTTTGAAGCTACTGACTGAATGAAAGGAGCTGGCATCTCACTCTCTTTGAATCTTCTTTATCATGCTAAGAGGAGCAGGAAAAAGCAAAAAATTTCAGAATTGCACCTTGCAATGTGGAGAAATTACTGTTTGTGCATTTACAATATTCATTGATTTTTGCCATTGAAAAACGTCCAGAAATGTTTGAAGCTACTGACTGAATGAAAGGAGCTGGCATCTCACTCTCTTTGAATCTTCTTTCTCATGCCAAGAGGAGCAGGAAAAAGCAAAAAATTTCAGAATTGCACCTTGCAGTGCGGAGAAATTACTGTTTGTGCATTTACAATATTCATTGATTTTTGCCATTGAAAAACATCATGTTATTCATATACCAGAAATGTTTGAAGCTACTGACTGAATGAAAGGAGCTGGCATCTCACTCTCTTTGAATCTTCTTTATCATGCTAAGAGGAGCAGGAAAAAGCAAACAATTTCAGAATTGCACCTTGCAATGCGGAGAAATTAGTTTGTGCATTTACAATATTCATTGATTTTTGCCATTGAAAAACGTCCAGAAATGATTGAAGCTACTGACTGAATGAAAGGAGCTGGCATCTCACTCTCTTTGAATCTTCTTTATCATGCTAAGAGGAGCAGGAAAAAGAAAAAAAATTCAGAATTGCACCTTGCAATGCGGAGAAATTACTGTTTGTGCATTTACAATATTCATTGATTTTTGCCATTGAAAAACGTCCAGAAATGATTGAAGCTACTGACTGAATGAAAGGAGCTGGCATCTCACTCTCTTTGAATCTTCTTTATCATGCTAAGAGGAGCAGGAAAAAGCAAAAAATTTCAGAATTGCACCTTGCAATGCGGAGAAATTACTGTTTGTGCATTTACAATATTCATTGCTTTTTGCCATTGAAAAACATCATGTTATTCATATACCAGAAATGTTTGAAGCTACTGACTGAATGAAAGGAGCTGGCATCTCACTCTCTTTGAATCTTCTTTATCATGCCAAGAGGAGCAGGAAAAAGCAAAAAATTTCAGAATTGCACCTTGCAATGCGGAGAAATTACTGTTTGTGCATTTACAATATTTATTGATTTTTGCCATTGAAAAACGTCCAGAAATGATTGAAGCTACTGACTGAATGAAAGGAGCTAGCATCTCACTCTCTTTGAATCTTCTTTATCATGCTAAGAGGAGCAGGAAAAAGCAAAAAATTTCAGAATTGCACCTTGCAATGCGGAGAAATTACTGTTTGCGCATTTACAATATTCATTGATTTTTGCCATTGAAAAACATCATGTTATTCATATACCAGAAATGTTTGAAGCTACTGACTGAATGAAAGGAGCTGGCATCTCACTCTCTTTGAATCTTCTTTATCATGCTAAGAGGAGCAGGAAAAAGCAAACAATTTCAGAATTGCACCTTGCAATGCGGAGAAATTACTGTTTGTGCATTTACAATATTCATTGATTTTTGCCATTGAAAAACATCATGTTATTCATATACCAGAAATGTTTGAAGCTACTGACTGAATGAAAGGAGCTGGCATCTCACTCTCTTTGAATCTTCTTTATCATGCTAAGAGGAGCAGGAAAAAGCAAAAAATTTCAGAATTGCACCTTGCAATGCGGAGAAATTACTGTTTGTGCATTTACAATATTCATTGATTTTTGCCATTGAAAAACGTCCAGAAATGTTTGAAGCTACTGACTGAATGAAAGGAGCTGGCATCTCACTCTATTTGAATCTTCTTTATCATGCTAAGAGGAGCAGGAAAAAGCATAAAATTTCAGAATTGCACCTTGCAATGTGGAGAAATTACTGTTTGTGCATTTACAATATTCATTGATTTTTGCCATTGAAAAACATCCAGAAATGATTGAAGCTACTGACTGAATGAAAGGAGCTGGCATCTCACTCTCTTTGAATCTTCTTTTCATGCTAAGAGGAGCAGGAAAAAGCAAAAAATTTCAGAATCGCACCTTGCAATGCGGAGAAATTACTGTTTGTGCATTTACAATATTCATTGATTTTTGCCATTGAAAAACGTCCAGAAATGTTTGAAGCTACTGACTGAATGAAAGGAGGTGGCATCTCACTCTCTTTGTATCTTCTTTATCATGCTAAGAGGAGCAGGAAAAAGCAAAAAATTTCAGAATTGCACCTTGCAATGTGGAGAAATTACTGTTTGTGCATTTACAATATTCATTGATTTTTGCCATTGAAAAACGTCCAGAAATGTTTGAAGCTACTGACTGAATGAAAGGAGCTGGCATCTCACTCTATTTGAATCTTCTTTATCATGCTAAGAGGAGCAGGAAAAAGCAAAAAATTTCAGAATTGCACCTTGCAATGCGGAGAAATTACTGTTTGTGCATTTACAATATTCATTGATTTTTGCCATTGAAAAACGTCCAGAAATGTTTGAAGCTACTGACTGAATGAAAGGAGCTGGCATCTCACTCTCTTTGAATCTTCTTTATCATGCTAAGAGGAGCAGGAAAAAGCAAAAAATTTCAGAATTGCACCTTGCAATGCGCAGAAATTACTGTTTGTGCATTTACAATATTCATTGATTTTTGCCATTGAAAAACATCATGTTATTCATACACCAGAAATGTTTGAAGCTACTGACTGAATGAAAGGAGCTGGCATCTCACTCTCTTTGAATCTTCTTTATCATGCTAAGAGGAGCAGGAAAAAGCAAAAAAATTCAGAATTGCACCTTGCAATGCGGAGAAATTACTGTTTGTGCATTTACAATATTCATTGATTTTTGCCATTGAAAAACGTCCAGAAATGATTGAAGCTACTGACTGAATGAAAGGAGCTGGCATCTCACTCTCTTTGAATCTTCTTTATCATGCTAAGAGGAGCAGGAAAAAGCAAAAAATTTCAAAATTGCACCTTGCAATGCGGAGAAATTACTGTTTGTGCATTTACAATATTCATTGATTTTTGCCATTGAAAAACGTCCAGAAATGATTGAAGCTACTGACTGAATGAAAGGAGCTGGCATCTCACTCTCTTTGAATCTTCTTTATCATGCTAAGAGGAGCAGGAAAAAGCAAAAAATTTCAGAATTGCACCTTGCAATGCGGAGAAATTAGTGTTTGTGCAATTACAATATTCATTGATTTTTGCCATTGAAAAACGTCCAGAAATGATTGAAGCTACTGACTGAATGAAAGGAGCTGGCATCTCACTCTCTTTGAATCTTCTTTATCATGCTAAGAGGAGCAGGAAAAAGCAAAAAATTTCAGAATTGCACCTTGCAATGCGGAGAAATTACTGTTTGTGCATTTACAATATTCATTGATTTTTGCCATTGAAAAACATGTTATTCATATACCAGAAATGTTTGAAGCTACTGACTGAATGAAAAGAGCTGGCATCTCACTCTCTTTGAATCTTCTTTATCATGCTAAGAGGAGCAGGAAAAAGCAAAAAATTTCAGAATTGCACCTTGCAATGCGGAGAAATTACTGTTTGTGCATTTACAATATTCATTGATTTTTGCCATTGAAAAACATCATGTTATTCATATACCAGAAATGTTTGAAGCTACTGACTGAATGAAAGGAGCTGGCATCTCACTCTCTTTGAATCTTCTTTATCATGCTAAGAGGAGCAAGAAAAAGCAAAAAATTTCAGAATTGCACCTTGCAATCCGGAGAAATTACTGTTTGTGCATTTACAATATTCATTGAGTTTTGCCATTGAAAAACATCATGTTATTCATATACCAGAAATGTTTGAAGCTACTGACTGAATGAAAGGAGCTGGCATCTCACTCTCTTTGAATCTTCTTTATCATGCTAAGAGGAGCAGGAAAAAGCAAAAAATTTCAGAATTGCACCTTGCAATGCGAAGAAATTACTGTTTGTGCATTTACAATATTCATTGATTTTTGCCATTGAAAAACGTCCAGAAATGATTGAAGCTACTGACTGAATGAAAGGAGCTGGCATCTCACTCTCTTTGAATCTTCTTTATCATGCTAAGAGGAGCAGGAAAAAGCAAAAAATTTCAGAATTGCACCTTGCAATGCGGAGAAATTACTGTTTGTGCATTTACAATATTCATTGATTTTTGCCTTTGAAAAACGTCCAGAAATGTTTGAAGCTACTGACTGAATGAAAGGAGCTGGCATCTCACTCTCTTTGAATCTTCTTTATCATGCTAAGAGGAGCAGGAAAAAGCAAAAAATTTCAGAATTGCACCTTGCAATGTGGAGAAATTACTGTTTGTGCATTTACAATATTCATTGATTTTTGCCATTGAAAAACGTCCAGAAATGATTGAAGCTACTGACTGAATGAAAGGAGCTGGCATCTCACTCTCTTTGAATCTTCTTTATCATGCTAAGAGGAGCAGGAAAAAGCAAAAAATTTCAGAATCGCACCTTGCAATGCGGAGAAATTACTGTTTGTGCATTTACAATATTCATTGATTTTTGCCATTGAAAAACGTCCAGAAATGTTTGAAGCTACTGACTGAATGAAAGGAGCTGGCATCTCACTCTCTTTGAATCTTCTTTATCATGCTAAGAGGAGCAGGAAAAAGCAAAAAATTTCAGAATTGCACCTTGCAATGCGGAGAAATTACTGTTTGTGCATTTACAATATTCATTGATTTTTGCCTTTGAAAAACGTCCAGAAATGTTTGAAGCTACTGACTGAATGAAAGGAGCTGGCATCTCACTCTCTTTGAATCTTCTTTATCATGCTAAGAGGAGCAGGAAAAAGCAAAAAAATTTCAGAATTGCACCTTGCAATGTGGAGAAATTACTGTTTGTGCATTTACAATATTCATTGATTTTTGCCATTGAAAAACGTCCAGAAATGATTGAAGCTACTGACTGAATGAAAGGAGCTGGCATCTCACTCTCTTTTAATCTTCTTTATCATGCTAAGAGGAGCAGGAAAAAGCAAAAAATTTCAGAATTGCACCTTGCAATGCGGAGAAATTACTGTTTGTGCATTTACAATATTCATTGATTTTTGCCATTGAAAAACATCATGTTATTCATATACCAGAAATGTTTGAAGCTACTGACTGAATGAAAGGAGCTGGCATCTCACTCTCTTTGAATCTTCTTTATCATGCTAAGAGGAGCAGGAAAAAGCAAACAATTTCAGAATTGCACCTTGCAATGCGGAGAAATTACTGTTTGTGCATTTACAATATTCATTGATTTTTGCCATTAAAAAACATCATGTTATTCATATACCAGAAATGTTTGAAGCTACTGACTGAATGAAAGGAGCTGGCATCTCACTCTATTTGAATCTTCTTTATCATGCTAAGAGGAGCAGGAAAAAGCATAAAATTTCAGAATTGCACCTTGCAATGTGGAGAAATTACTGTTTGTGCATTTACAATATTCATTGATTTTTGCCATTGAAAAACATCCAGAAATGATTGAAGCTACTGACTGAATGAAAGGAGCTGGCATCTCACTCTCTTTGAATCTTCTTTTCATGCTAAGAGGAGCAGGAAAAAGCAAAAAATTTCAGAATCGCACCTTGCAATGCGGAGAAATTACTGTTTGTGCATTTACAATATTCATTGATTTTTGCCATTGAAAAACGTCCAGAAATGTTTGAAGCTACTGACTGAATGAAAGGAGGTGGCATCTCACTCTCTTTGTATCTTCTTTATCATGCTAAGAGGAGCAGGAAAAAGCAAAAAATTTCAGAATTGCACCTTGCAATGTGGAGAAATTACTGTTTGTGCATTTACAATATTCATTGATTTTTGCCATTGAAAAACGTCCAGAAATGTTTGAAGCTACTGACTGAATGAAAGGAGCTGGCATCTCACTCTATTTGAATCTTCTTTATCATGCTAAGAGGAGCAGGAAAAAGCAAAAAATTTCAGAATTGCACCTTGCAATGCGGAGAAATTACTGTTTGTGCATTTACAATATTCATTGATTTTTGCCATTGAAAAACGTCCAGAAATGTTTGAAGCTACTGACTGAATGAAAGGAGCTGGCATCTCACTCTCTTTGAATCTTCTTTATCATGCTAAGAGGAGCAGGAAAAAGCAAAAAATTTCAGAATTGCACCTTGCAATGCGGAGAAATTACTGTTTGTGCATTTACAATATTCATTGATTTTTGCCATTGAAAAACATCATGTTATTCATACACCAGAAATGTTTGAAGCTACTGACTGAATGAAAGGAGCTGGCATCTCACTCTCTTTGAATCTTCTTTATCATGCTAAGAGGAGCAGGAAAAAGCAAAAAAATTCAGAATTGCACCTTGCAATGCGGAGAAATTACTGTTTGTGCATTTACAATATTCATTGATTTTTGCCATTGAAAAACGTCCAGAAATGATTGAAGCTACTGACTGAATGAAAGGAGCTGGCATCTCACTCTCTTTGAATCTTCTTTATCATGCTAAGAGGAGCAGGAAAAAGCAAAAAATTTCAAAATTGCACCTTGCAATGCGGAGAAATTACTGTTTGTGCATTTACAATATTCATTGATTTTTGCCATTGAAAAACGTCCAGAAATGATTGAAGCTACTGACTGAATGAAAGGAGCTGGCATCTCACTCTCTTTGAATCTTCTTTATCATGCTAAGAGGAGCAGGAAAAAGCAAAAAATTTCAGAATTGCACCTTGCAATGCGGAGAAATTACTGTTTGTGCAATTACAATATTCATTGATTTTTGCCATTGAAAAACGTCCAGAAATGATTGAAGCTACTGACTGAATGAAAGGAGCTGGCATCTCACTCTCTTTGAATCTTCTTTATCATGCTAAGAGGAGCAGGAAAAAGCAAAAAATTTCAGAATTGCACCTTGCAATGCGGAGAAATTACTGTTTGTGCATTTACAATATTCATTGATTTTTGCCATTGAAAAACATGTTATTCATATACCAGAAATGTTTGAAGCTACTGACTGAATGAAAAGAGCTGGCATCTCACTCTCTTTGAATCTTCTTTATCATGCTAAGAGGAGCAGGAAAAAGCAAAAAATTTCAGAATTGCACCTTGCAATGCGGAGAAATTACTGTTTGTGCATTTACAATATTCATTGATTTTTGCCATTGAAAAACATCATGTTATTCATATACCAGAAATGTTTGAAGCTACTGACTGAATGAAAGGAGCTGGCATCTCACTCTCTTTGAATCTTCTTTATCATGCTAAGAGGAGCAAGAAAAAGCAAAAAATTTCAGAATTGCACCTTGCAATCCGGAGAAATTACTGTTTGTGCATTTACAATATTCATTGATTTTTGCCATTGAAAAACATCATGTTATTCATATACCAGAAATGTTTGAAGCTACTGACTGAATGAAAGGAGCTGGCATCTCACTCTCTTTGAATCTTCTTTATCATGCTAAGAGGAGCAGGAAAAAGCAAAAAATTTCAGAATTGCACGTTGCAATGCGGAGAAATTACTGTTTGTGCATTTACAATATTCATTGATTTTTGCCATTGAAAAACGTCCAGAAATGATTGAAGCTACTGACTGAATGAAAGGAGCTGGCATCTCACTCTCTTTGAATCTTCTTTATCATGCTAAGAGGAGCAGGAAAAAGCAAAAAATTTCAGAATTGCACCTTGCAATGCGGAGAAATTACTGTTTGTGCATTTACAATATTCATTGATTTTTGCCTTTGAAAAACGTCCAGAAATGTTTGAAGCTACTGACTGAATGAAAGGAGCTGGCATCTCACTCTCTTTGAATCTTCTTTATCATGCTAAGAGGAGCAGGAAAAAGCAAAAAAATTCAGAATTGCACCTTGCAATGTGGAGAAATTACTGTTTGTGCATTTACAATATTCATTGATTTTTGCCATTGAAAAACGTCCAGAAATGATTGAAGCTACTGACTGAATGAAAGGAGCTGGCATCTCACTCTCTTTGAATCTTCTTTATCATGCTAAGAGGAGCAGGAAAAAGCAAAAAATTTCAGAATCGCACCTTGCAATGCGGAGAAATTACTGTTTGTGCATTTACAATATTCATTGATTTTTGCCATTGAAAAACGTCCAGAAATGTTTGAAGCTACTGACTGAATGAAAGGAGCTGGCATCTCACTCTCTTTGAATCTTCTTTATCATGCTAAGAGGAGCAGGAAAAAGCAAAAAATTTCAGAATTGCACCTTGCAATGTGGAGAAATTACTGTTTGTGCATTTACAATATTCATTGATTTTTGCCATTGAAAAACGTCCAGAAATGTTTGAAGCTACTGACTGAATGAAAGGAGCTGGCATCTCACTCTATTTGAATCTTCGTTATCATGCTAAGAGGAGCAGGAAAAAGCAAAAAATTTCAGAATTGCACCTTGCAATGCGGAGAAATTACTGTTTGTGCATTTACAATATTCATTGATTTTTGCCATTGAAAAACGTCCAGAAATGTTTGAAGCTACTGACTGAATGAAAGGAGCTGGCATCTCACTCTCTTTGAATCTTCTTTATCATGCTAAGAGGAGCAGGAAAAAGCAAAAAATTTCAGAATTGCACCTTGCAATGCGGAGAAATTACTGTTTGTGCATTTACAATATTTATTGATTTTTGCCATTGAAAAACATCATGTTATTCATATACCAGAAATGTTTGAAGCTACTGACTGAATGAAAGGAGCTGGCATCTCACTCTCTTTGAATCTTCTTTATCATGCTAAGAGGAGCAGGAAAAAGCAAAAAATTTCAGAATTGCACCTTGCAATGCGGAGAAATTACTGTTTGTGCATTTACAATATTCATTGATTTTTGCCATTGAAAAACGTCCAGAAATGATTGAAGCTACTGACTGAATGAAAGGAGCTGGCATCTCACTCTCTTTGAATCTTCTTTATCATGCTAAGAGGAGCAGGAAAAAGCAAAAAATTTCAGAATTGCACCTTGCAATGCGGAGAAATTACTGTTTGTGCATTTACAATATTCATTGATTTTTGCCATTGAAAAACGTCCAGAAATGTTTGAAGCTACTGACTAAATGAAAGGAGCTGGCTTCTCACTCTCTTTGAATCTTCTTTATCATGCTAAGTGGAGCAGGAAAAAGCAAAAAATTTCAGAATTGCACCTTGCAATTTGGAGAAATTACTGTTTGTGCATTTACAATATTCATTGATTTTTGCCATTGAAAAACGTCCAGAAATGATTGAAGCTACTGACTGAATGAAAGGAGCTGGCATCTCACTCTCTTTGAATCTTCTTTATCTTGCTAAGAGGAGCAGGAAAAAGCAAAACATTTCAGAATTGCACCTTGCAATGCGGAGAAATTACTGTTTGTGCATTTACAATATTCATTGATTTTTGCCATTGAAAAACGTCCAGAAATGATTGAAGCTACTGACTGAATGAAAGGAGCTGGCATCTCACTCTCTTTGAATCTTCTTTATCATGCTAAGAGGAGCAGGAAAAAGCAAAAAATTTCAGAATTGCACCTTGCAATGCGGAGAAATTACTGTTTGTGCATTTATAATATTCATTGATTTTTGCCATTGAAAAACGTCCAGAAATGTTTGAAGCTACTGACTGAATGAAAGGAGCTGGCATCTCACTCTCTTTGAATCTTCTTTACCATGCTAAGAGGAGCAGGAAAAAGCAAAAAAATTCAGAATTGCACCTTGCAATGTGGAGAAATTACTGTTTGTGCATTTACAATATTCATTGCTTTTTGCCATTGAAAAACGTCCAGAAATGATGGAAGCTACTGACTGAATGAAAGGAGCTGGCATCTCACTCTCTTTGAATCTTCTTTATCATGCTAAGAGGAGCAGGAAAAATCAAAAAATTTCAGAATTGCACCTTGCAATGTGGAGAAATTACTGTTTGTGCATTTACAATATTCATTGATTTTTGCCATTGAAAAACGTCCAGAAATGTATGAAGCTACTGACTGCATGAAAGGAGCTGGCATCTCACTCTATTTGAATCTTCGTTATCATGCTAAGAGGAGCAGGAAAAAGCAAAAAATTTCAGAATTGCACCTTGCAATGCGGAGAAATTACTGTTTGTGCATTTACAATATTCATTGATTTTTGCCATTGAAAAACGTCCAGAAATGTTTGAAGCTACTGACTGAATGAATGGATCTGGCATCTCACTCTCTTTGAATCTTCTTTATCATGCTAAGAGGAGCAGGAAAAAGCAAAAAATTTCAGAATTGCACCTTGCAATGCGGAGAAATTACTGTTTGTGCATTTACAATATTCATTGATTTTTGCCATTGAAAAACGTCCAGAAATGTTTGAAGCTACTGACTAAATGAAAGGAGCTGGCTTCTCACTCTCTTTGAATCTTCTTTATCATGCTAAGAGGAGCAGGAAAAAGCAAAAAATTTCAGAATTGCACCTTGCAATGTGGAGAAATTACTGTTTGTGCATTTACAATATTCATTGATTTTTGCCATTGAAAAACGTCCAGAAATGATTGAAGCTACTGACTGAATGAAAGGAGCTGGCATCTCACTCTCTTTGAATCTTCTTTATCTTGCTAAGAGGAGCAGGAAAAAGCAAAAAATTTCAGAATTGCACCTTGCAATGCGGAGAAATTACTGTTTGTGCATTTACAATATTCATTGATTTTTGCCATTGAAAAACGTCCAGAAATGATTGAAGCTACTGACTGAATGAAAGGAGCTGGCATCTCACTCTCTTTGAATCTTCTTTATCATGCTAAGAGGAGCAGGAAAAAGCAAAAAATTTCAGAATTGCACCTTGCAATGCGGAGAAATTACTGTTTGTGCATTTATAATATTCATTGATTTTTGCCATTGAAAAACGTCCAGAAATGTTTGAAGCTACTGACTGAATGAAAGGAGCTGGCATCTCACTCTCTTTGAATCTTCTTTACCATGCTAAGAGGAGCAGGAAAAAGCAAAAAAATTCAGAATTGCACCTTGCAATGTGGAGAAATTACTGTTTGTGCATTTACAATATTCATTGATTTTTGCCATTGAAAAACGTCCAGAAATGATTGAAGCTAATGACTGAATGAAAGGAGCTGGCATCTCACTCTCTTTGAATCTTCTTTATCATGCTAAGAGGAGCAGGAAAAAGCAAAAAATTTCAGAATTGCACCTTGCAATGCGGAGAAATTACTGTTTGTGCATTTACAATATTCATTGATTTTTGCCATTGAAAAACATCATGTTATTCATATACCAGATATGTTTGAAGCTACTGACTGAATGAAAGGAGCTGGCATCTCACTCTCTTTGAATCTTCTTTATCATGCTAAGAGGAGCAGGAAAAAGCCAAAAATTTCAGAATTGCACTTTGCAATGCGGAGAAATTACTGTTTGTGCATTTACAATATTCATTGATTTTTGCCATTGAAAAACGTCCAGAAATGATTGAAGCTACTGACTGAATGAAAGGAGCTGGCATCTCACTCTCTTTGAATCTTCTTTATCATGCTAAGAGGAGCAGGAAAAAGCAAAAAATTTCAGAATTGCACCTTGCAATGCGGAGAAATTAATGTTTGTGCATTTACAATATTCATTGATTTTTGCCATTGAAAAACGTCCAGAAATGTTTGAAGCTACTGACTGAATGAAAGGAACTGGCATCTCACTCTCTTTGAATCTTCTTTATCATGCTAAGAGGAGCAGGAAAAAGCAAAAAATTTCAGAATTTCACCTTGCAATGTGGAGAAATTACTGTTTGTGCATTTACAATATTCATTGATTTTTGCCATTGAAAAACGTCCAGAAATGATTGAAGCTACTGACTGAATGAAAGGAGCTGGCATCTCACTCTCTTTGAATCTTCTTTATCATGCTAAGAGGAGCAGGAAAAAGCAAAATATTTCAGAATTGCACCTTGCAATGCGGAGAAATTACTGTTTGTGCATTTACAATATTCATTGATTTTTGCCATTGAAAAACGTCCAGAAATGATTGAAGCTACTGACTGAATGAAAGGAGCTGGCATCTCACTCTCTTTGAATCTTCTTTATCATGCTAAGAGGAGCAGGAAAAAGCAAAAAATTTCAGAATTGCACCTTGCAATGCGGAGAAATTACTGTTTGTGCATTTACAATATTCATTGATTTTTGCCATTGAAAAACGTCCAGAAATGTTTGAAGCTACTGACTGAATGAAAGGAGCTGGCATCTCACTCTCTTTGAATCTTCTTTATCATGCTAAGAGGAGCAGGACAAAGCAAAAAATTTCAGAATTGCACCTTGCAATGTGGAGAAATTACTGTTTGTGCATTTACAATATTCATTGATTTTTGCCATTGAAAAACGTCAAGAAATGATTGAAGCTACTGACTGAATAAAAGGAGCTGGCATCTCACTCTCTTTGAATCTTTTTTATCATGCTAAGAGGAGCAGGAAAAAGCAAAAAATTTCAGAATTGCACCTTGCAATGCGGAGAAATTACTGTTTGTGCATTTACAATATTCATTGATTTTTGCCATTGAAAAACATCATGTTATTCATATACCAGAAATGTTTGAAGCTACTAACTGAATGAAAGGAGCTGGCATCTCACTCTCTTTGAATCTTCTTTATCTTGCTAAGAGGAGCAGGAAAAAGCAAAAAATTTCAGAATTGCACCTTGCAATGCGGAGAAATTACTGTTTGTGCATTTACAATATTCATTGATTTTTGCCATTGAAAAACGTCCAGAAATGATTGAAGCTACTGACTGAATGAAAGGAGCTGGCATCTCACTCTCTTTGAATCTTCTTTATCATGCTAAGAGGAGCAGGAAAAAGCAAAAAATTTCAGAATTGCACCTTGCAATGCGGAGAAATTACTGTTTGTGCATTTACAATATTCATTGATTTTTGCCATTGAAAAACGTCCAGAAATGTTTGAAGCTACTGACTGAATGAAAGGAACTGGCATCTCACTCTCTTTGAATCTTCTTTATCATGCTAAGAGGAGCAGGAAAAAGCAAAAAATTTCAGAATTTCACCTTGCAATGTGGAGAAATTACTGTTTGTGCATTTACAATATTCATTGATTTTTGCCATTGAAAAACGTCCAGAAATGATTGAAGCTACTGACTGAATGAAAGGAGCTGGCATCTCACTCTCTTTGAATCTTCTTTATCATGCTAAGAGGAGCAGGAAAAAGCAAAAAATTTCAGAATTGCACCTTGCAATGCGGAGAAATTACTGTTTGTGCATTTACAATATTCATTGATTTTTGCCATTGAAAAACATCATGTTATTCATATACCAGAAATGTTTGAAGCTACTGACTGAATGAAAGGAGCTGGCATCTCACTCTCTTTGAATCTTTTTTATCATGCTAAGAGGAGCAGGAAAAAGCAAAAAATTTCAGAATTGCACCTTGCAATGCGGAGAAATTACTGTTTGTGCATTTACAATATTCATTGATTTTTGACATTAAAAAACGTCCAGAAATGATTGAAGCTACTGACTGAATGAAAGGAGCTGGCATCTCACTCTCTTTGAATCTTCTTTATCATGCTAAGAGGAGCAGGAAAAAGCAAAAAATTTCAGAATTGCACCTTGCAATGCGGAGAAATTACTGTTTGTGCATTTACAATATTCATTGATTTTTGCCATTGAAAAACATGTTATTCATATACCAGAAATGTTTGAAGCTACTGACTGAATGAAAGGAGCTGGCATCTCACTCTCTTTGAATCTTCTTTATCATGCTAAGAGGAGCAGGAAAAAGCAAAAAATTTCAGAATTGCACCTTGCAATGCGGAGAAATTAGTTTGTGCATTTACAATATTCATTGATTTTTGCCATTGAAAAACGTCCAGAAATGATTGAAGCTACTGACTGAATGAAAGGAGCTGGCATCTCACTCTCTTTGAATCTTATTTATCATGCTAAGAGGAGCAGGAAAAAGTAAAAAATTTCAGAATTGCACCTTGCAATGTGGAGAAATTACTGTTTGTGCATTTACAATATTCATTGATTTTTGCCATTGAAAAACGTCCAGAAATGATTGAAGCTACTGACTGAATGAAAGGAGCTGGCATCTCACTCTCTTTGAATCTTCTTTATCATGCTAAGAGGAGCAGGAAAAAGCAAAAAATTTCAGAATTGCACCTTGCAATGCGGAGAAATTACTGTTTGTGCATTTACAATATTCATTGATTTTTGCCATTGAAAAACATCATGTTATTCATATACCAGAAATGTTTGAAGCTACTGACTGAATGAAAGGAGCTGGCATCTCACTCTCTTTGAATCTTCTTTATCATGCTAAGAGGAGCAGGAAAAAGCAAAAAATTTCAGAATTGCACCTTGCAATGCGGAGAAATTACTGTTTGTGCATTTACAATATTCATTGATTTTTGCCATTGAAAAACGTCCAGAAATGTTTGAAGCTACTGACTGAATGAAAGGAGCTGGCATCTTACTCTCTTTGAATCTTCTTTATCATGCTAAGAGGAGCAGGAAAAAGCAAAAAATTCAGAATTGCACCTTGCAATGTGGAGAAATTACTGTTTGTGCATTTACAATATTCATTGATTTTTGCCATTGAAAAACGTCCAGAAATGATTGAAGCTACTGACTGAATGAAAGGAGCTGGCATCTCACTCTCTTTGAATCTTTTTTATCATGCTAAGAGGAGCAGGAAGAAGCAAAAAATTTCAGAATTGCACCTTGCAATGCGGAGAAATTACTGTTTGTGCATTTACAATATTCATTGATTTTTGCCATTGAAAAACATCATGTTATTCATATACCAGAAATGTTTGAAGCTACTGACTGAATGAAAGGAGCTGGCATCTCACTCTCTTTGAATCTTCTTTATCATGCCAAGAGGAGCAGGAAAAAGCAAAAAATTTCAGAATTGCACCTTGCAATGCGGAGAAATTACTGTTTGTGCATTTACAATATTCATTGATTTTTGCCATTGAAAAACGTCCAGAAATGATTGAAGCTACTGACTGAATGAAAGGAGCTGGCATCTCACTCTCTTTGAATCTTCTTTATCATGCTAAGAGGAGCAGGAAAAAGCAAAAAATTTCAGAATTGCACCTTGCAATGCGGAGAAATTACTGTTTGTGCATTTACAATATTCATTGATTTTTGCCATTGAAAAACGTCCAGAAATGTTTGAAGCTACTGACTGAATGAAAGGAACTGGCATCTCACTCTCTTTGAATCTTCTTTATCATGCTAAGAGGAGCAGGAAAAAGCAAAAAATTTCAGAATTTCACCTTGCAATGTGGAGAAATTACTGTTTGTGCATTTACAATATTCATTGATTTTTGCCATTGAAAAACGTCCAGAAATGATTGAAGCTACTGACTGAATGAAAGGAACTGGCATCTCACTCTCTTTGAATCTTCTTTATCATGCTAAGAGGAGCAGGAAAAAGCAAAAAATTTCAGAATTGCACCTTGCAATGCGGAGAAATTACTGTTTGTGCATTTACAATATTCATTGATTTTTGCCATTGAAAAACATCATGTTATTCATATACCAGAAATGTTTTAAGCTACTGACTGAATGAAAGGAGCTGGCATCTCACTCTCTTTGAATCTTTTTTATCATGCTAAGAGGAGCAGGAAAAAGCAAAAAATTTCATAATTGCACCTTGCAATGCGGAGAAATTACTGTTTGTGCATTTACAATATTCATTGATTTTTGACATTGAAAAACGTCCAGAAATGATTGAAGCTACTGACTGAATGAAAGGAGCTGGCATCTCACTCTCTTTGAATCTTCTTTATCATGCTAAGAGGAGCAGGAAAAAGCAAAAAATTTCAGAATTGCACCTTGCAATGCGGAGAAATTACTGTTTGTGCATTTACAATATTCATTGATTTTTGCCATTGAAAAACATGTTATTCATATACCAGAAATGTTTGAAGCTACTGACTGAATGAAAGGAGCTGGCATCTCACTCTCTTTGAATCTTCTTTGTCATGCTAAGAGGAGCAGGAAAAAGCAAAAAATTTCAGAATTGCACCTTGCAATGCGGAGAAATTAGTTTGTGCATTTACAATATTCATTGATTTTTGCCATTGAAAAACGTCCAGAAATGATTGAAGCTACTGACTGAATGAAAGGAGCTGGCATCTCACTCTCTTTGAATCTTCTTTATCATGCTAAGAGGAGCAGGAAAAAGAAAAAAATTTCAGAATTGCACCTTGCAATGTGGAGAAATTACTGTTTGTGCATTTACAATATTCATTGATTTTTGCCATTGAAAAACGTCCAGAAATGATTGAAGCTACTGACTGAATGAAAGGAGCTGGCATCTCACTCTCTTAGAATCTTCTTTATCATGCTAAGAGGAGCAGGAAAAAGCAAAAAATTTCAGAATTGCACCTTGCAATGCGGAGAAATTACTGTTTGTGCATTTACAATATTCATTGATTTTTGCCATTGAAAAACATCATGTTATTCATATACCAGAAATGTTTGAAGCTACTGACTGAATGAAAGGAGCTGGCATCTCACTCTCTTTGAATCTTCTTTATCATGCTAAAAGGAGCAGTAAAAAGCAAAAAATTTCAGAATTGCACCTTGCAATGCGGAGAAATTACTGTTTGTGCATTTACAATATTCATTGATTTTTGCCATTGAAAAACGTCCAGAAATGATTGAAGCTACTGACTGAATGAAAGGAGCTGGCATCTCACTCTCTTTGAATCTTTTTTATCATGCTAAGAGGAGCAGGAAAAAGCAAAAAATTTCAGAATTGCACCTTGCAATGCGGAGAAATTACTGTTTGTGCATTTACAATATTCATTGATTTTTGCCATTGAAAAACATCATGTTATTCATATACCAGAAATGTTTGAAGCTACTGACTGAATGAAAGGAGCTGGCATCTCACTCTCTTTGAATCTTCTTTATCATGCTAAGAGGAGCAGGAAAAAGCAAAAAATTTCAGAATTGCACCTTGCAATGCGGAGAAATTACTGTTTGTGCATTTACAATATTCATTGATTTTTGCCATTGAAAAACATCATGTTATTCATATACCAGAAATGTTTGAAGCTACTGACTGAATGAAAGGAGCTGGCATCTCACTCTCTTTGAATCTTTTTTATCACGCTAAGAGGAGCAGGAAAAAGCAAAAAATTTCAGAATTGCACCTTGCAATGCGGAGAAATTACTGTTTGTGCATTTACAATATTCATTGATTTTTGACATTGAAAAACGTCCAGAAATGATTGAAGCTACTGACTGAATGAAAGGAGCTGGCATCTCACTCTCTTTGAATCTTCTTTATCATGCTAAGAGGAGCAGGAAAAAGCAAAAAATTTCAGAATTGCACCTTGCAATGCGGAGAAATTACTGTTTGTGCATTTACAATATTCATTGATTTTTGCCATTGAAAAACATGTTATTCATATACCAGAAATGTTTGAAGCTACTGACTGAATGAAAGGAGCTGGCATCTCACTCTCTTTGAATCTTCTTTATCATGCTAAGAGGAGCATAAAAAAGCAAAAAATTTCAGAATTGCACCTTGCAATGCGGAGAAATTAGTTTGTGCAGTTACAATATTCATTGATTTTTGCCATTGAAAAACGTCCAGAAATGATTGAAGCTACTGACTGAATGAAAGGAGCTGGCATCTCACTCTCTTTGAATCTTATTTATCATGCTAAGAGGAGCAGGAAAAAGTAAAAAATTTCAGAATTGCACCTTGCAATGTGGAGAAATTACTGTTTGTGCATTTACAATATTCATTGATTTTTGCCATTGAAAAACGTCCAGAAATGATTGAAGCTACTGACTGAATGAAAGGAGCTGGCATCTCACTCTCTTTGAATCTTCTTTATCATGCTAAGAGGAGCAGGAAAAAGCAAAAAATTTCAGAATTGCACCTTGCAATGCGGAGAAATTACTGTTTGTGCATTTACAATATTCATTGATTTTTGCCATTGAAAAACATCATGTTATTCATATACCAGAAATGTTTGAAGCTACTGACTGAATGAAAGGAGCTGGCATCTCACTCTCTTTGAATCTTCTTTATCATGCTAAGAGGAGCAGGAAAAAGCAAAAAATTTCAGAATTGCACCTTGCAATGCGGAGAAATTACTGTTTGTGCATTTACAATATTCATTGATTTTTGCCATTGAAAAACGTCCAGAAATGTTTGAAGCTACTGACTGAATGAAAGGAGCTGGCATCTCACTCTCTTTGAATCTTCTTTATCATGCTAAGAGGAGCAGGAAAAAGCAAAAAATTCAGAATTGCACCTTGCAATGTGGAGAAATTACTGTTTGTGCATTTACAATATTCATTGATTTTTGCCATTGAAAAACGTCCAGAAATGATTGAAGCTACTGACTGAATGAAAGGAGCTGGCATCTCACTCTCTTTGAATCTTTTTTATCATGCTAAGAGGAGCAGGAAGAAGCAAAAAATTTCAGAATTGCACCTTGCAATGCGGAGAAATTACTGTTTGTGCATTTACAATATTCATTGATTTTTGCCATTGAAAAACATCATGTTATTCATATACCAGAAATGTTTGAAGCTACTGACTGAATGAAAGGAGCTGGCATCTCACTCTCTTTGAATCTTCTTTATCATGCCAAGAGGAGCAGGAAAAAGCAAAAAATTTCAGAATTGTACCTTGCAATGCGGAGAAATTACTGTTTGTGCATTTACAATATTCATTGATTTTTGCCATTGAAAAACGTCCAGAAATGATTGAAGCTACTGACTGAATGAAAGGAGCTGGCATCTCACTCTCTTTGAATCTTCTTTATCATGCTAAGAGGAGCAGGAAAAAGCAAAAAATTTCAGAATTGCACCTTGCAATGCGGAGAAATTACTGTTTGTGCATTTACAATATTCATTGATTTTTGCCATTGAAAAACGTCCAGAAATGTTTGAAGCTACTGACTGAATGAAAGGAACTGGCATCTCACTCTCTTTGAATCTTCTTTATCATGCTAAGAGGAGCAGGAAAAAGCAAAAAATTTCAGAATTTCACCTTGCAATGTGGAGAAATTACTGTTTGTGCATTTACAATATTCATTGATTTTTGCCATTGAAAAACGTCCAGAAATGATTGAAGCTACTGACTGAATGAAAGGAACTGGCATCTCACTCTCTTTGAATCTTCTTTATCATGCTAAGAGGAGCAGGAAAAAGCAAAAAATTTCAGAATTGCACCTTGCAATGCGGAGAAATTACTGTTTGTGCATTTACAATATTCATTGATTTTTGCCATTGAAAAACATCATGTTATTCATATACCAGAAATGTTTGAAGCTACTGACTGAATGAAAGGAGCTGGCATCTCACTCTCTTTGAATCTTTTTTATCATGCTAAGAGGAGCAGGAAAAAGCAAAAAATTTCATAATTGCACCTTGCAATGCGGAGAAATTACTGTTTGTGCATTTACAATATTCATTGATTTTTGACATTGAAAAACGTCCAGAAATGATTGAAGCTACTGACTGAATGAAAGGAGCTGGCATCTCACTCTCTTTGAATCTTCTTTATCATGCTAAGAGGAGCAGGAAAAAGCAAAAAATTTCAGAATTGCACCTTGCAATGCGGAGAAATTACTGTTTGTGCATTTACAATATTCATTGATTTTTGCCATTGAAAAACATGTTATTCATATACCAGAAATGTTTGAAGCTACTGACTGAATGAAAGGAGCTGGCATCTCACTCTCTTTGAATCTTCTTTGTCATGCTAAGAGGAGCAGGAAAAAGCAAAAAATTTCAGAATTGCACCTTGCAATGCGGAGAAATTAGTTTGTGCATTTACAATATTCATTGATTTTTGCCATTGAAAAACGTCCAGAAATGATTGAAGCTACTGACTGAATGAAAGGAGCTGGCATCTCACTCTCTTTGAATCTTCTTTATCATGCTAAGAGGAGCAGGAAAAAGCAAAAAATTTCAGAATTGCACCTTGCAATGCGGAGAAATTACTGTTTGTGCATTTACAATATTCATTGATTTTTGCCATTGAAAAACATCATGTTATTCATATACCAGAAATGTTTGAAGCTACTGACTGAATGAAAGGAGCTGGCATCTCACTCTCTTTGAATCTTCTTTATCATGCTAAAAGGAGCAGTAAAAAGCAAAAAATTTCAGAATTGCACCTTGCAATGCGGAGAAATTACTGTTTGTGCATTTACAATATTCATTGATTTTTGCCATTGAAAAACGTCCAGAAATGATTGAAGCTACTGACTGAATGAAAGGAGCTGGCATCTCACTCTCTTTGAATCTTTTTTATCATGCTAAGAGGAGCAGGAAAAAGCAAAAAATTTCAGAATTGCACCTTGCAATGCGGAGAAATTACTGTTTGTGCATTTACAATATTCATTGATTTTTGCCATTGAAAAACATCATGTTATTCATATACCAGAAATGTTTGAAGCTACTGACTGAATGAAAGGAGCTGGCATCTCACTCTCTTTGAATCTTCTTTATCATGCTAAGAGGAGCAGGAAAAAGCAAAAAATTTCAGAATTGCACCTTGCAATGCGGAGAAATTACTGTTTGTGTATTTACAATATTCATTGATTTTTGCCATTGAAAAACGTCCAGAAATGATTGAAGCTACTGACTGAATGAAAGGAGCTGGCATCTCACTCTCTTTGAATCTTCTTTATCATGCTAAGAGGAGCAGGAAAAAGCAAAAAATTTCAGAATTGCACCTTGCAATGCGGAGAAATTACTGTTTGTGCATTTACAATATTCATTGATTTTTGCCATTGAAAAACGTCCAGAAATGTTTGAAGCTACTGACTGAATGAAAGGAACTGGCATCTCACTCTCTTTGAATCTTCTTTATCATGCTAAGAGGAGCAGGAAAAAGCAAAAAATTTCAGAATTTCACCTTGCAATGTGGAGAAATTACTGTTTGTGCATTTACAATATTCATTGATTTTTGCCATTGAAAAACGTCCAGAAATGATTGAAGCTACTGACTGAATGAAAGGAGCTGGCATCTCACTCTCTTTGAATCTTCTTTATCATGCTAAGAGGAGCAGGAAAAAGCAAAAAATTTCAGAATTGCACCTTGCAATGCGGAGAAATTACTGTTTGTGCATTTACAATATTCATTGATTTTTGCCATTGAAAAACATCATGTTATTCATATACCAGAAATGTTTGAAGCTACTGACTGAATGAAAGGAGCTGGCATCTCACTCTCTTTGAATCTTCTTTATCATGCTAAGAGGAGCAGGAAAAAGCAAAAAATTTCAGAATTGCACCTTGCAATGCGGAGAAATTACTGTTTGTGTATTTACAATATTCATTGATTTTTGCCATTGAAAAACGTCCAGAAATGATTGAAGCTACTGACTGAATGAAAGGAGCTGGCATCTCACTCTCTTTGAATCTTCTTTATCATGCTAAGAGGAGCAGGAAAAAGCAAAAAATTTCAGAATTGCACCTTGCAATGCGGAGAAATTACTGTTTGTGCATTTACAATATTCATTGATTTTTGCCATTGAAAAACGTCCAGAAATGTTTGAAGCTACTGACTGAATGAAAGGAACTGGCATCTCACTCTCTTTGAATCTTCTTTATCATGCTAAGAGGAGCAGGAAAAAGCAAAAAATTTCAGAATTTCACCTTGCAATGTGGAGAAATTACTGTTTGTGCATTTACAATATTCATTGATTTTTGCCATTGAAAAACGTCCAGAAATGATTGAAGCTACTGACTGAATGAAAGGAGCTGGCATCTCACTCTCTTTGAATCTTCTTTATCATGCTAAGAGGAGCAGGAAAAAGCAAAAAATTTCAGAATTGCACCTTGCAATGCGGAGAAATTACTGTTTGTGCATTTACAATATTCATTGATTTTTGCCATTGAAAAACATCATGTTATTCATATACCAGAAATGTTTGAAGCTACTGACTGAATGAAAGGAGCTGGCATCTCACTCTCTTTGAATCTTTTTTATCATGCTAAGAGGAGCAGGAAAAAGCAAAAAATTTCATAATTGCACCTTGCAATGCGGAGAAATTACTGTTTGTGCATTTACAATATTCATTGATTTTTGACATTGAAAAACGTCCAGAAATGATTGAAGCTACTGACTGAATGAAAGGAGCTGGCATCTCACTCTCTTTGAATCTTCTTTATCATGCTAAGAGGAGCAGGAAAAAGCAAAAAATTTCAGAATTGCACCTTGCAATGCGGAGAAATTACTGTTTGTGCATTTACAATATTCATTGATTTTTGCCATTGAAAAACATGTTATTCATATACCAGAAATGTTTGAAGCTACTGACTGAATTAAAGGAGCTGGCATCTCACTCTCTTTGAATCTTCTTTGTCATGCTAAGAGGAGCAGGAAAAAGCAAAAAATTTCAGAATTGCACCTTGCAATGCGGAGAAATTAGTTTGTGCATTTACAATATTCATTGATTTTTGCCATTGAAAAACGTCCAGAAATGATTGAAGCTACTGACTGAATGAAAGGAGCTGGCATCTCACCCTCTTTGAATCTTCTTTATCATGCTAAGAGGAGCAGGAAAAAGAAAAAAATTTCAGAATTGCACCTTGCAATGTGGAGAAATTACTGTTTGTGCATTTACAATATTCATTGATTTTTGCCATTGAAAAACGTCCAGAAATGATTGAAGCTACTGACTGAATGAAAGGAGCTGGCATCTCACTCTCTTAGAATCTTCTTTATCATGCTAAGAGGAGCAGGAAAAAGCAAAAAATTTCAGAATTGCACCTTGCAATGCGGAGAAATTACTGTTTGTGCATTTACAATATTCATTGATTTTTGCCATTGAAAAACATCATGTTATTCATATACCAGAAATGTTTGAAGCTACTGACTGAATGAAAGGAGCTGGCATCTCACTCTCTTTGAATCTTCTTTATCATGCTAAGAGGAGCAGGAAAAAGCAAAAAATTTCAGAATTCCACCTTGCAATGCGGAGAAATTACTGTTTGTGCATTTACAATATTCATTGATTTTTGCCATTGAAAAACGTCCAGAAATGATTGAAGCTACTGACTGAATGAAAGGAGCTGGCATCTCACTCTCTTTGAAACTTCTTTATCATGCTAAGAGGAGCAGGAAAAAGCAAAAAATTTCAGAATTGCACCTTGCAATGCGGAGAAATTACTGTTTGTGCATTTACAATATTCATTGATTTTTGCCATTGAAAAACGTCCAGAAATGTTTGAAGCTACTGACTGAATGAAAAGAACTGGCATCTCACTCTCTTTGAATCTTCTTTATCATGCTAAGAGGAGCAGGAAAAAGCAAAAAATTTCAGAATTTCACCTTGCAATGTGCAGAAATTACTGTTTGTGCATTTACAATATTCATTGATTTTTGCCATTGAAAAACGTCCAGAAATGATTGAAGCTACTGACTGAATGAAAGGAGCTGGCATCTCACTCTCTTTGAATCTTCTTTATCATGCTAAGAGGAGCAGGAAAAAGCAAAAAATTTCAGAATTGCACCTTGCAATGCGGAGAAATTACTGTTTGTGCATTTACAATATTCATTGATTTTTGCCATTGAAAAACATCATGTTATTCATATACCAGAAATGTTTGAAGCTACTGACTGAATGAAAGGAGCTGGCATCTCACTCTCTTTGAATCTTCTTTATCATGCTAAGAGGAGCAGGATAAAGCAAAAAATTTCAGAATTGCACCTTGCAATGCGGAGAAATTACTGTTTGTGCATTTACAATATTCATTGATTTTTGCCATTGAAAAACGTCCAGAAATGATTGAAGCTACTGACTGAATGAAAGGAGCTGGCATCTCACTCTCTTTGAATCTTCTTTATCATGCTAAGAGGAGCAGGAAAAAGCAAAAAATTTCAGAATTGCACCTTGCAATGCGGAGAAATTACTGTTTGTGCATTTACAATATTCATTGATTTTTGCCATTGAAAAACATCATGTTATTCATATACCAGAAATGTTTGAAGCTACTGACTCAATGAAAGGAGCTGGCATCTCACTCTCTTTGAATCTTCTTTATCATGCTAAGAGGAGCAGGAAAAAGCAAAAAATTTCAGAATTGCACCTTGCAATGTGGAGAAATTACTGTTTGTGCATTTACAATATTCATTGATTTTTGCCATTGAAAAACGTCCAGAAATGTTTGAAGCTACTGACTGAATGAAAGGAGCTGGCATCTCACTCTCTTTGAATCTTCTTTATCATGCTAAGAGGAGCAGGAAAAAGCAAAAAATTTCAGAATTGCACCTTGCAATGCGGAGAAATTACTGTTTGTGCATTTACAATATTCATTGATTTTTGCCATTGAAAAACGTCCAGAAATGATTGAAGCTACTGACTGAATGAAAGGAGCTGGCATCTCACTCTCTTTGAATCTTCTTTATCATGCTAAGAGGAGCAGGAAAAAGCAAAAAATTACAGAATTGCACCTTGCAATGCGGAGAAATTACTGTTTGTGCATTTACAATATTCATTGATTTTTGCCATTGAAAAACATCATGTTATTCATATACCAGAAATGTTTGAAGCTACTGACTGAATGAAAGGAGCTGGCATCTCACTCTCTTTGAATCTTCTTTATCATGCTAAGAGGAGCAGGAAAAAGCAAAAAATTTCAGAATTGCACCTTGCAATGCGGAGAAATTACTGTTTGTGCATTTACAATATTCATTGATTTTTGCCATTGAAAAACATCATGTTATTCACATACCAGAAATGTTTGAAGCTACTGACTGAATGATAGGAGCTGGCATCTCACTCTCTTTGAATCTTCTTTATCATGCTAACAGGAGCAGGAAAAAGCAAAAAATTTCAGAATTGCACCTTGCAATGCGGAGAAATTACTGTTTGTGCATTTACAATATTCATTGATTTTTGCCATTGAAAATCATCATGTTATTCATATACCAGAAATGTTTGAAGCTACTGACTGAATCAAAGGAGCTGTCATCTCACTCTCTTTGAATCTTCTTTATCATGCTAAGAGGAGCAGGAAAAAGCAAAAAATTTCAGAATTGCACCTTGCAATGCGGAGAAATTACTGTTTGTGCATTTACAATATTCATTGATTTTTGCCATTGAAAAACATCATGTTATTCATATACCAGAAATGTTTGAAGCTACTGACTGAATGAAAGGAGCTGACATCTCACTCTCTTTGAATCTTCTTTATCATGCTAAGAGGAGCAGGAAAAAGCAAAAAATTTCAGAATTGCACCTTGCAATGCGGAGAAATTACTGTTTGTGCATTTACAATATTCATTGATTTTTGCCATTGAAAAACGTCCAGAAATGATTGAAGCTACTGACTGAATGAAAGGAGCTGGCATCTCACTCTCTTTGAATCTTCTTTATCATGCTAAGAGGAGCAGGAAAAAGCAAAAAATTTCAGAATTGCACCTTGCAATGCGGAGAAATTACTGTTTGTGCATTTCCAATATTCATTGATTTTTGCCATTGAAAAACGTCCAGAAATGATTGAAGCTACTGACTGAATGAAAGGAGCTGGCATCTCACTCTCTTTGAATCTTCTTTATCATGCTAAGAGAAGCAGGAAAAAGCAAAAAATTTCAGAATTGCACCTTGCAATGCGGAGAAATTACTGTTTGTGCATTTACAATATTCATTGGTTTTTGCCATTGAAATACATCATGTTATTCATATACCAGAAATGATTGAAGCTACTGACTGAATGAAAGGAGCTGGCATCTCACTCTCTTTGAATCTTCTTTATCATGCTAAGAGGAGCAGGAAAAAGCAAAAAATTTCAGAATTGCACCTTGCAATGCGGAGAAATTACTGTTTGTGCATTTACAATATTCATTGATTTTTGCCATTGAAAAACGTCCAGAAATGATTGAAGCTACTGACTGAATGAAAGGAGCTGGCATCTCACTCTCTTTGAATCTTCTTTATCATGCTGAGGAGCAGGAAAAAGCAAAAAATTTCAGAATTGCACCTTGCAATGCGGAGAAATTACTGTTTGTGCATTTACAATATTCATTGATTTTTGCCATTGAAAAACATCATGTTATTCATATACCAGAAATGTTTGAAGCTACTGACTGAATGAAAGGAGCTGGCATCTCACTCTCTTTGAATCTTCTTTATCATGCTAAGAGGAGCAGGAAAAAGCAAAAAATTTCGGAATTGCACCTTGCAATGCGGAGAAATTACTGTTTGTGCATTTACAATATTCATTGATTTTTGCCATTGAAAAACATCACGTTATTCATATACCAGAAATGTTTGAAGCTACTGACTGAATGAAAAGAGCTGGCATCTCACTCTCTTTGAATCTTCTTTATCATGCTAAGAGGAGCAGAAAAAAGCAAAAAATTTCAGAATTGCACCTTGCAATGCGGAGAAATTACTGTTTGTGCATTTACAATATTCATTGATTTTTGCCATTGAAAAACATCATGTTATTCATATACCAGAAATGTTTGAAGCTACTGACTGAATGAAAGGAGCTGGCATCTCACTCTCTTTGAATCTTCTTTATCATGCTAAGAGGAGCAGGAAAAAGCAAAAAATTTCAGAATTGCACCTTGCAATGCGGAGAAATTACTGTTTGTGCATTTACAATATTCATTGATTTTTGCCATTGAAAAACGTCCAGAAATGATTGAAGCTACTGACTGAATGAAAGGAGCTGGCATCTCACTCTCTTTGAATCTTCTTTATCATGCTAAGAGGAGCAGGAAAAAGCAAAAAATTTCAGAATTGCACCTTGCAATGCGGAGAAATTACTGTTTGTGCATTTACAATATTCATTGATTTTTGCCATTGAAAAACGTCCAGAAATGATTGAAGCTACTGACTGAATGAAAGGAGCTGGCATCTCACTCTCTTTGAATTTTCTTTATCATGCTAAGAGGAGGAGGAAAAAGCAAAAAATTTCAGAATTGCACCTTGCAATGCGGAGAAATTACTGTTTGTGCATTTACAATATTCATTGATTTTTGCTATTGAAAAACATCACGTTATTCATATACCAGAAATGTTTGAAGCTACTGACTGAATGAAAAGAGCTGGCATCTCACTCTCTTTGAATCTTCTTTATCATGCTAAGAGGAGCAGAAAAAAGCAAAAAATTTCAGAATTGCACCTTGCAATGCGGAGAAATTACTGTTTGTGCATTTACAATATTCATTGATTTTTGCCATTGAAAAACATCATGTTATTCATATACCAGAAATGTTTGAAGCTACTGACTGAATGAAAGGAGCTGGCATCTCACTCTCTTTGAATCTTCTTTATCATGCTAAGAGGAGCAGGAAAAAGCAAAAAATTTCAGAATTGCACCTTGCAATGCGGAGAAATTACTGTTTGTGCATTTACAATATTCATTGATTTTTGCCATTGAAAAACGTCCAGAAATGATTGAAGCTACTGACTGAATGAAAGGAGCTGGCATCTCACTCTCTTTGAATCTTCTTTATCATGCTAAGAGGAGCAGGAAAAAGCAAAAAATTTCAGAATTGCACCTTGCAATGTGGAGTAATTACTGTTTGTGCATTTACAATATTCATTGATTTTTGCCATTGAAAAACGTCCAGAAATGATTGAAGCTACTGACTGAATGAAAGGAGATGGCATCTCACTCTCTTTGAATCTTCTTTATCATGCTAAGAGGAGCAGGAAAAAGCAAAAAATTTCAGAATTGCACCTTGCAATGCGGAGAAATTACTGTTTGTGCATTTACAATATTCATTGATTTTTGCCATTGAAAAACATCATGTTATTCATATACCAGAAATGTTTGAAGCTACTGACTGAATGAAAGGAGCTGGCATCTCACTCTCTTTGAATCTTCTTTATCATGCTAAGAGGAGCAGGAAAAAGCAAAAAATTTCAGAATTGCACCTTGCAATGCGGAGAAATTACTGTTTGTGCATTTACAATATTCATTGATTTTTGCCATTGAAAAACATCATGTTATTCATATACCAGAAATGTTTGAAGCTACTGACTGAATGAAAGGAGCTGGCATCTCACTCTCTTTGAATCTTCTTTATCATGCTAAGAGGAGCAGGAAAAAGCAAAAAATTTCAGAATTGCACCTTGCAATGCGGAGAAATTACTGTTTGTGCATTTACAATATTCATTGATTTTTGCCATTGAAAAACGTCCAGAAATGATTGAAGCTACTGACTGAATGAAAGGAGCTGGCATCTCACTCTCTTTGAATCTTCTTTATCATGCTGAGGAGCAGGAAAAAGCAAAAAATTTCAGAATTGCACCTTGCAATGCGGAGAAATTACTGTTTGTGCATTTACAATATTCATTGATTTTTGCCATTGAAAAACATCATGTTATTCATATACCAGAAATGTTTGAAGCTACTGACTGAATGAAAGGAGCTGGCATCTCACTCTCTTTGAATCTTCTTTATCATGCTAAGAGGAGCAGGAAAAAGCAAAAAATTTCGGAATTGCACCTTGCAATGCGGAGAAATTACTGTTTGTGCATTTACAATATTCATTGATTTTTGCCATTGAAAAACATCACGTTATTCATATACCAGAAATGTTTGAAGCTACTGACTGAATGAAAAGAGCTGGCATCTCACTCTCTTTGAATCTTCTTTATCATGCTAAGAGGAGCAGAAAAAAGCAAAAAATTTCAGAATTGCACCTTGCAATGCGGAGAAATTACTGTTTGTGCATTTACAATATTCATTGATTTTTGCCATTGAAAAACATCATGTTATTCATATACCAGAAATGTTTGAAGCTACTGACTGAATGAAAGGAGCTGGCATCTCACTCTCTTTGAATCTTCTTTATCATGCTAAGAGGAGCAGGAAAAAGCAAAAAATTTCAGAATTGCACCTTGCAATGCGGAGAAATTACTGTTTGTGCATTTACAATATTCATTGATTTTTGCCATTGAAAAACGTCCAGAAATGATTGAAGCTACTGACTGAATGAAAGGAGCTGGCATCTCACTCTCTTTGAATCTTCTTTATCATGCTAAGAGGAGCAGGAAAAAGCAAAAAATTTCAGAATTGCACCTTGCAATGCGGAGAAATTACTGTTTGTGCATTTACAATATTCATTGATTTTTGCCATTGAAAAACGTCCAGAAATGATTGAAGCTACTGACTGAATGAAAGGAGCTGGCATCTCACTCTCTTTGAATTTTCTTTATCATGCTAAGAGGAGGAGGAAAAAGCAAAAAATTTCAGAATTGCACCTTGCAATGCGGAGAAATTACTGTTTGTGCATTTACAATATTCATTGATTTTTGCTATTGAAAAACATCACGTTATTCATATACCAGAAATGTTTGA
Organism: Phyllobates terribilis; assembly: GCF_046119375.1. Lineage (NCBI taxonomy): Eukaryota > Metazoa > Chordata > Amphibia > Anura > Dendrobatidae > Phyllobates > Phyllobates terribilis. The sequence goes on along the minus strand of NW_027363115.1, from coordinate 386,269 downwards.
AGCTACTGACTGAATGAAAAGAGCTGGCATCTCACTCTCTTTGAATCTTCTTTATCATGCTAAGAGGAGCAGAAAAAAGCAAAAAATTTCAGAATTGCACCTTGCAATGCGGAGAAATTACTGTTTGTGCATTTACAATATTCATTGATTTTTGCCATTGAAAAACATCATGTTATTCATATACCAGAAATGTTTGAAGCTACTGACTGAATGAAAGGAGCTGGCATCTCACTCTCTTTGAATCTTCTTTATCATGCTAAGAGGAGCAGGAAAAAGCAAAAAATTTCAGAATTGCACCTTGCAATGCGGAGAAATTACTGTTTGTGCATTTACAATATTCATTGATTTTTGCCATTGAAAAACGTCCAGAAATGATTGAAGCTACTGACTGAATGAAAGGAGCTGGCATCTCACTCTCTTTGAATCTTCTTTATCATGCTAAGAGGAGCAGGAAAAAGCAAAAAATTTCAGAATTGCACCTTGCAATGTGGAGTAATTACTGTTTGTGCATTTACAATATTCATTGATTTTTGCCATTGAAAAACGTCCAGAAATGATTGAAGCTACTGACTGAATGAAAGGAGATGGCATCTCACTCTCTTTGAATCTTCTTTATCATGCTAAGAGGAGCAGGAAAAAGCAAAAAATTTCAGAATTGCACCTTGCAATGCGGAGAAATTACTGTTTGTGCATTTACAATATTCATTGATTTTTGCCATTGAAAAACATCATGTTATTCATATACCAGAAATGTTTGAAGCTACTGACTGAATGAAAGGAGCTGGCATCTCACTCTCTTTGAATCTTCTTTATCATGCTAAGAGGAGCAGGAAAAAGCAAAAAATTTCAGAATTGCACCTTGCAATGCGGAGAAATTACTGTTTGTGCATTTACAATATTCATTGATTTTTGCCATTGAAAAACATCATGTTATTCATATACCAGAAATGTTTGAAGCTACTGACTGAATGAAAGGAGCTGGCATCTCACTCTCTTTGAATCTTCTTTATCATGCTAAGAGGAGCAGGAAAAAGCAAAAAATTTCAGAATTGCACCTTGCAATGCGGAGAAATTACTGTTTGTGCATTTACAATATTCATTGATTTTTGCCATTGAAAAACGTCCAGAAATGATTGAAGCTACTGACTGAATGAAAGGAGCTGGCATCTCACTCTCTTTGAATCTTCTTTATCATGCTAAGAGGAGCAGGAAAAAGCAAAAAATTTCAGAATTGCACCTTGCAATGCGGAGAAATTACTGTTTGTGCATTTACAATATTCATTGATTTTTGCCATTGAAAAACATCATGTTATTCATATACCAGAAATGTTTGAAGCTACTGACTCAATGAAAGGAGCTGGCATCTCACTCTCTTTGAATCTTCTTTATCATGCTAAGAGGAGCAGGAAAAAGCAAAAAATTTCAGAATTGCACCTTGCAATGTGGAGAAATTACTGTTTGTGCATTTACAATATTCATTGATTTTTGCCATTGAAAAACGTCCAGAAATGTTTGAAGCTACTGACTGAATGAAAGGAGCTGGCATCTCACTCTCTTTGAATCTTCTTTGTCATGCTAAGAGGAGCAGGAAAAAGCAAAAAATTTCAGAATTGCACCTTGCAATGCGGAGAAATTACTGTTTGTGCATTTACAATATTCATTGATTTTTGCCATTGAAAAACGTCCAGAAATGATTGAAGCTACTGACTGAATGAAAGGAGCTGGCATCTCACTCTCTTTGAATCTTCTTTATCATGCTAAGAGGAGCAGGAAAAAGCAAAAAATTACAGAATTGCACCTTGCAATGCGGAGAAATTACTGTTTGTGCATTTACAATATTCATTGATTTTTGCCATTGAAAAACATCATGTTATTCATATACCAGAAATGTTTGAAGCTACTGACTGAATGAAAGGAGCTGGCATCTCACTCTCTTTGAATCTTCTTTATCATGCTAAGAGGAGCAGGAAAAAGCAAAAAATTTCAGAATTGCACCTTGCAATGCGGAGAAATTACTGTTTGTGCATTTACAATATTCATTGATTTTTGCCATTGAAAAACATCATGTTATTCACATACCAGAAATGTTTGAAGCTACTGACTGAATGAAAGGAGCTGGCATCTCACTCTCTTTGAATCTTCTTTATCATGCTAACAGGAGCAGGAAAAAGCAAAAAATTTCAGAATTGCACCTTGCAATGCGGAGAAATTACTGTTTGTGCATTTACAATATTCATTGATTTTTGCCATTGAAAATCATCATGTTATTCATATACCAGAAATGTTTGAAGCTACTGACTGAATCAAAGGAGCTGGCATCTCACTCTCTTTGAATCTTCTTTATCATGCTAAGAGGAGCAGGAAAAAGCAAAAAATTTCAGAATTGCACCTTGCAATGCGGAGAAATTACTGTTTGTGCATTTACAATATTCATTGATTTTTGCCATTGAAAAACGTCCAGAAATGATTGAAGCTACTGACTGAATGAAAGGAGCTGGCATCTCACTCTCTTTGAATCTTCTTTATCATGCTAAGAGGAGCAGGAAAAAGCAAAAAATTTCAGAATTGCACCTTGCAATGCGGAGAAATTACTGTTTGTGCATTTACAATATTCATTGATTTTTGCCATTGAAATACATCATGTTATTCATATACCAGAAATGATTGAAGCTACTGACTGAATGAAAGGAGCTGGCATCTCACTCTCTTTGAATCTTCTTTATCATGCTAAGAGGAGCAGGAAAAAGCAAAAAATTTCAGAATTGCACCTTGCAATGCGGAGAAATTACTGTTTGTGCATTTACAATATTCATTGATTTTTGCCATTGAAAAACGTCCAGAAATGATTGAAGCTACTGACTGAATGAAAGGAGCTGGCATCTCACTCTCTTTGAATCTTCTTTATCATGCTGAGGAGCAGGAAAAAGCAAAAAATTTCAGAATTGCACCTTGCAATGCGGAGAAATTACTGTTTGTGCATTTACAATATTCATTGATTTTTGCCATTGAAAAACATCATGTTATTCATATACCAGAAATGTTTGAAGCTACTGACTGAATGAAAGGAGCTGGCATCTCACTCTCTTTGAATCTTCTTTATCATGCTAAGAGGAGCAGGAAAAAGCAAAAAATTTCAGAATTGCACCTTGCAATGCGGAGAAATTACTGTTTGTGCATTTACAATATTCATTGATTTTTGCCATTGAAAAACATCACGTTATTCATATACCAGAAATGTTTGAAGCTACTGACTGAATGAAAAGAGCTGGCATCTCACTCTCTTTGAATCTTCTTTATCATGCTAAGAGGAGCAGAAAAAAGCAAAAAATTTCAGAATTGCACCTTGCAATGCGGAGAAATTACTGTTTGTGCATTTACAATATTCATTGATTTTTGCCATTGAAAAACATCATGTTATTCATATACCAGAAATGTTTGAAGCTACTGACTGAATGAAAGGAGCTGGCATCTCACTCTCTTTGAATCTTCTTTATCATGCTAAGAGGAGCAGGAAAAAGCAAAAAATTTCAGAATTGCACCTTGCAATGCGGAGAAATTACTGTTTGTGCATTTACAATATTCATTGATTTTTGCCATTGAAAAACGTCCAGAAATGATTGAAGCTACTGACTGAATGAAAGGAGCTGGCATCTCACTCTCTTTGAATTTTCTTTATCATGCTAAGAGGAGGAGGAAAAAGCAAAAAATTTCAGAATTGCACCTTGCAATGCGGAGAAATTACTGTTTGTGCATTTACAATATTCATTGATTTTTGCTATTGAAAAACATCACGTTATTCATATACCAGAAATGTTTGAAGCTACTGACTGAATGAAAAGAGCTGGCATCTCACTCTCTTTGAATCTTCTTTATCATGCTAAGAGGAGCAGAAAAAAGCAAAAAATTTCAGAATTGCACCTTGCAATGCGGAGAAATTACTGTTTGTGCATTTACAATATTCATTGATTTTTGCCATTGAAAAACATCATGTTATTCATATACCAGAAATGTTTGAAGCTACTGACTGAATGAAAGGAGCTGGCATCTCACTCTCTTTGAATCTTCTTTATCATGCTAAGAGGAGCAGGAAAAAGCAAAAAATTTCAGAATTGCACCTTGCAATGCGGAGAAATTACTGTTTGTGCATTTACAATGTTCATTGATTTTTGCCATTGAAAAACGTCCAGAAATGATTGAAGCTACTGACTGAATGAAAGGAGCTGGCATCTCACTCTCTTTGAATCTTCTTTATCATGCTAAGAGGAGCAGGAAAAAGCAAAAAATTTCAGAATTGCACCTTGCAATGCGGAGTAATTACTGTTTGTGCATTTACAATATTCATTGATTTTTGCCATTGAAAAACGTCCAGAAATGATTGAAGCTACTGACTGAATGAAAGGAGATGGCATCTCACTCTCTTTGAATCTTCTTTATCATGCTAAGAGGAGCAGGAAAAAGCAAAAAATTTCAGAATTGCACCTTGCAATGCGGAGAAATTACTGTTTGTGCATTTACAATATTCATTGATTTTTGCCATTGAAAAACATCATGTTATTCATATACCAGAAATGTTTGAAGCTACTGACTGAATGAAAGGAGCTGGCATCTCACTCTCTTTGAATCTTCTTTATCATGCTAAGAGGAGCAGGAAAAAGCAAAAAATTTCAGAATTGCACCTTGCAATGCGGAGAAATTAATGTTTGTGAATTTACAATATTCATTGATTTTTGCCATTGAAAAACATCATGTTATTCATATACCAGAAATGTTTGAAGCTACTGACTGAATAAAAGGAGCTGGCATCTCACTCTCTTTGAATCTTTTTTATCATGCTAAGAGGAGCAGGAAAAAGCAAAAAATTTCAGAATTGCACCTTGCAATGCGGAAAAATTACTGTTTGTGCATTTACAATATTCATTGATTTTTGCCATTGAAAAACGTCCAGAAATGATTGAAGCTACTGACTGAATGAAAGGAGCTCGCATCTCACTCTCTTTGAATCTTCTTTATCATGCTAAGAGGAGCAGGAAAAAGCAAAAAATTTCAGAATTGCACCTTGCAATGCGGAGAAATTACTGTTTGGGCATTTACAATATTCATTGATTTTTGCCATTGAAAAACGTCCAGAAATGATTGAAGCTACTGACTGAATGAAAGGAGCTGGCATCTCACTCTCTTTGAATCTTCTTTATCATGCTAAGAGGAGCAGGAAAAAGCAAAAAATTACAGAATTGCACCTTGCAATGCGGAGAAATTACTGTTTGTGCATTTACAATATTCATTGATTTTTGCCATTGAAAAATATCATGTTATTCATATACCAGAAATGTTTGAAGCTACTGACTGAATGAAAGGAGCTGGCATCTCACTCTCTTTGAATCTTCTTTATCATGCTAAGAGGAGCAGGAAAAAGCAAAAAATTTCAGAATTGCACCTTGCAATGCGGAGAAATTACTGTTTGTGCATTTACAATATTCATTGATTTTTGCCATTGAAAAACATCATGTTATTCACATACCAGAAATGTTTGAAGCTACTGACTGAATGAAAGGAGCTGGCATCTCACTCTCTTTGAATCTTCTTTATCATGCTAACAGGAGCAGGAAAAAGCAAAAAATTTCAGAATTGCACCTTGCAATGCGGAGAAATTACTGTTTGTGCATTTACAATATTCATTGATTTTTGCCATTGAAAATCATCATGTTATTCATATACCAGAAATGTTTGAAGCTACTGACTGAATCAAAGGAGCTGGCATCTCACTCTCTTTGAATCTTCTTTATCATGCTAAGAGGAGCAGGAATAAGCAAAAAATTTCAGAATTGCACCTTGCAATGCGGAGAAATTACTGTTTGTGCATTTACAATATTCATTGATTTTTGCCATTGAAAAACATCATGTTATTCATATACCAGAAATGTTTGAAGCTACTGACTGAATGAAAGGAGCTGACATCTCACTCTCTTTGAATCTTCTTTATCATGCTAAGAGGAGCAGGAAAAAGCAAAAAATTTCAGAATTGCACCTTGCAATGCGGAGAAATTACTGTTTGTGCATTTACAATATTCATTGATTTTTGCCATTGAAAAACGTCCAGAAATGATTGAAGCTACTGACTGAATGAAAGGAGCTGGCATCTCACTCTCTTTGAATCTTCTTTATCATGCTAAGAGGAGCAGTAAAAAGCAAAAAATTTCAGAATTGCACCTTGCAATGCGGAGAAATTACTGTTTGTGCATTTCCAATATTCATTGATTTTTGCCATTGAAAAACGTCCAGAAATGATTGAAGCTACGGACTGAATGAAAGGAGCTGGCATCTCACTCTCTTTGAATCTTCTTTATCAGGCTAAAAGGAGCAGGAAAAAGCAAAAAATTTCAGAATTGCACCTTGCAATGCGGAGAAATTACTGTTTGTGCATTTACAATATTCATTGATTTTTGCCATTGAAATACATCATGTTATTCATATACCAGAAATGATTGAAGCTACTGACTGAATGAAAGGAGCTGGCATCTCACTCTCTTTGAATCTTCTTTATCATGCTAAGAGGAGCAGGAAAAAGCAAAAAATTTCAGAATTGCACCTTGCAATGCGGAGAAATTACTGTTTGTGCATTTACAATATTCATTGATTTTTGCCATTGAAAAACGTCCAGAAATGATTGAAGCTACTGACTGAATGAAAGGAGCTGGCATCTCACTCTCTTTGAATCTTCTTTATCATGCTGAGGAGCAGGAAAAAGCAAAAAATTTCAGAATTGCACCTTGCAATGCGGAGAAATTACTGTTTGTGCATTTACAATATTCATTGATTTTTGCCATTGAAAAACATCATGTTATTCATATACCAGAAATGTTTGAAGCTACTGACTGAATGAAAGGAGCTGGCATCTCACTCTCTTTGAATCTTCTTTATCATGCTAAGAGGAGCAGGAAAAAGCAAAAAATTTCAGAATTGCACCTTGCAATGCGGAGAAATTACTGTTTGTGCATTTACAATATTCATTGATTTTTGCCATTGAAAAACATCACGTTATTCATATACCAGAAATGTTTGAAGCTACTGACTGAATGAAAAGAGCTGGCATCTCACTCTCTTTGAATCTTCTTTATCATGCTAAGAGGAGCAGAAAAAAGCAAAAAATTTCAGAATTGCACCTTGCAATGCGGAGAAATTACTGTTTGTGCATTTACAATATTCATTGATTTTTGCCATTGAAAAACATCATGTTATTCATATACCAGAAATGTTTGAAGCTACTGACTGAATGAAAGGAGCTGGCATCTCACTCTCTTTGAATCTTCTTTATCATGCTAAGAGGAGCAGGAAAAAGCAAAAAATTTCAGAATTGCACCTTGCAATGCGGAGAAATTACTGTTTGTGCATTTACAATATTCATTGATTTTTGCCATTGAAAAACGTCCAGAAATGATTGAAGCTACTGACTGAATGAAAGGAGCTGGCATCTCACTCTCTTTGAATCTTCTTTATCATGCTAAGAGGAGCAGGAAAAAGCAAAAAATTTCAGAATTGCACCTTGCAATGCGGAGAAATTACTGTTTGTGCATTTACAATATTCATTGATTTTTGCCATTGAAAAACGTCCAGAAATGATTGAAGCTACTGACTGAATGAAAGGAGCTGGCATCTCACTCTCTTTGAATCTTCTTTATCATGCTAAGAGGAGCAGGAAAAAGCAAAAAATTTCAGAATTGCACCTTGCAATGCGGAGAAATTACTGTTTGTGCATTTACAATATTCATTGATTTTTGCCATTGAAAAACGTCCAGAAATGATTGAAGCTACTGACTGAATGAAAGGAGATGTCATCTCACTCTCTTTGAATCTTCTTTATCATGCTAAGAGGAGCAGGAAAAAGCAAAAAATTTCAGAATTGCACCTTGCAATGCGGAGAAATTACTGTTTGTGCATTTACAATATTCATTGATTTTTGCCATTGAAAAACATCATGTTATTCATATACCAGAAATGTTTGAAGCTACTGACTGAATGAAAGGAGCTGGCATCTCACTCTCTTTGAATCTTCTTTATCATGCTAAGAGGAGCAGGAAAAAGCAAAAAATTTCAGAATTGCACCTTGCAATGCGGAGAAATTAATGTTTGTGCATTTACAATATTCATTGATTTTTGCCATTGAAAAACATCATGTTATTCATATACCAGAAATGTTTGAAGCTACTGACTGAATAAAAGGAGCTGGCATCTCACTCTCTTTGAATCTTCTTTATCATGCTAAGAGGAGCAGGAAAAAGCAAAAAATTTCAGAATTGCACCTTGCAATGCGGAAAAATTACTGTTTGTGCATTTACAATATTCATTGATTTTTGCCATTGAAAAACGTCCAGAAATGATTGAAGCTACTGACTGAATGAAAGGAGCTCGCATCTCACTCTCTTTGAATCTTCTTTATCATGCTAAGAGGAGCAGGAAAAAGCAAAAAATTTCAGAATTGCACCTTGCAATGCGGAGAAATTACTGTTTGTGCATTTACAATATTCATTGATTTTTGCCATTGAAAAACATCATGTTATTCATATACCAGAAATGATTGAAGCTACTGACTGAATGAAAGGAGCTGGCATCTCACTCTCTTTGAATCTTCTTTATCATGCTAAGAGGAGCAGGAAAAAGCAAAAAATTTCAGAATTGCACCTTGCAATGCGGAGAAATTACTGTTTGTGCATTTACAATATTCATTGATTTTTGCCATTGAAAAACATCATGTTATTCATATACCAGAAATGTTTGAAGCTACTGACTGAATGAAAGGAGCTGGCATCTCACTCTCTTTGAATCTACTTTATCATGCTAAGAGGAGCAGGAAAAAGCAAAAAATTTCAGAATTGCACGTTGCAATGCGGAGAAATTACTGTTTGTGCATTTACAATATTCATTGATTTTTGCCATTGAAAAACGTCCAGAAATGATTGAAGCTACTGACTGAATGAAAGGAGCTGGCATCTCACTCTCTTTGAATCTTCTTTATCATGCTAAGAGGAGCAGGAAAAAGCAAAAAATTTCAGAATTGCACCTTGCAATGCGGAGAAATTACTGTTTGTGCATTTACAATATTCATTGATTTTTGCCATTGAAAAACGTCCAGAAATGATTGAAGCTACTGACTGAATGAAAGGAGCTGGCATCTCACTCTCTTTGAATCTTCTTTATCATGCTGAGGAGCAGGAAAAAGCAAAAAATTTCAGAATTGCACCTTGCAATGCGGAGAAATTACTGTTTGTGCATTTACAATATTCATTGATTTTTGCCATTGAAAAACATCATGTTATTCATATACCAGAAATGTTTGAAGCTACTGACTGAATGAAAGGAGCTGGCATCTCACTCTCTTTGAATCTTCTTTATCATGCTAAGAGGAGCAGGAAAAAGCAAAAAATTTCAGAATTGCACCTTGCAATGCGGAGAAATTACTGTTTGTGCATTTACAATATTCATTGATTTTTGCCATTGAAAAACATCACGTTATTCATATACCAGAAATGTTTGAAGCTACTGACTGAATGAAAAGAGCTGGCATCTCACTCTCTTTGAATCTTCTTTATCATGCTAAGAGGAGCAGAAAAAAGCAAAAAATTTCAGAATTGCACCTTGCAATGCGGAGAAATTACTGTTTGTGCATTTACAATATTCATTGATTTTTGCCATTGAAAAACATCATGTTATTCATATACCAGAAATGTTTGAAGCTACTGACTGAATGAAAGGAGCTGGCATCTCACTCTCTTTGAATCTTCTTTATCATGCTAAGAGGAGCAGGAAAAAGCAAAAAATTTCAGAATTGCACCTTGCAATGCGGAGAAATTACTGTTTGTGCATTTACAATATTCATTGATTTTTGCCATTGAAAAACGTCCAGAAATGATTGAAGCTACTGACTGAATGAAAGGAGCTGGCATCTCACTCTCTTTGAATCTTCTTTATCATGCTAAGAGGAGCAGGAAAAAGCAAAAAATTTCAGAATTGCACCTTGCAATGCGGAGAAATTACTGTTTGTGCATTTACAATATTCATTGATTTTTGCCATTGAAAAACGTCCAGAAATGATTGAAGCTACTGACTGAATGAAAGGAGCTGGCATCTCACTCTCTTTGAATCTTCTTTATCATGCTAAGAGGAGCAGGAAAAAGCAAAAAATTTCAGAATTGCACCTTGCAATGCGGAGAAATTACTGTTTGTGCATTTACAATATTCATTGATTTTTGCCATTGAAAAACGTCCAGAAATGATTGAAGCTACTGACTGAATGAAAGGAGATGGCATCTCACTCTCTTTGAATCTTCTTTATCATGCTAAGAGGAGCAGGAAAAAGCAAAAAATTTCAGAATTGCACCTTGCAATGCGGAGAAATTACTGTTTGTGCATTTACAATATTCATTGATTTTTGCCATTGAAAAACATCATGTTATTCATATACCAGAAATGTTTGAAGCTACTGACTGAATGAAAGGAGCTGGCATCTCACTCTCTTTGAATCTTCTTTATCATGCTAAGAGGAGCAGGAAAAAGCAAAAAATTTCAGAATTGCACCTTGCAATGCGGAGAAATTAATGTTTGTGCATTTACAATATTCATTGATTTTTGCCATTGAAAAACATCATGTTATTCATATACCAGAAATGTTTGAAGCTACTGACTGAATAAAAGGAGCTGGCATCTCACTCTCTTTGAATCTTCTTTATCATGCTAAGAGGAGCAGGAAAAAGCAAAAAATTTCAGAATTGCACCTTGCAATGCGGAAAAATTACTGTTTGTGCATTTACAATATTCATTGATTTTTGCCATTGAAAAACGTCCAGAAATGATTGAAGCTACTGACTGAATGAAAGGAGCTCGCATCTCACTCTCTTTGAATCTTCTTTATCATGCTAAGAGGAGCAGGAAAAAGCAAAAAATTTCAGAATTGCACCTTGCAATGCGGAGAAATTACTGTTTGTGCATTTACAATATTCATTGATTTTTGCCATTGAAAAACATCATGTTATTCATATACCAGAAATGATTGAAGCTACTGACTGAATGAAAGGAGCTGGCATCTCACTCTCTTTGAATCTTCTTTATCATGCTAAGAGGAGCAGGAAAAAGCAAAAAATTTCAGAATTGCACCTTGCAATGCGGAGAAATTACTGTTTGTGCATTTACAATATTCATTGATTTTTGCCATTGAAAAACATCATGTTATTCATATACCAGAAATGTTTGAAGCTACTGACTGAATGAAAGGAGCTGGCATCTCACTCTCTTTGAATCTACTTTATCATGCTAAGAGGAGCAGGAAAAAGCAAAAAATTTCAGAATTGCACGTTGCAATGCGGAGAAATTACTGTTTGTGCATTTACAATATTCATTGATTTTTGCCATTGAAAAACGTCCAGAAATGATTGAAGCTACTGACTGAATGAAAGGAGCTGGCATCTCACTCTCTTTGAATCTTCTTTATCATGCTAAGAGGAGCAGGAAAAAGCAAAAAATTTCAGAATTGCACCTTGCAATGCGGAGAAATTACTGTTTGTGCATTTACAATATTCATTGATTTTTGCCATTGAAAAACGTCCAGAAATGATTGAAGCTACTGACTGAATGAAAGGAGCTGGCATCTCACTCTCTTTGAATCTTCTTTATCATGCTAAGAGGAGCAGGAAAAAGCAAAAAATTACAGAATTGCACCTTGCAATGCGGAGAAATTACTGTTTGTGCATTTACAATATTCATTGATTTTTGCCATTGAAAAACATCATGTTATTCATATACCAGAAATGTTTGAAGCTACTGACTGAATGAAAGGAGCTGGCATCTCACTCTCTTTGAATCTTCTTTATCATGCTAAGAGGAGCAGGAAAAAGCAAAAAATTTCAGAATTGCACCTTGCAATGCGGAGAAATTACTGTTTGTGCATTTACAATATTCATTGATTTTTGCCATTGAAAAACATCATGTTATTCACATACCAGAAATGTTTGAAGCTACTGACTGAATGAAAGGAGCTGGCATCTCACTCTCTTTGAATCTTTTTATCATGCTAACAGGAGCAGGAAAAAGCAAAAAATTTCAGAATTGCACCTTGCAATGCGGAGAAATTACTGTTTGTGCATTTACAATATTCATTGATTTTTGCCATTGAAAATCATCATGTTATTCATATACCAGAAATGTTTGAAGCTACTGACTGAATCAAAGGAGCTGGCATCTCACTCTCTTTGAATCTTCTTTATCATGCTAAGAGGAGCAGGAAAAAGCAAAAAATTTCAGAATTGCACCTTGCAATGCGGAGAAATTACTGTTTGTGCATTTACAATATTCATTGATTTTTGCCATTGAAAAACATCATGTTATTCATATACCAGAAATGTTTGAAGCTACTGACTGAATGAAAGGAGCTGACATCTCACTCTCTTTGAATCTTCTTTATCATGCTAAGGGGAGCAGGAAAAAGCAAAAAATTTCAGAATTGCACCTTGCAATGCGGAGAAATTACTGTTTGTGCATTTACAATATTCACTGATTTTTGCCATTGAAAAACGTCCAGAAATGATTGAAGCTACTGACTGAATGAAAGGAGCTGGCATCTCACTCTCTTTGAATCTTCTTTATCATGCTAAGAGGAGCAGGAAAAAGCAAAAAATTTCAGAATTGCACCTTGCAATGCGGAGAAATTACTGTTTGTGCATTTCCAATATTCATTGATTTTTGCCATTGAAAAACGTCCAGAAATGATCGAAGCTACTGACTGAATGAAAGGAGCTGGCATCTCACTCTCTTTGAATCTTCTTTATCATGCTAAGAGGAGCAGGAAAAAGCAAAAAATTTCAGAATTGCACCTTGCAATGCGGAGAAATTACTGTTTGTGCATTTACAATATTCACTGATTTTTGCCATTGAAATACATCATGTTATTCATATACCAGAAATGATTGAAGCTACTGACTGAATGAAAGGAGCTGGCATCTCACTCTCTTTGAATCTTCTTTATCATGCTAAGAGGAGCAGGAAAAAGCAAAAAATTTCAGAATTGCACCTTGCAATGCGGAGAAATTACTGTTTGTGCATTTACAATATTCATTGATTTTTGCCATTGAAAAACGTCCAGAAATGATTGAAGCTACTGACTGAATGAAAGGAGCTGGCATCTCACTCTCTTTGAATCTTCTTTATCATGCTGAGGAGCAGGAAAAAGCAAAAAATTTCAGAATTGCACCTTGCAATGCGGAGAAATTACTGTTTGTGCATTTACAATATTCATTGATTTTTGCCATTGAAAAACATCATGTTATTCATATACCAGAAATGTTTGAAGCTACTGACTGAATGAAAGGAGCTGGCATCTCACTCTCTTTGAATCTTCTTTATCATGCTAAGAGGAGCAGAAAAAAGCAAAAAATTTCAGAATTGCACCTTGCAATGCGGAGAAATTACTGTTTGTGCATTTACAATATTCATTGATTTTTGCCATTGAAAAACATCATGTTATTCATATACCAGAAATGTTTGAAGCTACTGACTGAATGAAAGGAGCTGGCATCTCACTCTCTTTGAATCTTCTTTATCATGCTAAGAGGAGCAGGAAAAAGCAAAAAATTTCAGAATTGCACCTTGCAATGCGGAGAAATTACTGTTTGTGCATTTACAATATTCATTGATTTTTGCCATTGAAAAACGTCCAGAAATGATTGAAGCTACTGACTGAATGAAAGGAGCTGGCATCTCACTCTCTTTGAATCTTCTTTATCATGCTAAGAGGAGCAGGAAAAAGCAAAAAATTTCAGAATTGCACCTTGCAATGCGGAGAAATTACTGTTTGTGCATTTACAATATTCATTGATTTTTGCCATTGAAAAACGTCCAGAAATGATTGAAGCTACTGACTGAATGAAAGGAGCTGGCATCTCACTCTCTTTGAATTTTCTTTATCATGCTAATAGGAGGAGGAAAAAGCAAAAAATTTCAGAATTGCATCTTGCAATCCGGAGAAATTACTGTTTGTGCATTTACAATATTCATTGATTTTTGCCATTGAAAAACATCATGTTATTCATATACCAGAAATGTTTGAAGCTACTGACTGAATGAAAGGAGCTGGCATCTCACTCTCTTTGAATCTTCTTTATCATGCTAAGAGGAGCAGGAAAAAGCAAAAAATTTCAGAATTGCACCTTGCAATGCGGAGAAATTACTGTTTTTGCATTTACAATATTCATTGATTTTTGCTATTGAAAAACATCACGTTATTCATATACCAGAAATGTTTGAAGCTACTGACTGAATGAAAAGAGCTGGCATCTCACTCTCTTTGAATCTTCTTTATCATGCTAAGAGGAGCAGAAAAAAGCAAAAAATTTCAGAATTGCACCTTGCAATGCGTAGAAATTACTGTTTGTGCATTTACAATATTCATTGATTTTTGCCATTGAAAAACATCATGTTATTCATATACCAGAAATGTTTGAAGCTACTGACTGAATGAAAGGAGCTGGCATCTCACTCTCTTTGAATCTTCTTTAACATGCTAAGAGGAGCAGGAAAAAGCAAAAAATTTCAGAATTGCACCTTGCAATGCGGAGAAATTATTGTTTGTGCATTTACAATATTCATTGATTTTTGCCATTGAAAAACGTCCAGAAATGATTGAAGCTACTGACTGAATGAAAGGAGCTGGCATCTCACTCTCTTTGAATCTTCTTTATCATGCTAAGAGGAGCAGGAAAAAGCAAAAAATTTCAGAATTGCACCTTGCAATGCGGAGAAATTACTGTTTGTGCATTTACAATATTCATTGATTTTTGCCATTGAAAAACGTCCAGAAATGATTGAAGCTACTGACTGAATGAAAGGAGATGGCATCTCACTCTCTTTGAATCTTCTTTATCATGCTAAGAGGAGCAGGAAAAAGCAAAAAATTTCAGAATTGCACCTTGCAATGCGGAGAAATTACTGTTTGTGCATTTACAATATTCATTGATTTTTGCCATTGAAAAACATCATGTTATTCATATACCAGAAATGTTTGAAGCTACTGACTGAATGAAAGGAGCTGGCATCTCACTCTCTTTGAATCTTCTTTATCATGCTAAGAGGAGCAGGAAAAAGCAAAAAATTTCAGAATTGCACCTTGCAATGCGGAGAAATTAATGTTTGTGCATTTACAATATTCATTGATTTTTGCCATTGAAAAACATCATGTTATTCATATACCAGAAATGTTTGAAGCTACTGACTGAATAAAAGGAGCTGGCATCTCACTCTCTTTGAATCTTCTTTATCATGCTAAGAGGAGCAGGAAAAAGCATAAAATTTCAGAATTGCACCTTGCAATGCGGAAAAATTACTGTTTGTGCATTTACAATATTCATTGATTTTTGCCATTGAAAAACATCATGTTATTCATGTACCAGAAATGATTGAAGCTACTGACTGAATGAAAGGAGCTGGCATCTCACTCTCTTTGAATCTTCTTTATCATGCTAAGAGGAGCAGGAAAAAGCAAAAAATTTCAGAATTGCACCTTGCAATGCGGAGAAATTACTGTTTGTGCATTTACAATATTCATTGATTTTTGCCATTGAAAAACATCATGTTATTCATATACCAGAAATGTTTGAAGCTACTGACTGAATGAAAGGAGCTGGCATCTCACTCTCTTTGAATCTACTTTATCATGCTAAGAGGAGCAGGAAAAAGCAAAAAATTTCAGAATTGCACCTTGCAATGCG
The DNA here is from genome assembly GCF_046119375.1 of Phyllobates terribilis. Taxonomy (NCBI): domain Eukaryota; kingdom Metazoa; phylum Chordata; class Amphibia; order Anura; family Dendrobatidae; genus Phyllobates; species Phyllobates terribilis. Next base: position 370,523 of record NW_027363115.1, on the reverse strand, counting down.
GAGAAATTACTGTTTGTGCATTTACAATATTCATTGATTTTTGCCATTGAAAAACGTCCAGAAATGATTGAAGCTACTGACTGAATGAAAGGAGCTGGCATCTCACTCTCTTTGAATCTTCTTTATCATGCTAAGAGGAGCAGGAAAAAGCAAAAAATTTCAGAATTGCACCTTGCAATGCGGAGAAATTACTGTTTGTGCATTTATAATATTCATTGATTTTTGCCATTGAAAAACATCATGTTATTCGTATACCAGAAATGTTTAAAGCTACTGACTGAATGAAAGGAGCTGGCATCTCACTCTCTTTGAATCTTCTTTATCATGCTAAGAGGAGCAGGAAAAAGCAAAAAATTTCAGAATTGCACCTTGCAATGCGGAGAAATTACTGTTTGTGCATTTACAATATTCATTGATTTTTGCCATTGAAAAACGTCCAGAAATGTTTGAAGCTACTGACTGAATGAAAGGAGCTGGCATCTCACTCTCTTTGAATCTTCTTTATCATGCTAAGAGGAGCAGGAAAAAGCAAAAAATTTCAGAATTGCACCTTGCAATGTGGAGAAATTACTGTTTGTGCATTTACAATATTCATTGATTTTTGCCATTGAAAAACGTCCAGAAATGATTGAAGCTACTGACTGAATGAAAGGAGCTGGCATCTCACTCTCTTTGAATCTTCTTTATCATGCTAAGAGGAGCAGGAAAAAGCAAAAAATTTCAGAATTGCACCTTGCAATGCGGAGAAATTACTGTTTGTGCATTTACAATATTCATTGATTTTTGCCATTGAAAAATATCATGTTATTCATATACCAAAAATGTTTGAAGCTACTGACTGAATGAAAGGAGCTGGCATCTCACTCTCTTTGAATCTTCTTTATCATGCTAAGAGGAGTAGGAAAAAGCAAAAAATTTCAGAATTGCACCTTGCAATGCGGAGAAATTACTGTTTGTGCATTTACAATATTCATTGATTTTTGCCATTGAAAATCATCATGTTATTCATATACCAGAAATGTTTGAAGCTACTGACTGAATGAAAGGAGCTGGCATCTCACTCTCTTTGAATCTTCTGTATCATGCTAAGAGGAGCAGGAAAAAGCAAAAAATTTAAGAATTGCACCTTGCAATGCGGAGAAATTACTGTTTGTGCATTTACAATATTCATTGATTTTTGCCATTGAAAAACATCATGTTATTCATATAACAGAAATGTTTGAAGCTACTGACTGAATGAAAGGAGCTGGCATCTCACTCTCTTTGAATCTTCTTTATCATGCTAAGAGGAGCAGGAAAAAGCAAAAAATTTCAGAATTGCACCTTGCAATGTGGAGAAATTACTGTTTGTGCATTTACAATATTCATTGATTTTTGCCATTGAAAAACGTCCAGAAATGATTGAAGCTACTGACTGAATGAAAGGAGCTGGCATCTCACTCTCTTTGAATCTTCTTTATCATGCTAAGAGGAGCAGGAAAAAGCAAAAAATTTCAGAATTGCAAGATTGCAATACGGAGAAATTACTGTTTGTGCATTTACAATATTCATTGATTTTTGCCATTGAAAAACATCATGTTATTCATATACCAGAAATGTTTGAAGCTACTGACTGAATGAAAGGAGCTGGCATCTCACTCTCTTTGAATCTTCTTTATCATGCTAAGAGGAGCAGGAAAAAGCAAAAAATTTCAGAATTGCACCTTGCAATGCGGAGAAATTACTGTTTGTGCATTTACAATATTCATTGATTTTTGCCATTGAAAAACGTCCAGAAATTATTGAAGCTACTGACTGAATGAAAGGAGCTGGCATCTCACTCTCTTTGAATCTTCTTTATCATGCTAAGAGGAGCAGGAAAAAGCAAAAAATTTCAGAATTGCACCTTGCAATGTGGAGAAATTACTGTTTGTGCATTTACAATATTCATTGATTTTTGCCATTGAAAAACGTCCAGAAATGATTGATGCTACTAACTGAATGAAAGGAGCTGGCATCTCACTCTCTTTGAATCTTCTTTATCATGCTAAGAGGAGCAGGAAAAAGCAAAAAATTTCAGAATTGCACCTTGCAATGCGGAGAAATTACTGTTTGTGCATTTACAATATTCATTGATTTTTGCCATTGAAAAACATCATGTTATTCATATACCAGAAATGTTTGAAGCTACTGACTGAATGAAAGGAGCTGGCATCTCACTCTCTTTGAATCTTCTTTATCATGCTAAGAGGAGCAGGAAAAAGCAAAAAAATTCAGAATTGCACCTTGCAATGCGGAGAAATTAGTGTTTGTGCATTTACAATATTCATTGATTTTTGCCATTGAAAAACGTCCAGAAATGATTGAAGCTACTGACTGAATGAAAGGAGCTGGCATCTCACTCTCTTTGAATCTTCTTTATCATGCTAAGAGGAGCAGGAAAAAGCAAAAAATTTCAGAATTGCACCTTGCAATGCGGAGAAATTACTGTTTGTGCATTTACAATATTCATTGATTTTTGCCATTGAAAAACATGTTATTCATATGCCAGAAATGTTTGAAGCTACTGACTGAATGAAAGGAGCTGGCATCTCACTCTCTTTGAATCTTCTTTATCATGCTAAGAGGAGCAGGAAAAAGCAAAAAATTTCAGAATTGCACTTTGCAATGCGGAGAAATTAGTTTGTGCATTTACAATATTCATTGATTTTTGCCATTGAAAAACGTCCAGAAATGATTGAAGCTACTGACTGAATGAAAGGAGCTGGCATCTCACTCTCTTTGAATCTTCTTTATCATGCTAAGAGGAGCAGGAAAAAGAAAAAAATTTCAGAATTGCACCTTGCAATGCGGAGAAATTACTGTTTGTGCATTTACAATATTCATTGATTTTTGCCATTGAAAAACGTCCAGAAATGATTGAAGCTACTGACTGAATGAAAGGAGCTGGCATCTCACTCTCTTTGAATCTTCTTTATCATGCTAAGAGGAGCAGGAAAAAGCAAAAAATTTCAGAATTGCACCTTGCAATGCGGAGAAATTACTGTTTGTGCATTTACAATATTCATTGATTTTTGCCATTGAAAAACATCATGTTATTCATATACCAGAAATGTTTGAAGCTACTGACTGAATGAAAGGAGCTGGCATCTCACTCTCTTTGAATCTTCTTTATCATGCTAAGAGGAGCAGGAAAAAGCAAAAAATTTCAGATTTGCACCTTGCAATGCGGAGAAATTACTGTTTGTGCATTTACAATATTCATTGATTTTTGCCATTGAAAAACATCATGTTATTCATATACCAGAAATGTTTGAAGCTACTGACTGAATGAAAGGAGCTGGCATCTCACTCTCTTTGAATCTTCTTTATCATGCTAAGAGGAGCAGGAAAAAGCAAAAAATTTCAGAATTGCACCTTGCAATGCGGAGAAATTACTGTTTGTGCATTTACAATATTCATTGATTTTTGCCATTGAAAATCATCATGTTATTCATATACCAGAAATGTTTGAAGCTACTGACTGAATGAAAGGAGCTGGCATCTCACTCTCTTTGAATCTTCTTTATCATGCTAAGAGGAGCAGGAAAAAGCAAAAAATTTCAGAATTGCACCTTGCAATGCGGAGAAATTACTGTTTGTGCATTTACAATATTCATTGATTTTTGCCATTGAAAAACATCATGTTATTCATATACCAGAAATGTTTGAAGCTACTGACTGAATGAAAGGAGCTGGCATCTCACTCTCTTTGAATCTTCTTTATCATGCTAAGAGGAGCAGGAAAAAGCAAAAAATTTCAGAATTGCACCTTGCAATGCGGAGAAATTACTGTTTGTGCATTTACAATATTCATTGATTTTTGCCATTGAAAAACATGTTATTCATATACCAGAAATGTTTGAAGCTACTGACTGAATGAAAGGAGCTGGCATCTCACTCTCTTTGAATCTTCTTTATCATGCTAAGAGGAGCAGGAAAAAGCAAAAAATTTCAGAATTGCACCTTGCAATGCGGAGAAATTAGTTTGTGCATTTACAATATTCATTGATTTTTGCCATTGAAAAACGTCCAGAAATGATTGAAGCTACTGACTGAATGAAAGGAGCTGGCATCTCACTCTCTTTGAATCTTCTTTAGCATGCTAAGAGGAGCAGGAAAAAGAAAAAAATTTCAGAATTGCACCTTGCAATGCGGAGAAATTACTGTTTGTGCATTTACAATATTCATTGATTTTTGCCATTGAAAAACGTCCAGAAATGTTTGAAGCTACTGACTGAATGAAAGGAGCTGGCATCTCACTCTCTTTGAATCTTCTTTATCATGCTAGGATTAGCAGGAAAAAGCAAAAAATTTCAGAATTGCACCTTGCAATGTGGAGATATTACTGTTTGTGCATTTACAATATTCATTGATTTTTGCCATTGAAAAACGTCCAGAAATGTTTGAAGCTACTGACTGAATGAAAGGAGCTGGCATCTCACTCTCTTTGAATCTTCTTTATCATGCTAGGATTAGCAGGAAAAAGCAAAAAATTTCAGAATTGCACCTTGCAATGTGGAGATATTACTGTTTGTGCATTTACAATATTCATTGATTTTTGCCATTGAAAAACATCATGTTATTCATATACCAGAAATGTTTGAAGCTACTGACTGAATGAAAGGAGCTGGCATCTCACTCTCTTTGAATCTTCTTTATCATGCTAAGAGGAGCAGGAAAAAGCAAAAAATTTCAGAATTGCACCTTGCAATGCGGAGAAATTTCTGTTTGTGCATTTACAATATTCATTGATTTTTGCCATTGAAAATCATCATGTTATTCATATACCAGAAATGTTTGAAGCTACTGACTGAATGAAAGGAGCTGGCATCTCACTCTCTTTGAATCTTCTGTATCATGCTAAGAGGAGCAGGAAAAAGCAAAAAATTTAAGAATTGCACCTTGCAATGCGGAGAAATTACTGTTTGTGCATTTACAATATTCATTGATTTTTGCCATTGAAAAACATCATGTTATTCATATAACAGAAATGTTTGAAGCTACTGACTGAATGAAAGGAGCTGGCATCTCACTCTCTTTGAATCTTCTTTATCATGCTAAGAGGAGCAGGAAAAAGCAAAAAAATTGAGAATTGCACCTTGCAATGCGGAAAAATTACTGTTTGTGCATTTACAATATTCATTGATTTTTGCCATTGAAAAACGTCCAGAAATGATTGAAGCTACTGACTGAATGAAAGGAGCTGGCATCTCACTCTCTTTGAATCTTCTTTATCATGCTAAGAGGAGCAGGAAAAAGCAAAAAATTTCAGAATTGCACCTTGCAATGCGGAGAAATTACTGTTTGTGCATTTACAATATTCATTGATTTTTGCCATTGAAAAACATCATGTTATTCATATACCAGAAATGTTTGAAGCTACTGACTGAATGAAAGGAGCTGGCATCTCACTCTCTTTGAATCTTCTTTATCATGCTAAGAGGAGCAGGAAAAAGCAAAAAATTTCAGAATTGCACCTTGCAATGCGGAGAAATTACTGTTTGTGCATTTACAATATTCATTGATTTTTGCCATTGAAAAACGTCCAGAAATTATTGAAGCTACTGACTGAATGAAAGGAGCTGGCATCTCACTCTCTTTGAATCTTCTTTATCATGCTAAGAGGAGCAGGAAAAAGCAAAAAATTTCAGAATTGCACCTTGCAATGTGGAGAAATTACTGTTTGTGCATTTACAATATTCATTGATTTTTGCCATTGAAAAACGTCCAGAAATGATTGATGCTACTAACTGAATGAAAGGAGCTGGCATCTCACTCTCTTTGAATCTTCTTTATCATGCTAAGAGGAGCAGGAAAAAGCAAAAAATTTCAGAATTGCACCTTGCAATGCGGAGAAATTACTGTTTGTGCATTTACAATATTCATTGATTTTTGCCATTGAAAAACATCATGTTATTCATATACCAGAAATGTTTGAAGCTACTGACTGAATGAAAGGAGCTGGCATCTCACTCTCTTTGAATCTTCTTTATCATGCTAAGAGGAGCAGGAAAAAGCAAAAAAATTCAGAATTGCACCTTGCAATGCGGAGAAATTACTGTTTGTGCATTTACAATATTCATTGATTTTTGCCATTGAAAAACGTCCAGAAATGATTGAAGCTACTGACTGAATGAAAGGAGCTGGCATCTCACTCTCTTTGAATCTTCTTTATCATGCTAAGAGGAGCAGGAAAAAGCAAAAAATTTCAGAATTGCACCTTGCAATGCGGAGAAATTACTGTTTGTGCATTTACAATATTCATTGATTTTTGCCATTGAAAAACATGTTATTCATATGCCAGAAATGTTTGAAGCTACTGACTGAATGAAAGGAGCTGGCATCTCACTCTCTTTGAATCTTCTTTATCATGCTAAGAGGAGCAGGAAAAAGAAAAAAATTTCAGAATTGCACCTTGCAATGCGGAGAAATTACTGTTTGTGCATTTACAATATTCATTGATTTTTGCCATTGAAAAACGTCCAGAAATGATTGAAGCTACTGACTGAATGAAAGGAGCTGGCATCTCACTCTCTTTGAATCTTCTTTATCATGCTAAGAGGAGCAGGAAAAAGCAAAAAATTTCAGAATTGCACCTTGCAATGCGGAGAAATTACTGTTTGTGCATTTACAATATTCATTGATTTTTGCCATTGAAAAACATCATGTTATTCATATACCAGAAATGTTTGAAGCTACTGACTGAATGAAAGGAGCTGGCATCTCACTCTCTTTGAATCTTCTTTATCATGCTAAGAGGAGCAGGAAAAAGCAAAAAATTTCAGATTTGCACCTTGCAATGCGGAGAAATTACTGTTTGTGCATTTACAATATTCATTGATTTTTGCCATTGAAAAACATCATGTTATTCATATACCAGAAATGTTTGAAGCTACTGACTGAATGAAAGGAGCTGGCATCTCACTCTCTTTGAATCTTCTTTATCATGCTAAGAGGAGCAGGAAAAAGCAAAAAATTTCAGAATTGCACCTTGCAATGCGGAGAAATTACTGTTTGTGCATTTACAATATTCATTGATTTTTGCCATTGAAAATCATCATGTTATTCATATACCAGAAATGTTTGAAGCTACTGACTGAATGAAAGGAGCTGGCATCTCACTCTCTTTGAATCTTCTTTATCATGCTAAGAGGAGCAGGAAAAAGCAAAAAATTTCAGAATTGCACCTTGCAATGCGGAGAAATTACTGTTTGTGCATTTACAATATTCATTGATTTTTGCCATTGAAAAACATCATGTTATTCATATACCAGAAATGTTTGAAGCTACTGACTGAATGAAAGGAGCTGGCATCTCACTCTCTTTGAATCTTCTTTATCATGCTAAGAGGAGCAGGAAAAAGCAAAAAATTTCAGAATTGCACCTTGCAATGCGGAGAAATTACTGTTTGTGCATTTACAATATTCATTGATTTTTGCCATTGAAAAACATGTTATTCATATACCAGAAATGTTTGAAGCTACTGACTGAATGAAAGGAGCTGGCATCTCACTCTCTTTGAATCTTCTTTATCATGCTAAGAGGAGCAGGAAAAAGCAAAAAATTTCAGAATTGCACCTTGCAATGCGGAGAAATTAGTTTGTGCATTTACAATATTCATTGATTTTTGCCATTGAAAAACGTCCAGAAATGATTGAAGCTACTGACTGAATGAAAGGAGCTGGCATCTCACTCTCTTTGAATCTTCTTTATCATGCTAAGAGGAGCAGGAAAAAGAAAAAAATTTCAGAATTGCACCTTGCAATGCGGAGAAATTACTGTTTGTGCATTTACAATATTCATTGATTTTTGCCATTGAAAAACGTCCAGAAATGTTTGAAGCTACTGACTGAATGAAAGGAGCTGGCATCTCACTCTCTTTGAATCTTCTTTATCATGCTAGGATTAGCAGGAAAAAGCAAAAAATTTCAGAATTGCACCTTGCAATGTGGAGATATTACTGTTTGTGCATTTACAATATTCATTGATTTTTGCCATTGAAAAACGTCCAGAAATGTTTGAAGCTACTGACTGAATGAAAGGAGCTGGCATCTCACTCTCTTTGAATCTTCTTTATCATGCTAGGATTAGCAGGAAAAAGCAAAAAATTTCAGAATTGCACCTTGCAATGTGGAGATATTACTGTTTGTGCATTTACAATATTCATTGATTTTTGCCATTGAAAAACATCATGTTATTCATATACCAGAAATGTTTGAAGCTACTGACTGAATGAAAGGAGCTGGCATCTCACTGTCTTTGAATCTTCTTTATCATGCTAAGAGGAGCAGGAAAAAGCAAAAAATTTCAGAATTGCACCTTGCAATGCGGAGAAATTTCTGTTTGTGCATTTACAATATTCATTGATTTTTGCCATTGAAAATCATCATGTTATTCATATACCAGAAATGTTTGAAGCTACTGACTGAATGAAAAGAGCTGGCATCTCACTCTCTTTGAATCTTCTGTATCATGCTAAGAGGAGCAGGAAAAAGCAAAAAATTTAAGAATTGCACCTTGCAATGCGGAGAAATTACTGTTTGTGCATTTACAATATTCATTGATTTTTGCCATTGAAAAACATCATGTTATTCATATAACAGAAATGTTTGAAGCTACTGACTGAATGAAAGGAGCTGGCATCTCACTCTCTTTGAATCTTCTTTATCATGCTAAGAGGAGCAGGAAAAAGCAAAAAAATTGAGAATTGCACCTTGCAATGCGGAAAAATTACTGTTTGTGCATTTACAATATTCATTGATTTTTGCCATTGAAAAACGTCCAGAAATGATTGAAGCTACTGACTGAATGAAAGGAGCTGGCATCTCACTCTCTTTGAATCTTCTTTATCATGCTAAGAGGAGCAGGAAAAAGCAAAAAATTTCAGAATTGCACCTTGCAATGTGGAGATATTACTGTTTGTGCATTTACAATATTCATTGATTTTTGCCATTGAAAAACGTCCAGAAATGTTTGAAGCTACTGACTGAATGAAAGGAGCTGGCATCTCACTCTCTTTGAATCTTCTTTATCATGCTAGGATTAGCAGGAAAAAGCAAAAAATTTCAGAATTGCACCTTGCAATGTGGAGATATTACTGTTTGTGCATTTACAATATTCATTGATTTTTGCCATTGAAAAACATCATGTTATTCATATACCAGAAATGTTTGAAGCTACTGACTGAATGAAAGGAGCTGGCATCTCACTCTCTTTGAATCTTCTTTATCATGCTAAGAGGAGCAGGAAAAAGCAAAAAATTTCAGAATTGCACCTTGCAATGCGGAGAAATTTCTGTTTGTGCATTTACAATATTCATTGATTTTTGCCATTGAAAATCATCATGTTATTCATATACCAGAAATGTTTGAAGCTACTGACTGAATGAAAGGAGCTGGCATCTCACTCTCTTTGAATCTTCTGTATCATGCTAAGAGGAGCAGGAAAAAGCAAAAAATTTAAGAATTGCACCTTGCAATGCGGAGAAATTACTGTTTGTGCATTTACAATATTCATTGATTTTTGCCATTGAAAAACATCATGTTATTCATATAACAGAAATGTTTGAAGCTACTGACTGAATGAAAGGAGCTGGCATCTCACTCTCTTTGAATCTTCTTTATCATGCTAAGAGGAGCAGGAAAAAGCAAAAAAATTGAGAATTGCACCTTGCAATGCGGAAAAATTACTGTTTGTGCATTTACAATATTCATTGATTTTTGCCATTGAAAAACGTCCAGAAATGATTGAAGCTACTGACTGAATGAAAGGAGCTGGCATCTCACTCTCTTTGAATCTTCTTTATCATGCTAAGAGGAGCAGGAAAAAGCAAAAAATTTCAGAATTGCACCTTGCAATGCGGAGAAATTACTGTTTGTGCATTTACAATATTCATTGATTTTTGCCATTGAAAAACGTCCAGAAATGTTTGAAGCTACTGACTGAATGAAAGGAGCTGGCATCTCACTCTCTTTGAATCTTCTTTATCATGCTAAGAGGAGCAGGAAAAAGCAAAAAATTTCAGAATTGCACCTTGCAATGTGGAGAAATTACTGTTTGTGCATTTACAATTTTCATTGATTTTTGCCATTGAAAAACGTCCAGAAATGATTGAAGCTACTGACTGAATGAAAGGAGCTGGCATCTCACTCTCTTTGAATCTTCTTTATCATGCTAAGAGGAGCAGGAAAAAGCAAAAAATTTCAGAATTGCACCTTGCAATGCGGAGAAATTACTGTTTGTGCATTTACAATATTCATTGATTTTTGCCATTGAAAAACATCATGTTATTCATATACCAGAAATGTTTGAAGCTACTGACTGAATGAAAGGAGCTGGCATCTCACTCTCTTTGAATCTTCTTTATCATGCTAAGAGGAGCAGGAAAAAGCGAAAAATTTCAGAATTGCACCTTGCAATGCGGAGAAATTACTGTTTGTGCATTTACAATATTCATTGATTTTTGCCATTGAAAAACGTCCAGAAATTATTGAAGCTACTGACTGAATGAAAGGAGCTGGCATCTCACTCTCTTTGAATCTTCTTTATCATGCTAAGAGCAGCAGGAAAAAGCAAAAAATTTCAGAATTGCACCTTGCAATGCGGAGAAATTACTGTTTGTGCATTTACAATATTCATTGATTTTTGCCATTGAAAAACGTCCAGAAATTATTGAAGCTACTGACTGAATGAAAGGAGCTGGCATCTCACTCTCTTTGAATCTTCTTTATCATGCTAAGAGGAGCAGGAAAAAGCAAAAAATTTCAGAATTGCACCTTGCAATGCGGAGAAATTACTGTTTGTGCATTTACAATATTCATTGATTTTTGCCATTGAAAAACATCATGTTATTCATATACCAGAAATGTTTGAAGCTACTGACTGAATGAAAGGAGCTGGCATCTCACTCTCTTTGAATCTTCTTTATCATGCTAAGAGGAGCAGGAAAAAGCAAAAAAAATCAGAATTGCACCTTGCAATGCGGAGAAATTACTGTTTGTGCATTTACAATATTCATTGATTTTTGCCATTGAAAAACGTCCAGAAATGATTGAAGCTACTGACTGAATGAAAGGAGCTGGCATCTCACTCTCTTTGAATCTTCTTTATCATGCTAAGAGGAGCAGGAAAAAGCAAAAAATTTCAGAATTGCACCTTGCAATGCGGAGAAATTACTGTTTGTGCATTTACAATATTCATTGATTTTTGCCATTGAAAAACATGTTATTCATATACCAGAAATGTTTGAAGCTACTGACTGAATGAAAGGAGCTGGCATCTCACTCTCTTTGAATCTTCTTTATCATGCTAAGAGGAGCAGGAAAAAGCAAAAAATTTCAGAATTGCACTTTGCAATGCGGAGAAATTAGTTTGTGCATTTACAATATTCATTGATTTTTGCCATTGAAAAACGTCCAGAAATGATTGAAGCTACTGACTGAATGAAAGGAGCTGGCATCTCACTCTCTTTGAATCTTCTTTATCATGCTAAGAGGAGCAGGAAAAAGCAAAAAATTTCAGAATTGCACCTTGCAATGCGGAGAAATTACTGTTTGTGCATTTACAATATTCATTGATTTTTGCCATTGAAAAACGTCCAGAAATGTTTGAAGCTACTGACTGAATGAAAGGAGCTGGCATCTCACTCTCTTTGAATCTTCTTTATCATGCTAAGAGGAGCAGGAAAAAGCAAAAAATTTCAGAATTGCACCTTGCAATGTGGAGAAATTACTGTTTGTGCATTTACAATTTTCATTGATTTTTGCCATTGAAAAACGTCCAGAAATGATTGAAGCTACTGACTGAATGAAAGGAGCTGGCATCTCACTCTCTTTGAATCTTCTTTATCATGCTAAGAGGAGCAGGAAAAAGCAAAAAATTTCAGAATTGCACCTTGCAATGCGGAGAAATTACTGTTTGTGCATTTACAATATTCATTGATTTTTGCCATTGAAAAACATCATGTTATTCATATACCAGAAATGTTTGAAGCTACTGACTGAATGAAAGGAGCTGGCATCTCACTCTCTTTGAATCTTCTTTATCATGCTAAGAGGAGCAGGAAAAAGCGAAAAATTTCAGAATTGCACCTTGCAATGCGGAGAAATTACTGTTTGTGCATTTACAATATTCATTGATTTTTGCCATTGAAAAACGTCCAGAAATTATTGAAGCTACTGACTGAATGAAAGGAGCTGGCATCTCACTCTCTTTGAATCTTCTTTATCATGCTAAGAGCAGCAGGAAAAAGCAAAAAATTTCAGAATTGCACCTTGCAATGCGGAGAAATTACTGTTTGTGCATTTACAATATTCATTGATTTTTGCCATTGAAAAACGTCCAGAAATTATTGAAGCTACTGACTGAATGAAAGGAGCTGGCATCTCACTCTCTTTGAATCTTCTTTATCATGCTAAGAGGAGCAGGAAAAAGCAAAAAATTTCAGAATTGCACCTTGCAATGCGGAGAAATTACTGTTTGTGCATTTACAATATTCATTGATTTTTGCCATTGAAAAACATCATGTTATTCATATACCAGAAATGTTTGAAGCTACTGACTGAATGAAAGGAGCTGGCATCTCACTCTCTTTGAATCTTCTTTATCATGCTAAGAGGAGCAGGAAAAAGCAAAAAAAATCAGAATTGCACCTTGCAATGCGGAGAAATTACTGTTTGTGCATTTACAATATTCATTGATTTTTGCCATTGAAAAACGTCCAGAAATGATTGAAGCTACTGACTGAATGAAAGGAGCTGGCATCTCACTCTCTTTGAATCTTCTTTATCATGCTAAGAGGAGCAGGAAAAAGCAAAAAATTTCAGAATTGCACCTTGCAATGCGGAGAAATTACTGTTTGTGCATTTACAATATTCATTGATTTTTGCCATTGAAAAACATGTTATTCATATACCAGAAATGTTTGAAGCTACTGACTGAATGAAAGGAGCTGGCATCTCACTCTCTTTGAATCTTCTTTATCATGCTAAGAGGAGCAGGAAAAAGCAAAAAATTTCAGAATTGCACTTTGCAATGCGGAGAAATTAGTTTGTGCATTTACAATATTCATTGATTTTTGCCATTGAAAAACGTCCAGAAATGATTGAAGCTACTGACTGAATGAAAGGAGCTGGCATCTCACTCTCTTTGAATCTTCTTTATCATGCTAAGAGGAGCAGGAAAAAGAAAAAAATTTCAGAATTGCACCTTGCAATGCGGAGAAATTACTGTTTGTGCATTTACAATATTCATTGATTTTTGCCATTGAAAAACGTCCAGAAATGATTGAAGCTACTGACTGAATGAAAGGAGCTGGCATCTCACTCTCTTTGAATCTTCTTTATCATGCTAAGAGGAGCAGGAAAAAGCAAAAAATTTCAGAATTGCACCTTGCAATGCGGAGAAATTACTGTTTGTGCATTTACAATATTCATTGATTTTTGCCATTGAAAAACATCATGTTATTCATATACCAGAAATGTTTGAAGCTACTGACTGAATGAAAGGAGCTGGCATCTCACTCTCTTTGAATCTTCTTTATCATGCTAAGAGGAGCAGGAAAAAGCAAAAAATTTCGGATTTGCACCTTGCAATGCGGAGAAATTACTGTTTGTGCATTTACAATATTCATTGATTTTTGCCATTGAAAAACATCATGTTATTCATATACCAGAAATGTTTGAAGCTACTGACTGAATGAAAGGAGCTGGCATCTCACTCTCTTTGAATCTTCTTTATCATGCTAAGAGGAGCAGGAAAAAGCAAAAAAATTCAGAATTGCACCTTGCAATGCGGAAAAATTACTGTTTGTGCATTTACAATATTCATTGATTTTTGCCATTGAAAAACGTCCAGAAATGATTGAAGCTACTGACTGAATGAAAGGAGCTGGCATCTCACTCTCTTTGAATCTTCTTTATCATGCTAAGAGGAGCAGGAAAAAGCAAAACATTTCAGAATTGCACCTTGCAATGCGGAGAAATTACTGTTTGTGCATTTACAATATTCATTGATTTTTGCCATTGAAAAACGTCCAGAAATGTTTGAAGCTACTGACTGAATGAAAGGAGCTGGCATCTCACTCTCTTTGAATCTTCTTTATCATGCTAAGAGGAGCAGGAAAAAGCAAAAAATTTCAGAATTGCACCTTGCAATGCGGAGAAATTACTGTTTGTGCATTTACAATATTCATTGATTTTTGCCATTGAAAAACATCATGTTATTCATATACCAGAAATGTTTGAAGCTACTGACTGAATGAAAGGAGCTGGCATCTCACTCTCTTTGAATCTTCTTTATCATGCTAAGAGGAGCAGGAAAAAGCAAAAAAATTCAGAATTGCACCTTGCAATGCGGAAAAATTACTGTTTGTGCATTTACAATATTCATTGATTTTTGCCATTGAAAAACGTCCAGAAATGATTGAAGCTACTGACTGAATGAAAGGAGCTGGCATCTCACTCTCTTTGAATCTTCTTTATCATGCTAAGAGGAGCAGGAAAAAGCAAAACATTTCAGAATTGCACCTTGCAATGCGGAGAAATTACTGTTTGTGCATTTACAATATTCATTGATTTTTGCCATTGAAAAACGTCCAGAAATGTTTGAAGCTACTGACTGAATGAAAGGAGCTGGCATCTCACTCTCTTTGAATCTTCTTTATCATGCTAAGAGGAGCAGGAAAAAGCAAAAAATTTCAGAATTGCACCTTGCAATGTGGAGAAATTACTGTTTGTGCATTTACAATATTCATTGATTTTTGCCATTGAAAAACGTCCAGAAATGATTGAAGCTACTGACTGAATGAAAGGAGCTGGCATCTCACTCTCTTTCAATCTTCTTTATCATGCTAAGAGGAGCAGGAAAAAGCAAAAAATTTCAGAATTGCACCTTGCAATGCGGAGAAATTACTGTTTGTGCATTTACAATATTCATTGATTTTTGCCATTGAAAACGTCCAGAAATGATTGAAGCTACTGACTGAATGAAAGGAGCTGGCATCTCACTCTCTTTGAATCTTCTTTATCATGCTAAGAGGAGCAGGAAAAAGCAAAAAAATTCAGAATTGCACCTTGCAATGCGGAGAAATTACTGTTTGTGCATTTACAATATTCATTGATTTTTGCCATTGAAAAACGTCCAGAAATGATTGAAGCTACTGACTGAATGAAAGGAGCTGGCATCTCACTCTCTTTGAATCTTCTTTATCATGCTAAGAGGAGCAGGAAAAAGCAAAAAATTTCAGAATTGCACCTTGCAATGCGGAGAAATTACTGTTTGTGCATTTACAATATTCATTGATTTTTGCCATTGAAAAACATCATGTTATTCATATACCAGAAATGTTTGAAGCTACTGACTGAATGAAAGGAGCTGGCATCTCACTCTCTTTGAATCTTCTTTATCATGCTAAGAGGAGCAGGAAAAAGCAAAAAATTTCAGATTTGCACCTTGCAATGCGGAGAAATTACTGTTTGTGCATTTACAATATTCATTGATTTTTGCCTTTGAAAAACATCATGTTATTCATATACCAGAAATGTTTGAAGCTACTGACTGAATGAAAGGAGCTGGCATCTCACTCTCTTTGAATCTTCTTTATCATGCTAAGAGGAGCAGGAAAAAGCAAAAAAATTCAGAATTGCACCTTGCAATGCGGAGAAATTACTGTTTGTGCATTTACAATATTCATTGATTTTTGCCATTGAAAAACGTCCAGAAATGATTGAAGCTACTGACTGAATGAAAGGAGCTGGCATCTCACTCCCTTTGAATCTTCTTTATCATGCTAAGAGGAGCAGGAAAAAGCAAAAAATTTCAGAATTGCACCTTGCAATGCGGAGAAATTACTGTTTGTGCATTTACAATATTCATTGATTTTTGCCATTGAAAAACATGTTATTCATATACCAGAAATGTTTGAAGCTACTGACTGAATGAAAGGAGCTGGCATCTCACTCTCTTTGAATCTTCTTTATCATGCTAAGAGGAGCAGGAAAAAGCAAAAAATTTCAGAATTGCACTTTGCAATGCGGAGAAATTAGTTTGTGCATTTACAATATTCATTGATTTTTGCCATTGAAAAACGTCCAGTTTTGATTGAAGCTACTGACTGAATGAAAGGAGCTGGCATCTCACTCTCTTTGAATCTTCTTTATCATGCTAAGAGGAGCAGGAAAAAGAAAAAAATTTCAGAATTGCACCTTGCAATGCGGAGAAATTACTGTTTGTGCATTTACAATATTCATTGATTTTTGCCATTGAAAAACGTCCAGAAATGATTGAAGCTACTGACTGAATGAAAGGAGCTGGCATCTCACTCTCTTTGAATCTTCTTTATCATGCTAAGAGGAGCAGGAAAAAGCAAAAAATTTCAGAATTGCACCTTGCAATGCGGAGAAATTACTGTTTGTGCATTTACAATATTCATTGATTTTTGCCATTGAAAAACATCATGTTATTCATATACCAGAAATGTTTGAAGCTACTGACTGAATGAAAGGAGCTGGCATCTCACTCTCTTTGAATCTTCTTTATCATGCTAAGAGGAGCAGGAAAAAGCAAAAAATTTCAGATTTGCACCTTGCAATGCGGAGAAATTACTGTTTGTGCATTTACAATATTCATTGATTTTTGCCATTGAAAAACATCATGTTATTCATATACCAGAAATGTTTGAAGCTACTGACTGAATGAAAGGAGCTGGCATCTCACTCTCTTTGAATCTTCTTTATCATGCTAAGAGGAGCAGGAAAAAGCAAAAAATTTCAGAATTGCACCTTGCAATGCGGAGAAATTACTGTTTGTGCATTTACAATATTCATTGATTTTTGCCATTGAAAAACATCATGTTATTCATATACCAGAAATGTTTGAAGCTACTGACTGAATGAAAGGAGCTGGCATCTCACTCTCTTTGAATCTTCTTTATCATGCTAAGAGGAGCAGGAAAAAGCAAAAAATTTCAGATTTGCACCTTGCAATGCGGAGAAATTACTGTTTGTGCATTTACAATATTCATTGATTTTTGCCATTGAAAAACATCATGTTATTCATATACCAGAAATGTTTGAAGCTACTGACTGAATGAAAGGAGCTGGCATCTCACTCTCTTTGAATCTTCTTTATCATGCTAAGAGGAGCAGGAAAAAGCAAAAAATTTCAGAATTGCACCTTGCAATGCGGAGAAATTACTGTTTGTGCATTTACAATATTCATTGATTTTTGCCATTGAAAAACATCATGTTATTCATATACCAGAAATGTTTGAAGCTACTGACTGAATGATAGGAGCTGGCATCTCACTCTCTTTGAATCTTCTTTATCATGCTAAGAGGAGCAGGAAAAAGCAAAACATTTCAGAATTGCACCTTGCAATGCGGAGAAATTACTGTTTGTGCATTTACAATATTCATTGATTTTTGCCATTGAAAAACGTCCAGAAATGTTTGAAGCTACTGACTGAATGAAAGGAGCTGGCATCTCACTCTCTTTGAATCTTCTTTATCATGCTAAGAGGAGCAGGAAAAAGCAAAAAATTTCAGAATTGCACCTTGCAATGTGGAGAAATTACTGTTTGTGCATTTACAATATTCATTGATTTTTGCCATTGAAAAACGTCCAGAAATGATTGAAGCTACTGACTGAATGAAAGGAGCTGGCATCTCACTCTCTTTCAATCTTCTTTATCATGCTAAGAGGAGCAGGAAAAAGCAAAAAATTTCAGAATTGCACCTTGCAATGCGGAGAAATTACTGTTTGTGCATTTACAATATTCATTGATTTTTGCCATTGAAAACGTCCAGAAATGATTGAAGCTACTGACTGAATGAAAGGAGCTGGCATCTCACTCTCTTTGAATCTTCTTTATCATGCTAAGAGGAGCAGGAAAAAGCAAAAAAATTCAGAATTGCACCTTGCAATGCGGAGAAATTACTGTTTGTGCATTTACAATATTCATTGATTTTTGCCATTGAAAAACGTCCAGAAATGATTGAAGCTACTGACTGAATGAAAGGAGCTGGCATCTCACTCTCTTTGAATCTTCTTTATCATGCTAAGAGGAGCAGGAAAAAGCAAAAAATTTCAGAATTGCACCTTGCAATGCGGAGAAATTACTGTTTGTGCATTTACAATATTCATTGATTTTTGCCATTGAAAAACATCATGTTATTCATATACCAGAAATGTTTGAAGCTACTGACTGAATGAAAGGAGCTGGCATCTCACTCTCTTTGAATCTTCTTTATCATGCTAAGAGGAGCAGGAAAAAGCAAAAAATTTCAGATTTGCACCTTGCAATGCGGAGAAATTACTGTTTGTGCATTTACAATTTTCATTGATTTTTGCCATTGAAAAACATCATGTTATTCATATACCAGAAATGTTTGAAGCTACTGACTGAATGAAAGGAGCTGGCATCTCACTCTCTTTGAATCTTCTTTATCATGCTAAGAGGAGCAGGAAAAAGCAAAAAATTTCAGAATTGCACCTTGCAATGCGGAGAAATTACTGTTTGTGCATTTACAATATTCATTGATTTTTGCCATTGAAAATCATCATGTTATTCATATACCAGAAATGTTTGAAGCTACTGACTGAATGAAAGGAGCTGGCATCTCACTCTCTTTGAATCTTCTTTATCATGCTAAGAGGAGCAGGAAAAAGCAAAAAATTTCAGAATTGCACCTTGCAATGCGGAGAAATTACTGTTTGTGCATTTACAATATTCATTGATTTTTGCCATTGAAAAACATCATGTTATTCATATACCAGAAATGTTTGAAGCTACTGACTGAATGAAAGGAGCTGGCATCTCACTCTCTTTGAATCTTCTTTATCATGCTAAGAGGAGCAGGAAAAAGCAAAAAAATTCAGAATTGCACCTTGCAATGCGGAAAAATTACTGTTTGTGCATTTACAATATTCATTGATTTTTGCCATTGAAAAACGTCCAGAAATGATTGAAGCTACTGACTGAATGAAAGGAGCTGGCATCTCACTCTCTTTGAATCTTCTTTATCATGCTAAGAGGAGCAGGAAAAAGCAAAACATTTCAGAATTGCACCTTGCAATGCGGAGAAATTACTGTTTGTGCATTTACAATATTCATTGATTTTTGCCATTGAAAAACGTCCAGAAATGTTTGAAGCTACTGACTGAATGAAAGGAGCTGGCATCTCACTCTCTTTGAATCTTCTTTATCATGCTAAGAGGAGCAGGAAAAAGCAAAAAATTTCAGAATTGCACCTTGCAATGCGGAGAAATTACTGTTTGTGCATTTACAATATTCATTGATTTTTGCCATTGAAAAACATGTTATTCATATACCAGAAATGTTTGAAGCTACTGACTGAATGAAAGGAGCTGGCATCTCACTCTCTTTGAATCTTCTTTATCATGCTAAGAGGAGCAGGAAAAAGCAAAAAATTTCAGAATTGCACTTTGCAATGCGGAGAAATTAGTTTGTGCATTTACAATATTCATTGATTTTTGCCATTGAAAAACGTCCAGAAATGATTGAAGCTACTGACTGAATGAAAGGAGCTGGCATCTCACTCTCTTTGAATCTTCTTTATCATGCTAAGAGGAGCAGGAAAAAGAAAAAAATTTCAGAATTGCACCTTGCAATGCGGAGAAATTACTGTTTGTGCATTTACAATATTCATTGATTTTTGCCATTGAAAAACGTCCAGAAATGATTGAAGCTACTGACTGAATGAAAGGAGCTGGCATCTCACTCTCTTTGAATCTTCTTTATCATGCTAAGAGGAGCAGGAAAAAGCAAAAAATTTCAGAATTGCACCTTGCAATGCGGAGAAATTACTGTTTGTGCATTTACAATATTCATTGATTTTTGCCATTGAAAAACATCATGTTATTCATATACCAGAAATGTTTGAAGCTACTGACTGAATGAAAGGAGCTGGCATCTCACTCTCTTTGAATCTTCTTTATCATGCTAAGAGGAGCAGGAAAAAGCAAAAAATTTCAGATTTGCACCTTGCAATGCGGAGAAATTACTGTTTGTGCATTTACAATATTCATTGATTTTTGCCATTGAAAAACATCATGTTATTCATATACCAGAAATGTTTGAAGCTACTGACTGAATGAAAGGAGCTAGCATCTCACTCTCTTTGAATCTTCTTTATCATGCTAAGAGGAGCAGGAAAAAGCAAAAAATTTCAGAATTGCACCTTGCAATGCGGAGAAATTACTGTTTGTGCATTTACAATATTCATTGATTTTTGCCATTGAAAATCATCATGTTATTCATATACCAGAAATGTTTGAAGCTACTGACTGAATGAAAGGAGCTGGCATCTCACTCTCTTTGAATCTTCTTTATCATGCTAAGAGGAGCAGGAAAAAGCAAAAAATTTCAGAATTGCACCTTGCAATGCGGAGAAATTACTGTTTGTGCATTTACAATATTCATTGATTTTTGCCATTGAAAAACATCATGTTATTCATATACCAGAAATGTTTGAAGCTACTGACTGAATGAAAGGAGCTGGCATCTCACTCTCTTTGAATCTTCTTTATCATGCTAAGAGGAGCAGGAAAAAGCAAAAAAATTCAGAATTGCACCTTGCAATGCGGAAAAATTACTGTTTGTGCATTTACAATATTCATTGATTTTTGCCATTGAAAAACGTCCAGAAATGATTGAAGCTACTGACTGAATGAAAGGAGCTGGCATCTCACTCTCTTTGAATCTTCTTTATCATGCTAAGAGGAGCAGGAAAAAGCAAAACATTTCAGAATTGCACCTTGCAATGCGGAGAAATTACTGTTTGTGCATTTACAATATTCATTGATTTTTGCCATTGAAAAACGTCCAGAAATGTTTGAAGCTACTGACTGAATGAAAGGAGCTGGCATCTCACTCTCTTTGAATCTTCTTTATCATGCTAAGAGGAGCAGGAAAAAGCAAAAAATTTCAGAATTGCACCTTGCAATGTGGAGAAATTACTGTTTGTGCATTTACAATATTCATTGATTTTTGCCATTGAAAAACGTCCAGAAATGATTGAAGCTAATGACTGAATGAAAGGAGCTGGCATCTCACTCTCTTTCAATCTTCTTTATCATGCTAAGAGGAGCAGGAAAAAGCAAAAAATTTCAGAATTGCACCTTGCAATGCGGAGAAATTACTGTTTGTGCATTTACAATATTCATTGATTTTTGCCATTGAAAAACGTCCAGAAATGATTGAAGCTACTGACTGAATGAAAGGAGCTGGCATCTCACTCTCTTTGAATCTTCTTTATCATGCTAAGAGGAGCAGGAAAAAGCAAAAAATTTCAGAATTGCACCTTGCAATGCGGAGAAATTACTGTTTGTGCATTTACAATATTCATTGATTTTTGCCATTGAAAATCATCATGTTATTCATATACCAGAAATGTTTGAAGCTACTGACTGAATGAAAGGAGCTGGCATCTCACTCTCTTTGAATCTTCTTTATCATGCTAAGAGGAGCAGGAAAAAGCAAAAAATTTCAGAATTGCACCTTGCAATGCGGAGAAATTACTGTTTGTGCATTTACAATATTCATTGATTTTTGCCATTGAAAAACATCATGTTATTCATATACCAGAAATGTTTGAAGCTACTGACTGAATGAAAGGAGCTGGCATCTCACTCTCTTTGAATCTTCTTTATCATGCTAAGAGGAGCAGGAAAAAGCAAAAAAATTCAGAATTGCACCTTGCAATGCGGAAAAATTACTGTTTGTGCATTTACAATATTCATTGATTTTTGCCATTGAAAAACGTCCAGAAATGATTGAAGCTACTGACTGAATGAAAGGAGCTGGCATCTCACTCTCTTTGAATCTTCTTTATCATGCTAAGAGGAGCAGGAAAAAGCAAAAAATTTCAGAATTGCACCTTGCAATGCGGAGAAATTACTGTTTGTGCATTTACAATATTCATTGATTTTTGCCATTGAAAAACATCATGTTATTCATATACCAGAAATGTTTGAAGCTACTGACTGAATGAAAGGAGCTGGCATCTCACTCTCTTTGAATCTTCTTTATCATGCTAAGAGGAGCAGGAAAAAGCAAAAAATTTCAGATTTGCACCTTGCAATGCGGAGAAATTACTGTTTGTGCATTTACAATATTCATTGATTTTTGCCATTGAAAAACATCATGTTATTCATATACCAGAAATGTTTGAAGCTACTGACTGAATGAAAGGAGCTGGCATCTCACTCTCTTTGAATCTTCTTTATCATGCTAAGAGGAGCAGGAAAAAGCAAAAAATTTCAGAATTGCACCTTGCAATGCGGAGAAATTACTGTTTGTGCATTTACAATATTCATTGATTTTTGCCATTGAAAATCATCATGTTATTCATATACCAGAAATGTTTGAAGCTACTGACTGAATGAAAGGAGCTGGCATCTCACTCTCTTTGAATCTTCTTTATCATGCTAAGAGGAGCAGGAAAAAGCAAAAAATTTCAGAATTGCACCTTGCAATGCGGAGAAATTACTGTTTGTGCATTTACAATATTCATTGATTTTTGCCATTGAAAAACATCATGTTATTCATATACCAGAAATGTTTGAAGCTACTGACTGAATGAAAGGAGCTGGCATCTCACTCTCTTTGAATCTTCTTTATCATGCTAAGAGGAGCAGGAAAAAGCAAAAAAATTCAGAATTGCACCTTGCAATGCGGAGAAATTACTGTTTGTGCATTTACAATATTCATTGATTTTTGCCATTGAAAAACGTCCAGAAATGATTGAAGCTACTGACTGAATGAAAGGAGCTGGCATCTCACTCCCTTTGAATCTTCTTTATCATGCTAAGAGGAGCAGGAAAAAGCAAAAAATTTCAGAATTGCACCTTGCAATGCGGAGAAATTACTGTTTGTGCATTTACAATATTCATTGATTTTTGCCATTGAAAAACATGTTATTCATATACCAGAAATGTTTGAAGCTACTGACTGAATGAAAGGAGCTGGCATCTCACTCTCTTTGAATCTTCTTTATCATGCTAAGAGGAGCAGGAAAAAGCAAAAAATTTCAGAATTGCACTTTGCAATGCGGAGAAATTAGTTTGTGCATTTACAATATTCATTGATTTTTGCCATTGAAAAACGTCCAGTTTTGATTGAAGCTACTGACTGAATGAAAGGAGCTGGCATCTCACTCTCTTTGAATCTTCTTTATCATGCTAAGAGGAGCAGGAAAAAGCAAAAAATTTCAGAATTGCACCTTGCAATGCGGAGAAATTACTGTTTGTGCATTTACAATATTCATTGATTTTTGCCATTGAAAACGTCCAGAAATGATTGAAGCTACTGACTGAATGAAAGGAGCTGGCATCTCACTCTCTTTGAATCTTCTTTATCATGCTAAGAGGAGCAGGAAAAAGCAAAAAAATTCAGAATTGCACCTTGCAATGCGGAGAAATTACTGTTTGTGCATTTACAATATTCATTGATTTTTGCCATTGAAAAACGTCCAGAAATGATTGAAGCTACTGACTGAATGAAAGGAGCTGGCATCTCACTCTCTTTGAATCTTCTTTATCATGCTAAGAGGAGCAGGAAAAAGCAAAAAATTTCAGAATTGCACCTTGCAATGCGGAGAAATTACTGTTTGTGCATTTACAATATTCATTGATTTTTGCCATTGAAAAACATCATGTTATTCATATACCAGAAATGTTTGAAGCTACTGACTGAATGAAAGGAGCTGGCATCTCACTCTCTTTGAATCTTCTTTATCATGCTAAGAGGAGCAGGAAAAAGCAAAAAATTTCAGATTTGCACCTTGCAATGCGGAGAAATTACTGTTTGTGCATTTACAATTTTCATTGATTTTTGCCATTGAAAAACATCATGTTATTCATATACCAGAAATGTTTGAAGCTACTGACTGAATGAAAGGAGCTGGCATCTCACTCTCTTTGAATCTTCTTTATCATGCTAAGAGGAGCAGGAAAAAGCAAAAAATTTCAGAATTGCACCTTGCAATGCGGAGAAATTACTGTTTGTGCATTTACAATATTCATTGATTTTTGCCATTGAAAATCATCATGTTATTCATATACCAGAAATGTTTGAAGCTACTGACTGAATGAAAGGAGCTGGCATCTCACTCTCTTTGAATCTTCTTTATCATGCTAAGAGGAGCAGGAAAAAGCAAAAAATTTCAGAATTGCACCTTGCAATGCGGAGAAATTACTGTTTGTGCATTTACAATATTCATTGATTTTTGCCATTGAAAAACATCATGTTATTCATATACCAGAAATGTTTGAAGCTACTGACTGAATGAAAGGAGCTGGCATCTCACTCTCTTTGAATCTTCTTTATCATGCTAAGAGGAGCAGGAAAAAGCAAAAAAATTCAGAATTGCACCTTGCAATGCGGAAAAATTACTGTTTGTGCATTTACAATATTCATTGATTTTTGCCATTGAAAAACGTCCAGAAATGATTGAAGCTACTGACTGAATGAAAGGAGCTGGCATCTCACTCTCTTTGAATCTTCTTTATCATGCTAAGAGGAGCAGGAAAAAGCAAAAAATTTCAGAATTGCACCTTGCAATGCGGAGAAATTACTGTTTGTGCATTTACAATATTCATTGATTTTTGCCATTGAAAAACATCATGTTATTCATATACCAGAAATGTTTGAAGCTACTGACTGAATGAAAGGAGCTGGCATCTCACTCTCTTTGAATCTTCTTTATCATGCTAAGAGGAGCAGGAAAAAGCAAAAAATTTCAGATTTGCACCTTGCAATGCGGAGAAATTACTGTTTGTGCATTTACAATATTCATTGATTTTTGCCATTGAAAAACATCATGTTATTCATATACCAGAAATGTTTGAAGCTACTGACTGAATGAAAGGAGCTGGCATCTCACTCTCTTTGAATCTTCTTTATCATGCTAAGTTTAGCAGGAAAAAGCAAAAAATTTCAGAATTGCACCTTGCAATGCGGAGAAATTACTGTTTGTGCATTTACAATATTCATTGATTTTTGCCATTGAAAATCATCATGTTATTCATATACCAGAAATGTTTGAAGCTACTGACTGAATGAAAGGAGCTGGCATCTCACTCTCTTTGAATCTTCTTTATCATGCTAAGAGGAGCAGGAAAAAGCAAAAAATTTCAGAATTGCACCTTGCAATGCGGAGAAATTACTGTTTGTGCATTTACAATATTCATTGATTTTTGCCATTGAAAAACATCATGTTATTCATATACCAGAAATGTTTGAAGCTACTGACTGAATGAAAGGAGCTGGCATCTCACTCTCTTTGAATCTTCTTTATCATGCTAAGAGGAGCAGGAAAAAGCAAAAAAATTCAGAATTGCACCTTGCAATGCGGAGAAATTACTGTTTGTGCATTTACAATATTCATTGATTTTTGCCATTGAAAAACGTCCAGAAATGATTGAAGCTACTGACTGAATGAAAGGAGCTGGCATCTCACTCCCTTTGAATCTTCTTTATCATGCTAAGAGGAGCAGGAAAAAGCAAAAAATTTCAGAATTGCACCTTGCAATGCGGAGAAATTACTGTTTGTGCATTTACAATATTCATTGATTTTTGCCATTGAAAAACATGTTATTCATATACCAGAAATGTTTGAAGCTACTGACTGAATGAAAGGAGCTGGCATCTCACTCTCTTTGAATCTTCTTTATCATGCTAAGAGGAGCAGGAAAAAGCAAAAAATTTCAGAATTGCACTTTGCAATGCGGAGAAATTAGTTTGTGCATTTACAATATTCATTGATTTTTGCCATTGAAAAACGTCCAGTTTTGATTGAAGCTACTGACTGAATGAAAGGAGCTGGCATCTCACTCTCTTTGAATCTTCTTTATCATGCTAAGAGGAGCAGGAAAAAGAAAAAAATTTCAGAATTGCACCTTGCAATGCGGAGAAATTACTGTTTGTGCATTTACAATATTCATTGATTTTTGCCATTGAAAAACGTCCAGAAATGATTGAAGCTACTGACTGAATGAAAGGAGCTGGCATCTCACTCTCTTTGAATCTTCTTTATCATGCTAAGAGGAGCAGGAAAAAGCAAAAAATTTCAGAATTGCACCTTGCAATGCGGAGAAATTACTGTTTGTGCATTTACAATATTCATTGATTTTTGCCATTGAAAAACATCATGTTATTCATATACCAGAAATGTTTGAAGCTACTGACTGAATGAAAGGAGCTGGCATCTCACTCTCTTTGAATCTTCTTTATCATGCTAAGAGGAGCAGGAAAAAGCAAAAAATTTCAGATTTGCACCTTGCAATGCGGAGAAATTACTGTTTGTGCATTTACAATATTCATTGATTTTTGCCATTGAAAAACATCATGTTATTCATATACCAGAAATGTTTGAAGCTACTGACTGAATGAAAGGAGCTGGCATCTCACTCTCTTTGAATCTTCTTTATCATGCTAAGAGGAGCAGGAAAAAGCAAAAAATTTCAGAATTGCACCTTGCAATGCGGAGAAATTACTGTTTGTGCATTTACAATATTCATTGATTTTTGCCATTGAAAAACATCATGTTATTCATATACCAGAAATGTTTGAAGCTACTGACTGAATGAAAGGAGCTGGCATCTCACTCTCTTTGAATCTTCTTTATCATGCTAAGAGGAGCAGGAAAAAGCAAAAAATTTCAGATTTGCACCTTGCAATGCGGAGAAATTACTGTTTGTGCATTTACAATATTCATTGATTTTTGCCATTGAAAAACATCATGTTATTCATATACCAGAAATGTTTGAAGCTACTGACTGAATGAAAGGAGCTGGCATCTCACTCTCTTTGAATCTTCTTTATCATGCTAAGAGGAGCAGGAAAAAGCAAAAAATTTCAGAATTGCACCTTGCAATGCGGAGAAATTACTGTTTGTGCATTTACAATATTCATTGATTTTTGCCATTGAAAAACATCATGTTATTCATATACCAGAAATGTTTGAAGCTACTGACTGAATGAAAGGAGCTGGCATCTCACTCTCTTTGAATCTTCTTTATCATGCTAAGAGGAGCAGGAAAAAGCAAAACATTTCAGAATTGCACCTTGCAATGCGGAGAAATTACTGTTTGTGCATTTACAATATTCATTGATTTTTGCCATTGAAAAACGTCCAGAAATGTTTGAAGCTACTGACTGAA
This sequence comes from Phyllobates terribilis, assembly GCF_046119375.1. Taxonomy (NCBI): domain Eukaryota; kingdom Metazoa; phylum Chordata; class Amphibia; order Anura; family Dendrobatidae; genus Phyllobates; species Phyllobates terribilis. Next base: position 343,322 of record NW_027363115.1, on the reverse strand, counting down.
TGAAAGGAGCTGGCATCTCACTCTCTTTGAATCTTCTTTATCATGCTAAGAGGAGCAGGAAAAAGCAAAAAATTTCAGAATTGCACCTTGCAATGTGGAGAAATTACTGTTTGTGCATTTACAATATTCATTGATTTTTGCCATTGAAAAACGTCCAGAAATGATTGAAGCTACTGACTGAATGAAAGGAGCTGGCATCTCACTCTCTTTGAATCTTCTTTATCATGCTAAGAGGAGCAGGAAAAAGCAAAAAATTTCAGAATTGCACCTTGCAATGCGGAGAAATTACTGTTTGTGCATTTACAATATTCATTGATTTTTGCCATTGAAAACGTCCAGAAATGATTGAAGCTACTGACTGAATGAAAGGAGCTGGCATCTCACTCTCTTTGAATCTTCTTTATCATGCTAAGAGGAGCAGGAAAAAGCAAAAAAATTCAGAATTGCACCTTGCAATGCGGAGAAATTACTGTTTGTGCATTTACAATATTCATTGATTTTTGCCATTGAAAAACGTCCAGAAATGATTGAAGCTACTGACTGAATGAAAGGAGCTGGCATCTCACTCTCTTTGAATCTTCTTTATCATGCTAAGAGGAGCAGGAAAAAGCAAAAAATTTCAGAATTGCACCTTGCAATGCGGAGAAATTACTGTTTGTGCATTTACAATATTCATTGATTTTTGCCATTGAAAAACATCATGTTATTCATATACCAGAAATGTTTGAAGCTACTGACTGAATGAAAGGAGCTGGCATCTCACTCTCTTTGAATCTTCTTTATCATGCTAAGAGGAGCAGGAAAAAGCAAAAAATTTCAGATTTGCACCTTGCAATGCGGAGAAATTACTGTTTGTGCATTTACAATTTTCATTGATTTTTGCCATTGAAAAACATCATGTTATTCATATACCAGAAATGTTTGAAGCTACTGACTGAATGAAAGGAGCTGGCATCTCACTCTCTTTGAATCTTCTTTATCATGCTAAGAGGAGCAGGAAAAAGCAAAAAATTTCAGAATTGCACCTTGCAATGCGGAGAGATTACTGTTTGTGCATTTACAATATTCATTGATTTTTGCCATTGAAAATCATCATGTTATTCATATACCAGAAATGTTTGAAGCTACTGACTGAATGAAAGGAGCTGGCATCTCACTCTCTTTGAATCTTCTTTATCATGCTAAGAGGAGCAGGAAAAAGCAAAAAATTTCAGAATTGCACCTTGCAATGCGGAGAAATTACTGTTTGTGCATTTACAATATTCATTGATTTTTGCCATTGAAAAACATCATGTTATTCATATACCAGAAATGTTTGAAGCTACTGACTGAATGAAAGGAGCTGGCATCTCACTCTCTTTGAATCTTCTTTATCATGCTAAGAGGAGCAGGAAAAAGCAAAAAAATTCAGAATTGCAACTTGCAATGCGGAAAAATTACTGTTTGTGCATTTACAATATTCATTGATTTTTGCCATTGAAAAACGTCCAGAAATGATTGAAGCTACTGACTGAATGAAAGGAGCTGGCATCTCACTCTCTTTGAATCTTCTTTATCATGCTAAGAGGAGCAGGAAAAAGCAAAACATTTCAGAATTGCACCTTGCAATGCGGAGAAATTACTGTTTGTGCATTTACAATATTCATTGATTTTTGCCATTGAAAAACGTCCAGAAATGTTTGAAGCTACTGACTGAATGAAAGGAGCTGGCATCTCACTCTCTTTGAATCTTCTTTATCATGCTAAGAGGAGCAGGAAAAAGCAAAAAATTTCAGAATTGCACCTTGCAATGCGGAGAAATTACTGTTTGTGCATTTACAATATTCATTGATTTTTGCCATTGAAAAACATGTTATTCATATACCAGAAATGTTTGAAGCTACTGACTGAATGAAAGGAGCTGGCATCTCACTCTCTTTGAATCTTCTTTATCATGCTAAGAGGAGCAGGAAAAAGCAAAAAATTTCAGAATTGCACTTTGCAATGCGGAGAAATTAGTTTGTGCATTTACAATATTCATTGATTTTTGCCATTGAAAAACGTCCAGAAATGATTGAAGCTACTGACTGAATGAAAGGAGCTGGCATCTCACTCTCTTTGAATCTTCTTTATCATGCTAAGAGGAGCAGGAAAAAGAAAAAAATTTCAGAATTGCACCTTGCAATGCGGAGAAATTACTGTTTGTGCATTTACAATATTCATTGATTTTTGCCATTGAAAAACGTCCAGAAATGATTGAAGCTACTGACTGAATGAAAGGAGCTGGCATCTCACTCTCTTTGAATCTTCTTTATCATGCTAAGAGGAGCAGGAAAAAGCAAAAAATTTCAGAATTGCACCTTGCAATGCGGAGAAATTACTGTTTGTGCATTTACAATATTCATTGATTTTTGCCATTGAAAAACATCATGTTATTCATATACCAGAAATGTTTGAAGCTACTGACTGAATGAAAGGAGCTGGCATCTCACTCTCTTTGAATCTTCTTTATCATGCTAAGAGGAGCAGGAAAAAGCAAAAAATTTCAGATTTGCACCTTGCAATGCGGAGAAATTACTGTTTGTGCATTTACAATATTCATTGATTTTTGCCATTGAAAAACATCATGTTATTCATATACCAGAAATGTTTGAAGCTACTGACTGAATGAAAGGAGCTGGCATCTCACTCTCTTTGAATCTTCTTTATCATGCTAAGAGGAGCAGGAAAAAGCAAAAAATTTCAGAATTGCACCTTGCAATGCGGAGAAATTACTGTTTGTGCATTTACAATATTCATTGATTTTTGCCATTGAAAATCATCATGTTATTCATATACCAGAAATGTTTGAAGCTACTGACTGAATGAAAGGAGCTGGCATCTCACTCTCTTTGAATCTTCTTTATCATGCTAAGAGGAGCAGGAAAAAGCAAAAAATTTCAGAATTGCACCTTGCAATGCGGAGAAATTACTGTTTGTGCATTTACAATATTCATTGATTTTTGCCATTGAAAAACATCATGTTATTCATATACCAGAAATGTTTGAAGCTACTGACTGAATGAAAGGAGCTGGCATCTCACTCTCTTTGAATCTTCTTTATCATGCTAAGAGGAGCAGGAAAAAGCAAAAAAATTCAGAATTGCACCTTGCAATGCGGAAAAATTACTGTTTGTGCATTTACAATATTCATTGATTTTTGCCATTGAAAAACGTCCAGAAATGATTGAAGCTACTGACTGAATGAAAGGAGCTGGCATCTCACTCTCTTTGAATCTTCTTTATCATGCTAAGAGGAGCAGGAAAAAGCAAAACATTTCAGAATTGCACCTTGCAATGCGGAGAAATTACTGTTTGTGCATTTACAATATTCATTGATTTTTGCCATTGAAAAACGTCCGGAAATGTTTGAAGCTACTGACTGAATGAAAGGAGCTGGCATCTCACTCTCTTTGAATCTTCTTTATCATGCTAAGAGGAGCAGGAAAAAGCAAAAAATTTCAGAATTGCACCTTGCAATGTGGAGAAATTACTGTTTGTGCATTTACAATATTCATTGATTTTTGCCATTGAAAAACGTCCAGAAATGATTGAAGCTAATGACTGAATGAAAGGAGCTGGCATCTCACTCTCTTTCAATCTTCTTTATCATGCTAAGAGGAGCAGGAAAAAGCAAAAAATTTCAGAATTGCACCTTGCAATGCGGAGAAATTACTGTTTGTGCATTTACAATATTCATTGATTTTTGCCATTGAAAAACGTCCAGAAATGATTGAAGCTACTGACTGAATGAAAGGAGCTGGCATCTCACTCTCTTTGAATCTTCTTTATCATGCTAAGAGGAGCAGGAAAAAGCAAAAAATTTCAGAATTGCACCTTGCAATGCGGAGAAATTACTGTTTGTGCATTTACAATATTCATTGATTTTTGCCATTGAAAAACGTCCAGAAATGTTTATAGCTACTGACTGAATGAAAGGAGCTGGCATCTCACTCTCTTTGAATCTTCTTTATCATGCTAAGAGGAGCAGGAAAAAGCAAAAAATTTCAGAATTGCACCTTGCAATGTGGAGAAATTACTGTTTGTGCATTTACAATATTCATTGATTTTTGCCATTGAAAAACGTCCAGAAATGATTGAAGCTACTGACTGAATGAAAGGAGCTGGCATCTCACTCTCTTTGAATCTTCTTTATCATGCTAAGAGGAGCAGGAAAAAGCAAAAAATTTCAGAATTGCACCTTGCAATGCGGAGAAATTACTGTTTGTGCATTTACAATATTCATTGATTTTTGCCATTGAAAAACATCATGTTATTCATATACCAGAAATGTTTGAAGCTACTGACTGAATGAAAGGAGCTGGCATCTCACTCTCTTTGAATCTTCTTTATCATGCTAAGAGGAGCAGGAAAAAGCAAAAAATTTCAGAATTGCACCTTGCAATGCGGAGAAATTACTGTTTGTGCATTTACAATATTCATTGATTTTTGCCATTGAAAAACGTCCAGAAATGTTTGAAGCTACTGACTGAATGAAAGGAGCTGGCATCTCACTCTCTTTGAATCTTCTTTATCATGCTAAGAGGAGCAGGAAAAAGCAAAAAATTTCAGAATTGCACCTTGCAATGTGGAGAAATTACTGTTTGTGCATTTACAATATTCATTGATTTTTGCCATTGAAAAACGTCCAGAAATGATTGAAGCTAATGACTGAATGAAAGGAGCTGGCATCTCACTCTCTTTCAATCTTCTTTATCATGCTAAGAGGAGCAGGAAAAAGCAAAAAATTTCAGAATTGCACCTTGCAATGCGGAGAAATTACTGTTTGTGCATTTACAATATTCATTGATTTTTGCCATTGAAAAACGTCCAGAAATGATTGAAGCTACTGACTGAATGAAAGGAGCTGGCATCTCACTCTCTTTGAATCTTCTTTATCATGCTAAGAGGAGCAGGAAAAAGCAAAAAATTTCAGAATTGCACCTTGCAATGCGGAGAAATTACTGTTTGTGCATTTACAATATTCATTGATTTTTGCCATTGAAAAACATCATGTTATTCATATACCAGAAATGTTTGAAGCTACTGACTGAATGAAAGGAGCTGGCATCTCACTCTCTTTGAATCTTCTTTATCATGCTAAGAGGAGCAGGAAAAAGCAAAAAATTTCAGAATTGCACCTTGAAATGCGGAGAAATTACTGTTTGTGCATTTACAATATTCATTGATTTTTGCCATTGAAAAACGTCCAGAAATGATTGAAGCTACTGACTGAATGAAAGGAGCTGGCATCTCACTCTCTTTGAATCTTCTTTACCATGCTAAGAGGAGCAGGAAAAAGCAAAAAATTTCAGAATTGCACCTTGCAATGCGGAGAAATTACTGTTTGTGCATTTACAATATTCATTGATTTTTGCCATTGAAAAACATGTTATTTATATACCAGAAATGTTTGAAGCTACTGACTAAATGAAAGGAGCTGGCATCTCACTCTCTTTGAATCTTCTTTATCATGCTAAGAGGAGCAGGAAAAAGCAAAAAATTTCAGAATTGCACCTTGCAATGCGGAGAAATTAGTTTGTGCATTTACAATATTCATTGATTTTTGCCATTGAAAAACGTCCAGAAATGATTGAAGCTACTGACTGAAAGAAAGGATCTGGCATCTCACTCTCTTTGAATCTTCTTTATCATGTTAAGAGGAGCAGGAAAAAGAAAAAAATTTCAGAATTGCACCTTGCAATGCGGAGAAATTACTGTTTGTGCATTTACAATATTCATTGATTTTTGCCATTGAAAAACGTCCAGAAATGTTTATAGCTACTGACTGAATGAAAGGAGCTGGCATCTCACTCTCTTTGAATCTTCTTTATCATGCTAAGAGGAGCAGGAAAAAGCAAAAAATTTCAGAATTGCACCTTGCAATGTGGAGAAATTACTGTTTGTGCATTTACAATATTCATTGATTTTTGCCATTGAAAAACGTCCAGAAATGATTGAAGCTACTGACTGAATGAAAGGAGCTGGCATCTCACTCTCTTTGAATCTTCTTTATCATGCTAAGAGGAGCAGGAAAAAGCAAAAAATTTCAGAATTGCACCTTGCAATGCGGAGAAATTACTGTTTGTGCATTTACAATATTCATTGATTTTTGCCATTGAAAAACATCATGTTATTCATATACCAGAAATGTTTGAAGCTACTGACTGAATGAAAGGAGCTGGCATCTCACTCTCTTTGAATCTTCTTTATCATGCTAAGAGGAGCAGGAAAAAGCAAAAAATTTCAGAATTGCACCTTGAAATGCGGAGAAATTACTGTTTGTGCATTTACAATATTCATTGATTTTTGCCATTGAAAAACGTCCAGAAATGATTGAAGCTACTGACTGAATGAAAGGAGCTGGCATCTCACTCTCTTTGAATCTTCTTTACCATGCTAAGAGGAGCAGGAAAAAGCAAAAAATTTCAGAATTGCACCTTGCAATGCGGAGAAATTACTGTTTGTGCATTTACAATATTCATTGATTTTTGCCATTGAAAAACATGTTATTCATATACCAGAAATGTTTGAAGCTACTGACTAAATGAAAGGAGCTGGCATCTCACTCTCTTTGAATCTTCTTTATCATGCTAAGAGGAGCAGGAAAAAGCAAAAAATTTCAGAATTGCACCTTGCAATGCGGAGAAATTAGTTTGTGCATTTACAATATTCATTGATTTTTGCCATTGAAAAACGTCCAGAAATGATTGAAGCTACTGACTGAAAGAAAGGATCTGGCATCTCACTCTCTTTGAATCTTCTTTATCATGTTAAGAGGAGCAGGAAAAAGAAAAAAATTTCAGAATTGCACCTTGCAATGCGGAGAAATTACTGTTTGTGCATTTACAATATTCATTGATTTTTGCCATTGAAAAACGTCCAGAAAAGATTGAAGCTACTGACTGAATGAAAGGAGCTGGCATCTCACACTCTTTGAATCTTCTTTATCATGCTAAGAGGAGCAGGAAAAAGCAAAAAATTTCAGAATTGCACCTTGCAATGCGGAGAAATTACTGTTTGTGCATTTACAATATTCATTGATTTTTGCCATTGAAAAACATCATGTTATTCTTATACCAGAAATGTTTGAAGCTACTGACTGAATGAAAGGAGCTGGCATCTCACTCTCTTTGAATCTTCTTTATCATGCTAAGAGGAGCAGGAAAAAGCAAAAAAATTCAGAATTGCACCTTGCAATGCGGAAAAATTACTGTTTGTGCATTTACAATATTCATTGATTTTTGCCATTGAAAAACGTCCAGAAATGATTGAAGCTACTGACTGAATGAAAGGAGCTGGCAACTCACTCTCTTTGAATCTTCTTTATCATGCTAAGAGGAGCAGGAAAAAGCAAAACATTTCAGAATTGCACCTTGCAATGCGGAGAAATTACTGTTTGTGCATTTACAATATTCATTGATTTTTGCCATTGAAAAACGTCCAGAAATGTTTGAAGCTACTGACTGAATGAAAGGAGCTGGCATCTCACTCTCTTTGAATCTTCTTTATCATGCTAAGAGGAGCAGGAAAAAGCAAAAAATTTCAGAATTGCACCTTGCAATGCGGAGAAATTACTGTTTGTGCATTTACAATATTCATTGATTTTTGCCATTGAAAAACATGTTATTCATATACCAGAAATGTTTGAAGCTACTGACTGAATGAAAGGAGCTGGCATCTCACTCTCTTTGAATCTTCTTTATCATGCTAAGAGGAGCAGGAAAAAGCAAAAAATTTCAGAATTGCACTTTGCAATGCGGAGAAATTAGTTTGTGCATTTACAATATTCATTGATTTTTGCCATTGAAAAACGTCCAGAAATGATTGAAGCTACTGACTGAATGAAAGGAGCTGGCATCTCACTCTCTTTGAATCTTCTTTATCATGCTAAGAGGAGCAGGAAAAAGAAAAAAATTTCAGAATTGCACCTTGCAATGCGGAGAAATTACTGTTTGTGCATTTACAATATTCATTGATTTTTGCCATTGAAAAACGTCCAGAAATGATTGAAGCTACTGACTGAATGAAAGGAGCTGGCATCTCACTCTCTTTGAATCTTCTTTATCATGCTAAGAGGAGCAGGAAAAAGCAAAAAATTTCAGAATTGCACCTTGCAATGCGGAGAAATTACTGTTTGTGCATTTACAATATTCATTGATTTTTGCCATTGAAAAACATCATGTTATTCATATACCAGAAATGTTTGAAGCTACTGACTGAATGAAAGGAGCTGGCATCTCACTCTCTTTGAATCTTCTTTATCATGCTAAGAGGAGCAGGAAAAAGCAAAAAATTTCAGATTTGCACCTTGCAATGCGGAGAAATTACTGTTTGTGCATTTACAATATTCATTGATTTTTGCCATTGAAAAACATCATGTTATTCATATACCAGAAATGTTTGAAGCTACTGACTGAATGAAAGGAGCTGGCATCTCACTCTCTTTGAATCTTCTTTATCATGCTAAGAGGAGCAGGAAAAAGCAAAAAATTTCAGAATTGCACCTTGCAATGCGGAGAAATTACTGTTTGTGCATTTACAATATTCATTGATTTTTGCCATTGAAAAACATCATGTTATTCATATACCAGAAATGTTTGAAGCTACTGACTGAATGAAAGGAGCTGGCATCTCACTCTCTTTGAATCTTCTTTATAATGCTAAGAGGAGCAGGAAAAAGCAAAAAAATTCAGAATTGCACCTTGCAATGCGGAAAAATTACTGTTTGTGCATTTACAATATTCATTGATTTTTGCCATTGAAAAACGTCCAGAAATGATTGAAGCTACTGACTGAATGAAAGGAGCTGGCATCTCACTCTCTTTGAATCTTCTTTATCATGCTAAGAGGAGCAGGAAAAAGCAAAACATTTCAGAATTGCACCTTGCAATGCGGAGAAATTACTGTTTGTGCATTTACAATATTCATTGATTTTTGCCATTGAAAAACGTCCAGAAATGTTTGAAGCTACTGACTGAATGAAAGGAGCTGGCATCTCACTCTCTTTGAATCTTCTTTATCATGCTAAGAGGAGCAGGAAAAAGCAAAAAATTTCAGAATTGCACCTTGCAATGTGGAGAAATTACTGTTTGTGCATTTACAATATTCATTGATTTTTGCCATTGAAAAACGTCCAGAAATGATTGAAGCTAATGACTGAATGAAAGGAGCTGGCATCTCACTCTCTTTCAATCTTCTTTATCATGCTAAGAGGAGCAGGAAAAAGCAAAAAATTTCAGAATTGCACCTTGCAATGCGGAGAAATTACTGTTTGTGCATTTACAATATTCATTGATTTTTGCCATTGAAAAACGTCCAGAAATGATTGAAGCTACTGACTGAATGAAAGGAGCTGGCATCTCACTCTCTTTGAATCTTCTTTATCATGCTAAGAGGAGCAGGAAAAAGCAAAAAATTTCAGAATTGCACCTTGCAATGCGGAGAAATTACTGTTTGTGCATTTACAATATTCATTGATTTTTGCCATTGAAAAACGTCCAGAAATGTTTATAGCTACTGACTGAATGAAAGGAGCTGGCATCTCACTCTCTTTGAATCTTCTTTATCATGCTAAGAGGAGCAGGAAAAAGCAAAAAATTTCAGAATTGCACCTTGCAATGTGGAGAAATTACTGTTTGTGCATTTACAATATTCATTGATTTTTGCCATTGAAAAACGTCCAGAAATGATTGAAGCTACTGACTGAATGAAAGGAGCTGGCATCTCACTCTCTTTGAATCTTCTTTATCATGCTAAGAGGAGCAGGAAAAAGCAAAAAATTTCAGAATTGCACCTTGCAATGCGGAGAAATTACTGTTTGTGCATTTACAATATTCATTGATTTTTGCCATTGAAAAACATCATGTTATTCATATACCAGAAATGTTTGAAGCTACTGACTGAATGAAAGGAGCTGGCATCTCACTCTCTTTGAATCTTCTTTATCATGCTAAGAGGAGCAGGAAAAAGCAAAAAATTTCAGAATTGCACCTTGCAATGCGGAGAAATTACTGTTTGTGCATTTACAATATTCATTGATTTTTGCCATTGAAAAACGTCCAGAAATGTTTGAAGCTACTGACTGAATGAAAGGAGCTGGCATCTCACTCTCTTTGAATCTTCTTTATCATGCTAAGAGGAGCAGGAAAAAGCAAAAAATTTCAGAATTGCACCTTGCAATGTGGAGAAATTACTGTTTGTGCATTTACAATATTCATTGATTTTTGCCATTGAAAAACGTCCAGAAATGATTGAAGCTAATGACTGAATGAAAGGAGCTGGCATCTCACTCTCTTTCAATCTTCTTTATCATGCTAAGAGGAGCAGGAAAAAGCAAAAAATTTCAGAATTGCACCTTGCAATGCGGAGAAATTACTGTTTGTGCATTTACAATATTCATTGATTTTTGCCATTGAAAAACGTCCAGAAATGATTGAAGCTACTGACTGAATGAAAGGAGCTGGCATCTCACTCTCTTTGAATCTTCTTTATCATGCTAAGAGGAGCAGGAAAAAGCAAAAAATTTCAGAATTGCACCTTGCAATGCGGAGAAATTACTGTTTGTGCATTTACAATATTCATTGATTTTTGCCATTGAAAAACGTCCAGAAATGTTTATAGCTACTGACTGAATGAAAGGAGCTGGCATCTCACTCTCTTTGAACCTTCTTTATCATGCTAAGAGGAGCAGGAAAAAGCAAAAAATTTCAGAATTGCACCTTGCAATGTGGAGAAATTACTGTTTGTGCATTTACAATATTCATTGATTTTTGCCATTGAAAAACGTCCAGAAATGATTGAAGCTACTGACTGAATGAAAGGAGCTGGCATCTCACTCTCTTTGAATCTTCTTTATCATGCTAAGAGGAGCAGGAAAAAGCAAAAAATTTCAGAATTGCACCTTGCAATGCGGAGAAATTACTGTTTGTGCATTTACAATATTCATTGATTTTTGCCATTGAAAAACATCATGTTATTCATATACCAGAAATGTTTGAAGCTACTGACTGAATGAAAGGAGCTGGCATCTCACTCTCTTTGAATCTTCTTTATCATGCTAAGAGGAGCAGGAAAAAGCAAAAAATTTCAGAATTGCACCTTGAAATGCGGAGAAATTACTGTTTGTGCATTTACAATATTCATTGATTTTTGCCATTGAAAAACGTCCAGAAATGATTGAAGCTACTGACTGAATGAAAGGAGCTGGCATCTCACTCTCTTTGAATCTTCTTTACCATGCTAAGAGGAGCAGGAAAAAGCAAAAAATTTCAGAATTGCACCTTGCAATGCGGAGAAATTACTGTTTGTGCATTTACAATATTCATTGATTTTTGCCATTGAAAAACATGTTATTCATATACCAGAAATGTTTGAAGCTACTGACTAAATGAAAGGAGCTGGCATCTCACTCTCTTTGAATCTTCTTTATCATGCTAAGAGGAGCAGGAAAAAGCAAAAAATTTCAGAATTGCACCTTGCAATGCGGAGAAATTAGTTTGTGCATTTACAATATTCATTGATTTTTGCCATTGAAAAACGTCCAGAAATGATTGAAGCTACTGACTGAAAGAAAGGATCTGGCATCTCACTCTCTTTGAATCTTCTTTATCATGTTAAGAGGAGCAGGAAAAAGAAAAAAATTTCAGAATTGCACCTTGCAATGCGGAGAAATTACTGTTTGTGCATTTACAATATTCATTGATTTTTGCCATTGAAAAACGTCCAGAAATGATTGAAGCTACTGACTGAATGAAAGGAGCTGGCATCTCACACTCTTTGAATCTTCTTTATCATGCTAAGAGGAGCAGGAAAAAGCAAAAAATTTCAGAATTGCACCTTGCAATGCGGAGAAATTACTGTTTGTGCATTTACAATATTCATTGATTTTTGCCATTGAAAAACATCATGTTATTCATATACCAGAAATGTTTGAAGCTACTGACTGAATGAAAGGAGCTGGCATCTCACTCTCTTTGAATCTTCTTTATCATGCTAAGAGGAGCAGGAAAAAGCAAAAAATTTCAGAATTGCACCATGCAATGCGGAGAAATTACTGTTTGTGCATTTACAATATTCATTGATTTTTGCCATTGAAAAACATCATGTTATTCATATACCAGAAATGTTTGAAGCTACTGACTGAATGAAAGGAGCTGGCATCTCACTCTCTTTGAATCTTCTTTATCATGCTAAGAGGAGCAGGAAAAAGCAAAAAATTTCAGAATTGCACCTTGCAATGCGGAGAAATTACTGTTTGTGCATTTACAATATTCATTGATTTTTGCCATTGAAAAACGTCCAGAAATGATTGAAGCTACTGACTGAATGAAAGGAGCTGGCATCTCACTCTCTTTGAATCTTCTCTATCATGCTAAGAGGAGCAGGAAAAAGCAAAAAATTTCAGAATTGCACCTTGCAATGCGGAGAAATTACTGTTTGTGCATTTACAATATTCATTGATTTTTGCCATTGAAAAACGTCCAGAAATGATTGAAGCTACTGACTGAATGAAAGGAGCTGGCATCTCACTCACTTTGAATCTTCTTTATCATGCTAAGAGGAGCAGGAAAAAGCAAAAAATTTCAGAATTGCACCTTGCAATGCGGAGAAATTACTGTTTGTGCATTTACAATATTCATTGATTTTTGCCATTGAAAAACGTCCAGAAATGTTTGAAGCTACTGACTGAATGAAAGGAGCTGGCATCTCACTCTCTTTGAATCTTCTTTATCATGCTAAGAGGAGCAGGAAAAAGCAAAAAATTTCAGAATTGCACCTTGCAATGTGGAGAAATTACTGTTTGTGCATTTACAATATTCATTGATTTTTGCCATTGAAAAATGTCCAGAAATGATTGAAGCTACTGACTGAATGAAAGGAGCTGGCATCTCACTCTCTTTGAATCTTCTTTATCATGCTAAGAGGAGCAGGAAAAAGCAAAAAATTTCAGAATTGCACCTTGCAATGCGGAGAAATTACTGTTTGTGCATTTACAATATTCATTGATTTTTGCCATTGAAAAACATCATGTTATTCATATACCAGAAATGTTTGAAGCTACTGACTGAATGAAAGGAGCTGGCATCTCACTCTCTTTGAATCTTCTTTATCATGCTAAGAGGAGCAGGAAAAAGCAAAAAAATTCAGAATTGCACCTTGCAATGCGGAGAAATTACTGTTTGTGCATTTACAATATTCATTGATTTTTGCCATTGAAAAACGTCCAGAAATGATTGAAGCTACTGACTGAATGAAAGGAGCTGGCATCTCACTCTCTTTGAATCTTCTTTATCATGCTAAGAGGAGCAGGAAAAAGCAAAAAATTTCAGAATTGCACCTTGCAATGTGGAGAAATTACTGTTTGTGCATTTACAATATTCATTGATTTTTGCCATTGAAAAACGTCCAGAAATGATTGAAGCTACTGACTGAATGAAAGGAGCTGGCATCTCACTCTCTTTGAATCTTCTTTATCATGCTAAGAGGAGCAGGAAAAAGCAAAAAATTTCAGAATTGCACCTTGCAATGCGGAGAAATTACTGTTTGTGCATTTACAATATTCATTGATTTTTGCCATTGAAAAACATCATGTTATTCATATACCAGAAATGTTTGAAGCTACTGACTGAATGAAAGGAGCTGGCATCTCACTCTCTTTGAATCTTCTTTATCATGCTAAGAGGAGCAGGAAAAAGCAAAAAATTTCAGAATTGCACCTTGCAATGCGGAGAAATTACTGTTTGTGCATTTACAATATTCATTGATTTTTGCCATTGAAAAACGTCCAGAAATGATTGAAGCTACTGACTGAATGAAAGGAGCTGGCATCTCACTCTCTTTGAATCTTCTTTATCATGCTAAGAGGAGCAGGAAAAAGCAAAAAATTTCAGAATTGCACCTTGCAATGCGGAGAAATTACTGTTTGTGCATTTACAATATTCATTGATTTTTGCCATTGAAAAACATGTTATTCATATACCAGAAATGTTTGAAGCTACTGACTGAATGAAAGGAGCTGGCATCTCACTCTCTTTGAATCTTCTTTATCATGCTAAGAGGAGCAGGAAAAAGCAAAAAATTTCAGAATTGCACCTTGCAATGCGGAGAAATTAGTTTGTGCATTTACAATATTCATTGATTTTTGCCATTGAAAAACGTCCAGAAATGATTGAAGCTACTGACTGAATGAAAGGATCTGGCATCTCACTCTCTTTGAATCTTCTTTATCATGCTAAGAGGAGCAGGAAAAAGAAAAAAATTTCAGAATTGCACCTTGCAATGCGGAGAAATTACTGTTTGTGCATTTACAATATTCATTGATTTTTGCCATTGAAAAACGTCCAGAAATGATTGAAGCTACTGACTGAATGAAAGGAGCTGGCATCTCACTCTCTTTGAATCTTCTTTATCATGCTAAGAGGAGCAGGAAAAAGCAAAAAATTTCAGAATTGCACCTTGCAATGCGGAGAAATTACTGTTTGTGCATTTACAATATTCATTGATTTTTGCCATTGAAAAACATCATGTTATTCATATACCAGAAATGTTTGAAGCTACTGACTGAATGAAAGGAGCTGGCATCTCACTCTCTTTGAATCTTCTTTATCATGCTAAGAGGAGCAGGAAAAAGCAAAAAATTTCAGAATTGCACCATGCAATGCGGAGAAATTACTGTTTGTGCATTTACAATATTCATTGATTTTTGCCATTGAAAAACATCATGTTATTCATATACCAGAAATGTTTGAAGCTACTGACTGAATGAAAGGAGCTGGCATCTCACTCTCTTTGAATCTTCTTTATCATGCTAAGAGGAGCAGGAAAAAGCAAAAAATTTCAGAATTGCACCTTGCAATGCGGAGAAATTACTGTTTGTGCATTTACAATATTCATTGATTTTTGCCATTGAAAATCATCATGTTATTCATATACCAGAAATGTTTGAAGCTTCTGACTGAATGAAAGGAGCTGGCATCTCACTCTCTTTGAATCTTCTTTATCATGCTAAGAGGAGCAGGAAAAAGCAAAAAATTTCAGAATTGCACCTTGCAATGCGGAGAAATTACTGTTTTTGCATTTACAATATTCATTGATTTTTGCCATTGAAAAACGTCCAGAAATGATTGAAGCTACTGACTGAATGAAAGGAGCTGGCATCTCACGCTCTTTGAATCTTCTTTATCATGCTAAGAGGAGCAGGAAAAAGCAAAAAATTTCAGAATTGCACCTTGCAATGCGGAGAAATTACTGTTTGTGCATTTACAATATTCATTGATTTTTGCCATTGAAAAACGTCCAGAAATGTTTGAAGCTACTGACTGAATGAAAGGAGCTGGCATCTCACTCTCTTTGAATCTTCTTTATCATGCTAAGAGGAGCAGGAAAAAGCAAAAAATTTCAGAATTGCACCTTGCAATGTGGAGAAATTACTGTTTGTGCATTTACAATATTCATTGATTTTTGCCATTGAAAAACATCCAGAAATGATTGAAGCTACTGACTGAATGAAAGGAGCTGGCATCTCACTCTCTTTGAATCTTCTTTATCATGCTAAGAGGAGCAGGAAAAGCAAAAAATTTCAGAATTGCACCTTGCAATGCGGAGAAATTACTGTTTGTGCATTTACAATATTCATTGATTTTTGCCATTGAAAAACATCATGTTATTCATATACCAGAAATGTTTGAAGCTACTGACTGAATGAAAGGAGCTGGCATCTCACTCTCTTTGAATCTTCTTTATCATGCTAAGAGGAGCAGGAAAAAGCAAAAAAATTCAGAATTGCACCTTGCAATGCGGAGAAATTACTGTTTGTGCATTTACAATATTCATTGATTTTTGCCATTGAAAAACGTCCAGAAATGATTGAAGATACTGACTGAATGAAAGGAGCTGGCATCTCACTCTCTTTGAATCTTCTTTATCATGCTAAGAGGAGCAGGAAAAAGCAAAAAATTTCAGAATTGCACCTTGCAATGCGGAGAAATTACTGTTTGTGCATTTACAATATTCATTGATTTTTGCCATTGAAAAACATGTTATTCATATACCAGAAATGTTTGAAGCTACTGACTGAATGAAAGGAGCTGGCATCTCACTCTCGTTGAATCTTCTTTATCATGCTAAGAGGAGCAGGAAAAAGCAAAAAATTTCAGAATTGCACCTTGCAATGCGGAGAAATTAGTTTGGGCATTTACAATATTCATTGATTTTTGCCATTGAAAAACGTCCAGAAATGATTGAAGCTACTGACTGAATGAAAGGAGCTGGCATCTCACTCTCTTTGAATCTTCTTTATCATGCTAAGAGGAGCAGGAAAAAGAAAAAAATTTCAGAATTGCACCTTGCAATGCGGAGAAATTACTGTTTGTGCATTTACAATATTCATTGATTTTTGCCATTGAAAAATGTCCAGAAATGATTCAAGCTACTGACTGAATGAAAGGAGCTGGCATCTCACTCTCTTTGAATCTTCTTTATCATGCTAAGAGGAGCAGGAAAAAGCAAAAAATTTCAGAATTGCACCTTGCAATGCGGAGAAATTACTGTTTCTGCATTTACAATATTCATTGATTTTTGCCATTGAAAAACATCATGTTATTCATATACCAGAAATGTTTGAAGCTTCTGACTGAATGAAAGGAGCTGGCATCTCACTCTCTTTGAATCTTCTTTATCATGCTAAGAGGAGCAGGAAAAAGCAAAAAATTTCAGAATTGCACCTTGCAATGCGGAGAAATTACTGTTTTTGCATTTACAATATTCATTGATTTTTGCCATTGAAAAACGTCCAGAAATGATTGAAGCTACTGACTGAATGAAAGGAGCTGGCATCTCACGCTCTTTGAATCTTCTTTATCATGCTAAGAGGAGCAGGAAAACGCAAAAAATTTCAGAATTGCACCTTGCAATGCGGAGAAATTACTGTTTGTGCATTTACAATATTCATTGATTTTTGCCATTGAAAAACGTCCAGAAATGTTTGAAGCTACTGACTGAATGAAAGGAGCTGGCATCTCACTCTCTTTGAATCTTCTTTATCATGCTAAGAGGAGCAGGAAAAAGCAAAAAATTTCAGAATTGCACCTTGCAATGTGGAGAAATTACTGTTTGTGCATTTACAATATTCATTGATTTTTGCCATTGAAAAACATCCAGAAATGATTGAAGCTACTGACTGAATGAAAGGAGCTGGCATCTCACTCTCTTTGAATCTTCTTTATCATGCTAAGAGGAGCAGGAAAAGCAAAAAATTTCAGAATTGCACCTTGCAATGCGGAGAAATTACTGTTTGTGCATTTACAATATTCATTGATTTTTGCCATTGAAAAACATCATGTTATTCATATACCAGAAATGTTTGAAGCTACTGACTGAATGAAAGGAGCTGGCATCTCACTCTCGTTGAATCTTCTTTATCATGCTAAGAGGAGCAGGAAAAAGCAAAAAATTTCAGAATTGCACCTTGCAATGCGGAGAAATTAGTTTGGGCATTTACAATATTCATTGATTTTTGCCATTGAAAAACGTCCAGAAATGATTGAAGCTACTGACTGAATGAAAGGAGCTGGCATCTCACTCTCTTTGAATCTTCTTTATCATGCTAAGAGGAGCAGGAAAAAGAAAAAAATTTCAGAATTGCACCTTGCAATGCGGAGAAATTACTGTTTGTGCATTTACAATATTCATTGATTTTTGCCATTGAAAAACGTCCAGAAATGATTCAAGCTACTGACTGAATGAAAGGAGCTGGCATCTCACTCTCTTTGAATCTTCTTTATCATGCTAAGAGGAGCAGGAAAAAGCAAAAAATTTCAGAATTGCACCTTGCAATGCGGAGAAATTACTGTTTCTGCATTTACAATATTCATTGATTTTTGCCATTGAAAAACATCATGTTATTCATATACCAGAAATGTTTGAAGCTTCTGACTGAATGAAAGGAGCTGGCATCTCACTCTCTTTGAATCTTCTTTATCATGCTAAGAGGAGCAGGAAAAAGCAAAAAATTTCAGAATTGCACCTTGCAATGCGGAGAAATTACTGTTTTTGCATTTACAATATTCATTGATTTTTGCCATTGAAAAACATCCAGAAATGATTGAAGCTACTGACTGAATGAAAGGAGCTGGCATCTCACTCTCTTTGAATCTTCTTTATCATGCTAAGAGGAGCAGGAAAAGCAAAAAATTTCAGAATTGCACCTTGCAATGCGGAGAAATTACTGTTTGTGCATTTACAATATTCATTGATTTTTGCCATTGAAAAACATCATGTTATTCATATACCAGAAATGTTTGAAGCTACTGACTGAATGAAAGGAGCTGGCATCTCACTCTCTTTGAATCTTCTTTATCATGCTAAGAGGAGCAGGAAAAAGCAAAAAAATTCAGAATTGCACCTTGCAATGCGGAGAAATTACTGTTTGTGCATTTACAATATTCATTGATTTTTGCCATTGAAAAACGTCCAGAAATGATTGAAGATACTGACTGAATGAAAGGAGCTGGCATCTCACTCTCTTTGAATCTTCTTTATCATGCTAAGAGGAGCAGGAAAAAGCAAAAAATTTCAGAATTGCACCTTGCAATGCGGAGAAATTACTGTTTGTGCATTTACAATATTCATTGATTTTTGCCATTGAAAAACATGTTATTCATATACCAGAAATGTTTGAAGCTACTGACTGAATGAAAGGAGCTGGCATCTCACTCTCGTTGAATCTTCTTTATCATGCTAAGAGGAGCAGGAAAAAGCAAAAAATTTCAGAATTGCACCTTGCAATGCGGAGAAATTAGTTTGGGCATTTACAATATTCATTGATTTTTGCCATTGAAAAACGTCCAGAAATGATTGAAGCTACTGACTGAATGAAAGGAGCTGGCATCTCACTCTCTTTGAATCTTCTTTATCATGCTAAGAGGAGCAGGAAAAAGAAAAAAATTTCAGAATTGCACCTTGCAATGCGGAGAAATTACTGTTTGTGCATTTACAATATTCATTGATTTTTGCCATTGAAAAATGTCCAGAAATGATTCAAGCTACTGACTGAATGAAAGGAGCTGGCATCTCACTCTCTTTGAATCTTCTTTATCATGCTAAGAGGAGCAGGAAAAAGCAAAAAATTTCAGAATTGCACCTTGCAATGCGGAGAAATTACTGTTTCTGCATTTACAATATTCATTGATTTTTGCCATTGAAAAACATCATGTTATTCATATACCAGAAATGTTTGAAGCTTCTGACTGAATGAAAGGAGCTGGCATCTCACTCTCTTTGAATCTTCTTTATCATGCTAAGAGGAGCAGGAAAAAGCAAAAAATTTCAGAATTGCACCTTGCAATGCGGAGAAATTACTGTTTTTGCATTTACAATATTCATTGATTTTTGCCATTGAAAAACGTCCAGAAATGATTGAAGCTACTGACTGAATGAAAGGAGCTGGCATCTCACGCTCTTTGAATCTTCTTTATCATGCTAAGAGGAGCAGGAAAACGCAAAAAATTTCAGAATTGCACCTTGCAATGCGGAGAAATTACTGTTTGTGCATTTACAATATTCATTGATTTTTGCCATTGAAAAACGTCCAGAAATGTTTGAAGCTACTGACTGAATGAAAGGAGCTGGCATCTCACTCTCTTTGAATCTTCTTTATCATGCTAAGAGGAGCAGGAAAAAGCAAAAAATTTCAGAATTGCACCTTGCAATGTGGAGAAATTACTGTTTGTGCATTTACAATATTCATTGATTTTTGCCATTGAAAAACATCCAGAAATGATTGAAGCTACTGACTGAATGAAAGGAGCTGGCATCTCACTCTCTTTGAATCTTCTTTATCATGCTAAGAGGAGCAGGAAAAGCAAAAAATTTCAGAATTGCACCTTGCAATGCGGAGAAATTACTGTTTGTGCATTTACAATATTCATTGATTTTTGCCATTGAAAAACATCATGTTATTCATATACCAGAAATGTTTGAAGCTACTGACTGAATGAAAGGAGCTGGCATCTCACTCTCGTTGAATCTTCTTTATCATGCTAAGAGGAGCAGGAAAAAGCAAAAAATTTCAGAATTGCACCTTGCAATGCGGAGAAATTAGTTTGGGCATTTACAATATTCATTGATTTTTGCCATTGAAAAACGTCCAGAAATGATTGAAGCTACTGACTGAATGAAAGGAGCTGGCATCTCACTCTCTTTGAATCTTCTTTATCATGCTAAGAGGAGCAGGAAAAAGAAAAAAATTTCAGAATTGCACCTTGCAATGCGGAGAAATTACTGTTTGTGCATTTACAATATTCATTGATTTTTGCCATTGAAAAACGTCCAGAAATGATTCAAGCTACTGACTGAATGAAAGGAGCTGGCATCTCACTCTCTTTGAATCTTCTTTATCATGCTAAGAGGAGCAGGAAAAAGCAAAAAATTTCAGAATTGCACCTTGCAATGCGGAGAAATTACTGTTTCTGCATTTACAATATTCATTGATTTTTGCCATTGAAAAACATCATGTTATTCATATACCAGAAATGTTTGAAGCTTCTGACTGAATGAAAGGAGCTGGCATCTCACTCTCTTTGAATCTTCTTTATCATGCTAAGAGGAGCAGGAAAAAGCAAAAAATTTCAGAATTGCACCTTGCAATGCGGAGAAATTACTGTTTTTGCATTTACAATATTCATTGATTTTTGCCATTGAAAAACGTCCAGAAATGATTGAAGCTACTGACTGAATGAAAGGAGCTGGCATCTCACGCTCTTTGAATCTTCTTTATCATGCTAAGAGGAGCAGGAAAACGCAAAAAATTTCAGAATTGCACCTTGCAATGCGGAGAAATTACTGTTTGTGCATTTACAATATTCATTGATTTTTGCCATTGAAAAACGTCCAGAAATGTTTGAAGCTACTGACTGAATGAAAGGAGCTGGCATCTCACTCTCTTTGAATCTTCTTTATCATGCTAAGAGGAGCAGGAAAAAGCAAAAAATTTCAGAATTGCACCTTGCAATGTGGAGAAATTACTGTTTGTGCATTTACAATATTCATTGATTTTTGCCATTGAAAAACATCCAGAAATGATTGAAGCTACTGACTGAATGAAAGGAGCTGGCATCTCACTCTCTTTGAATCTTCTTTATCATGCTAAGAGGAGCAGGAAAAGCAAAAAATTTCAGAATTGCACCTTGCAATGCGGAGAAATTACTGTTTGTGCATTTACAATATTCATTGATTTTTGCCATTGAAAAACATCATGTTATTCATATACCAGAAATGTTTGAAGCTACTGACTGAATGAAAGGAGCTGGCATCTCACTCTCTTTGAATCTTCTTTATCATGCTAAGAGGAGCAGGAAAAAGCAAAAAAATTCAGAATTGCACCTTGCAATGCGGAGAAATTACTGTTTGTGCATTTACAATATTCATTGATTTTTGCCATTGAAAAACGTCCAGAAATGATTGAAGATACTGACTGAATGAAAGGAGCTGGCATCTCACTCTCTTTGAATCTTCTTTATCATGCTAAGAGGAGCAGGAAAAAGCAAAAAATTTCAGAATTGCACCTTGCAATGCGGAGAAATTACTGTTTGTGCATTTACAATATTCATTGATTTTTGCCATTGAAAAACATGTTATTCATATACCAGAAATGTTTGAAGCTACTGACTGAATGAAAGGAGCTGGCATCTCACTCTCGTTGAATCTTCTTTATCATGCTAAGAGGAGCAGGAAAAAGCAAAAAATTTCAGAATTGCACCTTGCAATGCGGAGAAATTAGTTTGGGCATTTACAATATTCATTGATTTTTGCCATTGAAAAACGTCCAGAAATGATTGAAGCTACTGACTGAATGAAAGGAGCTGGCATCTCACTCTCTTTGAATCTTCTTTATCATGCTAAGAGGAGCAGGAAAAAGAAAAAAATTTCAGAATTGCACCTTGCAATGCGGAGAAATTACTGTTTGTGCATTTACAATATTCATTGATTTTTGCCATTGAAAAACGTCCAGAAATGATTCAAGCTACTGACTGAATGAAAGGAGCTGGCATCTCACTCTCTTTGAATCTTCTTTATCATGCTAAGAGGAGCAGGAAAAAGCAAAAAATTTCAGAATTGCACCTTGCAATGCGGAGAAATTACTGTTTCTGCATTTACAATATTCATTGATTTTTGCCATTGAAAAACATCATGTTATTCATATACCAGAAATGTTTGAAGCTACTGACTGAATGAAAGGAGCTGGCATCTCACTCTCTTTGAATCTTCTTTATCATGCTAAGAGGAGCAGGAAAAAGCAAAAAATTTCAGATTTGCACCTTGCAATGCGGAGAAATTACTGTTTGTGCATTTACAATATTCATTGATTTTTGCCATTGAAAAACATCATGTTATTCATATACCAGAAATGTTTGAAGCTACTGACTGAATGAAAGGAGCTGGCATCTCACTCTCTTTGAATCTTCTTTATCATGCTAAGAGGAGCAGGAAAAAGCAAAAAATTTCAGAATTGCACCTTGCAATGCGGAGAAATTACTGTTTGTGCATTTACAATATTCATTGATTTTTGCCATTGAAAATCATCATGTTATTCATATACCAGAAATGTTTGAAGCTACTGACTGAATGAAAGGAGCTGGCATCTCACTCTCTTTGAATCTTCTTTATCATGCTAAGAGGAGCAGGAAAAAGCAAAAAATTTCAGAATTGCACCTTGCAATGCGGAGAAATTACTGTTTGTGCATTTACAATATTCATTGATTTTTGCCATTGAAAAACATCATGTTATTCATATACCAGAAATGTTTGAAGCTACTGACTGAATGAAAGGAGCTGGCATCTCACTCTCTTTGAATCTTCTTTATCATGCTAAGAGGAGCAGGAAAAAGCAAAAAAATTCAGAATTGCACCTTGCAATGCGGAAAAATTACTGTTTGTGAATTTACAATATTCATTGATTTTTGCCATTGAAAAATGTCCAGAAATGTTTGAAGCTACTGACTGAATGAAAGGAGCTGGCATCTCACTCTCTTTGAATCTTCTTTATCATGCTAAGAGGAGCAGGAAAAAGCAAAAAATTTCAGAATTGCACCTTGCAATGTGGAGAAATTACTGTTTGTGCATTTACAATATTCATTGATTTTTGCCATTGAAAAACGTCCAGAAATGATTGAAGCTACTGACTGAATGAAAGGAGCTGGCATCTCACTCTCTTTGAATCTTCTTTATCATGCTAAGAGGAGCAGGAAAAAGCAAAAAATTTCAGAATTGCACCTTGCAATGCGGAGAAATTACTGTTTGTGCATTTACAATATTCATTGATTTTTGCCATTGAAAAACGTCCAGAAATGTTTATAGCTACTGACTGAATGAAAGGAGCTGGCATCTCACTCTCTTTGAATCTTCTTTATCATGCTAAGAGGAGCAGGAAAAAGCAAAAAATTTCAGAATTGCACCTTGCAATGTGGAGAAATTACTGTTTGTGCATTTACAATATTCATTGATTTTTGCCATTGAAAAACGTCCAGAAATGATTGAAGCTACTGACTGAATGAAAGGAGCTGGCATCTCACTCTCTTTGAATCTTCTTTATCATGTTAAGAGGAGCAGGAAAAAGCAAAAAATTTCAGAATAGCACCTTGCAATGCGGAGAAATTACTGTTTGTGCATTTACAATATTCATTGATTTTTGCCATTGAAAAACATCATGTTATTCATATACCAGAAATGTTTGAAGCTACTGACTGAATGAAAGGAGCTGTCATCTCACTCTCTTTGAATCTTCATTATCATGCTAAGAGGAGCAGGAAAAAAGCAAAAAATTTCAGAATTGCACCTTGCAATGCGGAGAAATTACTGTTTGTGCATTTACAATATTCATTGATTTTTGCCATTGAAAAACGTCCAGAAATGATTGAAGCTACTGACTGAATGAAAGGAGCTGGCATCTCACTCTCTTTGAATCTTCTTTATCATGCTAAGAGGAGCAGGAAAAAGCAAAAAATTTCAGAATTGCACCTTCCAATGCGGAGAAATTAGTTTGTGCATTTACAATATTCATTGATTTTTGCCATTGAAAAACGTCCAGAAATGATTGAAGCTACTGACTGAATGAAAGGATCTGGCATCTCACTCTCTTTGAATCTTCTTTATCTTGCTAAGAGGAGCAGGAAAAAGAAAAAAATTTCAGAATTGCACCTTGCAATGCGGAGAAATTACTGTTTGTGCATTTACAATATTCATTGATTTTTGCCATTGAAAAACGTCCAGAAATGATTGAAGCTACTGACTGAATGAAAGGAGCTGGCATCTCACTCTCTTTGAATCTTCTTTATCATGCTAAGAGGAGCAGGAAAAAGCAAAAAATTTCAGAATTGCACCTTGCAATGCGGAGAAATTACTGTTTGTGCATTTACAATATTCATTGATTTTTGCCATTGAAAAACATCATGTTATTCATATACCAGAAATGTTTGAAGCTACTGACTGAATGAAAGGAGCTGGCATCTCACTCTCTTTGAATCTTCTTTATCATGCTAAGAGGAGCAGGAAAAAGCAAAAAATTTCAGATTTGCACCTTGCAATGCGGAGAAATTACTGTTTGTGCATTTACAATATTCATTGATTTCTGCCATTGAAAAACATCATGTTATTCATATACCAGAAATGTTTGAAGCTACTGACTGAATGAAAGGAGCTGGCATCTCACTCTCTTTTAATCTTCTTTATCATGCTAAGAGGAGCAGGAAAAAGCAAAAAATTTCAGAATTGCACCTTGCAATGCGGAGAAATTACTGTTTGTGCATTTACAATATTCATTGATTTTTGCCATTGAAAATCATCATGTTATTCATATACCAGAAATGTTTGAAGCTACTGACTGAATGAAAGGAGCTGGCATCTCACTCTCTTTGAATCTTCTTTATCATGCTAAGAGGAGCAGGAAAAAGCAAAAAATTTAAGAATTGCACCTTGCAATGCAGAGAAATTACTGTTTGTGCATTTACAATATTCATTGATTTTTGCCATTGAAAAACATCATGTTATTCATATACCAGAAATGTTTGAAGCTACTGACTGAATGAAAGGAGCTGGCATCTCACTCTCTTTGAATCTTCTTTATCATGCTAAGAGGAGCAGGAAAAAGCAAAAAAATTCAGAATTGCACCTTGCAATGCGGAAAAATTACTGTTTGTGCATTTACAATATTCATTGATTTTTGCCATTGAAAAACGTCCAGAAATGATTGAAGCTACTGACTGAATGAAAGGAGCTGGCATCTCACTCTCTTTGTATCTTCTTTATCATGCTAAGAGGAGCAGGAAAAAGCAAAAAATTTCAGAATTGCACCTTGCAATGCGGAGAAATTACTGCTTGTGCATTTACAATATTCATTGATTTTTGCCATTGAAAAACGTCCAGAAATGTTTGAAGCTACTGACTGAATGAAAGGAGCTGGCATCTCACTCTCTTTGAATCTTCTTTATCATGCTAAGAGGAGCAGGAAAAAGCAAAAAATTTTAGAATTGCACCTTGCAATGTGGAGAAATTACTGTTTGTGCATTTACAATATTCATTGATTTTTGCCATTGAAAAACGTCCAGAAATGATTGAAGCTACTGACTGAATGAAAGGAGCTGGCATCTTACTCTCTTTGAATCTTCTTTATCATGCTAAGAGGAGCAGGAAAAAGCAAAAAATTTCAGAATTGCACCTTGCAATGCGGAGAAATTACTGTTTGTGCATTTACAATATTCATTGATTTTTGCCATTGAAAAACATCATGTTATTCATATACCAGAAATGTTTGAAGCTACTGACTGAATGAAAGGAGCTGGCATCTCACTCTCTTTGAATCTTCTTTATCATGCTAAGAGGAGCAGGAAAAAGCAAAAAATTTCAGAATTGCACCTTGCAATGCGGAGAAATTACTGTTTGTGCATTTACAATATTCATTGATTTTTGCCATTGAAAAACGTCCAGAAATGATTGAAGCTACTGACTGAATGAAAGGAGCTGGCATCTCACTCTCTTTGAATCTTCTTTATCATGCTAAGAGGAGCAGGAAAAAGCAAAAAATTTCAGAATTGCACCTTGCAATGCGGAGAAATTACTGTTTGTGCATTTACAATATTCATTGATTTTTGCCATTGAAAAACGTCCAGAAATGTTTGAAGCTACTGACTGAATGAAAGGAGCTGGCATCTCACTCTCTTTGAATCTTCTTTATCATGCTAAGAGGAGCAGGAAAAAGCAAAAAATTTCAGAATTGCACCTTGCAATGCGGAGAAATTACTGTTTGTGCATTTACAATATTCATTGATTTTTGCCATTGAAAAACATCTTGTTATTCATACACCAGAAATGTTTGAAGCTACTGACTGAATGAAAGGAGCTGGCATCTCACTCTCTTTGAATCTTCTTTATCATGCTAAGAGTAGCAGGAAAAAGCAAAAAATTTCAGAATTGCACCTTGCAATGCGGAGAAATTACTGTTTGTGCATTTACAATATTCATTGATTTTTGCCATTGAAAAACGTCCAGAAATGATTGAAGCTACTGACTGAATGAAAGGAGCTGGCATCTCACTCTCTTTGAATCTTCTTTATCATGCTAAGAGGAGCAGGAAAAAGCAAAAAATTTCAGAATTGCACCTTGCAATGCGGAGAAATTACTGTTTGTGCATTTACAATATTCATTGATTTTTGCCATTGAAAAACGTCCAGAAATGATTGAAGCTACTGACTGAATGAAAGGAGCTGGCATCTCACTCTCTTTGAATCTTCTTTATCATGCTAAGAGGAGCAGGAAAAAGCAAAAAATTTCAGAATTGCACCTTGCAATGCGGAGAAATTACTGTTTGTGCATTTACAATATTCATTGATTTTTGCCATTGAAAAACGTCCAGAAATGATTCAAGCTACTGACTGAATGAAAGGAGCTGGCATCTCACTCTCTTTGAATCTTCTTTATCATGCTAAGAGGAGCAGGAAAAAGCAAAAAATTTCAGAATTGCACCTTGCAATGCGGAGAAATTACTGTTTGTGCATTTACAATATTCATTGATTTTTGCCATTGAAAAACATGTTATTCATATACCAGAAATGTTTGAAGCTACTGACTGAATGAAAGGAGCTGGCATCTCACTCTCTTTGAATCTTCTTTATCATGCTAAGAGGAGCAGGAAAAAGCAAAAAATTTCAGAATTGCACCTTGCAATGCGGAGAAATTAGTTTGTGCATTTACAATATTCATTGATTTTTGCCATTGAAAAACGTCCAGAAATGATTGAAGCTACTGACTGAATGAAAGGATCTGGCATCTCACTCTCTTTGAATCTTCTTTATCATGCTAAGAGGAGCAGGAAAAAGCAAAAAATTTCAGAATTGCACCTTGCAATGCGGAGAAATTACTGTTTGTGCATTTACAATATTCATTGATTTTTGCCATTGAAAAACATCATGTTATTCATATACCAGAAATGTTTGAAGCTACTGACTGAATGAAAGGAGCTGGCATCTCACTCTCTTTGAATCTTCTTTATCATGCTAAGAGGAGCAGGAAAAAGCAAAAAATTTCAGAATTGCACCTTGCAATGCGGAGAAATTACAGTTTGTGCATTTACAATATTCATTGATTTTTGCCATTGAAAAACATCATGTTATTCATATACCAGAAATGTTTGAAGCTACTGACTGAATGAAAGGAGCTGGCATCTCACTCTCTTTGAATCTTCTTTATCATGCTAAGAGGAGCAGGAAAAAGCAAAAAATTTAAGAATTGCACCTTGCAATGCAGAGAAATTACTGTTTGTGCATTTACAATATTCATTGATTTTTGCCATTGAAAAACATCATGTTATTCATATACCAGAAATGTTTGAAGCTACTGACTGAATGAAAGGAGCTGGCATCTCACTCTCTTTGAATCTTCTTTATCATGCTAAGAGGAGCAGGAAAAAGCAAAAAATTTAAGAATTGCACCTTGCAATGCAGAGAAATTACTGTTTGTGCATTTACAATATTCATTGATTTTTGCCATTGAAAAACATCATGTTATTCATATACCAGAAATGTTTGAAGCTACTGACTGAATGAAAGGAGCTGGCATCTCACTCTCTTTGAATCTTCTTTATCATGCTAAGAGGAGCAGGAAAAAGCAAAAAATTTCAGAATTGCAACTTGCAATGTGGAGAAATTACTGTTTGTGCATTTACAATATTCATTGATTTTTGCCATTGAAAAACGTCCAGAAATGATTGAAGCTACTGACTGAATTAAAGGAGCTGGCATCTCACTCTCTTTGAATCTTCTTTATCATGCTAAGAGGAGCAGGAAAAAGCAAAAAATTTCAGAATTGCACCTTGCAATGCGGAGAAATTACTGTTTGTGCATTTACAATATTCATTGATTTTTGCCATTGAAAAACATCATGTTATTCATATACCAGAAATGTTTGAAGCTACTGACTGAATGAAAGGAGCTGGCATCTCACTCTCTTTGAATCTTCTTTATCATGCTAAGAGGAGCAGGAAAAAGCAAAAAATTTCAGAATTGCACCTTGCAATGCGGAGAAATTACTGTTTGTGCATTTACAATATTCATTGATTTTTGCCATTGAAAAACGTCCAGAAATGATTGAAGCTACTGACTGAATGAAAGGAGCTGGCATCTCACTCTCTTTGAATCTTCTTTATCATGCTAAGAGGAGCAGGAAAAAGCAAAAAATTTCAGAATTGCACCTTGCAATGCGGAGAAATTACTGTTTGTGCATTTACAATATTCATTGATTTTTGCCATTGAAAAACGTCCAGAAATGATTGAAGCTACTGACTGAATGAAAGGAGCTGGCATCTCACTCTCTTTGAATCTTCTTTATCATGCTAAGAGGAGCAGGAAAAAGCAAAAAATTTCAGAATTGCACCTTGCAATGCGGAGAAATTACTGTTTGTGCATTTACAATATTCATTGATTTTTGCCATTGAAAAACGTCCAGAAATTATTGAAGCTACTGACTGAATGAAAGGAGCTGGCATCTCACTCTCTTTGAATCTTCTTTATCATGCTAAGAGGAGCAGGAAAAAGCAAAAAATTTCAGAATTGCACCTTGCAATGCGGAGAAATTACTGTTTGTGCATTTACAATATTCATTGATTTTTGCCATTGAAAAACATGTTATTCATATACCAGAAATGTTTGAAGCTACTGACTGAATGAAAGGAGCTGGCATCTCACTCTCTTTGAATCTTCTTTATCATGCTAAGAGGAGCAGGAAAAAGCAAAAAATTTCAGAATTGCACCTTGCAATGCGGAGAAATTAGTTTGTGCATTTACAATATTCATTGATTTTTGCCATTGAAAAACGTCCAGAAATGATTGAAGCTACTGACTGAATGAAAGGATCTGGCATCTCACTCTCTTTGAATCTTCTTTATCATGCTAAGAGGAGCAGGAAAAAGAAAAAAATTTCAGAATTGCACCTTGCAATGCGGAGAAATTACTGTTTGTGCTTTTACAATATTCATTGATTTTTGCCATTGAAAAACGTCCAGAAATGATTGAAGCTACTGACTGAATGAAAGGAGCTGGCATCTCACTCTCTTTGAATCTTCTTTATCATGCTAAGAGGAGCAGGAAAAAGCAAAAAATTTCAGAATTGCACCTTGCAATGCGGAGAAATTACTGTTTGTGCATTTACAATATTCATTGATTTTTGCCATTGAAAAACATCATGTTATTCATATACCAGAAATGTTTGAAGCTACTGACTGAATGAAAGGAGCTGGCATCTCACTCTCTTTGAATCTTCTTTATCATGCTAAGAGGAGCAGGAAAAAGCAAAAAATTTCAGAATTGCACCTTGCAATGCGGAGAAATTACTGTTTGTGCATTTACAATATTCATTGATTTTTGCCATTGAAAAACATCATGTTATTCATATACCAGAAATGTTTGAAGCTACTGACTGAATGAAAGGAGCTGGCATCTCACTCTCTTTGAATCTTCTTTATCATGCTAAGAGGAGCAGGAAAAAGCAAAAAATTTCAGAATTGCACCTTGCAATGCGGAGAAATTACTGTTTGTACATTTACAATATTCATTGATTTTTGCCATTGAAAAACATGTTATTCATATACCAGAAATGTTTGAAGCTACTGACTGAATGAAAGGAGCTGGCATCTCACTCTCTTTGAATCTTCTTTATCATGCTAAGAGGAGCAGGAAAAAGCAAAAAATTTCAGAATTGCACCTTGCAATGCGGAGAAATTAGTTTGTGCATTTACAATATTCATTGATTTTTGCCATTGAAAAACGTCCAGAAATGATTGAAGCTACTGACTGAATGAAAGGATCTGGCATCTCACTCTCTTTGAATCTTCTTTATCATGCTAAGAGGAGCAGGAAAAAGAAAAAAATTTCAGAATTGCACCTTGCAATGCGGAGAAATTACTGTTTGTGCATTTACAATATTCATTGATTTTTGCCATTGAAAAACGTCCAGAAATGATTGAAGCTACTGACTGAATGAAAGGAGCTGGCATCTCACTCTCTTTGAATCTTCTTTATCATGCTAAGAGGAGCAGGAAAAAGCAAAAAATTTCAGAATTGCACCTTGCAATGCGGAGAAATTACTGTTTGTGCATTTACAATATTCATTGATTTTTGCCATTGAAAAACATCATGTTATTCATATACCAGAAATGTTTAAAGCTACTGACTGAATGAAAGGAGCTGGCATCTCACTCTCTTTGAATCTTCTTTATCATGCTAAGAGGAGCAGGAAAAAGCAAAAAATTTCAGAATTGCACCTTGCAATGCGGAGAAATTACTGTTTGTGCATTTACAATATTCATTGATTTTTGCCATTGAAAAACATCATGTTATTCATATACCAGAAATGTTTGAAGCTACTGACTGAATGAAAGGAGCTGGCATCTCACTCTCTTTGAATCTTCTTTATCATGCTAAGAGGAGCAGGAAAAAGCAAATAATTTCAGAATTGCACCTTGCAATGCGGAGAAATTACTGTTTGTGCATTTACAATATTCATTGATTTTTGCCATTGAAAATCATCATGTTATTCATATACCAGAAATGTTTGAAGCTACTGACTGAATGAAAGGAGCTGGCATCTCACTCTCTTTGAATCTTCTTTATCATGCTAAGAGGAGCAGGAAAAAGCAAAAAATTTAAGAATTGCACCTTGCAATGCAGAGAAATTACTGTTTGTGCATTTACAATATTCATTGATTTTTGCCATTGAAAAACATCATGTTATTCATATACCAGAAATGTTTGAAGCTACTGACTGAATGAAAGGAGCTGGCATCTCACTCTCTTTGAATCTTCTTTATCATGCTAAGAGGAGCAGGAAAAAGCAAATAATTTCAGAATTGCACCTTGCAATGCGGAGAAATTACTGTTTGTGCATTTACAATATTCATTGATTTTTGCCATTGAAAATCATCATGTTATTCATATACCAGAAATGTTTGAAGCTACTGACTGAATGAAAGGAGCTGGCATCTCACTCTCTTTGAATCTTCTTTATCATGCTAAGAGGAGCAGGAAAAAGCAAAAAATTTAAGAATTGCACCTTGCAATGCAGAGAAATTACTGTTTGTGCATTTACAATATTCATTGATTTTTGCCATTGAAAAACATCATGTTATTCATATACCAGAAATGTTTGAAGCTACTGACTGAATGAAAGGAGCTGGCATCTCATTCTCTTTGAATCTTCTTTATCATGCTAAGAGGAGCAGGAAAAAGCAAAAAAATTCAGAATTGCACCTTGCAATGCGGAAAAATTACTGTTTGTGCATTTACAATATTAATTGATTTTTGCCATTGAAAAACGTCCAGAAATGATTGAAGCTACTGACTGAATGAAAGGAGCTGGCATCTCACTCTCTTTGTATCTTCTTTATCATGCTAAGAGGAGCAGGTAAAAGCAAAAAATTTCAGAATTGCACCTTGCAATGCGGAGAAATTACTGTTTGTGCATTTACAATATTCATTGATTTTTGCCATTGAAAAACGTCCAGAAATGTTTGAAGCTACTGACTGAATGAAAGGAGCTGGCATCTCACTCTCTTTGAATCTTCTTTATCATGCTAAGAGGAGCAGGAAAAAGCAAAAAAATTTTAGAATTGCACCTTGCAATGTGGAGAAATTACTGTTTGTGCATTTACAATATTCATTGATTTTTGCCATTGAAAAACGTCCAGAAATGATTGAAGCTACTGACTGAATGAAAGGAGCTGGCATCTCACTCTCTTTGAATCTTCTTTATCATGCTAAGAGGAGCAGGAAAAAGCAAAAAATTTCAGAATTGCACCTTGCAATGCGGAGAAATTACTGTTTGTGCATTTACAATATTCATTGATTTTTGCCATTGAAAAACATCATGTTATTCATATACCAGAAATGTTTGAAGCTACTGACTGAATGAAAGGAGCTGGCATCTCACTCTCTTTGAATCTTCTTTATCATGCTAAGAGGAGAAGGAAAAAGCAAAAAATTTCAGAATTACACCTTGCAATGCGGAGAAATTACTGTTTGTGCATTTACAATATTCATTGATTTTTGCCATTGAAAAACGTCCAGAAATGATTGAAGCTACTGACTGAATGAAAGGAGCTGGCATCTCACTCTCTTTGAATCTTCTTTATCATGCTAAGAGGAGCAGGAAAAAGCAAAAAATTTCAGAATTGCACCTTGCAATGCGGAGAAATTACTGTTTGTGCATTTACAATATTCATTGATTTTTGCCATTGAAAAACATCATGTTATTCATATACCAGAAATGTTTGAAGCTACTGACTGAATGAAAGGAGCTGGCATCTCACTCTCTTTGAATCTTCTTTATCATGCTAAGAGGAGCAGGAAAAAGCAAAAAATTTCAGAATTGCACCTTGCAATGCGGAGAAATTACTGTTTGTGCATTTACAATATTCATTGATTTTTGCCATTGAAAAATATCATGTTATTCATATACCAGAAATGTTTGAAGCTACTGACTGAATGAAAGGAGCTGGCATCTCACTCTCTTTGAATCTTCTTTATCATGCTAAGAAGAGCAGGAAAAAGCAAAAAATTTCAGAATTGCACCTTGCAATGCGGAGAAATTAATGTTTGTGCATTTACAATATTCATTGATTTTTGCCATTGAAAAACATCATGTTATTCATATACCAGAAATGTTTGAAGCTACTGACTGAATGAAAGGAGCTGGCATCTCACTCTCTTTGAATCTTCTTTATCATGCTAAGAGGAGCAGGAAAAAGCAAAAAATTTCAGAATTGCACCTTGCAATGCGGAGAAATTACTGTTTGTGCATTTACAATATTCATTGATTTTTGCCATTGAAAAACATCATGTTATTCATATACCAGAAATGTTTGAAGCTACTGACTGAATAAAAGGAGCTGGCATCTCACTCTCTTTGAATCTTCTTTATCATGCTAAGAGGAGCAGGAAAAAGCAAAAAATTTCAGAATTGCACCTTGCAATGCGGAGAAATTACTGTTTGTGCATTTATAATATTCATTTATTTTTGCCATTGAAAAATGTCCAAAAATGATTGAAGCTACTGACTGAATGAAAGGAGCTGGCATCTCACTCTCTTTGAATCTTCTTTATCATGCTAAGAGGAGCAGGAAAAAGCAAAAAATTTCAGAATTGCACCTTGCAATGCGGAGAAATTACTGTTTGTGCATTTACAATATTCATTGATTTTTGCCATTGAAAAACATCATGTTATTCATATACCAGAAATGTTTGAAGCTACTGACTGAATGAAAGGAGCTGGCATCTCACTCTCTTTGAATCTTCTTTATCATGCTAAGAGGAGCAGGAAAAAGCAAAAAATTTCAGAATTGCACCTTGCAATGCGGAGAAATTACTGTTTGTGCATTTACAATATTCATTGATTTTTGCCATTGAAAAACGTCCAGAAATGATTGAAGCTACTGACTGAATGAAAGGAGCTGGCATCTCACTCTCTTTGAATCTTCTTTATCATGCTAAGAGGAGCAGGAAAAAGCAAAAAATTTCAGAATTGCACCTTGCAATGCGGAGAAATTACTGTTTGTGCATTTACAATATTCATTGATTTTTGCCATTGAAAAACATCATGTTATTCATATACCAGAAATGTTTGAAGCTACTGACTGAATGAAAGGAGCTGGCATCTCACTCTCTTTGAATCTTCTTTATCATGCTAAGAGGAGCAGGAAAAAGCAAAAAATTTCAGAATTGCACCTTGCAATGCGGAGAAATTACTGTTTGTGCATTTACAATATTCATTGATTTTTGCCATTGAAAAACGTCCAGAAATGATTGAAGCTACTGACTGAATGAAAGGAGCTGGCATCTCACTCTCTTTGAATCTTCTTTATCATGCTAAGAGGAGCAGGAAAAAGCTAAAAATTTCAGAATTGCACCTTGCAATGCGGAGAAATTACTGTTTGTGCATTTACAATATTCATTGATTTTTGCCATTGAAAAACGTCCAGAAATGTTTGAAGCTACTGACTGAATGAAAGGAGCTGGCATCTCACTCTCTTTGAATCTTCTTTATCATGCTAAGAGGAGCAGGAAAAAGCAAAAAATTTCAGAATTGCACCTTGAAATGTGGAGAAATTACTGTTTGTGCATTTACAATATTCATTGATTTTTGCCATTGAAAAACATCCAGAAATGATTGAAGCTACTGACTGAATTAAATGAGCTGGCATCTCACTCTCTTTGAATCTTCTTTATCATGCTAAGAGGAGCAGGAAAAAGCAAAAAATTTCAGAATTGCACCTTGCAATGCGGAGAAATTACTGTTTGTGCATTTACAATATTCATTGATTTTTGCCATTGAAAAACATCATGTTATTCATATACCAGAAATGTTTGAAGCTACTGACTGAATGAAAGGAGCTGGCATCTCACTCTCTTTGAATCTTCTTTATCATGCTAAGAGGAGCAGGAAAAAGCAAAAAATTTCAGAATTGCACCTTGCAATGCGGAGAAATTACTGTTTGTGCATTTACAATATTCATTGATTTTTGCCATTGAAAAATATCATGTTATTCATATACCAGAAATGTTTGAAGCTACTGACTGAATGAAAGGAGCTGGCATCTCACTCTCTTTGAATCTTCTTTATCATGCTAAGAAGAGCAGGAAAAAGCAAAAAATTTCAGAATTGCACCTTGCAATGCGGAGAAATTAATGTTTGTGCATTTACAATATTCATTGATTTTTGCCATTGAAAAACATCATGTTATTCATATACCAGAAATGTTTGAAGCTACTGACTGAATGAAAGGAGCTGGCATCTCACTCTCTTTGAATCTTCTTTATCATGCTAAGAGGAGCAGGAAAAAGCAAAAAATTTCAGAATTGCACCTTGCAATGCGGAGAAATTACTGTTTGTGCATTTACAATATTCATTGATTTTTGCCATTGAAAAACATGATGTTATTCATATACCAGAAATGTTTGAAGCTACTGACTGAATGAAAGGAGCTGGCATCTCACTCTCTTTGAATCTTCTTTATCATGCTAAGAGGAGCAGGAAAAAGCATAAAATTTCAGAATTGCACCTTGCAATGCGGAGAAATTACTGTTTGTGCATTTACAATATTCATTGATTTTTGCCATTGAAAAACGTCCAGAAATGATTGAAGCTACTGACTGAATGAAAGGAGCTGGCATCTCACTCTCTTTGAATCTTCTTTATCATGCTAAGAGGAGCAGGAAAAAGCAAAAAATTTCAGAATTGCACCTTGCAATGCGGAGAAATTACTGTTTGTGCATTTACAATATTCATTGATTTTTGCCATTGAAAAACATCATGTTATTCATATACCAGAAATGTTTGAAGCTACTGACTGAATGAAAGGAGCTGGCATCTCACTCTCTTTGAATCTTCTTTATCATGCTAAGAGGAGCAGGAAAAAGCAAAAAATTTCAGAATTGCACCTTGCAATGCGGAGAAATTACTGTTTGTGCATTTACAATATTCATTGATTTTTGCCATTGAAAAACGTCCAGAAATGATTGAAGCTACTGACTGAATGAAAGGAGCTGGCATCTCACTCTCTTTGAATCTTCTTTATCATGCTAAGAGGAGCAGGAAAAAGCAAAAAATTTCAGAATTGCACCTTGCAATGCGGAGAAATTACTGTTTGTGCATTTACAATATTCATTGATTTTTGCCATTGAAAAACATCATGTTATTCATATACCAGAAATGTTTGAAGCTACTGACTGAATGAAAGGAGCTGGCATCTCACTCTCTTTGAATCTTCTTTATCATGCTAAGAGGAGCAGGAAAAAGCAAAAAATTTCAGAATTGCACCTTGCAATGCGGAGAAATTACTGTTTGTGCATTTACAATATTCATTGATTTTTGCCATTGAAAAACGTCCAGAAATGTTTGAAGCTACTGACTGAATGAAAGGAGCTGGCATCTCACTCTCTTTGAATCTTCTTTATCATGCTAAGAAGAGCAGGAAAAAGCAAAAAATTTCAGAATTGCACCTTGCAATGCGGAGAAATTAATGTTTGTGCATTTACAATATTCATTGATTTTTGCCATTGAAAAACATCATGTTATTCTTATACCAGAAATGTTTGAAGCTACTGACTGAATGAAAGGAGCTGGCATCTCACTCTCTTTGAATCTTCTTTATCATGCTAAGAGGAGCAGGAAAAAGCAAAAAATTTCAGAATTGCACCTTGCAATGCGGAGAAATTACTTTTTGTGCATTTACAATATTCATTGATTTTTGCCATTGAAAAACGTCCAGAAATGTTTGAAGCTACTGACTGAATGAAAGGAGCCGGCATCTCACTCTCTTTGAATCTTCTTTATCATGCTAAGAGGAGCAGGAAAAAGCAAAAAATTTCAGAATTGCACCTTGCAATGCGGAGAAATTACTGTTTGTGCATTTACAATATTCATTGATTTTTGCCATTGAAAAACATCATGTTATTCATATACCAGAAATGTTTGAAGCTACGGACTGAATGAAAGGAGCTGGCATCTCGCTCTCTTTGAATCTTCTTTATCATGCTAAGAGGAGCAGGAAAAAGCAAAAAATTTCAGAATTGCACCTTGCAATGCGGAGAAATTACTGTTTGTGCATTTACAATATTCATTGATTTTTGCCATTGAAAAACGTCCAGAAATGATTGAAGCTACTGACTGAATGAAAGGAGCTGGCATCTCACTCTCTTTGAATCTTCTTTATCATGCTAAGAGGAGCAGGAAAAAGCAAAAAATTTCAGAATTGCACCTTGCAATGCGGAGAAATTACTGTTTGTGCATTTACAATATTCATTGATTTTTGCCATTGAAAAACATCATGTTATTCATATACCAGAAATGTTTGAAGCTACTGACTGAATGAAAGGAGCTGGCATCTCACTCTCTTTGAATCTTCTTTATCATGCTAAGAGGAGCAGGAAAAAGCAAAAAATTTCAGAATTGCACCTTGCAATGCGGAGAAATTACTGTTTGTGCATTTACAATATTCATTGATTTTTGCCATTGAAAAACATCCAGAAATGTTTGAAGCTACTGACTGAATGAAAGGAGCTGGCATCTCACTCTCTTTGAATCTTCTTTATCATGCTAAGAAGAGCAGGAAAAAGCAAAAAATTTCAGAATTGCACCTTGCAATGCAGAGAAATTACTGTGTGTGCATTTACAATATTCATTGATTTTTGCCATTGAAAAACATCATGTTATTCATATACCAGAAATGTTTGAAGCTACTGACTGAATGAAAGGAGCTGGCATCTCACTCTCTTTGAATCTTCTTTATCATGCTAAGAGGAGCAGGAAAAAGCAAAAAATTTCAGAATTGCACCTTGCAATGCGGAGAAATTACTGTTTGTGCATTTACAATATTCATTGATTTTTGCCATTGAAAAACGTCCAGAAATGTTTGAAGCTACTGACTGAATGAAAGGAGCTGGCATCTCACTCTCTTTGAATCTTCTTTATCATGCTAAGAGGAGCAGGAAAAAGCAAAAAATTTCAGAATTGCACCTTGCAATGCGTAGAAATTACTGTTTGTGCATTTACAATATTCATTGATTTTTGCCATTGAAAAACATAATGTTATTCATATACCAGAAATGTTTGAAGCTACTGACTGAATGAAAGGAGCTGGCATCTCACTCTCTTTGAATCTTCTTTATCATGCTAAGAGGAGCAGGAAAAAGCAAAAAATTTCAGAATTGCACCTTGCAATGCGGAGAAATTACTGTTTGTGCATTTACAATATTCATTGATTTTTGCCATTGAAAAACGTCCAGAAATGTTTGAAGCTACTGACTGAATGAAAGGAGCTGGCATCTCACTCTCTTTGAATCTTCTTTATCATGCTAAGAGGAGCAGGAAAAAGCAAAAAATTTCAGAATTGCACCTTGCAATGCGTAGAAATTACTGTTTGTGCATTTACAATATTCATTGATTTTTGCCATTGAAAAACATAATGTTATTCATATACCAGAAATGTTTGAAGCTACTGACTGAATGAAAGGAGCTGGCATCTCACTCTCTTTGAATCTTCTTTATCATGCTAAGAGGAGCAGGAAAAAGCAAAAAATTTCAGAATTGCACCTTGCAATGCGGAGAAATTACTGTTTGTGCATTTACAATATTCATTGATTTTTGCCATTGAAAAACATCATGTTATTCATATACCAGAAATGTTTGAAGCTACTGACTGAATGAAAGGAGCTGGCATCTCACTCTCTTTGAATCGTCTTTATCATGCTAAGAGGAGCAGGAAAAAGCAAAAAATTTCTGAATTGCACCTTGCAATGCGGAGAAATTACTGTTTGTGCATTTACAATATTCATTGATTTTTGCCATTGAAAAACGTCCAGAAATGTTTGAAGCTACTGACTAAATGAAAGGAGCTGGCATCTCACTCTCTTTGAATCTTCTTTATCATGCTAAGAGGAGCAGGAAAAAGCAAAAAATTTCAGAATTGCACCTTGCAATGTGGAGAAATTACTGTTTGTGCATTTACAATATTCATTGATTTTTGCCATTGAAAAACGTCCAGAAATGATTGAAGCTACTGACTGAATGAAAGGAGCTGGCATCTCACTCTCTTTGAATCTTCTTTATCATGCTAAGAGGAGCAGGAAAAAGCAAAAAATTTCAGAATTGCACCTTGCAATGCGGAGAAATTACTGTTTGTGCATTTACAATATTCATTGATTTTTGCCATTGAAAAACATCATGTTATTCATATACCAGAAATGTTTGAAGCTACTGACTGAATGAAAGGAGCTGGCATCTCACTCTCTTTGAATCTTCTTTATCATGCTAAGAGGAGCAGGAAAAAGCAAAAAATTTCAGAATTGCACCTTGCAATGCGGAGAAATTACTGTTTGTGCATTTACAATATTCATTGATTTTTGCCATTGAGAAACGTCCAGAAATGATTGAAGCTACTGACTGAATGAAAGGAGCTGGCATCTCACTCTCTTTGAATCTTCTTTATCATGCTAAGAGGAGCAGGAAAAAGCAAAAAATTTCAGAATTGCACCTTGCAATGCGGAGAAATTACTGTTTGTGCATTTACAATATTCATTGATTTTTGCCATTGAAAAACGTCCAGAAATGTTTGAAGCTACTGACTGAATGAAAGGAGCTGGCATCTCACTCTCTTTGAATCTTCTTTATCATGCTAAGAGGAGCAGGAAAAAGCAAAAAATTTCAGAATTGCACCTTGGAATGTGGAGAAATTACTGTTTGTGCATTTACAATATTCATTGATTTTTGCCATTGAAAAACGTCCAGAAATGATTGAAGCTACTGACTGAATGAAAGGAGCTGGCATCTCACTCTCTTTGAATCTTCTTTATCATGCTAAGAGGAGCAGGAAAAAGCAAAAAATTTCAGAATTGCACCTTGCAATGCGGAGAAATTACTGTTTGTGGATTTACAATATTCATTGATTTTTGCCATTGAAAAACATCATGTTATTCATATACCAGAAATGTTTGAAGCTACTGACTGAATGAAAGAAGCTGGCATCTCACTCTCTTTGAATCTTCTTTATCATGCTAAGAGGAGCAGGAAAAAGCAAAAAATTTCAGAATTGCACCTTGCAATGCGGAGAAATTACTGTTTGTGCATTTACAATATTCATTGATTTTTGCCATTGAAAAACGTCCAGAAATGATTGAAGCTACTGACTGAATGAAAGGAGCTGGCATCTCACTCTCTTTGAATCTTCTTTATCATGCTAAGAGGAGCAGGAAAAAGCAAAAAAATTCAGAATGGCACCTTGCAATGCGGAGAAATTACTGTTTGTGCATTTACAATATTCATTGATTTTTGCCATTGAAAAACATGTTATTCATATACCAGAAATGTTTGAAGCTACTGACTGAATGAAAGGAGCTGGCATCTCACTCTCTTTGAATCTTCTTTATCATGCTAAGAGGAGCCTGAAAAAGCAAAAAATTTCAGAATTGCACCTTGCAATGCGGAGAAATTAGTTTGTGCATTTACAATATTCATTGATTTTTGCCATTGAAAAACGTCCAGAAATGATTGAAGCTACTGACTGAATGAAAGGAGCTGGCATCTCACTCTCTTTGAATCTTCTTTATCATGCTAAGAGGAGCAGGAAAAAGAAAAAAATTTCAGAATTGCACCTTGCAATGCGGAGAAATTACTGTTTGTGCATTTACAATATTCATTGATTTTTGCCATTGAAAAACGTCCAGAAATGATTGAAGCTACTGACTGAATGAAAGGAGCTGGCATCTCACTCTCTTTGAATCTTCTTTATCATGCTAAGAGGAGCAGGAAAAAGCAAAAAATTTCAGAATTGCACCTTGCAATGCGGAGAAATTACTGTTTGTGCATTTACAATATTTATTGATTTTTGCCATTGAAAAATGTCCAGAAATGATTGAAGCTACTGACTGAATGAAAGGAGCTGGCATCTCACTCTCTTTGAATCTTCTTTATCATGCTAAGAGGAGCAGGAAAAAGCAAAAAATTTCAGAATTGCACCTTGCAATGCGGAGAAATTACTGTTTGTGCATTTACAATATTCATTGATTTTTGCCATTTGAAAAACATCATGTTATTCACATACCAGAAATGTTTGAAGCTACTGACTGAATGAAAGGAGCTGGCATCTCACTCTCTTTGAATCTTCTTTATCATGCTAAGAGGAGCAGGAAAAAGCAAAAAATTTCAGAATTGCACCTTGCAATGCGGAGAAATTACTGTTTGTGCATTTACAATATTCATTGATTTTTGCCATTGAAAAACATCATGTTATTCATATACCAGAAATGTTTGAAGCTACTGACTGAATGAAAGGAGCTGGCATCTCACTCTCTTTGAATCTTCTTTATCATGATAAGAGGATCAGGAAAAAGCAAAAAATTTCAGGATTGCACCTTGCAATGCGGAGAAATTACTTTTTGTGCATTTACAATATTCATTGATTTTTGCCATTGAAAAACATCATGTTATTCATATACCAGAAATGATTAAAGCTACTGACTGAATGAAAGGAGCTGGCATCTCACTCTCTTTGAATCTTCTTTATCATGCTAAGAGGAGCAGGAAAAAGCAAAAAATTTCATAATTGCACCTTGCAATGCGGAGAAATTACTGTTTGTGCATTTACAATATTCATTGATTTTTGCCATTGAAAAACGTCCAGAAATGTTTGAAGCTACTGACTGAATGAAAGGAGCTGGCATCTCACTCTCTTTGAATCTTCTTTATCATGCTAAGAGGAGCAGGAAAAAGCAAAAAATTTCAGAATTGCACCTTGCAATGCGGAGAAATTACTGTTTGTGCATTTACAATATTCATTGATTTTTGCCATTGAAAAACATGTTATTCATATACCAGAAATGTTTGAAGCTACTGACTGAATGAAAGGAGCTGGCATCTCACTCTCTTTGAATCTTCTTTATCATGCTAAGAGGAGCCTGAAAAAGCAAAAAATTTCAGAATTGCACCTTGCAATGCGGAGAAATTAGTTTGTGCATTTACAATATTCATTGATTTTTGCCATTGAAAAACGTCCAGAAATGATTGAAGCTACTGACTGAATGAAAGGAGCTGGCATCTCACTCTCTTTGAATCTTCTTTATCATGCTAAGAGGAGCAGGAAAAAGAAAAAAATTTCAGAATTGCACCTTGCAATGCGGAGAAATTACTGTTTGTGCATTTACAATATTCATTGATTTTTGCCATTGAAAAACGTCCAGAAATGATTGAAGCTACTGACTGAATGAAAGGAGCTGGCATCTCACTCTCTTTGAATCTTCTTTATCATGCTAAGAGGAGCAGGAAAAAGCAAAAAATTTCAGAATTGCACCTTGCAATGCGGAGAAATTACTGTTTGTGCATTTACAATATTTATTGATTTTTGCCATTGAAAAATGTCCAGAAATGATTGAAGCTACTGACTGAATGAAAGGAGCTGGCATCTCACTCTCTTTGAATCTTCTTTATCATGCTAAGAGGAGCAGGAAAAAGCAAAAAATTTCAGAATTGCACCTTGCAATGCGGAGAAATTACTGTTTGTGCATTTACAATATTCATTGATTTTTGCCATTTGAAAAACATCATGTTATTCACATACCAGAAATGTTTGAAGCTACTGACTGAATGAAAGGAGCTGGCATCTCACTCTCTTTGAATCTTCTTTATCATGCTAAGAGGAGCAGGAAAAAGCAAAAAATTTCAGAATTGCACCTTGCAATGCGGAGAAATTACTGTTTGTGCATTTACAATATTCATTGATTTTTGCCATTGAAAAACATCATGTTATTCATATACCAGAAATGTTTGAAGCTACTGACTGAATGAAAGGAGCTGGCATCTCACTCTCTTTGAATCTTCTTTATCATGATAAGAGGATCAGGAAAAAGCAAAAAATTTCAGGATTGCACCTTGCAATGCGGAGAAATTACTTTTTGTGCATTTACAATATTCATTGATTTTTGCCATTGAAAAACATCATGTTATTCATATACCAGAAATGATTAAAGCTACTGACTGAATGAAAGGAGCTGGCATCTCACTCTCTTTGAATCTTCTTTATCATGCTAAGAGGAGCAGGAAAAAGCAAAAAATTTCAGAATTGCACCTTGCAATGCGGAGAAATTACTGTTTGTGCATTTACAATATTCATTGATTTTTGCCATTGAAAAACGTCCAGAAATGTTTGAAGCTACTGACTGAATGAAAGGAGCTGGCATCTCACTCTCTTTGAATCTTCTTTATCATGCTAAGAGGAGCAGGAAAAAGCAAAAAATTTCAGAATTGCACCTTGCAATGCGGAGAAATTACTGTTTGTGCATTTACAATATTCATTGATTTTTGCCATTGAAAAACGTCCAGAAATGTTTGAAGCTACTGACTGAATGAAAGGAGCTGGCATCTCACTCTCTTTGAATCTTCTTTATCATGCTAAGAGGAGCAGGAAAAAGCAAAAAATTTCAGAATTGCACCTTGCAATGCGGAGAAATTACTGTTTGTGGATTTACAATATTCATTGATTTTTGCCATTGAAAAACGTCCAGAAATGATTGAAGCTACTGACTGAATGAAAGGAGCTGGCATCTCACTCTCTTTGAATCTTCTTTATCATGCTAAGAGGAGCAGGAAAAAGCAAAAAAATTCAGAATTGCACCTTGCAATGCGGAGAAATTACTGTTTGTGCATTTACAATATTCATTGATTTTTGCCATTGAAAAACATGTTATTCATATACCAGAAATGTTTGAAGCTACTGACTGAATGAAAGGAGCTGGCATCTCACTCTCTTTGAATCTTCTTTATCATGCTAAGAGGAGCAGGAAAAAGCAAAAAATTTCAGAATTGCACCTTGCAATGCGGAGAAATTACTGTTTGTGCATTTACAATATTCATTGATTTTTGCCATTGAAAAACATCATGTTATTCATATACCAGAAATGTTTGAAGCTACTGACTGAATGAAAGGAGCTGGCATCTCACTCTCTTTGAATCTTCTTTATCATGCTAAGAGGAGCAGGAAAAAGCAAAAAATTTCAGAATTGCACCTTGCAATGCGGAGAAATTACTGTTTGTGCATTTACAATATTCATTGATTTTTGCCATTGAAAAACGTCCAGAAATGATTGAAGCTACTGACTGAATGAAAGGAGCTGGCATCTCACTGTCTTTGAATCTTCTTTATCATGCTAAGAGGAGCAGGAAAAAGCAAAAAATTTCAGAATTGCACCTTGCAATGCGGAGAAATTACTGTTTGTGCATTTACAATATTCATTGATTTTTGCCATTGAAAAACATCATGTTATTCATATACCAGAAATGTTTGAAGCTACTGACTGAATGAAAGGAGCTGGCATCTCACTCTCTTTGAATCTTCTTTATCATGCTAAGAGGAGCAGGAAAAAGCAAAAAATTTCAGAATTGCACCTTGCAATGCGGAGAAATTACTGTTTGTGGATTTACAATATTCATTGATTTTTGCCATTGAAAAACATCATGTTATTCATATACCAGAAATGTTTGAAGCTACTGACTGAATGAAAGAAGCTGGCATCTCACTCTCTTTGAATCTTCTTTATCATGCTAAGAGGAGCAGGAAAAAGCAAAAAATTTCAGAATT
The DNA here is from genome assembly GCF_046119375.1 of Phyllobates terribilis. Taxonomy (NCBI): domain Eukaryota; kingdom Metazoa; phylum Chordata; class Amphibia; order Anura; family Dendrobatidae; genus Phyllobates; species Phyllobates terribilis. The sequence continues at coordinate 298,642 of NW_027363115.1, read as the reverse complement.
GCACCTTGCAATGCGGAGAAATTACTGTTTGTGCAGTTACAATATTCATTGATTTTTGCCATTGAAAAACGTCCAGAAATGATTGAAGCTACTGACTGAATGAAAGGAGCTGGCATCTCACTCTCTTTGAATCTTCTTTATCATGCTAAGAGGAGCAGGAAAAAGCAAAAAAATTCAGAATTGCACCTTGCAATGCGGAGAAATTACTGTTTGTGCATTTACAATATTCATTGATTTTTGCCATTGAAAAACATCATGTTATTCATATACCAGAAATGTTTGAAGCTACTGACTGAATGAAAGGAGCTGGCATCTCACTCTCTTTGAATCTTCTTTATCATGATAAGAGGATCAGGAAAAAGCAAAAAATTTCAGGATTGCACCTTGCAATGCGGAGAAATTACTTTTTGTGCATTTACAATATTCATTGATTTTTGCCATTGAAAAACATCATGTTATTCATATACCAGAAATGATTAAAGCTATTGACTGAATGAAAGGAGCTGACATCTCACTCTCTTTGAATCTTCTTTATCATGCTAAGAGGAGCAGGAAAAAGCAAAAAATTTCATAATTGCACCTTGCAATGCGGAGAAATTACTGTTTGTGCATTTACAATATTCATTGATTTTTGCCATTGAAAAACGTCCAGAAATGTTTGAAGCTACTGACTGAATGAAAGGAGCTGGCATCTCACTCTCTTTGAATCTTCTTTATCATGCTAAGAGGAGCAGGAAAAAGCAAAAAATTTCAGAATTGCACCTTGCAAAGCGGAGAAATTACTGTTTGTGCATTTACAATATTCATTGATTTTTGCCATTGAAAAACGTCCAGAAATGTTTGAAGCTACTGACTGAATGAAAGGAGCTGGCATCTCACTCTCTTTGAATCTTCTTTATCATGCTAAGAGGAGCAGGAAAAAGCAAAAAATTTCTGAATTGCACCTTGCAATGCGGAGAAATTACTGTTTGTGCATTTACAATATTCATTGATTTTTGCCATTGAAAAACGTCCAGAAATGTTTGAAGCTACTGACTGAATGAAAGGAGCTGGCATCTCACTCTCTTTGAATCTTCTTTATCATGCTAAGAGGAGCAGGAAAAAGCAAAAAATTTCAGAATTGCACCTTGCAATGCGGAGAAATTACTGTTTGTGGATTTACAATATTCATTGATTTTTGCCATTGAAAAACATCATGTTATTCATATACCAGAAATGTTTGAAGCTACTGACTGAATGAAAGAAGCTGGCATCTCACTCTTTTTGAATCTTCTTTATCATGCTAAGAGGAGCAGGAAAAAGCAAAAAATTTCAGAATTGCACCTTGCAATGCGGAGAAATTACTGTTTGTGCAGTTACAATATTCATTGATTTTTGCCATTGAAAAACGTCCAGAAATGATTGAAGCTACTGACTGAATGAAAGGAGCTGGCATCTCACTCTCTTTGAATCTTCTTTATCATGCTAAGAGGAGCAGGAAAAAGCAAAAATATTCAGAATTGCACCTTGCAATGCGGAGAAATTACTGTTTGTGCATTTACAATATTCATTGATTTTTGCCATTGAAAAACATGTTATTCATATACCAGAAATGTTTGAAGCTACTGACTGAATGAAAGGAGCTGGCATCTCACTCTCTTTGAATCTTCTTTATCATGCTAAGAGGAGCAGGAAAAAGCAAAAAATTTCAGAATTGCACCTTGCAATGCGGAGAAATTACTGTTTGTGCATTTACAATATTCATTGATTTTTGCCATTGAAAAACATCATGTTATTCATATACCAGAAATGTTTGAAGCTACTGACTGAATGAAAGGAGCTGGCATCTCACTCTCTTTGAATCTTCTTTATCATGCTAAGAGGAGCATCAAAAAGCAAAAAATTTCAGAATTGCACCTTGCAATGCGGAGAAATTACTGTTTGTGCATTTACAATATTCATTGATTTTTGCCATTGAAAAACGTCCAGAAATGATTGAAGCTACTGACTGAATGAAAGGAGCTGGCATCTCACTCTCTTTGAATCTTCTTTATCATGCTAAGAGGAGCAGGAAAAAGCAAAAAATTTCAGAATTGCACCTTGCAATGCGGAGAAATTACTGTTTGTGCATTTACAATATTCATTGATTTTTGCCATTGAAAAACATCATGTTATTCATATACCAGAAATGTTTGAAGCTACTGACTGAATGAAAGGAGCTGGCATCTCACTCTCTTTGAATCTTCTTTATCATGCTAAGAGGAGCAGGAAAAAGCAAAAAATTTCAGAATTGCACCTTGCAATGCGTAGAAATTACTGTTTGTGCATTTACAATATTCATTGATTTTTGCCATTGAAAAACGTCCAGAAATGATTGAAGCTACTGACTGAATGAAAGGAGCTGGCATCTCACTCTCTTTGAATCTTCTTTATCATGCTAAGAGGAGCAGGAAAAAGCAAAAAATTTCAGAATTGCACCTTGCAATGCGGAGAAATTACTGTTTGTGCATTTACAATATTCATTGATTTTTACCATTGAAAAACATCATGTTATTCATATACCAGAAATGTTTGAAGCTACTGACTGAATGAAAGGAGCTGGCATCTCACTCTCTTTGAATCTTCTTTATCATGCTAAGAGGAGCAGGAAAAAGCAAAAAAATTCAGAATTGCACCTTGCAATGCGGAGAAATTACTGTTTGTGCATTTACAATATTCATTGATTTTTGCCATTGAAAAACATCATGTTATTCATATACCAGAAATGATTAAAGCTATTGACTGAATGAAAGGAGCTGGCATCTCACTCTCTTTGAATCTTCTTTATCATGCTAAGAGGAGCAGGAAAAAGCAAAAAATTTCATAATTGCACCTTGCAATGCGGAGAAATTACTGTTTGTGCATTTACAATATTCATTGATTTTTGCCATTGAAAAACGTCCAGAAATGTTTGAAGCTACTGACTGAATGAAAGGAGCTGGCATCTCACTCTCTTTGAATCTTCTTTATCATGCTAAGAGGAGCAGGAAAAAGCAAAAAATTTCAGAATTGCACCTTGCAAAGCGGAGAAATTACTGTTTGTGCATTTACAATATTCATTGATTTTTGCCATTGAAAAACGTCCAGAAATGTTTGAAGCTACTGACTGAATGAAAGGAGCTGGCATCTCACTCTCTTTGAATCTTCTTTATCATGCTAAGAGGAGCAGGAAAAAGCAAAAAATTTCTGAATTGCACCTTGCAATGCGGAGAAATTACTGTTTGTGCATTTACAATATTCATTGATTTTTGCCATTGAAAAACGTCCAGAAATGTTTGAAGCTACTGACTGAATGAAAGGAGCTGGCATCTCACTCTCTTTGAATCTTCTTTATCATGCTAAGAGGAGCAGGAAAAAGCAAAAAATTTCAGAATTGCACCTTGCAATGCGGAGAAATTACTGTTTGTGGATTTACAATATTCATTGATTTTTGCCATTGAAAAACATCATGTTATTCATATACCAGAAATGTTTGAAGCTACTGACTGAATGAAAGAAGCTGGCATCTCACTCTTTTTGAATCTTCTTTATCATGCTAAGAGGAGCAGGAAAAAGCAAAAAATTTCAGAATTGCACCTTGCAATGCGGAGAAATTACTGTTTGTGCAGTTACAATATTCATTGATTTTTGCCATTGAAAAACGTCCAGAAATGATTGAAGCTACTGACTGAATGAAAGGAGCTGGCATCTCACTCTCTTTGAATCTTCTTTATCATGCTAAGAGGAGCAGGAAAAAGCAAAAATATTCAGAATTGCACCTTGCAATGCGGAGAAATTACTGTTTGTGCATTTACAATATTCATTGATTTTTGCCATTGAAAAACATGTTATTCATATACCAGAAATGTTTGAAGCTACTGACTGAATGAAAGGAGCTGGCATCTCACTCTCTTTGAATCTTCTTTATCATGCTAAGAGGAGCAGGAAAAAGCAAAAAATTTCAGAATTGCACCTTGCAATGCGGAGAAATTACTGTTTGTGCATTTACAATATTCATTGATTTTTGCCATTGAAAAACATCATGTTATTCATATACCAGAAATGTTTAAAGCTACTGACTGAATGAAAGGAGCTGGCATCTCACTCTCTTTGAATCTTCTTTATCATGCTAAGAGGAGCATCAAAAAGCAAAAAATTTCAGAATTGCACCTTGCAATGCGGAGAAATTACTGTTTGTGCATTTACAATATTCATTGATTTTTGCCATTGAAAAACGTCCAGAAATGATTGAAGCTACTGACTGAATGAAAGGAGCTGGCATCTCACTCTCTTTGAATCTTCTTTATCATGCTAAGAGGAGCAGGAAAAAGCAAAAAATTTCAGAATTGCACCTTGCAATGCGGAGAAATTACTGTTTGTGCATTTACAATATTCATTGATTTTTGCCATTGAAAAACATCATGTTATTCATATACCAGAAATGTTTGAAGCTACTGACTGAATGAAAGGAGCTGGCATCTCACTCTCTTTGAATCTTCTTTATCATGCTAAGAGGAGCAGGAAAAAGCAAAAAATTTCAGAATTGCACCTTGCAATGCGTAGAAATTACTGTTTGTGCATTTACAATATTCATTGATTTTTGCCATTGAAAAACGTCCAGAAATGATTGAAGCTACTGACTGAATGAAAGGAGCTGGCATCTCACTCTCTTTGAATCTTCTTTATCATGCTAAGAGGAGCAGGAAAAAGCAAAAAATTTCAGAATTGCACCTTGCAATGCGGAGAAATTACTGTTTGTGCATTTACAATATTCATTGATTTTTGCCATTGAAAAACATCATGTTATTCATATACCAGAAATGTTTGAAGCTACTGACTGAATGAAAGGAGCTGGCATCTCACTCTCTTTGAATCTTCTTTATCATGCTAAGAGGAGCAGGAAAAAGCAAAAAAATTCAGAATTGCACCTTGCAATGCGGAGAAATTACTGTTTGTGCATTTACAATATTCATTGATTTTTGCCATTGAAAAACATCATGTTATTCATATACCAGAAATGATTAAAGCTATTGACTGAATGAAAGGAGCTGGCATCTCACTCTCTTTGAATCTTCTTTATCATGCTAAGAGGAGCAGGAAAAAGCAAAAAATTTCATAATTGCACCTTGCAATGCGGAGAAATTACTGTTTGTGCATTTACAATATTCATTGATTTTTGCCATTGAAAAACGTCCAGAAATGTTTGAAGCTACTGACTGAATGAAAGGAGCTGGCATCTCACTCTCTTTGAATCTTCTTTATCATGCTAAGAGGAGCAGGAAAAAGCAAAAAATTTCAGAATTGCACCTTGCAATGCGGAGAAATTACTGTTTGTGCATTTACAATATTCATTGATTTTTGCCATTGAAAAACGTCCAGAAATGTTTGAAGCTACTGACTGAATGAAAGGAGCTGGCATCTCACTCTCTTTGAATCTTCTTTATCATGCTAAGAGGAGCAGGAAAAAGCAAAAAATTTCAGAATTGCACCTTGCAATGCGGAGAAATTACTGTTTGTGCATTTACAATATTCATTGATTTTTGCCATTGAAAAACGTCCAGAAATGTTTGAAGCTACTGACTGAATGAAAGGAGCTGGCATCTCACTCTCTTTGAATCTTCTTTATCATGCTAAGAGGAGCAGGAAAAAGCAAAAAATTTCAGAATTGCACCTTGCAATGCGGAGAAATTACTGTTTGTGGATTTACAATATTCATTGATTTTTGCCATTGAAAAACATCATGTTATTCATATACCAGAAATGTTTGAAGCTACTGACTGAATGAAAGAAGCTGGCATCTCACTCTCTTTGAATCTTCTTTATCATGCTAAGAGGAGCAGGAAAAAGCAAAAAATTTCAGAATTGCACCTTGCAATGCGGAGAAATTACTGTTTGTGCAGTTACAATATTCATTGATTTTTGCCATTGAAAAACGTCCAGAAATGATTGAAGCTACTGACTGAATGAAAGGAGCTGGCATCTCACTCTCTTTGAATCTTCTTTATCATGCTAAGAGGAGCAGGAAAAAGCAAAAAAATTCAGAATTGCACCTTGCAATGCGGAGAAATTACTGTTTGTGCATTTACAATATTCATTGATTTTTGCCATTGAAAAACATGTTATTCATATACCAGAAATGTTTGAAGCTACTGACTGAATGAAAGGAGCTGGCATCTCACTCTCTTTGAATCTTCTTTATCATGCTAAGAGGAGCAGGAAAAAGCAAAAAATTTCAGAATTGCACCTTGCAATGCGGAGAAATTACTGTTTGTGCATTTACAATATTCATTGATTTTTGCCATTGAAAAACATCATGTTATTCATATACCAGAAATGTTTGAAGCTACTGACTGAATGAAAGGAGCTGGCATCTCACTCTCTTTGAATCTTCTTTATCATGCTAAGAGGAGCAGGAAAAAGCAAAAAATTTCAGAATTGCACCTTGCAATGCGGAGAAATTACTGTTTGTGCATTTACAATATTCATTGATTTTTGCCAGTGAAAAACGTCCAGAAATGATTGAAGCTACTGACTGAATGAAAGGAGCTGGCATCTCACTCTCTTTGAATCTTCTTTATCATGCTAAGAGGAGCAGGAAAAAGCAAAAAATTTCAGAATTGCACCTTGCAATGCGGAGAAATTACTGTTTGTGCATTTACAATATTCATTGATTTTTGCCATTGAAAAACATCATGTTATTCATATACCAGAAATGTTTGAAGCTACTGACTGAATGAAAGGAGCTGGCATCTCACTCTCTTTGAATCTTCTTTATCATGCTAAGAGGAGCAGGAAAAAGCAAAAAATTTCAGAATTGCACCTTGCAATGCGGAGAAATTACTGTTTGTGCATTTACAATATTCATTGATTTTTGCCATTGAAAAACGTCCAGAAATGATTGAAGCTACTGACTGAATGAAAGGAGCTGGCATCTCACTCTCTTTGAATCTTCTTTATCATGCTAAGAGGAGCAGGAAAAAGCAAAAAATTTCAGAATTGCACTTTGCAATGCGGAGAAATTACTGTTTGTGGATTTACAATATTCATTGATTTTTGCCATTGAAAAACATCATGTTATTCATATACCAGAAATGTTTGAAGCTACTGACTGAATGAAAGAAGCTGGCATCTCACTCTCTTTGAATCTTCTTTATCATGCTAAGAGGAGCAGGAAAAAGCAAAAAATTTCAGAATTGCACCTTGCAATGCGGAGAAATTACTGTTTGTGCAGTTACAATATTCATTGATTTTTGCCATTGAAAAACGTCCAGAAATGATTGAAGCTACTGACTGAATGAAAGGAGCTGGCATCTCACTCTCTTTGAATCTTCTTTATCATGCTAAGAGGAGCAGGAAAAAGCAAAAAAATTCAGAATTGCACCTTGCAATGCGGAGAAATTACTGTTTGTGCATTTACAATATTCATTGATTTTTGCCATTGAAAAACATCATGTTATTCATATACCAGAAATGTTTGAAGCTACTGACTGAATGAAAGGAGCTGGCATCTCACTCTCTTTGAATCTTCTTTATCATGATAAGAGGATCAGGAAAAAGCAAAAAATTTCAGGATTGCACCTTGCAATGCGGAGAAATTACTTTTTGTGCATTTACAATATTCATTGATTTTTGCCATTGAAAAACATCATGTTATTCATATACCAGAAATGATTAAAGCTATTGACTGAATGAAAGGAGCTGGCATCTCACTCTCTTTGAATCTTCTTTATCATGCTAAGAGGAGCAGGAAAAAGCAGAAAATTTCATAATTGCACCTTGCAATGCGGAGAAATTACTGTTTGTGCATTTACAATATTCATTGATTTTTGCCATTGAAAAACGTCCAGAAATGTTTGAAGCTACTGACTGAATGAAAGGAGCTGGCATCTCACTCTCTTTGAATCTTCTTTATCATGCTAAGAGGAGCAGGAAAAAGCAAAAAATTTCAGAATTGCACCTTGCAATGCGGAGAAATTACTGTTTGTGCATTTACAATATTCATTGATTTTTGCCATTGAAAAACGTCCAGAAATGTTTGAAGCTACTGACTGAATGAAAGGAGCTGGCATCTCACTCTCTTTGAATCTTCTTTATCATGCTAAGAGGAGCAGGAAAAAGCAAAAAATTTCTGAATTGCACCTTGCAATGCGGAGAAATTACTGTTTGTGCATTTACAATATTCATTGATTTTTGCCATTGAAAAACGTCCAGAAATGTTTGAAGCTACTGACTGAATGAAAGGAGCTGGCATCTCACTCTCTTTGAATCTTCTTTATCATGCTAAGAGGAGCAGAAAAAAGCAAAAAATTTCAGAATTGCACCTTGCAATGCGGAGAAATTACTGTTTGTGGATTTACAATATTCATTGATTTTTGCCATTGAAAAACATCATGTTATTCATATACCAGAAATGTTTGAAGCTACTGACTGAATGAAAGAAGCTGGCATCTCACTCTCTTTGAATCTTCTTTATCATGCTAAGAGGAGCAGGAAAAAGCAAAAAATTTCAGAATTGCACCTTGCAATGCGGAGAAATTACTGTTTGTGCAGTTACAATATTCATTGATTTTTGCCATTGAAAAACGTCCAGAAATGATTGAAGCTACTGACTGAATGAAAGGAGCTGGCATCTCACTCTCTTTGAATCTTCTTTATCATGCTAAGAGGAGCAGGAAAAAGCAAAAATATTCAGAATTGCACCTTGCAATGCGGAGAAATTACTGTTTGTGCATTTACAATATTCATTGATTTTTGCCATTGAAAAACATGTTATTCATATACCAGAAATGTTTGAAGCTACTGACTGAATGAAAGGAGCTGGCATCTCACTCTCTTTGAATCTTCTTTATCATGCTAAGAGGAGCAGGAAAAAGCAAAAAAATTTCAGAATTGCACCTTGCAATGCGGAGAAATTACTGTTTGTGCATTTACAATATTCATTGATTTTTGCCATTGAAAAACATCATGTTATTCATATACCAGAAATGTTTGAAGCTACTGACTGAATGAAAGGAGCTGGCATCTCACTCTCTTTGAATCTTCTTTATCATGCTAAGAGGAGCAGGAAAAAGCAAAAAAATTCAGAATTGCACCTTGCAATGCGGAGAAATTACTGTTTGTGCATTTACAATATTCATTGATTTTTGCCATTGAAAAACATCATGTTATTCATATACCAGAAATGATTAAAGCTATTGACTGAATGAAAGGAGCTGGCATCTCACTCTCTTTGAATCTTCTTTATCATGCTAAGAGGAGCAGGAAAAAGCAAAAAATTTCATAATTGCACCTTGCAATGCGGAGAAATTACTGTTTGTGCATTTACAATATTCATTGATTTTTGCCATTGAAAAACGTCCAGAAATGTTTGAAGCTACTGACTGAATGAAAGGAGCTGGCATCTCACTCTCTTTGAATCTTCTTTATCATGCTAAGAGGAGCAGGAAAAAGCAAAAAATTTCAGAATTGCACCTTGCAATGCGGAGAAATTACTGTTTGTGCATTTACAATATTCATTGATTTTTGCCATTGAAAAACGTCCAGAAATGTTTGAAGCTACTGACTGAATGAAAGGAGCTGGCATCTCACTCTCTTTGAATCTTCTTTATCATGCTAAGAGGAGCAGGAAAAAGCAAAAAATTTCAGAATTGCACCTTGCAATGCGGAGAAATTACTGTTTGTGCATTTACAATATTCATTGATTTTTGCCATTGAAAAACGTCCAGAAATGTTTGAAGCTACTGACTGAATGAAAGGAGCTGGCATCTCACTCTCTTTGAATCTTCTTTATCATGCTAAGAGGAGCAGGAAAAAGCAAAAAATTTCAGAATTGCACCTTGCAATGCGGAGAAATTACTGTTTGTGGATTTACAATATTCATTGATTTTTGCCATTGAAAAACATCATGTTATTCATATACCAGAAATGTTTGAAGCTACTGACTGAATGAAAGAAGCTGGCATCTCACTCTCTTTGAATCTTCTTTATCATGCTAAGAGGAGCAGGAAAAAGCAAAAAATTTCAGAATTGCACCTTGCAATGCGGAGAAATTACTGTTTGTGCAGTTACAATATTCATTGATTTTTGCCATTGAAAAACGTCCAGAAATGATTGAAGCTACTGACTGAATGAAAGGAGCTGGCATCTCACTCTCTTTGAATCTTCTTTATCATGCTAAGAGGAGCAGGAAAAAGCAAAAAAATTCAGAATTGCACCTTGCAATGCGGAGAAATTACTGTTTGTGCATTTACAATATTCATTGATTTTTGCCATTGAAAAACATGTTATTCATATACCAGAAATGTTTGAAGCTACTGACTGAATGAAAGGAGCTGGCATCTCACTCTCTTTGAATCTTCTTTATCATGCTAAGAGGAGCAGGAAAAAGCAAAAAATTTCAGAATTGCACCTTGCAATGCGGAGAAATTACTGTTTGTGCATTTACAATATTCATTGATTTTTGCCATTGAAAAACATCATGTTATTCATATACCAGAAATGTTTGAAGCTACTGACTGAATGAAAGGAGCTGGCATCTCACTCTCTTTGAATCTTCTTTATCATGCTAAGAGGAGCAGGAAAAAGCAAAAAATTTCAGAATTGCACCTTGCAATGCGGAGAAATTACTGTTTGTGCATTTACAATATTCATTGATTTTTGCCAGTGAAAAACGTCCAGAAATGATTGAAGCTACTGACTGAATGAAAGGAGCTGGCATCTCACTCTCTTTGAATCTTCTTTATCATGCTAAGAGGAGCAGGAAAAAGCAAAAAATTTCAGAATTGCACCTTGCAATGCGGAGAAATTACTGTTTGTGCATTTACAATATTCATTGATTTTTGCCATTGAAAAACATCATGTTATTCATATACCAGAAATGTTTGAAGCTACTGACTGAATGAAAGGAGCTGGCATCTCACTCTCTTTGAATCTTCTTTATCATGCTAAGAGGAGCAGGAAAAAGCAAAAAATTTCAGAATTGCACCTTGCAATGCGGAGAAATTACTGTTTGTGCATTTACAATATTCATTGATTTTTGCCATTGAAAAACGTCCAGAAATGATTGAAGCTACTGACTGAATGAAAGGAGCTGGCATCTCACTCTCTTTGAATCTTCTTTATCATGCTAAGAGGAGCAGGAAAAAGCAAAAAATTTCAGAATTGCACTTTGCAATGCGGAGAAATTACTGTTTGTGGATTTACAATATTCATTGATTTTTGCCATTGAAAAACATCATGTTATTCATATACCAGAAATGTTTGAAGCTACTGACTGAATGAAAGAAGCTGGCATCTCACTCTCTTTGAATCTTCTTTATCATGCTAAGAGGAGCAGGAAAAAGCAAAAAATTTCAGAATTGCACCTTGCAATGCGGAGAAATTACTGTTTGTGCAGTTACAATATTCATTGATTTTTGCCATTGAAAAACGTCCAGAAATGATTGAAGCTACTGACTGAATGAAAGGAGCTGGCATCTCACTCTCTTTGAATCTTCTTTATCATGCTAAGAGGAGCAGGAAAAAGCAAAAAAATTCAGAATTGCACCTTGCAATGCGGAGAAATTACTGTTTGTGCATTTACAATATTCATTGATTTTTGCCATTGAAAAACATCATGTTATTCATATACCAGAAATGTTTGAAGCTACTGACTGAATGAAAGGAGCTGGCATCTCACTCTCTTTGAATCTTCTTTATCATGATAAGAGGATCAGGAAAAAGCAAAAAATTTCAGGATTGCACCTTGCAATGCGGAGAAATTACTTTTTGTGCATTTACAATATTCATTGATTTTTGCCATTGAAAAACATCATGTTATTCATATACCAGAAATGATTAAAGCTATTGACTGAATGAAAGGAGCTGGCATCTCACTCTCTTTGAATCTTCTTTATCATGCTAAGAGGAGCAGGAAAAAGCAGAAAATTTCATAATTGCACCTTGCAATGCGGAGAAATTACTGTTTGTGCATTTACAATATTCATTGATTTTTGCCATTGAAAAACGTCCAGAAATGTTTGAAGCTACTGACTGAATGAAAGGAGCTGGCATCTCACTCTCTTTGAATCTTCTTTATCATGCTAAGAGGAGCAGGAAAAAGCAAAAAATTTCAGAATTGCACCTTGCAATGCGGAGAAATTACTGTTTGTGCATTTACAATATTCATTGATTTTTGCCATTGAAAAACGTCCAGAAATGTTTGAAGCTACTGACTGAATGAAAGGAGCTGGCATCTCACTCTCTTTGAATCTTCTTTATCATGCTAAGAGGAGCAGGAAAAAGCAAAAAATTTCTGAATTGCACCTTGCAATGCGGAGAAATTACTGTTTGTGCATTTACAATATTCATTGATTTTTGCCATTGAAAAACGTCCAGAAATGTTTGAAGCTACTGACTGAATGAAAGGAGCTGGCATCTCACTCTCTTTGAATCTTCTTTATCATGCTAAGAGGAGCAGAAAAAAGCAAAAAATTTCAGAATTGCACCTTGCAATGCGGAGAAATTACTGTTTGTGGATTTACAATATTCATTGATTTTTGCCATTGAAAAACATCATGTTATTCATATACCAGAAATGTTTGAAGCTACTGACTGAATGAAAGAAGCTGGCATCTCACTCTCTTTGAATCTTCTTTATCATGCTAAGAGGAGCAGGAAAAAGCAAAAAATTTCAGAATTGCACCTTGCAATGCGGAGAAATTACTGTTTGTGCAGTTACAATATTCATTGATTTTTGCCATTGAAAAACGTCCAGAAATGATTGAAGCTACTGACTGAATGAAAGGAGCTGGCATCTCACTCTCTTTGAATCTTCTTTATCATGCTAAGAGGAGCAGGAAAAAGCAAAAATATTCAGAATTGCACCTTGCAATGCGGAGAAATTACTGTTTGTGCATTTACAATATTCATTGATTTTTGCCATTGAAAAACATGTTATTCATATACCAGAAATGTTTGAAGCTACTGACTGAATGAAAGGAGCTGGCATCTCACTCTCTTTGAATCTTCTTTATCATGATAAGAGGATCAGGAAAAAGCAAAAAATTTCAGGATTGCACCTTGCAATGCGGAGAAATTACTTTTTGTGCATTTACAATATTCATTGATTTTTGCCATTGAAAAACATCATGTTATTCATATACCAGAAATGATTAAAGCTATTGACTGAATGAAAGGAGCTGGCATCTCACTCTCTTTGAATCTTCTTTATCATGCTAAGAGGAGCAGGAAAAAGCAGAAAATTTCATAATTGCACCTTGCAATGCGGAGAAATTACTGTTTGTGCATTTACAATATTCATTGATTTTTGCCATTGAAAAACGTCCAGAAATGTTTGAAGCTACTGACTGAATGAAAGGAGCTGGCATCTCACTCTCTTTGAATCTTCTTTATCATGCTAAGAGGAGCAGGAAAAAGCAAAAAATTTCAGAATTGCACCTTGCAATGCGGAGAAATTACTGTTTGTGCATTTACAATATTCATTGATTTTTGCCATTGAAAAACGTCCAGAAATGTTTGAAGCTACTGACTGAATGAAAGGAGCTGGCATCTCACTCTCTTTGAATCTTCTTTATCATGCTAAGAGGAGCAGGAAAAAGCAAAAAATTTCTGAATTGCACCTTGCAATGCGGAGAAATTACTGTTTGTGCATTTACAATATTCATTGATTTTTGCCATTGAAAAACGTCCAGAAATGTTTGAAGCTACTGACTGAATGAAAGGAGCTGGCATCTCACTCTCTTTGAATCTTCTTTATCATGCTAAGAGGAGCAGAAAAAAGCAAAAAATTTCAGAATTGCACCTTGCAATGCGGAGAAATTACTGTTTGTGGATTTACAATATTCATTGATTTTTGCCATTGAAAAACATCATGTTATTCATATACCAGAAATGTTTGAAGCTACTGACTGAATGAAAGAAGCTGGCATCTCACTCTCTTTGAATCTTCTTTATCATGCTAAGAGGAGCAGGAAAAAGCAAAAAATTTCAGAATTGCACCTTGCAATGCGGAGAAATTACTGTTTGTGCAGTTACAATATTCATTGATTTTTGCCATTGAAAAACGTCCAGAAATGATTGAAGCTACTGACTGAATGAAAGGAGCTGGCATCTCACTCTCTTTGAATCTTCTTTATCATGCTAAGAGGAGCAGGAAAAAGCAAAAATATTCAGAATTGCACCTTGCAATGCGGAGAAATTACTGTTTGTGCATTTACAATATTCATTGATTTTTGCCATTGAAAAACATGTTATTCATATACCAGAAATGTTTGAAGCTACTGACTGAATGAAAGGAGCTGGCATCTCACTCTCTTTGAATCTTCTTTATCATGCTAAGAGGAGCAGGAAAAAGCAAAAAAATTTCAGAATTGCACCTTGCAATGCGGAGAAATTACTGTTTGTGCATTTACAATATTCATTGATTTTTGCCATTGAAAAACATCATGTTATTCATATACCAGAAATGTTTGAAGCTACTGACTTAATGAAAGGAGCTGGCATCTCACTCTCTTTGAATCTTCTTTATCATGCTAAGAGGAGCATCAAAAAGCAAAAAATTTCAGAATTGCACCTTGCAATGCGGAGAAATTACTGTTTGTGCATTTACAATATTCATTGATTTTTGCCATTGAAAAACGTCCAGAAATGATTGAAGCTACTGACTGAATGAAAGGAGCTGGCATCTCACTCTCTTTGAATCTTCTTTATCATGCTAAGAGGAGCAGGAAAAAGCAAAAAATTTCAGAATTGCACCTTGCAATGCGGAGAAATTACTGTTTGTGCATTTACAATATTCATTGATTTTTGCCATTGAAAAACATCATGTTATTCATATACCAGAAATGTTTGAAGCTACTGACTGAATGAAAGGAGCTGGCATCTCACTCTATTTGAATCTTCTTTATCATGCTAAGAGGAGCAGGAAAAAGCAAAAAATTTCAGAATTGCACCTTGCAATGCGGAGAAATTACTGTTTGTGCATTTACAATATTCATTGATTTTTGCCATTGAAAAACGTCCAGAAATGATTGAAGCTACTGACTGAATGAAAGGAGCTGGCATCTCACTCTCTTTGAATCTTCTTTATCATGCTAAGAGGAGCAGGAAAAAGCAAAAAATTTCAGAATTGCACCTTGCAATGCGGAGAAATTACTGTTTGTGCATTTACAATATTCATTGATTTTTGCCATTGAAAAACATCATGTTATTCATATACCAGAAATGTTTGAAGCTACTGACTGAATGAAAGGAGCTGGCATCTCACTCTCTTTGAATCTTCTTTATCATGCTAAGAGGAGCAGGAAAAAGCAAAAAAATTCAGAATTGCACCTTGCAATGCGGAGAAATTACTGTTTGTGCATTTACAATATTCATTGATTTTTGCCATTGAAAAACATCATGTTATTCATATACCAGAAATGTTTGAAGCTACTGACTGAATGAAAGGAGCTGGCATCTCACTCTCTTTGAATCTTCTTTATCATGATAAGAGGATCAGGAAAAAGCAAAAAATTTCAGGATTGCACCTTGCAATGCGGAGAAATTACTTTTTGTGCATTTACAATATTCATTGATTTTTGCCATTGAAAAACATCATGTTATTCATATACCAGAAATGATTAAAGCTATTGACTGAATGAAAGGAGCTGGCATCTCACTCTCTTTGAATCTTCTTTATCATGCTAAGAGGAGCAGGAAAAAGCAAAAAATTTCATAATTGCACCTTGCAATGCGGAGAAATTACTGTTTGTGCATTTACAATATTCATTGATTTTTGCCATTGAAAAACGTCCAGAAATGTTTGAAGCTACTGACTGAATGAAAGGAGCTGGCATCTCACTCTCTTTGAATCTTCTTTATCATGCTAAGAGGAGCAGGAAAAAGCAAAAAATTTCAGAATTGCACCTTGCAATGCGGAGAAATTACTGTTTGTGCATTTACAATATTCATTGATTTTTGCCATTGAAAAACGTCCAGAAATGTTTGAAGCTACTGACTGAATGAAAGGAGCTGGCATCTCACTCTCTTTGAATCTTCTTTATCATGCTAAGAGGAGCAGGAAAAAGCAAAAAATTTCAGAATTGCACCTTGCAATGCGGAGAAATTACTGTTTGTGCATTTACAATATTCATTGATTTTTGCCATTGAAAAACGTCCAGAAATGTTTGAAGCTACTGACTGAATGAAAGGAGCTGGCATCTCACTCTCTTTGAATCTTCTTTATCATGCTAAGAGGAGCAGGAAAAAGCAAAAAATTTCAGAATTGCACCTTGCAATGCGGAGAAATTACTGTTTGTGGATTTACAATATTCATTGATTTTTGCCATTGAAAAACATCATGTTATTCATATACCAGAAATGTTTGAAGCTACTGACTGAATGAAAGAAGCTGGCATCTCACTCTCTTTGAATCTTCTTTATCATGCTAAGAGGAGCAGGAAAAAGCAAAAAATTTCAGAATTGCACCTTGCAATGCGGAGAAATTACTGTTTGTGCAGTTACAATATTCATTGATTTTTGCCATTGAAAAACGTCCAGAAATGATTGAAGCTACTGACTGAATGAAAGGAGCTGGCATCTCACTCTCTTTGAATCTTCTTTATCATGCTAAGAGGAGCAGGAAAAAGCAAAAAAATTCAGAATTGCACCTTGCAATGCGGAGAAATTACTGTTTGTGCATTTACAATATTCATTGATTTTTGCCATTGAAAAACATGTTATTCATATACCAGAAATGTTTGAAGCTACTGACTGAATGAAAGGAGCTGGCATCTCACTCTCTTTGAATCTTCTTTATCATGCTAAGAGGAGCAGGAAAAAGCAAAAAATTTCAGAATTGCACCTTGCAATGCGGAGAAATTACTGTTTGTGCATTTACAATATTCATTGATTTTTGCCATTGAAAAACATCATGTTATTCATATACCAGAAATGTTTGAAGCTACTGACTGAATGAAAGGAGCTGGCATCTCACTCTCTTTGAATCTTCTTTATCATGCTAAGAGGAGCAGGAAAAAGCAAAAAATTTCAGAATTGCACCTTGCAATGCGGAGAAATTACTGTTTGTGCATTTACAATATTCATTGATTTTTGCCAGTGAAAAACGTCCAGAAATGATTGAAGCTACTGACTGAATGAAAGGAGCTAGCATCTCACTCTCTTTGAATCTTCTTTATCATGCTAAGAGGAGCAGGAAAAAGCAAAAAATTTCAGAATTGCACCTTGCAATGCGGAGAAATTACTGTTTGTGCATTTACAATATTCATTGATTTTTGCCATTGAAAAACATCATGTTATTCATATACCAGAAATGTTTGAAGCTACTGACTGAATGAAAGGAGCTGGCATCTCACTCTCTTTGAATCTTCTTTATCATGCTAAGAGGAGCAGGAAAAAGCAAAAAAATTCAGAATTGCACCTTGCAATGCGGAGAAATTACTGTTTGTGCATTTACAATATTCATTGATTTTTGCCATTGAAAAACATCATGTTATTCATATACCAGAAATGTTTGAAGCTACTGACTGAATGAAAGGAGCTGGCATCTCACTCTCTTTGAATCTTCTTTATCATGATAAGAGGATCAGGAAAAAGCAAAAAATTTCAGGATTGCACCTTGCAATGCGGAGAAATTACTTTTTGTGCATTTACAATATTCATTGATTTTTGCCATTGAAAAACATCATGTTATTCATATACCAGAAATGATTAAAGCTATTGACTGAATGAAAGGAGCTGGCATCTCACTCTCTTTGAATCTTCTTTATCATGCTAAGAGGAGCAGGAAAAAGCAAAAAATTTCATAATTGCACCTTGCAATGCGGAGAAATTACTGTTTGTGCATTTACAATATTCATTGATTTTTGCCATTGAAAAACGTCCAGAAATGTTTGAAGCTACTGACTGAATGAAAGGAGCTGGCATCTCACTCTCTTTGAATCTTCTTTATCATGCTAAGAGGAGCAGGAAAAAGCAAAAAATTTCAGAATTGCACCTTGCAATGCGGAGAAATTACTGTTTGTGCATTTACAATATTCATTGATTTTTGCCATTGAAAAACGTCCAGAAATGTTTGAAGCTACTGACTGAATGAAAGGAGCTGGCATCTCACTCTCTTTGAATCTTCTTTATCATGCTAAGAGGAGCAGGAAAAAGCAAAAAATTTCAGAATTGCACCTTGCAATGCGGAGAAATTACTGTTTGTGCATTTACAATATTCATTGATTTTTGCCATTGAAAAACGTCCAGAAATGTTTGAAGCTACTGACTGAATGAAAGGAGCTGGCATCTCACTCTCTTTGAATCTTCTTTATCATGCTAAGAGGAGCAGGAAAAAGCAAAAAATTTCAGAATTGCACCTTGCAATGCGGAGAAATTACTGTTTGTGGATTTACAATATTCATTGATTTTTGCCATTGAAAAACATCATGTTATTCATATACCAGAAATGTTTGAAGCTACTGACTGAATGAAAGAAGCTGGCATCTCACTCTCTTTGAATCTTCTTTATCATGCTAAGAGGAGCAGGAAAAAGCAAAAAATTTCAGAATTGCACCTTGCAATGCGGAGAAATTACTGTTTGTGCAGTTACAATATTCATTGATTTTTGCCATTGAAAAACGTCCAGAAATGATTGAAGCTACTGACTGAATGAAAGGAGCTGGCATCTCACTCTCTTTGAATCTTCTTTATCATGCTAAGAGGAGCAGGAAAAAGCAAAAAAATTCAGAATTGCACCTTGCAATGCGGAGAAATTACTGTTTGTGCATTTACAATATTCATTGATTTTTGCCATTGAAAAACATGTTATTCATATACCAGAAATGTTTGAAGCTACTGACTGAATGAAAGGAGCTGGCATCTCACTCTCTTTGAATCTTCTTTATCATGCTAAGAGGAGCAGGAAAAAGCAAAAAATTTCAGAATTGCACCTTGCAATGCGGAGAAATTACTGTTTGTGCATTTACAATATTCATTGATTTTTGCCATTGAAAAACATCATGTTATTCATATACCAGAAATGTTTGAAGCTACTGACTGAATGAAAGGAGCTGGCATCTCACTCTCTTTGAATCTTCTTTATCATGCTAAGAGGAGCAGGAAAAAGCAAAAAATTTCAGAATTGCACCTTGCAATGCGGAGAAATTACTGTTTGTGCATTTACAATATTCATTGATTTTTGCCAGTGAAAAACGTCCAGAAATGATTGAAGCTACTGACTGAATGAAAGGAGCTAGCATCTCACTCTCTTTGAATCTTCTTTATCATGCTAAGAGGAGCAGGAAAAAGCAAAAAATTTCAGAATTGCACCTTGCAATGCGGAGAAATTACTGTTTGTGCATTTACAATATTCATTGATTTTTGCCATTGAAAAACATCATGTTATTCATATACCAGAAATGTTTGAAGCTACTGACTGAATGAAAGGAGCTGGCATCTCACTCTCTTTGAATCTTCTTTATCATTCTAAGAGTAGCAGGAAAAAGCAAAAAAATTCAGAATTGCACCTTGCAATGCGGAGAAATTACTGTTTGTGCATTTACAATATTCATTGATTTTTGCCATTGAAAAACATCATGTTATTCATATACCAGAAATGTTTGAAGCTACTGACTGAATGAAAGTAGCTGGCATCTCACTCTCTTTGAATCTTCTTTATCATGATAAGAGGATCAGGAAAAAGCAAAAAATTTCAGGATTGCACCTTGCAATGCGGAGAAATTACTTTTTGTGCATTTACAATATTCATTGATTTTTGCCATTGAAAAACATCATGTTATTCATATACCAGAAATGATTAAAGCTACTGACTGAATGAAAGGAGCTGGCATCTCACTCTCTTTGAATCTTCTTTATCATGCTAAGAGGAGCAGGAAAAAGCAAAAAATTTCATAATTGCACCTTGCAATGCGGAGAAATTACTGTTTGTGCATTTACAATATTCATTGATTTTTGCCATTGAAAAACATCCAGAAATGTTTGAAGCTACTGACTGAATGAAAGGAGCTGGCATCTCACTCTCTTTGAATCTTCTTTATCATGCTAAGAGAAGCAGGAAAAAGCAAAAAATTTCAGAATTGCACCTTGCAATGCGGAGAAATTACTTTTTGTGCATTTACAATATTCATTGATTTTTGCCATTGAAAAACGTCCAGAAATGTTTGAAGCTACTGACTGAATGAAAGGAGCTGGCATCTCACTCTCTATGAATCTTCTTTATCATGCTAAGAGGAGCAGGAAAAAGCAAAAAATTTCAGAATTGCACCTTGCAATGCGGAGAAATTACTGTTTGTGCATTTACAATATTCATTGATTTTTGCCATTGAAAAACGTCCAGAAATGTTTGAAGCTACTGACTGAATGAAAGGAGCTGGCATCTCACTCTCTTTGAATCTTCTTTATCATGCTAAGAGGAGCAGGAAAAAGCAAAAAATTTCAGAATTGCACCTTGGAATGCGGAGAAATTACTGTTTGTGGATTTACAATATTCATTGATTTTTGCCATTGAAAAACATCATGTTATTCATATACCAGAAATGTTTGAAGCTACTGACTGAATGAAAGAAGCTGGCATCTCACTCTCTTTGAATCTTCTTTATCATGCTAAGAGGAGCAGGAAAAAGCAAAAAATTTCAGAATTGCACCTTGCAATGCGGAGAAATTACTGTTTGTGCAGTTACAATATTCATTGATTTTTGCCATTGAAAAACGTCCAGAAATTATTGAAGCTACTGACTGAATGAAAGGAGCTGGCATCTCACTCTCTTTGAATCTTCTTTATCATGCTAAGAGGAGCAGGAAAAAGCAAAAAAATTCAGAATTGCACCTTGCAATGCGGAGAAATTACTGTTTGTGCATTTACAATATTCATTGATTTTTGCCATTGAAAAACATGTTATTCATATACCAGAAATGTTTGAAGCTACTGACTGAATGAAAGGAGCTGGCATCTCACTCTCTTTGAATCTTCTTTATCATGCTAAGAGGAGCAGGAAAAAGCAAAAAATTTCAGAATTGCACCTTGCAATGCGGAGAAATTACTGTTTGTGCATTTACAATATTCATTGATTTTTGCCATTGAAAAACATCATGTTATTCATATACCAGAAATGTTTGAAGCTACTGACTGAATGAAAGGAGCTGGCATCTCACTCTCTTTGAATCTTCTTTATCATGCTAAGAGGAGCAGGAAAAAGCAAAAAATTTCAGAATTGCACCTTGCAATGCGGAGAAATTACTGTTTGTGCATTTACAATATTCATTGATTTTTGCCATTGAAAAACGTCCAGAAATGATTGAAGCTACTGACTGAATGAAAGGAGCTGGCATCTCACTCTCTTTGAATCTTCTTTATCATGCTAAGAGGAGCAGGAAAAAGCAAAAAATTTCAGAATTGCACCTTGCAATGCGGAGAAATTACTGTTTGTGCATTTACAATATTCATTGATTTTTGCCATTGAAAAACATCATGTTATTCATATACCAGAAATGTTTGAAGCTACTGACTGAATGAAAGGAGCTGGCATCTCACTCTCTTTGAATCTTCTTTATCATGCTAAGAGGAGCAGGAAAAAGCAAAAAAATTCAGAATTGCACCTTGCAATGCGGAGAAATTACTGTTTGTGCATTTACAATATTCATTGATTTTTGCCATTGAAAAACATGTTATTCATATACCAGAAATGTTTGAAGCTACTGACTGAATGAAAGGAGCTGGCATCTCACTCTCTTTGAATCTTCTTTATCATGCTAAGAGGAGCAGGAAAAAGCAAAAAATTTCAGAATTGCACCTTGCAATGTGGAGAAATTACTGTTTGTGCATTTACAATATTCATTGATTTTTGCCATTGAAAAACGTCTAGAAATGAGTGAAGCTACTGACTGAATGAAAGGAGCTGGCATCTCACTCTCTTTGAATCTTCTTTATCATGCTAAGAGGAGCAGGAAAAAGCAAAAAATTTCAGAATTGCACCTTGCAATGCGGAGAAATTACTGTTTGTGGATTTACAATATTCATTGATTTTTGCCATTGAAAAACATCATGTTATTCATATACCAGAAATGTTTGAAGCTACTGACTGAATGAAAGAAGCTGGCATCTCACTCTCTTTGAATCTTCTTTATCATGCTAAGAGGAGCAGGAAAAAGCAAAAAATTTCAGAATTGCACCTTGCAATGCGGAGAAATTACTGTTTGTGCATTTACAATATTCATTGATTTTTGCCATTGAAAAACGTCCAGAAATGATTGAAGCTACTGACTGAATGAAAGGAGCTGGCATCTCACTCTCTTTGAATCTTCTTTATCATGCTAAGAGGAGCAGGAAAAAGCAAAAAATTTCAGAATTGCACCTTGCAATGCGGAGAAATTAGTTTGTGCATTTACAATATTCATTGATTTTTGCCATTGAAAAACGTCCAGAATTGATTGAAGCTACTGACTGAATGAAAGGAGCTGGCATCTCACTCTCTTTGAATCTTCTTTATCATGCTAAGAGGAGCAGGAAAAAGAAAAAAATTTCAGAATTGCACCTTGCAATGCGGAGAAATTACTGTTTGTGCATTTACAATATTCATTGATTTTTGCCATTGAAAAACGTCCAGAAATGATTGAAGCTACTGACTGAATGAAAGGAGCTGGCATCTCACTCTCTTTGAATCTTCTTTATCATGCTAAGAGGAGCAGGAAAAAGCAAAAAATTTCAGAATTGCACCTTGCAATGCGGAGAAATTACTGTTTGTGCATTTACAATATTTATTGATTTTTGCCATAGAAAAACGTCCAGAAATGATTGAAGCTACTGACTGAATGAAAGGAGCTGGCATCTCACTCTCTTTGAATCTTCTTTATCATGCTAAGAGGAGCAGGAAAAAGCAAAAAATTTCAGAATTGCACCTTGCAATGCGGAGAAATTACTGTTTGTGCATTTACAATATTCATTGATTTTTGCCATTGAAAAACATCATGTTATTCACATACCAGAAATGTTTGAAGCTACTGACTGAATGAAAGGAGCTGGCATCTCACTCTCTTTGAATCTTCTTTATCATGCTAAGAGGAGCAGGAAAAAGCAAAAAATTTCAGAATTGCACCTTGCAATGCGGACAAATTACTGTTTGTGCATTTACAATATTCATTGATTTTTGCCATTGAAAAACATCATGTTATTCATATACCAGAAATGTTTGAAGCTACTGACTGAATGAAAGGAGCTGGCATCTCACTCTCTTTGAACCTTCTTTATCATGCTAAGAGGATCAGGAAAAAGCAAAAAAATTCAGGATTGCACCTTGCAATGCGGAGAAATTACTTTTTGTGCATTTACAATATTCATTGATTTTTGCCATTGAAAAACATCATGTTATTCATATACCTGAAATGATTAAAGCTACTGACTGAATGAAAGGAGCTGGCATCTCACTCTCTTTGAATCTTCTTTATCATGCTAAGAGGAGCAGGAAAAAGCAAAAAATTTCATAATTGCACCTTGCAATGCGGAGAAATTACTGTTTGTGCATTTACAATATTCATTGATTTTTGCCATTGAAAAACGTCCAGAAATGTTTGAAGCTACTGACTGAATGAAAGGAGCTGGCATCTCACTCTCTTTGAATCTTCTTTATCATGCTAAGAGGAGCAGGAAAAAGCAAAAAATTTCAGAATTGCACCTTGCAATGCGGAGAAATTACTGTTTGTGCATTTACAATATTCATTGATTTTTGCCATTGAAAAGCGTCCAGAAATGTTTGAAGCTACTGACTGAATGAAAGGAGCTGGCATCTCACTCTCTTTGAATCTTCTTTATCATGCTAAGAGGAGCAGGAAAAAGCAAAAAATTTCAGAATTGCACCTTGCAATGCGGAGAAATTACTGTTTGTGCATTTACAATATTCATTGATTTTTGCCATTGAAAAACGTCCAGAAATGTTTGAAGCTACTGACTGAATGAACGGAGCTGGCATCTCACTCTCTTTGAATCTTCTTTATCATGCTAAGAGGAGCAGGAAAAAGCAAAAAATTTCAGAATTGCACCTTGCAATGCGGAGAAATTACTGTTTGTGCATTTACAATATTCATTGATTTTTGCCATTGAAAAACGTCCAGAAATGATTGAAGCTACTGACTGAATGAAAGGAGCTGGCATCTCACTCTCTTTGAATCTTCTTTATCATGCTAAGAGGAGCAGGAAAAAGCAAAAAATTTCAGAATTGCACCTTGCAATGCGGAGAAATTACTGTTTGTGCATTTACAATATTCATTGATTTTTGCCATTGAAAAACGTCCAGAAATGTTTGAAGCTACTGACTGAATGAAAGGAGCTGGCATCTCACTCTCTTTGAATCTTCTTTATCATGCTAAGAGGAGCAGGAAAAAGCAAAAAATTTCAGAATTGCACCTTGCAATGTGGAGAAATTACTGTTTGTGCATTTACAATATTCATTGATTTTTGCCATTGAAAAACGTCCAGAAATGATTGAAGCTACTGACTGAATGAAAGGAGCTGGCATCTCACTCTCTTTGAATCTTCTTTATCATGCTAAGAGGAGCAGGAAAAAGCTAAAAATTTCAGAATTGCACCTTGCAATGCGGAGAAATTACTGTTTGTGGATTTACAATATTCATTGATTTTTGCCAATGAAAAACATCATGTTATTCATATACCAGAAATGTTTGAAGCTACTGACTGAATGAAAGAAGCTGGCATCTCACTCTCTTTGAATCTTCTTTATCATGCTAAGAGGAGCAGGAAAAAGCAAAAAATTTCAGAATTGCACCTTGCAATGCGGAGAAATTACTGTTTGTGCATTTACAATATTCATTGATTTTTGCCATTGAAAAACGTCCAGAAATGATTGAAGCTACTGACTGAATGAAAGGAGCTGGCATCTCACTCTCTTTGAATCTTCTTTATCATGCTAAGAGGAGCAGGAAAAAGCAAAAAATTTCAGAATTGCACCTTGCAATGCGGAGAAATTAGTTTGTGCATTTACAATATTCATTGATTTTTGCCATTGAAAAACGTCCAGAATTGATTGAAGCTACTGACTGAATGAAAGGAGCTGGCATCTCACTCTCTTTGAATCTTCTTTATCATGCTAAGAGGAGCAGGAAAAAGAAAAAAATTTCAGAATTGCACCTTGCAATGCGGAGAAATTACTGTTTGTGCATTTACAATATTCATTGATTTTTGCCATTGAAAAACGTCCAGAAATGATTGAAGCTACTGACTGAATGAAAGGAGCTGGCATCTCACTCTCTTTGAATCTTCTTTATCATGCTAAGAGGAGCAGGAAAAAGCAAAAAATTTCAGAATTGCACCTTGCAATGCGGAGAAATTACTGTTTGTGCATTTACAATATTTATTGATTTTTGCCATAGAAAAACGTCCAGAAATGATTGAAGCTACTGACTGAATGAAAGGAGCTGGCATCTCACTCTCTTTGAATCTTCTTTATCATGCTAAGAGGAGCAGGAAAAAGCAAAAAATTTCAGAATTGCACCTTGCAATGCGGAGAAATTACTGTTTGTGCATTTACAATATTCATTGATTTTTGCCATTGAAAAACATCATGTTATTCACATACCAGAAATGTTTGAAGCTACTGACTGAATGAAAGGAGCTGGCATCTCACTCTCTTTGAATCTTCTTTATCATGCTAAGAGGAGCAGGAAAAAGCAAAAAATTTCAGAATTGCACCTTGCAATGCGGACAAATTACTGTTTGTGCATTTACAATATTCATTGATTTTTGCCATTGAAAAACATCATGTTATTCATATACCAGAAATGTTTGAAGCTACTGACTGAATGAAAGGAGCTGGCATCTCACTCTCTTTGAACCTTCTTTATCATGCTAAGAGGATCAGGAAAAAGCAAAAAATTTCAGGATTGCACCTTGCAATGCGGAGAAATTACTTTTTGTGCATTTACAATATTCATTGATTTTTGCCATTGAAAAACATCATGTTATTCATATACCTGAAATGATTAAAGCTACTGACTGAATGAAAGGAGCTGGCATCTCACTCTCTTTGAATCTTCTTTATCATGCTAAGAGGAGCAGGAAAAAGCAAAAAATTTCATAATTGCACCTTGCAATGCGGAGAAATTACTGTTTGTGCATTTACAATATTCATTGATTTTTGCCATTGAAAAACGTCCAGAAATGTTTGAAGCTACTGACTGAATGAAAGGAGCTGGCATCTCACTCTCTTTGAATCTTCTTTATCATGCTAAGAGGAGCAGGAAAAAGCAAAAAATTTCAGAATTGCACCTTGCAATGCGGAGAAATTACTGTTTGTGCATTTACAATATTTATTGATTTTTGCCATAGAAAAACGTCCAGAAATGATTGAAGCTACTGACTGAATGAAAGGAGCTGGCATCTCACTCTCTTTGAATCTTCTTTATCATGCTAAGAGGAGCAGGAAAAAGCAAAAAATTTCAGAATTGCACCTTGCAATGCGGAGAAATTACTGTTTGTGCATTTACAATATTCATTGATTTTTGCCATTGAAAAACATCATGTTATTCACATACCAGAAATGTTTGAAGCTACTGACTGAATGAAAGGAGCTGGCATCTCACTCTCTTTGAATCTTCTTTATCATGCTAAGAGGAGCAGGAAAAAGCAAAAAATTTCAGAATTGCACCTTGCAATGCGGACAAATTACTGTTTGTGCATTTACAATATTCATTGATTTTTGCCATTGAAAAACATCATGTTATTCATATACCAGAAATGTTTGAAGCTACTGACTGAATGAAAGGAGCTGGCATCTCACTCTCTTTGAACCTTCTTTATCATGCTAAGAGGATCAGGAAAAAGCAAAAAATTTCAGGATTGCACCTTGCAATGCGGAGAAATTACTTTTTGTGCATTTACAATATTCATTGATTTTTGCCATTGAAAAACATCATGTTATTCATATACCTGAAATGATTAAAGCTACTGACTGAATGAAAGGAGCTGGCATCTCACTCTCTTTGAATCTTCTTTATCATGCTAAGAGGAGCAGGAAAAAGCAAAAAATTTCATAATTGCACCTTGCAATGCGGAGAAATTACTGTTTGTGCATTTACAATATTCATTGATTTTTGCCATTGAAAAACGTCCAGAAATGTTTGAAGCTACTGACTGAATGAAAGGAGCTGGCATCTCACTCTCTTTGAATCTTCTTTATCATGCTAAGAGGAGCAGGAAAAAGCAAAAAATTTCAGAATTGCACCTTGCAATGCGGAGAAATTACTGTTTGTGCATTTACAATATTCATTGATTTTTGCCATTGAAAAGCGTCCAGAAATGTTTGAAGCTACTGACTGAATGAAAGGAGCTGGCATCTCACTCTCTTTGAATCTTCTTTATCATGCTAAGAGGAGCAGGAAAAAGCAAAAAATTTCAGAATTGCACCTTGCAATGCGGAGAAATTACTGTTTGTGCATTTACAATATTCATTGATTTTTGCCATTGAAAAACGTCCAGAAATGTTTGAAGCTACTGACTGAATGAACGGAGCTGGCATCTCACTCTCTTTGAATCTTCTTTATCATGCTAAGAGGAGCAGGAAAAAGCAAAAAATTTCAGAATTGCACCTTGCAATGCGGAGAAATTACTGTTTGTGCATTTACAATATTCATTGATTTTTGCCATTGAAAAACGTCCAGAAATGATTGAAGCTACTGACTGAATGAAAGGAGCTGGCATCTCACTCTCTTTGAATCTTCTTTATCATGCTAAGAGGAGCAGGAAAAAGCAAAAAATTTCAGAATTGCACCTTGCAATGCGGAGAAATTACTGTTTGTGCATTTACAATATTCATTGATTTTTGCCATTGAAAAACGTCCAGAAATGTTTGAAGCTACTGACTGAATGAAAGGAGCTGGCATCTCACTCTCTTTGAATCTTCTTTATCATGCTAAGAGGAGCAGGAAAAAGCAAAAAATTTCAGAATTGCACCTTGCAATGTGGAGAAATTACTGTTTGTGCATTTACAATATTCATTGATTTTTGCCATTGAAAAACGTCCAGAAATGATTGAAGCTACTGACTGAATGAAAGGAGCTGG
Source organism: Phyllobates terribilis (assembly GCF_046119375.1). Classification (NCBI taxonomy): domain Eukaryota; kingdom Metazoa; phylum Chordata; class Amphibia; order Anura; family Dendrobatidae; genus Phyllobates; species Phyllobates terribilis. The sequence goes on along the minus strand of NW_027363115.1, from coordinate 270,578 downwards.
CATCTCACTCTCTTTGAATCTTCTTTATCATGCTAAGAGGAGCAGGAAAAAGCAAAAAATTTCAGAATTGCACCTTGCAATGCGGAGAAATTACTGTTTGTGGATTTACAATATTCATTGATTTTTGCCAATGAAAAACATCATGTTATTCATATACCAGAAATGTTTGAAGCTACTGACTGAATGAAAGAAGCTGGCATCTCACTCTCTTTGAATCTTCTTTATCATGCTAAGAGGAGCAGGAAAAAGCAAAAAATTTCAGAATTGCACCTTGCAATGCGGAGAAATTACTGTTTGTGCATTTACAATATTCATTGATTTTTGCCATTGAAAAACGTCCAGAAATGATTGAAGCTACTGACTGAATGAAAGGAGCTGGCATCTCACTCTCTTTGAATCTTCTTTATCATGCTAAGAGGAGCAGGAAAAAGCAAAAAATTTCAGAATTGCACCTTGCAATGCGGAGAAATTAGTTTGTGCATTTACAATATTCATTGATTTTTGCCATTGAAAAACGTCCAGAATTGATTGAAGCTACTGACTGAATGAAAGGAGCTGGCATCTCACTCTCTTTGAATCTTCTTTATCATGCTAAGAGGAGCAGGAAAAAGAAAAAAATTTCAGAATTGCACCTTGCAATGCGGAGAAATTACTGTTTGTGCATTTACAATATTCATTGATTTTTGCCATTGAAAAACGTCCAGAAATGATTGAAGCTACTGACTGAATGAAAGGAGCTGGCATCTCACTCTCTTTGAATCTTCTTTATCATGCTAAGAGGAGCAGGAAAAAGCAAAAAATTTCAGAATTGCACCTTGCAATGCGGAGAAATTACTGTTTGTGCATTTACAATATTTATTGATTTTTGCCATAGAAAAACGTCCAGAAATGATTGAAGCTACTGACTGAATGAAAGGAGCTGGCATCTCACTCTCTTTGAATCTTCTTTATCATGCTAAGAGGAGCAGGAAAAAGCAAAAAATTTCAGAATTGCACCTTGCAATGCGGAGAAATTACTGTTTGTGCATTTACAATATTCATTGATTTTTGCCATTGAAAAACATCATGTTATTCACATACCAGAAATGTTTGAAGCTACTGACTGAATGAAAGGAGCTGGCATCTCACTCTCTTTGAATCTTCTTTATCATGCTAAGAGGAGCAGGAAAAAGCAAAAAATTTCAGAATTGCACCTTGCAATGCGGACAAATTACTGTTTGTGCATTTACAATATTCATTGATTTTTGCCATTGAAAAACATCATGTTATTCATATACCAGAAATGTTTGAAGCTACTGACTGAATGAAAGGAGCTGGCATCTCACTCTCTTTGAACCTTCTTTATCATGCTAAGAGGATCAGGAAAAAGCAAAAAATTTCAGGATTGCACCTTGCAATGCGGAGAAATTACTTTTTGTGCATTTACAATATTCATTGATTTTTGCCATTAAAAAACATCATGTTATTCATATACCTGAAATGATTAAAGCTACTGACTGAATGAAAGGAGCTGGCATCTCACTCTCTTTGAATCTTCTTTATCATGCTAAGAGGAGCAGGAAAAAGCAAAAAATTTCATAATTGCACCTTGCAATGCGGAGAAATTACTGTTTGTGCATTTACAATATTCATTGATTTTTGCCATTGAAAAACGTCCAGAAATGTTTGAAGCTACTGACTGAATGAAAGGAGCTGGCATCTCACTCTCTTTGAATCTTCTTTATCATGCTAAGAGGAGCAGGAAAAAGCAAAAAATTTCAGAATTGCACCTTGCAATGCGGAGAAATTACTGTTTGTGCATTTACAATATTCATTGATTTTTGCCATTGAAAAGCGTCCAGAAATGTTTGAAGCTACTGACTGAATGAAAGGAGCTGGCATCTCACTCTCTTTGAATCTTCTTTATCATGCTAAGAGGAGCAGGAAAAAGCAAAAAATTTCAGAATTGCACCTTGCAATGCGGAGAAATTACTGTTTGTGCATTTACAATATTCATTGATTTTTGCCATTGAAAAACGTCCAGAAATGATTGAAGCTACTGACTGAATGAAAGGAGCTGGCATCTCACTCTCTTTGAATCTTCTTTATCATGCTAAGAGGAGCAGGAAAAAGCAAAAAATTTCAGAATTGCACCTTGCAATGCGGAGAAATTACTGTTTGTGCATTTACAATATTCATTGATTTTTGCCATTGAAAAACGTCCAGAAATGTTTGAAGCTACTGACTGAATGAAAGGAGCTGGCATCTCACTCTCTTTGAATCTTCTTTATCATGCTAAGAGGAGCAGGAAAAAGCAAAAAATTTCAGAATTGCACCTTGCAATGTGGAGAAATTACTGTTTGTGCATTTACAATATTCATTGATTTTTGCCATTGAAAAACGTCCAGAAATGATTGAAGCTACTGACTGAATGAAAGGAGCTGGCATCTCACTCTCTTTGAATCTTCTTTATCATGCTAAGAGGAGCAGGAAAAAGCAAAAAATTTCAGAATTGCACCTTGCAATGCGGAGAAATTACTGTTTGTGGATTTACAATATTCATTGATTTTTGCCAATGAAAAACATCATGTTATTCATATACCAGAAATGTTTGAAGCTACTGACTGAATGAAAGAAGCTGGCATCTCACTCTCTTTGAATCTTCTTTATCATGCTAAGAGGAGCAGGAAAAAGCAAAAAATTTCAGAATTGCACCTTGCAATGCGGAGAAATTACTGTTTGTGCATTTACAATATTCATTGATTTTTGCCATTGAAAAACGTCCAGAAATGATTGAAGCTACTGACTGAATGAAAGGAGCTGGCATCTCACTCTCTTTGAATCTTCTTTATCATGCTAAGAGGAGCAGGAAAAAGCAAAAAAATTCAGAATTGCACCTTGCAATGCGGAGAAATTACTGTTTGTGCATTTACAATATTCATTGATTTTTGTAATTGAAAAACATGTTATTCATATACCAGAAATGTTTGAAGCTACTGACTGAATGAAAGGAGCTGGCATCTCACTCTCTTTGAATCTTCTTTATCATGCTAAGAGGAGCAGGAAAAAGCAAAAAATTTCAGAATTGCACCTTGCAATGCGGAGAAATTAGTTTGTGCATTTACAATATTCATTGATTTTTGCCATTGAAAAACGTCCAGAAATGATTGAAGCTACTGACTGAATGAAAGGAGCTGGCATCTCACTCTCTTTGAATCTTCTTTATCATGCTAAGAGGAGCAGGAAAAAGAAAAAAATTTCAGAATTGCACCTTGCAATGCGGAGAAATTACTGTTTGTGCATTTACAATATTCATTGATTTTTGCCATTGAAAAACGTCCAGAAATGATTGAAGCTACTGACTGAATGAAAGGAGCTGGCATCTCACTCTCTTTGAATCTTCTTTATCATGCTAAGAGGAGCAGGAAAAAGCAAAAAATTTCAGAATTGCACCTTGCAATGCGGAGAAATTACTGTTTGTGCATTTCCAATATTTATTGATTTTTGCCATTGAAAAACGTCCAGAAATGATTGAAGCTACTGACTGAATGAAAGTCGCTGGCATCTCACTCTCTTTGAATCTTCTTTATCATGCTAAGAGGAGCAGGAAAAAGCAAAAAATTTCAGAATTGCACCTTGCAATGCGGAGAAATTACTGTTTGTGCATTTACAATATTCATTGATTTTTGCCATTGAAAAACATCATGTTATTCACATACCAGAAATGTTTGAAGCTACTGACTGAATGAAAGGAGCTGGCATCTCACTCTCTTTGAATCTTCTTTATCATGCTAAGAGGAGCAGGAAAAAGCAAAAAATTTCATAATTGCACCTTGCAATGCGGAGAAATTACTGTTTGTGCATTTACAATATTCATTGCTTTTTGCCATTGAAAAACATCATGTTATTCATATACCAGAAATGTTTGAAGCTACTGACTGAATGAAAGGAGCTGGCATCTCACTCTCTTTGAATCTTCTTTATCATGCTAAGAGGAGCAGGAAAAAGCAAAAAATTTCATAATTGCACCTTGCAATGCGGAGAAATTACTGTTTGTGCATTTACAATATTCATTGATTTTTGCCATTGAAAAACGTCCAGAAATGTTTGAAGCTACTGACTGAATGAAAGGAGCTGGCATCTCACTCTCTTTGAATCTTCTTTATCATGCTAAGAGGAGCAGGAAAAAGCAAAAATTTCAGAATTGCACCTTGCAATGCGGAGAAATTACTGTTTGTGCATTTACAATATTCATTGATTTTTGCCATTGAAAAACGTCCAGAAATGTTTGAAGCTACTGACTGAATGAAAGGAGCTGGCATCTCACTCTCTTTGAATCTTCTTTATCATGCTAAGAGGAGCAGGAAAAAGCAAAAAATTTCAGAATTGCACCTTGCAATGCGGAGAAATTACTGTTTGTGCATTTACAATATTCATTGATTTTTGCCATTGAAAAACATCATGTTATTCATATACCAGAAATGTTTGAAGCTACTGACTGAATGAAAGGAGCTGGCATCTCACTCTCTTTGAATCTTCTTTATCATGCTAAGAGGAGCAGGAAAAAGCAAAATATTTCAGAATTGCACCTTGCAATGCGGAGAAATTACTGTTTGTGGATTTACAATAATCATTGATTTTTGCCATTGAAAAACATCATGTTATTCATATACCAGAAATGTTTGAAGCTACTGACTGAATGAAAGAAGCTGGCATCTCACTCTCTTTGAATCTTCTTTATCATGCTAAGAGGAGCAGGAAAAAGCAAAAAATTTCAGAATTGCACCTTGCAATGCGGAGAAATTACTGTTTGTGCATTTACAATATTCATTGATTTTTGCCATTGAAAAACGTCCAGAAATGATTGAAGCTACTGACTGAATGAAAGGAGCTGGCATCTCACTCTCTTTGAATCTTCTTTATCATGCTAAGAGGAGCAGGAAAAAGCAAAAAAATTCAGAATTGCACTTTGCAATGCGGAGAAATTACTGTTTGTGCATTTACAATATTCATTGATTTTTGCCATTGAAAAACATGTTATTCATATACCAGAAATGTTTGAAGCTACTGACTGAATGAAAGGAGCTGGCATCTCACTCTCTTTGAATCTTCTTTATCATGCTAAGAGGAGCAGGAAAAAGCAAAAAATTTCAGAATTGCACCTTGCAATGCGGAGAAATTAGTTTGTGCATTTACAATATTCATTGATTTTTGCCATTGAAAAACGTCCAGAAATGATTGAAGCTACTGACTGAATGAAAGGAGCTGGCATCTCACTCTCTTTGAATCTTCTTTATCATGCTAAGAGGAGCAGGAAAAAGAAAAAAATTTCAGAATTGCACCTTGCAATGCGGAGAAATTACTGTTTGTGCATTTACAATATTCATTGATTTTTGCCATTGAAAAACTTCCAGAAATGATTGAAGCTACTGACTGAATGAAAGGAGCTGGCATCTCACTCTCTTTGAATCTTCTTTATCATGCTAAGAGGAGCAGGAAAAAGCAAAAAATTTCAGAATTGCACCTTGCAATGCGGAGAAATTACTGTTTGTGCATTTACAATATTTATTGATTTTTGCCATTGAAAAACGTCCAGAAATGATTGAAGCTACTGACTGAATGAAAGGAGCTGGCATCTCACTCTCTTTGAATCTTCTTTATCATGCTAAGAGGAGCAGGAAAAAGCAAAAAATTTCAGAATTGCACCTTGCAATGCGGAGAAATTACTGTTTGTGCATTTACAATATTCATTGATTTTTGCCATTGAAAAACATCATGTTATTCATATACCAGAAATGTTTGAAGCTACTGACTGAATGAAAGGAGCTGGCATCTCACTCTCTTTGAATCTTCTTTATCATGCTAAGAGGAGCAGGAAAAAGCAAAAAATTTCAGGATTGCACCTTGCAATGCGGAGAAATTACTTTTTGTGCATTTACAATATTCATTGATTTTTGCCATTGAAAAACATCATGTTATTCATATACCAGAAATGATTAAAGCTACTGACTGAATGAAAGGAGCTGGCATCTCACTCTCTTTGAATCTTCTTTATCATGCTAAGAGGAGCAGGAAAAAGCAAAAAATTTCATAATTGCACCTTGCAATGCGGAGAAATTACTGTTTGTGCATTTACAATATTCATTGATTTTTGCCATTGAAAAACGTCCAGAAATGTTTGAAGCTACTGACTGAATAAAAGGAGCTGGCATCTCACTCTCTTTGAATCTTCTTTATCATGCTAAGAGTAGCAGGAAAAAGCAAAAAATTTCAGAATTGCACCTTGCAATGCGGAGAAATTACTGTTTGTGCATTTACAATATTCATTGATTTTTGCCATTGAAAAACGTCCAGAAATGTTTGAAGCTACTGACTGAATGAAAGGAGCTGGCATCTCACTCTCTTTGAATCTTCTTTATCATGCTAAGAGGAGCAGGAAAAAGCAAAAAATTTCAGAATTGCACCTTGCAATGCGGAGAAATTACTGTTTGTGCATTTACAATATTCATTGATTTTTGCCATTGAAAAACGTCCAGAAATGTTTGAAGCTACTGACTGAATGAAAGGAGCTGGCATCTCACTCTCTTTGAATCTTCTTTATCATGCTAAGAGGAGCAGGAAAAAGCAAAAAATTTCAGAATTGCACCTTGCAATGCGGAGAAATTACTGTTTGTGCATTTACAATATTCATTGATTTTTGCCATTGAAAAACATCATGTTATTCATATACCAGAAATGTTTGAAGCTACTGACTGAATGAAAGGAGCTGGCATCTCACTCTCTTTGAATCTTCTTTATCATGCTAAGAGGAGCAGGAAAAAGCAAAAAATTTCAGAATTGCACCTTGCAATGCGGAGAAATTACTGTTTGTGCATTTACAATATTCATTGATTTTTGCCATTGAAAAACGTCCAGAAATGATTGAAGCTACTGACTGAATGAAAGGAGCTGGCATCTCACTCTCTTTGAATCTTCTTTATCATGCTAAGAGGAGCGGGAAAAAGCAAAAAATTTCAGAATTGCACCTTGCAATGCGGAGAAATTACTGTTTGTGCATTTACAATATTCATTGATTTTTGCCATTGAAAAACGTCCAGAAATGTTTGAAGCTACTAACTGAATGAAAGGAGCTGGCATCTCACTCTCTTTGAATCTTCTTTATCATGCTAAGAGGAGCAGGAAAAAGCATAAAATTTCAGAATTGCACCTTGCAATGTGGAGAAATTACTGTTTGTGCATTTACAATATTCATTGATTATTGCCATTGAAAAACGTCCAGAAATGATTGAAGCTACTGACTGAATGAAAGGAGCTGGCATCTCACTCTCTTTGAATCTTCTTTATCATGCTAAGAGGAGCAGGAAAAAGCAAAAAATTTCAGAATTGCACCTTGCAATGCGGAGAAATTACTGTTTGTGCATTTACAATATTCATTGATTTTTGCCATTGAAAAACATCATGTTATTCATATACCAGAAATGTTTGAAGCTACTGACTGAATGAAAGGAGCTGGCATCTCACTCTCTTTGAATCTTCTTTATCATGCTAAGAGGAGCAGGAAAAAGCAAAAAATTTCAGAATTGCATCTTGCAATGTGGAGAAATTACTGTTTGTGCATTTACAATATTCATTGATTTTTGCCATTGAAAAACATGTTATTCATATACCAGAAATGTTTGAAGCTACTGACTGAATGAAAAGAGCTGGCATCTCACTCTCTTTGAATCTTCTTTATCATGCTAAGAGGAGCAGGAAAAAGCAAAAAATTTCAGAATTGCACCTTGCAATGCGGAGAAATTACTGTTTTTGCATTTACAATATTCATTGATTTTTGCCATTGAAAAACGTCCAGAAATGATTGAAGCTACTGACTGAATGAAAGGAGCTGGCATCTCACTCTCTTTGAATCTTCTTTATCATGCTAAGAGGAGCAGGAAAAAGCAAAAAATTTCAGAATTGCACCTTGCAATGCGGAGAATTTACTGTTTGTGCATTTACAATATTCATTGATTTTTGCCAGTGAAAAACGTCCAGAAATGATTGAAGCTACTGAGTGAATGAAAGGAGCTGGCATCTCACTCTTTTTGAATCTTCTTTATCATGCTAAGAGGAGCAGGAAAAAGCTCAAAATTTCAGAATTGCACCTTGCAATGCGGAGAAATTACTGTTTGTGCATTTACAATATTCATTGATTTTTGCCATTGAAAAACATCATGTTATTCATATACCAGAAATGTTTGAAGCTACTGACTGAATGAAAGGAGCTGGCATCTCACTCTTTGAATCTTCTTTATCATGCTAAGAGGAGCAGGAAAAAGCAAAAAATTTCAGAATTGCACCTTGCAAAGTGGAGAAATTACTGTTTGTGCATTTACAATATTCATTGATTTTTGCCATTGAAAAACGTCCAGAAATGATTGAAGCTACTGACTGAATGAAAGGAGCTGGCATCTCACTCTCTTTGAATCTTCTTTATCATGCTAAGAGGAGCAGGAAAAAGCAAAAAATTTCAGAATTGCAACTTGCAATGCGGAGAAATTACTGTTTGTGCATTTACAATATTCATTGATTTTTGCCATTGAAAAACATCATGTTATTCATATACCAGAAATGTTTGAAGCTACTGACTGAATGAAAGGAGCTGGCATCTCACTCTCTTTGAATCTTCTTTATCATGCTAAGAGGAGCAGGAAAAAGCAAAAAATTTCAGAATTGCACCTTGCAATGCGGAGAAATTACTGTTTGTGCATTTACAATATTCATTGATTTTTGCCATTGAAAAACATCATGTTATTCATATACCAGAAATGATTGAAGCTACTGACTGAATGAAAGGAGCTGGCATCTCACTCTCTTTGAATCTTCTTTATCATGCTAAGAGGAGCAGGAAAAAGCAAAAAATTTCAGAATTGCACCTTGCAATGCGGAGAATTTACTGTTTGTGCATTTACAATATTCATTGATTTTTGCCATTGAAAAACATCATGTTATTCATATACCAGAAATGATTGAAGCTACTGACTGAATGAAAGGAGCTGGCATCTCACTCTTTGAATCTTCTTTATCATGCTAAGAGGAGCAGGAAAAAGCAAAAAATTTCAGAACTGCACCTTGCAATGTGGAGAAATTACTGTTTGTGCATTTAAAATATTCATTGATTTTTGCCATTGAAAAACGTCCAGAAATGATTGAAGCTACTGACTGAATGAAAGGAGCTGGCATCTCACTCTCTTTGAATCTTCTTTATCATGCTAAGAGGAGCAGGAAAAAGCAAAAAATTTCAGAATTGCACCTTGCAATGCGGAGAAATTACTGTTTGTGCATTTACAATATTCATTGATTTTTGCCATTGAAAAACATCATGTTATTCATATACCAGAAATGTTTGAAGCTACTGACTGAATGAAAGGAGCTGGCATCTCACTCTCTTTGAATCTTCTTTATCATGCTAAGAGGAGCAGGAAAAAGCAAAAAATTTCAGAATTGCACCTTGCAATGCGGAGAAATTACTGTTTGTGGATTTACAATATTCATTGATTTTTGCCATTGAAAAACATCATGTTATTCATATACCAGAAATGTTTGAAGCTACTGACTGAATGAAAGAAGCTGGCATCTCACTCTCTTTGAATCTTTTTTATCATGCTAAGAGGAGCAGGAAAAAGCAAAAAATTTCAGAATTGCACCTTGCAATGCGGAGAAATTACTGTTTGTGCATTTACAATATTCATTGATTTTTGCCATTGAAAAACGTCCAGAAATGATTGAAGCTACTGACTGAATGAAAGGAGCTGGCATCTCATTCTCTTTGAATCTTCTTTATCATGCTAAGAGGAGCAGGAAAAAGCAAAAAAATTCAGAATTGCACCTTGCAATGCGGAGAAATTACTGTTTGTGCATTTACAATATTCATTGATTTTTGCCATTGAAAAACATGTTATTCATATACCAGAAATGTTTGAAGCTACTGACTGAATGAAAGGAGCTGGCATCTCACTCTCTTTGAATCTTCTTTATCATGCTAAGAGGAGCAGGAAAAAGCAAAAAATTTCAGAATTGCACCTTGCAATGCGGAGAAATTAGTTTGTGCATTTACAATATTCATTGATTTTTGCCATTGAAAAACGTCCAGAAATGATTGAAGCTACTGACTGAATGAAAGGAGCTGGCATCTCACTCTCTTTGAATCTTCTTTATCATGCTAAGAGGAGCAGGAAAAAGCAAAAAATTTCAGAATTGCACCTTGCAATGCGGAGAAATTACTGTTTGTGCATTTACAATATTCATTGATTTTTGCCATTGAAAAACATCATGTTATTCACATACCAGAAATGTTTGAAGCTACTGACTGAATGAAAGGAGCTGGCATCTCACTCTCTTTGAATCTTCTTTATCATGCTAAGAGGAGCAGGAAAAAGCAAAAAATTTCAGAATTGCACCTTGCAATGCGGAGAAATTACTGTTTGTGCATTTACAATATTCATTGATTTTTGCCATTGAAAAACATCATGTTATTCATATACCAGAAATGTTTGAAGCTACTGACTGAATGAAAGGAGCTGGCATCTCACTCTCTTTGAATCTTCTTTATCATGCTAAGAGGATCAGGAAAAAGCAAAAAATTTCAGGATTGCACCTTGCAATGCGGAGAAATTACTTTTTGTGCATTTACAATATTCATTGATTTTTGCCATTGAAAAACATCATGTTATTCATATACCAGAAATGATTAAAGCTACTGACTGAATGAAAGGAGCTGGCATCTCACTCTCTTTGAATCTTCTTTATCATGCTAAGAGGAGCAGGAAAAAGCAAAAAATTTCAGAATTGCACCTTGCAATGCGGAGAAATTACTGTTTGTGCATTTACAATATTCATTGATTTTTGCCATTGAAAAACGTCCAGAAATGTTTGAAGCTACTGACTGAATGAAAGGAGCTGGCATCTCACTCTCTTTGAATCTTCTTTATCATGCTAAGAGGAGCAGGAAAAAGCAAAAAATTTCAGAATTGCACCTTGCAATGCGGAGAAATTACTGTTTGTGCATTTACAATATTCATTGATTTTTGCCATTGAAAAACGTCCAGAAATGTTTGAAGCTACTGACTGAATGAAAGGATCTGGCATCTCACTCTCTTTGAATCTTCTTTATCATGCTAAGAGGAGCAGGAAAAAGCAAAAAATTTCAGAATTGCACCTTGCAATGCGGAGAAATTACTGTTTGGGCATTTACAATATTCATTGATTTTTGCCAAAGAAAAACGTCCAGAAATGTTTGAAGCTACTGACTGAATGAAAGGAGCTGGCATCTCACTCTCTTTGAATCTTCTTTATCATGCTAAGAGGAGCAGGAAAAAGCAAAAAATTTCAGAATTGCACCTTGCAATGCGGAGAAATTACTGTTTGTGCATTTACAATATTCATTGATTTTTGCCATTGAAAAACATCATGTTATTCATATACCAGAAATGTTTGAAGCTACTGACTGAATGAAAGGAGCTGGCATCTCACGCTCTTTGAATCTTCTTTATCATGCTAAGAGGAGCAGGAAAAAGCAAAAAATTTCAGAATTGCACCTTGCAATGCGGAGAAATTACTGTTTGTGCATTTACAATATTCATTGATTTTTGCCATTGAAAAACGTCCAGAAATGATTGAAGCTACTGACTGAATGAAAGGAGCTGGCATCTCACTCTCTTTGAATCTTCTTTATCATGCTAAGAGGAGCGGGAAAAAGCAAAAAATTTCAGAATTGCACCTTGCAATGCGGAGAAATTACTGTTTGTGCATTTACAATATTCATTGATTTTTGCCATTGAAAAACGTCCAGAAATGTTTGAAGCTACTGACTGAATGAAAGGAGCTGGCATCTCACTCTCTTTGAATCTTCTTTATCATGCTAAGAGGAGCAGGAAAAAGCAAAAAATTTCAGAATTGCACCTTGCAATGTGGAGAAATTACTGTTTGTGCATTTACAATATTCATTGATTTTTTCCATTGAAAAACGTCCAGAAATGATTGAAGCTACTGACTGAATGAAAGGAGCTGGCATCTCACTCTCTTTGAATCTTCTTTATCATGCTAAGAGGAGCAGGAAAAAGCAAAAAATTTCAGAATTGCACCTTGCAATGCGGAGAAATTACTGTTTGTGCATTTACAATATTCATTGATTTTTGCCATTGAAAAACATCATGTTATTCATATACCAGAAATGTTTGAAACTACTGACTGAATGAAAGGAGCTGGCATCTCACTCTCTTTGAATCTTCTTTATCATGCTAAGAGGAGCAGGAAAAAGCAAAAAATTTCAGAATTGCACCTTGCAATGTGGAGAAATTACTGTTTGTGCATTTACAATATTCATTGATTTTTGCCATTGAAAAACATGTTATTCATATACCAGAAATGTTTGAAGCTACTGACTGAATGAAAAGAGCTGGCATCTCACTCTCTTTGAATCTTCTTTATCATGCTAAGAGGAGCAGGAAAAAGCAAAAAATTTCAGAATTGCACCTTGCAATGCGGAGAATTTACTGTTTGAGCATTTACAATATTCATTGATTTTTGCCATTGAAAAACGTCCAGAAATGATTGAAGCTACTGAGTGAATGAAAGGAGCTGGCATCTCACTCTTTTTGAATCTTCTTTATCATGCTAAGAGGAGCAGGAAAAAGCAAAAAATTTCAGAATTGCACCTTGCAATGCGGAGAAATTACTGTTTGTGTATTTACAATATTCATTGATTTTTGCCATTGAAAAACATCATGTTATTCATATACCAGAAATGTTTGAAGCTACTGACTGAATGAAAGGACCTGGCATCTCACTCTCTTTGAATCTTCTTTATCATGCTAAGAGGAGCAGGAAAAAGCAAAAAATTTCAGAATTGCACCTTGCAATGCGGAGAATTTACTGTTTGTGCATTTACAATATTCATTGATTTTTGCCATTGAAAAACGTCCAGAAATGTTTGAAGCTACTGACTGAATGAAAGGAGCTGGCATCTCACTCTCTTTGAATCTTCTTTATCATGCTAAGAGGAGCAGGAAAAAGCAAAAAATTTCAGAATTGCACCTTGCAATGTGGAGAAATTACTGTTTGTGCATTTACAATATTCATTGATTTTTGCCATTGAAAAACATCATGTTATTCATATACCAGAAATGTTTGAAGCTACTGACTGAATGAAAGGAGCTGGCATCTCACTCTCTTTGAATCTTCTTTATCATGCTAAGAGGAGCAGGAAAAAGCAAAAAATTTCAGAATTGCACCTTGCAATGCGGAGAAATTACTGTTTGTGCATTTACAATATTCATTGATTTTTGCCATTGAAAAACATCATGTTATTCATATACCAGAAATGATTGAAGCTACTGACTGAATGAAAGGAGCTGGCATCTCACTCTCTTTGAATCTTCTTTATCATGCTCAGAGGAGCAGGAAAAAGCAAAAAATTTCAGAATTGCACCTTGCAATGCGGAGAAATTACTGTTTGTGCATTTACAATATTCATTGATTTTTGCCATTGAAAAACGTCCAGAAATGTTTGAAGCTACTGACTGAATGAAAGGAGCTGGCATCTCACTCTCTTTGAATCTTCTTTATCATGCTAAGAGGAGCAGGAAAAAGCAAAAAATTTCAGAATTGCACCTTGCAATGCGGAGAAATTACTGTTTGTGCATTTACAATATTCATTGATTTTTGCCATTGAAAAACGTCCAGAAATGATTGAAGCTACTGACTGAATGAAAGGAGCTGGCATCTCACTCTCTTTGAATCTTCTTTATCATGCTAAGAGGAGCAGGAAAAAGCAAAAAATTTCAGAATTGCACCTTGCAATGCGGAGAAATTACTGTTTGTGCATTTACAATATTCATTGATTTTTGCCATTGAAAAACATCATGTTATTCATATACCAGAAATGATTGAAGCTACTGACTGAATGAAAGGAGCTGGCATCTCACTCTCTTTGAATCTTCTTTATCATGCTCAGAGGAGCAGGAAAAAGCAAAAAATTTCAGAATTGCACCTTGCAATGCGGAGAAATTACTGTTTGTGCATTTACAATATTCATTGATTTTTGCCATTGAAAAACGTCCAGAAATGTTTGAAGCTACTGACTGAATGAAAGGAGCTGGCATCTCACTCTCTTTGAATCTTCTTTATCATGCTAAGAGGAGCAGGAAAAAGCAAAAAATTTCAGAATTGCACCTTGCAATGCGGAGAAATTACTGTTTGTGCATTTACAATATTCATTGATTTTTGCCATTGAAAAACATCATGTTATTCATATACCAGAAAGGATTGAAGCTACTGACTGAATGAAAGGAGCTGGCATCTCACTCTCTTTGAATCTTCTTTATCATGCTAAGAGGAGCAGGAAAAAGCAAAAAATTTCAGAATTGCACCTTGCAATGCGGAGAAATTACTGTTTGTGCATTTACAATATTCATTGATTTTTGCCATTGAAAAACGTCCAGAAATGTTTGAAGCTACTGACTGAATGAAAGGAGCTGGCATCTCACTCTCTTTGAATCTTCTTTATCATGCTAAGAGGAGCAGGAAAAAGCAAAAAATTTCAGAATTGCACCTTGCAATGCGGAGAAATTACTGTTTGTGCATTTACAATATTCATTGATTTTTGCCATTGAAAAACGTCCAGAAATGAATGAAGCTACTGACTGAATGAAAGGAGCTGGCATCTCACTCTCTTTGAATCTTCTTTATCATGCTAAGAGGAGCAGGAAAAAGCAAAAAATTTCAGAATTGCACCTTGCAATGCGGAGAAATTACTGTTTGTGTATTTACAATATTCATTGATTTTTGCCATTGAAAAACATCATGTTATTCATATTCCAGAAATGTTGAAGCTACTGACTGAATGAAAGGAGCTGGCATCTCACTCTCTTTGAATCTTCTTTATCATGCTAAGAGGAGCAGGAAAAAGCAAAAAATTTCAGAATTGCACCTTGCAATGCGGAGAAATTACTGTTTGTGTATTTACAATATTCATTGATTTTTGCCATTGAAAAACATCATGTTATTCATATACCAGAAATGTTTGAAGCTACTGACTGAATGAAAGGAGCTGGCATCTCACTCTCTTTGAATCTTCTTTATCATGCTAAGAGGAGCAGGAAAAAGCAAAAAATTTCAGAATTGCACCTTGCAATGCGGAGAATTTACTGTTTGTGCATTTACAATATTCATTGATTTTTGCCATTGAAAAATGTCCAGAAATGATTGAAGCTACTGACTGAATGAAAGGAGCTGGCATCTCACTCTTTTTGAATCTTCTTTATCATGCTAAGAGGAGCAGGAAAAAGCAAAAAATTTCAGAATTGCACCTTGCAATGCGGAGAAATTACTGTTTGTGCATTTACAATATTCATTGATTTTTGCCATTGAAAAACATCATGTTATTCATATACCAGAAATGTTTGAAGCTACTGACTGAATGAAAGGAGCTGGCATCTCACTCTCTTTGAATCTTCTTTATCATGCTAAGAGGAGCAGGAAAAAGCAAAAAATTTCAGAATTGCACCTTGCAATGCGGAGAAATTACTGTTTGTGCATTTACAATATTCATTGATTTTTGCCATTGAAAAACATCATGTTATTCATATTCCAGAAATGTTTGAAGCTACTGACTGAATGAAAGGAGCTGGCATCTCACTCTCTTTGAATCTTCTTTATCATGCTAAGAGGAGCAGGAAAAAGCAAAAAATTTCAGAATTGCACCTTGCAATGCGGAGAAATTACTGTTTGTGTATTTACAATATTCATTGATTTTTGCCATTGAAAAACATCATGTTATTCATATACCAGAAATGTTTGAAGCTACTGACTGAATGAAAGGAGCTGGCATCTCACTCTCTTTGAATCTTCTTTATCATGCTAAGAGGAGCAGGAAAAAGCAAAAAATTTCAGAATTGCACCTTGCAATGCGGAGAAATTACTGTTTGTGCATTTACAATATTCATTGATTTTTGCCATTGAAAAACGTCCAGAAATGTTTGAAGCTACTGACTGAATGAAAGGAGCTGGCATCTCACTCTCTTTGAATCTTCTTTATCATGCTAAGAGGAGCAGGAAAAAGCAAAAAATTTCAGAATTGCACCTTGCAATGTGGAGAAATTACTGTTTGTGCATTTACAATATTCATTGATTTTTGCCATTGAAAAACATCATGTTATTCATATACCAGAAATGTTTGAAGCTACTGACTGAATGAAAGGAGCTGGCATCTCACTCTCTTTGAATCTTCTTTATCATGCTAAGAGGAGCAGGAAAAAGCAAAAAATTTCAGAATTGCACCTTGCAATGCGGAGAAATTACTGTTTGTGCATTTACAATATTCATTGATTTTTGCCATTGAAAAACATCATGTTATTCATATACCAGAAATGATTGAAGCTACTGACTGAATGAAAGGAGCTGGCATCTCACTCTCTTTGAATCTTCTTTATCATGCTCAGAGGAGCAGGAAAAAGCAAAAAATTTCAGAATTGCACCTTGCAATGCGGAGAAATTACTGTTTGTGCATTTACAATATTCATTGATTTTTGCCATTGAAAAACGTCCAGAAATGTTTGAAGCTACTGACTGAATGAAAGGAGCTGGCATCTCACTCTCTTTGAATCTTCTTTATCATGCTAAGAGGAGCAGGAAAAAGCAAAAAATTTCAGAATTGCACCTTGCAATGCGGAGAAATTACTGTTTGTGCATTTACAATATTCATTGATTTTTGCCATTGAAAAACGTCCAGAAATGATTGAAGCTACTGACTGAATGAAAGGAGCTGGCATCTCACTCTCTTTGAATCTTCTTTATCATGCTAAGAGGAGCAGGAAAAAGCAAAAAATTTCAGAATTGCACCTTGCAATGCGGAGAAATTACTGTTTGTGCATTTACAATATTCATTGATTTTTGCCATTGAAAAACATCATGTTATTCATATACCAGAAATGATTGAAGCTACTGACTGAATGAAAGGAGCTGGCATCTCACTCTCTTTGAATCTTCTTTATCATGCTCAGAGGAGCAGGAAAAAGCAAAAAATTTCAGAATTGCACCTTGCAATGCGGAGAAATTACTGTTTGTGCATTTACAATATTCATTGATTTTTGCCATTGAAAAACATCATGTTATTCATATACCAGAAAGGATTGAAGCTACTGACTGAATGAAAGGAGCTGGCATCTCACTCTCTTTGAATCTTCTTTATCATGCTAAGAGGAGCAGGAAAAAGCAAAAAATTTCAGAATTGCACCTTGCAATGCGGAGAAATTACTGTTTGTGCATTTACAATATTCATTGATTTTTGCCATTGAAAAACATCCAGAAATGTTTGAAGCTACTGACTGAATGAAAGGAGCTGGCATCTCACTCTCTTTGAATATTCTTTATCATGCTAAGAGGAGCAGGAAAAAGCAAAAAATTTCAGAATTGCACCTTGCAATGCGGAGAAATTACTGTTTGTGCATTTACAATATTCATTGATTTTTGCCATTGAAAAACGTCCAGAAATGAATGAAGCTACTGACTGAATGAAAGGAGCTGGCATCTCACTCTCTTTGAATCTTCTTTATCATGCTAAGAGGAGCAGGAAAAAGCAAAAAATTTCAGAATTGCACCTTGCAATGCGAAGAAATTACTGTTTGTGCATTTACAATATTCATTGATTTTTGCCATTGAAAAACATCATGTTATTCATATACCAGAAATGTTTGAAGCTACTGACTGAATGAAAGGAGCTGGCATCTCACTCTCTTTGAATCTTCTTTATCATGCTAAGAGGAGCAGGAAAAAGCAAAAAATTTCAGAATTGCACCTTGCAATGCGGAGAAATTACTGTTTGTGCATTTACAATATTCATTGATTTTTGCCATTGAAATACATCATGTTATTCATATACCAGAAATGATTGAAGCTACTGACTGAATGAAAGGAGCTGGCATCTCACTCTCTTTGAATCTTCTTTATCATGCTAAGAGGAGCAGGAAAAAGCAAAAAAATTCAGAATTGCACCTTGCAGTGCGGAGAAATTACTGTTTGTGCATTTACAATATTCATTGATTTTTGCCATTGAAAAATGTCAAGAAATGTTTGAAGCTACTGACTGAATGAAAGGAGCTGGCATCTCACTCTCTTTGAATCTTCTTTATCATGCTAAGAGGAGCAGGAAAAAGCAAAAAATTTCAGAATTGCACCTTGCAATGCGGAGAAATTACTGTTTGTGCATTTACAATATTCATTGATTTTTGCCATTGAAAAACGTCCAGAAATGATTGAAGCTACTGACTGAATGAAAGGAGCTGGCATCTCACTCTCTTTGAATCTTCTTTATCATGCTAAGAGGAGCAGGAAAAAGCAAAAAATTTCAGAATTGCACCTTGCAATGCGGAAAAATTACTGTTTGTGCATTTACAATATTCATTGATTTTTGCCATTGAAAAACATCATGTTATTCATATACCAGAAATGTTTGAAGCTACTGACTGAATGAAAGGAGCTGGCATCTCACTCTCTTTGAATCTTCTTTATCATGCTAAGAGGAGCAGGAAAAAGCAAAAAATTTCAGAATTGCACCTTGCAATGCGGAGAAATTACTGTTTGTGCATTTACAATATTCATTGATTTTTGCCATTGAAAAACGTCCAGAAATGTTTGAAGCTACTGACTGAATGAAAGGAGCTGGCATCTCACTCTCTTTGAATCTTCTTTATCATGCTAAGAGGAGCAGGAAAAAGCAAAAAATTTCAGAATTGCACCTTGCAATGCGGAGAAATTACTGTTTGTGCATTTACAATATTCATTGATTTTTGCCATTGAAAAACGTCCAGAAATGATTGAAGCTACTGACTGAATGAAAGGAGCTGGCATCTCACTCTCTTTGAATATTCTTTATCATGCTAAGAGGAGCAGGAAAAAGCAAAAAATTTCAGAATTGCACCTTGCAATGCGGAGAAATTACTGTTTGTGCATTTACAATATTCATTGATTTTTGCCATTGAAAAACATCATGTTATTCATATACCAGAAATGATTGAAGCTACTGACTGAATGAAAGGAGCTGGCATCTCACTCTCTTTGAATCTTCTTTATCATGCTCAGAGGAGCAGGAAAAAGCAAAAAATTTCAGAATTGCACCTTGCAATGCGGAGAAATTACTGTTTGTGCATTTACAATATTCATTGATTTTTGCCATTGAAAAACGTCCAGAAATGTTTGAAGCTACTGACTGAATGAAAGGAGCTGGCATCTCACTCTCTTTGCATCTTCTTTATCATGCTAAGAGGAGCAGGAAAAAGCAAAAAATTTCAGAATTGCACCTTGCAATGCGGAGAAATTACTGTTTGTGCTTTTACAATATTCATTGATTTTTGCCATTAAAAAACATCATGTTATTCATATACCAGAAATGATTGAAGCTACTGACTGAATGAAAGGAGCTGGCATCTCACTCTCTTTGAATCTTCTTTATCATGCTAAGAGGAGCAGGAAAAAGCAAAAAATTTCAGAATTGCACCTTGCAATGCGGAGAAATTACTGTTTGTGCATTTACAATATTCATTGATTTTTGCCATTGAAAAACATCATGTTATTCATATACCAGAAATGTTTGAAGCTACTGACTGAATGAAAGGAGCTGGCATCTCACTCTCTTTGAATCTTCTTTATCATGCTAAGAGGAGCAGGAAAAAGCAAAAAATTTCAGAATTGCACCTTGCAATGCGGAGAAATTACTGTTTGTGCATTTACAATATTCATTGATTTTTGCCATTGAAAAACATCATGTTATTCATATGCCAGAAATGATTGAAGCTACTGACTGAATGAAAGGAGCTGGCATCTCACTCTCTTTGAATCTTCTTTATCATGCTAAGAGGAGCAGGAAAAAGCAAAAAATTTCAGAATTGCACCTTGCAATGCGGAGAAATTACTGTTTGTGCATTTACAATATTCATTGATTTTTGCCATTGAAAAACATCATGTTATTCATATACCAGAAATGTTTGAAGCTACTGACTGAATGAAATGAGCTGGCATCTCACTCTCTTTGAATCTTCTTTATCATGCTAAGAGGAGCAGGAAAAAGCAAAAAATTTCAGAATTGCACCTTGCAATGCGGAGAAATTACTGTTTGTGCATTTACAATATTCATTGATTTTTGCCATTGAAAAACATCATGTTATTCATATACCAGAAATGATTGAAGCTACTGACTGAATGAAAGGAGCTGGCATCTCACTCTCTTTGAATCTTCTTTATCATGCTAAGAGGAGCAGGAAAAAGCAAAAAATTTCAGAATTGCACCTTGCAATGCGGAGAAATTACTGTTTGTGCATTTACAATATTCATTGATTTTTGCCATTGAAAAACGTCCAGAAATGTTTGAAGCTACTGACTGAATGAAAGGAGCTGGCATTTCACTCTCTTTGAATCTTCTTTATCATGCTAAGAGGAGCAGGAAAAAGCAAAAAATTTCAGAATTGCACCTTGCAATGCGGAGAAATTACTGTTTGTGCATTTACAATATTCATTGATTTTTGCCATTGAAAAACGTCCAGAAATGTTTGAAGCTACTGACTGAATGAAAGGAGCTGGCATTTCACTCTCTTTGAATCTTCTTTATCATGCTAAGAGGAGCAGGAAAAAGCAAAAAATTTCAGAATTGCACCTTGCAATGCGGAGAAATTACTGTTTGTGCATTTACAATATTCATTGATTTTTGCCATTGAAAAACATCATGTTATTCATATACCAGAAATGTTTGAAGCTACTGACTGAATGAAAGGAGCTGGCATCTCACTCTCTTTGAATCTTCTTTATCATGCTAAGAGGAGCAGGAAAAAGCAAAAAATTTCAGAATTGCACCTTGCAATGCGGAGAAATTACTGTTTGTGCATTTACAATATTCATTGATTTTTGCCATTGAAAAACATCATGTTATTCATATACCAGAAATGATTGAAGCTACTGACTGAATGAAAGGAGCTGGCATCTCACTCTCTTTGAATCTTCTTTATCATGCTAAGAGGAGCAGGAAAAAGCAAAAAATTTCAGAATTGCACCTTGCAATGCGGAGAAATTACTGTTTGTGCATTTACAATATTCATTGATTTTTGCCATTGAAAAACGTCCAGAAATGTTTGAAGCTACTGACTGAATGAAAGGAGCTGGCATTTCACTCTCTTTGAATCTTCTTTATCATGCTAAGAGGAGCAGGAAAAAGCAAAAAATTTCAGAATTGCACCTTGCAATGCGGAGAAATTACTGTTTGTGCATTTACAATATTCATTGATTTTTGCCATTGAAAAACATCATGTTATTCATATACCAGAAATGTTTGAAGCTACTGACTGAATGAAAGGAGCTGGCATCTCACTCTCTTTGAATCTTCTTTATCATGCTAAGAGGAGCAGGAAAAAGCAAAAAATTTCAGAATTGCACCTTGCAATGCGGAGAAATTACTGTTTGTGCATTTACAATATTCATTGATTTTTGCCATTGAAAAACATCATGTTATTCATATACCAGAAATGATTGAAGCTACTGACTGAATGAAAGGAGCTGGCATCTCACTCTCTTTGAATCTTCTTTATCATGCTAAGAGGAGCAGGAAAAAGCAAAAAATTTCAGAATTGCACCTTGCAATGCGGAGAAATTACTGTTTGTGCATTTACAATATTCATTGATTTTTGCCATTGAAAAACGTCCAGAAATGTTTGAAGCTACTGACTGAATGAAAGGAGCTGGCATTTCACTCTCTTTGAATCTTCTTTATCATGCTAAGAGGAGCAGGAAAAAGCAAAAAATTTCAGAATTGCACCTTGCAATGCGGAGAAATTACTGTTTGTGCATTTACAATATTCATTGATTTTTGCCATTGAAAAACGTCCAGAAATGATTGAAGCTACTGACTGAATGAAAGGAGCTGGCATCTCACGCTCTTTGAATCTTCTTTATCATGCTAAGAGGAGCAGGAAAAAGCAAAAAATTTCAGAATTACACCTTGCAATGCGGAGAAATTACTGTTTGTGCATTTACAATATTCATTCATTTTTGCCATTGAAAAACGTCCAGAAATGTTTGAAGCTACTGACTGAATGAAAGGAGCTGGCATCTCACTCTCTTTGAATCTTCTTTATCATGCTAAGAGGAGCAGGAAAAAGCAAAAAATTTCAGAATTGCACCTTGCAATGTGGAGAAATTACTGTTTGTGCATTTACAATATTCATTGATTTTTGCCATTGAAAAACGTCCAGAAATGATTGAAGCTACTGACTGAATGAAATGAACTGGCATCTCACTCTCTTTGCATCTTCTTTATCATGCTAAGAGGAGCAGGAAAAAGCAAAAAATTTCAGAATTGACCTTGCAATGCGGAGAAATTACTGTTTGTGCATTTACAATATTCATTGATTTTTGCCATTGAAAAACATGTTATTCATATACCAGAAATGTTTGAAGCTACTGACTGAATGAAAAGAGCTGGCATCTCACTCTCTTTGAATCTTCTTTATCATGCTAAGAGGAGCAGGAAAAAGCAAAAAATTTCAGAATTGCACCTTGCAATGCGGAGAAATTACTGTTTGTGCATTTACAATATTCATTGATTTTTGCCTTTGAAAAACGTCCAGAAATGATTGAAGCTACTGACTGAATGAAAGGAGCTGGCATCTCACTCTCTTTGAATCTTCTTTATCATGCTAAGAGGAGCAGGAAAAAGCAAAATATTTCAGAATTGCACCTTGAAATGCGGAGAAATTACTGTTTGTGCATTTACAATATTCATTGATTTTTGCCATTGAAAAACATGTTATTCATATACCAGAAATGTTTGAAGCTACTGACTGAATGAAAGGAGCTGGCATCTCACTCTCTTTGAATCTTCTTTATCATGCTAAGAGGAGCAGGAAAAAGCAAAAAATTTCAGAATTGCACCTTGCAATGCGGAGAAATTCGGTTGTGCATTTACAATATTCATTGAATTTTGCCATTGAAAAACGTCCAGAAATGTTTGAAGCTACTGACTGAATGAAAGGAGCTGGCATCTCACTCTCTTTGAATCTTCTTTATCATGCTAAGAGGAGCAGGAAAAAGCAAAAAATTTCAGAATTGCACCTTGCAATGCGGAGAAATTACTGTTTGTGCATTTACAATATTCATTGATTTTTGCCATTGAAAAATGTCCAGAAATGATTGAAGCTACTGACTGAATGAAAGGAGCTGGCATCTCACTCTCTTTGAATCTTCTTTATCATGCTAAGAGGAGCAGGAAAAAGCAAAAAATTTCAGAATTGCACCTTGCAATGTGGAGAAATTACTGTTTGTGCATTTACAATATTCATTGATTTTTGCCATTGAAAAACATCATGTTATTCATATACCAGAAATGTTTGAAGCTACTGACTGAATGAAAGGAGCTGGCATCTCACTCTCTTTGAATCTTCTTTATCATGCTAAGAGGAGCAGGAAAAAGCAAAAAATTTCAGAATTGCACCTTGCAATGCGGAGAAATTACTGTTTGTGCATTTACAATATTCATTGATTTTTGCCATTGAAAAACATCATGTTATTCATATACCAGAAATGATTGAAGCTACTGATTGAATGAAAGGAGCTGGCATCTCACTCTCTTTGAATCTTCTTTATCATGCTAAGAGGAGCAGGAAAAAGCAAAAAATTTCAGAATTGCACCTTGCAATGCGGAGAAATTACTGTTTGTGCATTTACAATATTCATTGATTTTTGCCATCGAAAAACATCATGTTATTCATATACCAGAAATGTTTGAAGCTACTGACTGAATGAAAGGAGCTGGCATCTCACTCTCTTTGAATCTTCTTTATCATGCTAAGAGGAGCAGGAAAAAGCAAAAAATTTCAGAATTGCACCTTGCAATGCAGAGAAATTACTGTTTGTGCATTTACAATATTCATTGATTTTTGCCATTGAAAAACATCATGTTATTCATATACCAGAAATGTTTGAAGCTACTGACTGAATGAAAGGAGCTGGCATCTCACTCTCTTTGAATCTTCTTTATCATGCTAAGAGGAGCAGGAAAAAGCAAAAAATTTCAGAATTGCACCTTGCAATGCGGAGAAATTACTGTTTGTGCATTTACAATATTCATTCATTTTTGCCATTGAAAAACGTCCAGAAATGTTTGAAGCTACTGACTGAATGAAAGGAGCTGGCATCTCACTCTCTTTGAATCTTCTTTATCATGCTAAGAGGAGCAGGAAAAAGCAAAAAATGTCAGAATTGCACCTTGCAATGTGGAGAAATTACTGTTTGTGCATTTACAATATTCATTGATTTTTGCCATTGAAAAACGTCCAGAAATGATTGAAGCTACTGACTGAATGAAAGGAACTGGCATCTCACTCTCTTTGAATCTTCTTTATCATGCTAAGAGGAGCAGGAAAAAGCAAAAAATTTCAGAATTGACCTTGCAGTGCGGAGAAATTACTGTTTGTGCATTTACAATATTCATTGATTTTTGCCATTGAAAAACATGTTATTCATATACCAGAAATGTTTGAAGCTACTGACTGAATGAAAAGAGCTGGCATCTCACTCTCTTTGAATCTTCTTTATCATGCTAAGAGGAGCAGGAAAAAGCAAAAAATTTCAGAATTGCACCTTGCAATGCGGAGAAATTACTGTTTGTGCATTTACAATATTCATTGATTTTTGCCATTGAAAAACGTCCAGAAATGATTGAAGCTACTGACTGAATGAAAGGAGCTGGCATCTCACTCTCTTTGAATCTTCTTTATCATGCTAAGAGGAGCAGGAAAAAGCAAAATATTTCAGAATTGCACCTTGCAATGCGGAGAAATTACTGTTTGTGCATTTACAATATTCATTGATTTTTGCCATTGAAAAACATGTTATTCATATACCAGAAATGTTTGAAGCTACTGACCGAATGAAAGGAGCTGGCATCTCACTCTCTTTGAATCTTCTTTATCATGCTAAGAGGAGCAGGAAAAAGCAAAAAATTTCAGAATTGCACCTTGCAATGCGGAGAAATTAGGTTGTGCATTTACAATATTCATTGAATTTTGCCATTGAAAAACGTCCAGAAATGTTTGAAGCTACTGACTGAATGAAAGGAGCTGGCATCTCACTCTCTTTGAATCTTCTTTATCATGCTAAGAGGAGCAGGAAAAAGCAAAAAATTTCAGAATTGCACCTTGCAATGCGGAGAAATTACTGTTTGTGCATTTACAATATTCATTGATTTTTGCCTTTGAAAAATGTCCAGAAATGATTGAAGCTACTGACTGAATGAAAGGAGCTGGCATCTCACTCTCTTTGAATCTTCTTTATCATGCTAAGAGGAGCAGGAAAAAGCAAAAAATTTCAGAATTGCACCTTGCAATGTGGAGAAATTACTGTTTGTGCATTTACAATATTCATTGATTTTTGCCATTGAAAAACATCATGTTATTCATATACCAGAAATGTTTGAAGCTACTGACTGAATGAAAGGAGCTGGCATCTCACTCTCTTTGAATCTTCTTTATCATGCTAAGAGGAGCAGGAAAAAGCAAAAAATTTCAGAATTGCACCTTGCAATGCGGAGAAATTACTGTTTGTGCATTTACAATATTCATTGATTTTTGCCATTGAAAAACATCATGTTATTCATATACCAGAAATGATTGAAGCTACTGATTGAATGAAAGGAGCTGGCATCTCACTCTCTTTGAATCTTCTTTATCATGCTAAGAGGAGCAGGAAAAAGCAAAAAATTTCAGAATTGCACCTTGCAATGCGGAGAAATTACTGTTTGTGCATTTACAATATTCATTGATTTTTGCCATTGAAAAACATCATGTTATTCATATACCAGAAATGTTTGAAGCTACTGACTGAATGAAAGGAGCTGGCATCTCACTCTCTTTGAATCTTCTTTATCATGCTAAGAGGAGCAGGAAAAAGCAAAAAATTTCAGAATTGCACCTTGCAATGCGGAGAAATTACTGTTTGTGCATTTACAATATTCATTGATTTTTGCCATTGAAAAACGTCCAGAAATGATTGAAGCTACTGACTGAATGAAAGGAGCTGGCATCTCACTCTCTTTGAATCTTCTTTACCATGCTAAGAGGAGCAGGAAAAAGCAAAAAAATTTCAGAATTGCACCTTGCAATGCGGAGAAATTACTGTTTGTGCATTTACAATATTCATTGATTTTTGCCATTGAAAAACGTCCAGAAATGTTTGAAGCTACTGACTGAATGAAAGGAGCTGGCATCTCACTCTCTTTGAATCTTCTTTATCATGCTAAGAGGAGCAGGAAAATGCAAAAAATTTCAGAATTGCACCTTGCAATGCGGAGAAATTACTGTTTGTGCATTTACAATATTCATTGATTTTTGCCATTGAAAAACGTCCAGAAATGTTTGAAGCTACTGACTGAATGAAAGGAGCTGGCATCTCACTCTCTTTGAATCTTCTTTATCATGCTAAGAGGAGCAGGAAAAAGCAAAAAATTTCAGAATTGCACCTTGCAATGCGGAGAAATTACTGTTTGTGCATTTACAATATTCATTGATTTTTGCCATTGAAAAACGTCCAGAAATGTTTGAAGCTACTGACTGAATGAAAGGAGCTGGCATCTCACTCTCTTTGAATCTTCTTTATCATGCTAAGAGGAGCAGGAAAAAGCAAAAAATTTCAGAATTGCACCTTGCAATGCGGAGAAATTACTGTTTGTGCATTTACAATATTCATTGATTTTTGCCATTGAAAAACATCATGTTATTCATATACCAGAAATGTTTGAAGCTACTGACTGAATGAAAGGAGCTGGCATCTCACTCTCTTTGAATCTTCTTTATCATGCTAAGAGGAGCAGGAAAAAGCAAAAAATTTCAGAATTGCACCTTGCAATGCGGAGAAATTACTGTTTGTGCATTTACAATATTCATTGATTTTTGCCATTGAAAAACATCATGTTATTCATATACCAGAAATGATTGAAGCTACTGACTGAATGAAAGGAGCTGGCATCTCACTCTCTTTGAATCTTCTTTATCATGCTAAGAGGAGCAGGAAAAAGCAAAAAATTTCAGAATTGCACCTTGCAATGCGGAGAAATTACTGTTTGTGCATTTACAATATTCATTGATTTTTGCCATTGAAAAACGTCCTGAAATGTTTGAAGCTACTGACTGAATGAAAGGAGCTGGCATCTCACTCTCTTTGAATCTTCTTTATCATGCTAAGAGGAGCAGGAAAAAGCAAAAAATTTCAGAATTGCACCTTGCAATGCGGAGAAATTACTGTTTGTGCATTTAAAATATTCATTGATTTTTGCCATTGAAAAACAACATGTTATTCATATACCAGAAATGTTTGAAGCTACTGACTGAATGAAAGGAGCTGGCATCTCTCTCTCTTTGAATCTTCTTTATCATGCTAAGAGGAGCAGGAAAAAGCAAAAAATTTCAGAATTGCACCTTACAATGCGGAGAAATTAATGTTTGTGCATTTACAATATTCATTGATTTTTGCCATTGAAAAACATCATGTTATTCATATACCAGAAATGATTGAAGCTACTGACTGAATGAAAGGAGCTGGCATCTCACTCTCTTTGAATCTTCTTTATCATGCTAAGAGGAGCAGGAAAAAGCAAAAAATTTCAGAATTGCACCTTGCAATGCGGAGAAATTACTGTTTGTGCATTTACAATATTCATTGATTTTTGCCATTGAAAAACGTCCAGAAATGTTTGAAGCTACTGACTGAATGAAAGGAGCTGGCATCTCACTCTCTTTGAATCTTCTTTATCATGCTAAGAGGAGCAGGAAAAAGCAAAAAATTTCAGAATTGCACCTTGCAAAGCGGAGAAATTACTGTTTGTGCATTTACAATATTCATTGATTTTTGCCATTGAAAAACGTCCTGAAATGTTTGAAGCTACTGACTGAATGAAAGGAGCTGGCATCTCACTCTCTTTGAATCTTCTTTATCATGCTAAGAGGAGCAGGAAAAAGCAAAAAATTTCAGAATTGCACCTTGCAATGCGGAGAAATTACTGTTTGTGCATTTACAATATTCATTGATTTTTGCCATTGAAAAACATCATGTTATTCATATACCAGAAATGTTTGAAGCTACTGACTGAATGAAAGGAGCTGGCATCTCACTCTCTTTGAATCTTCTTTATCATGCTAAGAGGAGCAGGAAAAAGCAAAAAATTTCAGAATTGCACCTTGCAATGCGGAGAAATTACTGTTTGTGCATTTACAATATTCATTGATTTTTGCCATTGAAAAATGTCCAGAAATGATTGAAGCTACTGACTGAATGAAAGGAGCTGGCATCTCACTCTCTTTGAATCTTCTTTATCATGCTAAGAGGAGCAGGAAAAAGCAAAAAATTTCAGAATTGCACCTTGCAATGCGGAGAAATTACTGTTTGTGCATTTACAATATTCATTGATTTTTGCCATTGAAAAACGTCCAGAAATGATTGAAGCTACTGACTGAATGAAAGGAGCTGGCATCTCACTCTCTTTGAATCTTCTTTACCATGCTAAGAGGAGCAGGAAAAAGCAAAAAATTTCAGAATTGCACCTTGCAATGCGGAGAAATTACTGTTTGTGCATTTACAATATTCATTGATTTTTGCCATTGAAAAACGTCCAGAAATGTTTGAAGCTACTGACTGAATGAAAGGAGCTGGCATCTCACTCTCTTTGAATCTTCTTTATCATGCTAAGAGGAGCAGGAAAAAGCAAAAAATTTCAGAATTGCACCTTGCAATGCGGAGAAATTACTGTTTGTGCATTTACAATATTCATTTATTTTTGCCATTGAAAAACGTCCAGAAATGTTTGAAGCTACTGACTGAATGAAAGGAGCTGGCATCTCACTCTCTTTGAATCTTCTTTATCATGCTAAGTGGAGCAGGAAAAAGCAAAAAATTTCAGAATTGCACCTTGCAATGCGGAGAAATTACTGTTTGTGCATTTACAATATTCATTGATTTTTGCCATTGAAAAACATCATGTTATTCATATACCAGAAATGTTTGAAGCTACTGACTGAATGAAAGGAGCTGGAATCTCACTCTCTTTGAATCTTCTTTATCATGCTAAGAGGAGCAGGAAAAAGCAAAAAATTTCAGAATTGCACCTTGCAATGCGGAGAAATTACTGTTTGTGCATTTACAATATTCATTGATTTTTGCCATTGAAAAACATCATGTTATTCATATACCAGAAATGATTGAAGCTACTGACTGAATGAAAGGAGCTGGCATCTCACTCTCTTTGAATCTTCTTTATCATGCTAAGAGGAGCAGGAAAAAGCAAAAAATTTCAGAATTGCACCTTGCAATGCGGAGAAATTACTGTTTGTGCATTTACAATATTCATTGATTTTTGCCATTGAAAAACAACATGTTATTCATATACCAGAAATGTTTGAAGCTACTGACTGAATGAAAGGAGCTGGCATCTCTCTCTCTTTGAATCTTCTTTATCATGCTAAGAGTAGCAGGAAAAAGCAAAAAATTTCAGAATTGCACCTTGCAATGCGGAGAAATTACTGTTTGTGCATTTACAATATTCATTGATTTTTGCCATTGAAAAACATCATGTTATTCATATACCAGAAATGATTGAAGCTACTGACTGAATGAAAGGAGCTGGCATCTCACTCTCTTTGAATCTTCTTTATCATGCTAAGAGGAGCAGGAAAAAGCAAAAAATTTCAGAATTGCACCTTGCAATGCGGAGAAATTACTGTTTGTGCATTTACAATATTCATTGATTTTTGCCATTGAAAAACGTCCAGAAATGTTTGAAGCTACTGACTGAATGAAAGGAGCTGGCATCTCACTCTCTTTGAATCTTCTTTATCATGCTAAGAGGAGCAGGAAAAAGCAAAAAATTTCAGAATTGCACCTTGCAAAGCGGAGAAATTACTGTTTGTGCATTTACAATATTCATTGATTTTTGCCATTGAAAAACGTCCTGAAATGTTTGAAGCTACTGACTGAATGAAAGGAGCTGGCATCTCACTCTCTTTGAATCTTCTTTATCATGCTAAGAGGAGCAGGAAAAAGCAAAAAATTTCAGAATTGCACCTTGCAATGCGGAGAAATTACTGTTTGTGCATTTACAATATTCATTGATTTTTGCCATTGAAAAACAACATGTTATTCATATACCAGAAATGTTTGAAGCTACTGACTGAATGAAAGGAGCTGGCATCTCTCTCTCTTTGAATCTTCTTTTTCATGCTAAGAGGAGCAGGAAAAAGCAAAAAATTTCAGAATTGCACCTTGCAATGCGGATAAATTACTGTTTGTGCATTTACAATATTCATTGATTTTTGCCATTGAAAAACATCATGTTATTCATATACCAGAAATGTTTGAAGCTACTGACTGAATGAAAGGAGCTGGCATCTCTCTCTCTTTGAATCTTCTTTATCATGCTAAGAGGAGCAGGAAAAAGCAAAAAATTTCAGAATTGCACCTTGCAATGCGGAGAAATTACTGTTTGTGCATTTACAATATTCATTGATTTTTGCCATTGAAAAACATCATGTTATTCATATACCAGAAATGATTGAAGCTACTGACTGAATGAAAGGAGCTGGCATCTCACTCTCTTTGAATCTTCTTTATCATGCTAAGAGGAGCAGGAAAAAGCAAAAAATTTCAGAATTGCACCTTGCAATGCGGAGAAATTACTGTTTGTGCATTTACAATATTCATTGATTTTTGCCATTGAAAAACGTCCTGAAATGTTTGAAGCTACTGACTGAATGAAAGGAGCTGGCATCTCACTCTCTTTGAATCTTCTTTATCATGCTAAGAGGAGCAGGAAAAAGCAAAAAATTTCAGAATTGCACCTTGCAATGCGGAGAAATTACTGCTTGTGCATTTACAATATTCATTGATTTTTGCCATTGAAAAACATCATGTTATTCATATACCAGAAATGTTTGAAGCTACTGACTGAATGAAAGGAGCTGGCATCTCACTCTCTTTGAATCTTCTTTATCATGCTAAGAGGAGCAGGAAAAAGCAAAAAATTTCAGAATTGCACCTTGCAATGCGGAGAAATTACTGTTTGTGCATTTACAATATTCATTGATTTTTGCCATTGAAAAACGTCCAGAAATGATTGAAGCTACTGACTGAATGAAAGGAGCTGGCATCTCACTCTCTTTGAATCTTCTTTATCATGCTAAGAGGAGCAGGAAAAAGCAAAAAATTTCAGAATTGCACCTTGCAATGCGGAGAAATTACTGTTTGTGCATTTACAATATTCATTGATTTTTGCCATTGAAAAACAACATGTTATTCATATACCAGAAATGTTTGAAGCTACTGACTGAATGAAAGGAGCTGGCATCTCTCTCTCTTTGAATCTTCTTTATCATGCTAAGAGTAGCAGGAAAAAGCAAAAAATTTCAGAATTGCACCTTGCAATGCGGAGAAATTACTGTTTGTGCATTTACAATATTCATTGATTTTTGCCATTGAAAAACATCATGTTATTCATATACCAGAAATGATTGAAGCTACTGACTGAATGAAAGGAGCTGGCATCTCACTCTCTTTGAATCTTCTTTATCATGCTAAGAGGAGCAGGAAAAAGCAAAAAATTTCAGAATTGCACCTTGCAATGCGGAGAAATTACTGTTTGTGCATTTACAATATTCATTGATTTTTGCCATTGAAAAACGTCCAGAAATGTTTGAAGCTACTGACTGAATGAAAGGAGCTGGCATCTCACTCTCTTTGAATCTTCTTTATCATGCTAAGAGGAGCAGGAAAAAGCAAAAAATTTCAGAATTGCACCTTGCAAAGCGGAGAAATTACTGTTTGTGCATTTACAATATTCATTGATTTTTGCCATTGAAAAACGTCCTGAAATGTTTGAAGCTACTGACTGAATGAAAGGAGCTGGCATCTCACTCTCTTTGAATCTTCTTTATCATGCTAAGAGGAGCAGGAAAAAGCAAAAAATTTCAGAATTGCACCTTGCAATGCGGAGAAATTACTGTTTGTGCATTTACAATATTCATTGATTTTTGCCATTGAAAAACAACATGTTATTCATATACCAGAAATGTTTGAAGCTACTGACTGAATGAAAGGAGCTGGCATCTCTCTCTCTTTGAATCTTCTTTTTCATGCTAAGAGGAGCAGGAAAAAGCAAAAAATTTCAGAATTGCACCTTGCAATGCGGATAAATTACTGTTTGTGCATTTACAATATTCATTGATTTTTGCCATTGAAAAACATCATGTTATTCATATACCAGAAATGTTTGAAGCTACTGACTGAATGAAAGGAGCTGGCATCTCTCTCTCTTTGAATCTTCTTTATCATGCTAAGAGGAGCAGGAAAAAGCAAAAAATTTCAGAATTGCACCTTGCAATGCGGAGAAATTACTGTTTGTGCATTTACAATATTCATTGATTTTTGCCATTGAAAAACATCATGTTATTCATATACCAGAAATGATTGAAGCTACTGACTGAATGAAAGGAGCTGGCATCTCACTCTCTTTGAATCTTCTTTATCATGCTAAGAGGAGCAGGAAAAAGCAAAAAATTTCAGAATTGCACCTTGCAATGCGGAGAAATTACTGTTTGTGCATTTACAATATTCATTGATTTTTGCCATTGAAAAACGTCCTGAAATGTTTGAAGCTACTGACTGAATGAAAGGAGCTGGCATCTCACTCTCTTTGAATCTTCTTTATCATGCTAAGAGGAGCAGGAAAAAGCAAAAAATTTCAGAATTGCACCTTGCAATGCGGAGAAATTACTGCTTGTGCATTTACAATATTCATTGATTTTTGCCATTGAAAAACATCATGTTATTCATATACCAGAAATGTTTGAAGCTACTGACTGAATGAAAGGAGCTGGCATCTCACTCTCTTTGAATCTTCTTTATCATGCTAAGAGGAGCAGGAAAAAGCAAAAAATTTCAGAATTGCACCTTGCAATGCGGAGAAATTACTGTTTGTGCATTTACAATATTCATTGATTTTTGCCATTGAAAAACGTCCAGAAATGATTGAAGCTACTGACTGAATGAAAGGAGCTGGCATCTCACTCTCTTTGAATCTTCTTTATCATGCTAAGAGGAGCAGGAAAAAGCAAAAAATTTCAGAATTGCACCTTGCAATGCGGAGAAATTACTGTTTGTGCATTTACAATATTCATTGATTTTTGCCATTGAAAAACATCATGTTATTCATATACCAGAAATGTTTGAAGCTACTGACTGAATGAAAGGAGCTGGCATCTCACTCTCTTTGAATCTTCTTTATCATGCTAAGAGGAGCAGGAAAAAGCAAAAAATTTCAGAATTGCACCTTGCAATGCGGAGAAATTACTGTTTGTGCATTTACAATATTCATTGATTTTTGCCATTGAAAAACGTCCAGAAATGATTGAAGCTACTGACTGAATGAAAGGAGCTGGCATCTCATTCTCTTTGAATCTTCTTTATCATGCTAAGAGGAGCAGGAAAAAGCAAAAAATTTCAGAATTGCACCTTGCAATGCGGAGAAATTACTGTTTGTGCATTTACAATATTCATTGATTTTTGGGATTGAAAAACGTCCAGAAATGTTTGAAGCTACTGACTGAATGAAAGGAGCTGGCATCTCACTCTCTTTGAATCTTCTTTATCATGCTAAGAGGAGCAGGAAAAAGCAAAACATTTCAGAATTGCACCTTGCAATGTGGAGAAATTACTGTTTGTGCATTTACAATATTCATTGATTTTTGCCATTGAAAAACGTCCAGAAATGATTGAAGCTACTGACTGAATGAAAGGAGCTGGCATCTCACTCTCTTTGAATCTTCTTTATCATGCTAAGAGGAGCAGGAAAAAGCAAAAAATTTCAGAATTGCACCTTGCAATGTGGAGAAATTACTGTTTGTGCATTTACAATATTCATTGATTTTTGCCATTGAAAAACATCATGTTATTCATATACCAGAAATGTTTGAAGCTACTGACTGAATGAAAGGAGCTGGCATCTCACTCTCTTTGAATCTTCTTTATCATGCTAAGAGGAGCAGGAAAAAGCAAAAAATTTCAGAATTGCACCTTGCAATGCGGAGAAATTACTGTTTGTGCATTTACAATATTCATTGATTTTTGCCATTGAAAAACATGTTATTCATATACCAGAAATGTTTGAAGCTACTGACTGAATGAAAAGAGCTGGCAACTCACTCTCTTTGAATCTTCTTTATCATGCTAAGAGGAGCAGGAAAAAGCAAAAAATTTCAGAATTGCACCTTGCAATGCGGAGAAATTACTGTTTGTGCATTTACAATATTCATTGATTTTTGCCATTGAAAAACGTTCAGAAATGATTGAAGCTACTGACTGAATGAAAGGAGCTGGCATCTCACTCTCTTTGAATCTTCTTTATCATGCTAAGAGGAGCAGGAAAAAGCAAAAAATTTCAGAATTGCACCTTGCAATGCGGAGAAATTACTGTTTGTGCATTTACAATATTCATTGATTTTTCCCATTGAAAAACATGTTATTCATATACCAGAAATGTTTGAAGCTACTGACTGAATGAAAGGAGCTGGCATCTCACTCTCTTTGAATCTTCTTTATCATGCTAAGAGGAGCAGGAAAAAGCAAAAAATTTCAGAATTACACCTTGCAATGCGGAGAAATTACTTTGTGCATTTACAATATTCATTGATTTTTGCCATTGAAAAACGTCCAGAAATGTTTGAAGCTACTGACTGAATGAAAGGAGCTGGCATCTCACTCTCTTTGAATCTTCTTTATCATGCTAAGAGGAGCAGGAAAAAGCAAAAAAATTCAGAATTTCACCTTGCAATGCGGAGAAATTACTGTTTGTGCATTTACAATATTCATTGATTTTTGCCATTGAAAAACATCCAGAAATGATTGAAGCTACTGACTGAATGAAAGGAGCTGGCATCTCACTCTCTTTGAATCTTCTTTATCATGCTAAGAGGAGCAGGAAAAAGCAAAAAATTTCAGAATTGCACCTTGCAATGTGGAGAAATTACTGTTTGTGCATTTACAATATTCATTGATTTTTGCCATTGAAAAACATCATGTTATTCATATACCAGAAATGTTTGAAGCTACTGACTGAATGAAAGGAGCTGGCATCTCACTCTCTTTGAATCTTCTTTATCATGCTAAGAGGAGCAGGAAAAAGCAAAAAATTTCAGAATTGCACCTTGCAATGCGGAGAAATTACTGTTTGTGCATTTACAATATTCATTGAATTTTGCCATTGAAAAACATCATGTTATTCATATACCAGAAATGATTGAAGCTACTGACTGAATGAAAGGAGCTGGCATCTCACTCTCTTTGAATCTTCTTTATCATGCTAAGAGGAGCAGGAAAAAGCAAAAAATTTCAGAATTGCACCTTGCAATGCGGAGAAATTACTGTTTGTGCATTTACAATATTCATTGATTTTTGCCATTGAAAAACAACATGTTATTCATATACCAGAAATGTTTGAAGCTACTGACTGAATGAAAGGAGCTGGCATCTCTCTCTCTTTGAATCTTCTTTATCATGCTAAGAGGAGCAGGAAAAAGCAAAAAATTTCAGAATTGCACCTTGCAATGCGGAGAAATTACTGTTTGTGCATTTACAATATTCATTGATTTTTGCCATTGAAAAACATCATGTTATTCATATACCAGAAATGATTGAAGCTACTGACTGAATGAAAGGAGCTGGCATCTCACTCTCTTTGAATCTTCTTTATCATGCTAAGAGGAGCAGGAAAAAGCAAAAAATTTCAGAATTGCACCTTGCAATGCGGAGAAATTACTGTTTGTGCATTTACAATATTCATTAAATTTTTGCCATTGAAAAACGTCCTGAAATGTTTGAAGCTACTGACTGAATGAAAGGAGCTGGCATCTCACTCTCTTTGAATCTTCTTTATCATGCTAAGA
Organism: Phyllobates terribilis; assembly: GCF_046119375.1. Lineage (NCBI taxonomy): Eukaryota > Metazoa > Chordata > Amphibia > Anura > Dendrobatidae > Phyllobates > Phyllobates terribilis. Next base: position 234,603 of record NW_027363115.1, on the reverse strand, counting down.
GGAGCAGGAAAAAGCAAAAAATTTCAGAATTGCACCTTGCAATGCGGAGAAATTACTGCTTGTGCATTTACAATATTCATTGATTTTTGCCATTGAAAAACATCATGTTATTCATATACCAGAAATGTTTGAAGCTACTGACTGAATGAAAGGAGCTGGCATCTCACTCTCTTTGAATCTTCTTTATCATGCTAAGAGGAGCAGGAAAAAGCAAAAAATTTCAGAATTGCACCTTGCAATGCGGAGAAATTACTGTTTGTGCATTTACAATATTCATTGATTTTTGCCATTGAAAAACGTCCAGAAATGATTGAAGCTACTGACTGAATGAAAGGAGCTGGCATCTCACTCTCTTTGAATCTTCTTTATCATGCTAAGAGGAGCAGGAAAAAGCAAAAAATTTCAGAATTGCACCTTGCAATGCGGAGAAATTACTGTTTGTGCATTTACAATATTCATTGATTTTTGCCATTGAAAAACGTCCTGAAATGTTTGAAGCTACTGACTGAATGAAAGGAGCTGGCATCTCACTCTCTTTGAATCTTCTTTATCATGCTAAGAGGAGCAGGAAAAAGCAAAAAATTTCAGAATTGCACCTTGCAATGCGGAGAAATTACTGTTTGTGCATTTACAATATTCATTGATTTTTGCCATTGAAAAACATCATGTTATTCATATACCAGAAATGTTTGAAGCTACTGACTGAATGAAAGGAGCTGGCATCTCACTCTCTTTGAATCTTCTTTATCATGCTAAGAGGAGCAGGAAAAAGCAAAAAATTTCAGAATTGCACCTTGCAATGCGGAGAAATTACTGTTTGTGCATTTACAATATTCATTGATTTTTGCCATTGAAAAACGTCCAGAAATGATTGAAGCTACTGACTGAATGAAAGGAGCTGGCATCTCATTCTCTTTGAATCTTCTTTATCATGCTAAGAGGAGCAGGAAAAAGCAAAAAATTTCAGAATTGCACCTTGCAATGCGGAGAAATTACTGTTTGTGCATTTACAATATTCATTGATTTTTGGGATTGAAAAACGTCCAGAAATGTTTGAAGCTACTGACTGAATGAAAGGAGCTGGCATCTCACTCTCTTTGAATCTTCTTTATCATGCTAAGAGGAGCAGGAAAAAGCAAAACATTTCAGAATTGCACCTTGCAATGTGGAGAAATTACTGTTTGTGCATTTACAATATTCATTGATTTTTGCCATTGAAAAACGTCCAGAAATGATTGAAGCTACTGACTGAATGAAAGGAGCTGGCATCTCACTCTCTTTGAATCTTCTTTATCATGCTAAGAGGAGCAGGAAAAAGCAAAAAATTTCAGAATTGCACCTTGCAATGTGGAGAAATTACTGTTTGTGCATTTACAATATTCATTGATTTTTGCCATTGAAAAACATCATGTTATTCATATACCAGAAATGTTTGAAGCTACTGACTGAATGAAAGGAGCTGGCATCTCACTCTCTTTGAATCTTCTTTATCATGCTAAGAGGAGCAGGAAAAAGCAAAAAATTTCAGAATTGCACCTTGCAATGCGGAGAAATTACTGTTTGTGCATTTACAATATTCATTGATTTTTGCCATTGAAAAACATGTTATTCATATACCAGAAATGTTTGAAGCTACTGACTGAATGAAAAGAGCTGGCAACTCACTCTCTTTGAATCTTCTTTATCATGCTAAGAGGAGCAGGAAAAAGCAAAAAATTTCAGAATTGCACCTTGCAATGCGGAGAAATTACTGTTTGTGCATTTACAATATTCATTGATTTTTGCCATTGAAAAACGTTCAGAAATGATTGAAGCTACTGACTGAATGAAAGGAGCTGGCATCTCACTCTCTTTGAATCTTCTTTATCATGCTAAGAGGAGCAGGAAAAAGCAAAAAATTTCAGAATTGCACCTTGCAATGCGGAGAAATTACTGTTTGTGCATTTACAATATTCATTGATTTTTCCCATTGAAAAACATGTTATTCATATACCAGAAATGTTTGAAGCTACTGACTGAATGAAAGGAGCTGGCATCTCACTCTCTTTGAATCTTCTTTATCATGCTAAGAGGAGCAGGAAAAAGCAAAAAATTTCAGAATTACACCTTGCAATGCGGAGAAATTACTTTGTGCATTTACAATATTCATTGATTTTTGCCATTGAAAAACGTCCAGAAATGTTTGAAGCTACTGACTGAATGAAAGGAGCTGGCATCTCACTCTCTTTGAATCTTCTTTATCATGCTAAGAGGAGCAGGAAAAAGCAAAAAAATTCAGAATTTCACCTTGCAATGCGGAGAAATTACTGTTTGTGCATTTACAATATTCATTGATTTTTGCCATTGAAAAACATCCAGAAATGATTGAAGCTACTAACTGAATGAAAGGAGCTGGCATCTCACTCTCTTTGAATCTTCTTTATCATGCTAAGAGGAGCAGGAAAAAGCAAAAAATTTCAGAATTGCACCTTGCAATGTGGAGAAATTACTGTTTGTGCATTTACAATATTCATTGATTTTTGCCATTGAAAAACATCATGTTATTCATATACCAGAAATGTTTGAAGCTACTGACTGAATGAAAGGAGCTGGCATCTCACTCTCTTTGAATCTTCTTTATCATGCTAAGAGGAGCAGGAAAAAGCAAAAAATTTCAGAATTGCACCTTGCAATTGCGGAGAAATTACTGTTTGTGCATTTACAATATTCATTGATTTTTGCCATTGAAAAACATCATGTTATTCATATACCAGAAATGATTGAAGCTACTGACTGAATGAAAGGAGCTGGCATCTCACTCTCTTTGAATCTTCTTTATCATGCTAAGAGGAGCAGGAAAAAGCAAAAAATTTCAGAATTGCACCTTGCAATGCGGAGAAATTACTGTTTGTGCATTTACAATATTCATTGATTTTTGCCATTGAAAAACAACATGTTATTCATATACCAGAAATGTTTGAAGCTACTGACTGAATGAAAGGAGCTGGCATCTCTCTCTCTTTGAATCTTCTTTATCATGCTAAGAGGAGCAGGAAAAAGCAAAAAATTTCAGAATTGCACCTTGCAATGCGGAGAAATTACTGTTTGTGCATTTACAATATTCATTGATTTTTGCCATTGAAAAACATCATGTTATTCATATACCAGAAATGATTGAAGCTGCTGACTGAATGAAAAGAGCTGGCATCTCACTCTCTTTGAATCTTCTTTATCATGCTAAGAGGAGCAGGAAAAAGCAAAAAATTTCAGAATTGCACCTTGCAATGCGGAGAAATTACTGTTTGTGCATTTACAATATTCATTGATTTTTGCCATTGAAAAACGTCCAGAAATGTTTGAAGCTACTGACTGAATGAAAGGAGCTGGCATCTCACTCTCTTTGAATCTTCTTTATCATGCTAAGAGAAGCAGGAAAAAGCAAAAAATTTCAGAATTGCACCTTGCAAAGCAGAGAAATTACTGTTTGTGCATTTACAATATTCATTGATTTTTGCCATTGAAAAACGTCCTGAAATGTTTGAAGCTACTGACTGAATGAAAGGAGCTGGCATCTCACTCTCTTTGAATCTTCTTTATCATGCTAAGAGGAGCAGGAAAAAGCAAAAAATTTCAGAATTGCACCTTGCAATGCGGAGAAATTACTGTTTGTGCATTTACAATATTCATTGATTTTTGCCATTGAAAAACAACAGGTTATTCATATACCAGAAATGTTTGAAGCTACTGACTGAATGAAAGGAGCTGGCATCTCTCTCTCTTTGAATCTTCTTTATCATGCTAAGAGGAGCAGGAAAAAGCAAAAAATTTCAGAATTGCACCTTGCAATGCGGAGAAATTACTGTTTGTGCATTTACAATATTCATTGATTTTTGCCATTGAAAAACATCATGTTATTCATATACCAGAAATGATTGAAGCTACTGACTGAATGAAAGGAGCTGGCATCTCACTCTCTTTGAATCTTCTTTATCATGCTAAGAGGAGCAGGAAAAAGCAAAAAATTTCAGAATTGCACCTTGCAATGCGGAGAAATTACTGTTTGTGCATTTACAATATTCATTGATTTTTGCCATTGAAAAACGTCCAGAAATGTTTGAAGCTACTGACTGAATGAAAGGAGCTGGCATCTCACTCTCTTTGAATCTTCTTTATCATGCTAAAAGGAGCAGGAAAAAGCAAAAAATTTCAGAATTGCACCTTGCAATGCGGAGAAATTACTGTTTGTGCATTTACAATATTCATTGATTTTTGCCATTGAAAAACATCATGTTATTCATATACCAGAAATGTTTGAAGCTACTGACTGAATGAAAGGAGCTGGCGTCTCACTCTCTTTGAATCTTCTTTATCATGCTAAGAGGAGCAGGAAAAAGCAAAAAATTTCAGAATTGCACCTTGCAATGCGGAGAAATTACTGTTTGTGCATTTACAATATTCATTGATTTTTCCCATTGAAAAACATGTTATTCATATACCAGAAATGTTTGAAGCTACTGACTGAATGAAAGGAGCTGGCATCTCACTCTCTTTGAATCTTCTTTATCATGCTAAGAGGAGCAGGAAAAAGCAAAAAATTTCAGAATTACACCTTGCAATGCGGAGAAATTACTTTGTGCATTTACAATATTCATTGATTTTTGCCATTGAAAAACGTCCAGAAATGTTTGAAGCTACTGACTGAATGAAAGGAGCTGGCATCTCACTCTCTTTGAATCTTCTTTATCATGCTAAGAGGAGCAGGAAAAAGCAAAAAAATTCAGAATTTCACCTTGCAATGCGGAGAAATTACTGTTTGTGCATTTACAATATTCATTGATTTTTGCCATTGAAAAACATCCAGAAATGATTGAAGCTACTAACTGAATGAAAGGAGCTGGCATCTCACTCTCTTTGAATCTTCTTTATCATGCTAAGAGGAGCAGGAAAAAGCAAAAAATTTCAGAATTGCACCTTGCAATGTGGAGAAATTACTGTTTGTGCATTTACAATATTCATTGATTTTTGCCATTGAAAAACATCATGTTATTCATATACCAGAAATGTTTGAAGCTACTGACTGAATGAAAGGAGCTGGCATCTCACTCTCTTTGAATCTTCTTTATCATGCTAAGAGGAGCAGGAAAAAGCAAAAAATTTCAGAATTGCACCTTGCAATTGCGGAGAAATTACTGTTTGTGCATTTACAATATTCATTGATTTTTGCCATTGAAAAACATCATGTTATTCATATACCAGAAATGATTGAAGCTACTGACTGAATGAAAGGAGCTGGCATCTCACTCTCTTTGAATCTTCTTTATCATGCTAAGAGGAGCAGGAAAAAGCAAAAAATTTCAGAATTGCACCTTGCAATGCGGAGAAATTACTGTTTGTGCATTTACAATATTCATTGATTTTTGCCATTGAAAAACAACATGTTATTCATATACCAGAAATGTTTGAAGCTACTGACTGAATGAAAGGAGCTGGCATCTCTCTCTCTTTGAATCTTCTTTATCATGCTAAGAGGAGCAGGAAAAAGCAAAAAATTTCAGAATTGCACCTTGCAATGCGGAGAAATTACTGTTTGTGCATTTACAATATTCATTGATTTTTGCCATTGAAAAACATCATGTTATTCATATACCAGAAATGATTGAAGCTGCTGACTGAATGAAAAGAGCTGGCATCTCACTCTCTTTGAATCTTCTTTATCATGCTAAGAGGAGCAGGAAAAAGCAAAAAATTTCAGAATTGCACCTTGCAATGCGGAGAAATTACTGTTTGTGCATTTACAATATTCATTGATTTTTGCCATTGAAAAACGTCCAGAAATGTTTGAAGCTACTGACTGAATGAAAGGAGCTGGCATCTCACTCTCTTTGAATCTTCTTTATCATGCTAAGAGAAGCAGGAAAAAGCAAAAAATTTCAGAATTGCACCTTGCAAAGCAGAGAAATTACTGTTTGTGCATTTACAATATTCATTGATTTTTGCCATTGAAAAACGTCCTGAAATGTTTGAAGCTACTGACTGAATGAAAGGAGCTGGCATCTCACTCTCTTTGAATCTTCTTTATCATGCTAAGAGGAGCAGGAAAAAGCAAAAAATTTCAGAATTGCACCTTGCAATGCGGAGAAATTACTGTTTGTGCATTTACAATATTCATTGATTTTTGCCATTGAAAAACAACAGGTTATTCATATACCAGAAATGTTTGAAGCTACTGACTGAATGAAAGGAGCTGGCATCTCTCTCTCTTTGAATCTTCTTTATCATGCTAAGAGGAGCAGGAAAAAGCAAAAAATTTCAGAATTGCACCTTGCAATGCGGAGAAATTACTGTTTGTGCATTTACAATATTCATTGATTTTTGCCATTGAAAAACATCATGTTATTCATATACCAGAAATGATTGAAGCTACTGACTGAATGAAAGGAGCTGGCATCTCACTCTCTTTGAATCTTCTTTATCATGCTAAGAGGAGCAGGAAAAAGCAAAAAATTTCAGAATTGCACCTTGCAATGCGGAGAAATTACTGTTTGTGCATTTACAATATTCATTGATTTTTGCCATTGAAAAACGTCCAGAAATGTTTGAAGCTACTGACTGAATGAAAGGAGCTGGCATCTCACTCTCTTTGAATCTTCTTTATCATGCTAAAAGGAGCAGGAAAAAGCAAAAAATTTCAGAATTGCACCTTGCAATGCGGAGAAATTACTGTTTGTGCATTTACAATATTCATTGATTTTTGCCATTGAAAAACATCATGTTATTCATATACCAGAAATGTTTGAAGCTACTGACTGAATGAAAGGAGCTGGCATCTCACTCTCTTTGAATCTTCTTTATCATGCTAAGAGGAGCAGGAAAAAGCAAAAAATTTCAGAATTGCACCTTGCAATGCGGAGAAATTACTGTTTGTGCATTTACAATATTCATTGATTTTTGCCATTGAAAAACGTCCAGAAATGATTGAAGCTACTGACTGAATGAAAGGAGCTGGCATCTCATTCTCTTTGAATCTTCTTTATCATGCTAAGAGGAGCAGGAAAAAGCAAAAAATTTCAGAATTGCACCTTGCAATGCGGAGAAATTACTGTTTGTGCATTTACAATATTCATTGATTTTTGCCATTGAAAAACGTCCAGAAATGTTTGAAGCTACTGACTGAATGAAAGGAGCTGGCATCTCACTCTCTTTGAATCTTCTTTATCATGCTAAGAGGAGCAGGAAAAAGCAAAACATTTCAGAATTGCACCTTGCAATGTGGAGAAATTACTGTTTGTGCATTTACAATATTCATTGATTTTTGCCATTGAAAGACGTCCAGAAATGATTGAAGCTACTGACTGAATGAAAGGAGCTGGCATCTCACTCTCTTTGAATCTTCTTTATCATGCTAAGAGGAGCAGGAAAAAGCAAAAAATTTCAGAATTGCACCTTGCAATGTGGAGAAATTACTGTTTGTGCATTTACAATATTCATTGATTTTTGCCATTGAAAAACATCATGTTTTTCATATACCAGAAATGTTTGAAGCTACTGACTGAATGAAAGGAGCTGGCATCTCACTCTCTTTGAATCTTCTTTATCATGCTAAGAGGAGCAGGAAAATCAAAAAATTTCAGAATTGCACCTTGCAATGCGGAGAAATTACTGTTTGTGCATTTACAATATTCATTGATTTTTGCCATTGAAAAACATGTTATTCATATACCAGAAATGTTTGAAGCTACTGACTGAATGAAAAGAGCTGGCAACTCACTTTCTTTGAATCTTCTTTATCATGCTAAGAGGAGCAGGAAAAAGCAAAAAATTTCAGAATTGCACCTTGCAATGCGGAGAAATTACTGTTTGTGCATTTACAATATTCATTGATTTTTGCCATTGAAAAACGTTCAGAAATGATTGAAGCTACTGACTGAATGAAAGGAGCTGGCATCTCACTCTCTTTGAATCTTCTTTATCATGCTAAGAGGAGCAGGAAAAAGCAAAAAAATTCATAATTGCACCTTGCAATGCAGAGAAATTACTGTTTGTGCATTTACAATATTCATTGATTTTTGCCATTGAAAAACATGTTATTCATATACCAGAAATGTTTGAAGCTACTGACTGAATGAAAGGAGCTGGCATCTCACTCTCTTTGAATCTTCTTTATCATGCTAAGAGGAGCAGGAAAAAGCAAAAAATTTCAGAATTACACCTTGCAATGCTGAGAAATTACTTTGTGCATTTACAATATTCATTGATTTTTGCCATTGAAAAACGTCCAGAAATGTTTGAAGCTACTGACTGAATGAAAGGAGCTGGCATCTCACTCTCTTTGAATCTTCTTTATCATGCTAAGAGGAGCAGGAAAAAGCAAAAAATTTCAGAATTTCACCTTGCAATGCGGAGAAATTACTGTTTGTGCATTTACAATATTCATTGATTTTTGCCATTGAAAAACATCCAGAAATGATTGAAGCTACTGACTGAATGAAAGGAGCTGGCATCTCACTCTCTTTGAATCTTCTTTATCATGCTAAGAGGAGCAGGAAAAAGCAAAAAATTTCAGAATTGCACCTTGCAATGTGGAGAAATTACTGTTTGTGCATTTACAATATTCATTGATTTTTGCCATTGAAAAACATCATGTTATTCATATACCAGAAATGTTTGAAGCTACTGACTGAATGAAAGGAGCTGGCATCTCACTCTCTTTGAATCTTCTTTATCATGCTAAGAGGAGCAGGAAAAAGCAAAAAATTTCAGAATTGCACCTTGCAATGCGGAGAAATTACTGTTTGTGCATTTACAATATTCATTGATTTTTGCCATTGAAAAACGTCCAGAAATGTTTTAAGCTACTGACTGAATGAAAGGAGCTGGCATCTCACTCTCTTTGAATCTTCTTTATCATGCTAAGAGGAGCAGGAAAAAGCAAAAAATTTCAGAATTGCACCTTGCAATGCGGAGAAATTACTGTTTGTGCATTTACAATATTCATTGATTTTTGCCATTGAAAAACATCATGTTATTCATATACCAGAAATGTTTGAAGCTACTGACTGAATGAAAGGAGCTGGCATCTCACTCTCTTTGAATCTTCTTTATCATGCTAAGAGGAGCAGGAAAAAGCAAAAAATTTCAGAATTGCACCTTGCAATGCGGAGAAATTACTGTTTGTGCATTTACAATATTCATTGATTTTTGCCATTGAAAAACGTCCAGAAATGATTGAAGCTACTGACTGAATGAAAGGAGCTGGCATCTCATTCTCTTTGAATCTTCTTTATCATGCTAAGAGGAGCAGGAAAAAGCAAAAAATTTCAGAATTGCACCTTGCAATGCGGAGAAATTACTGTTTGTGCATTTACAATATTCATTGATTTTTGCCATTGAAAAACGTCCAGAAATGTTTGAAGCTACTGACTGAATGAAAGGAGCTGGCATCTCACTCTCTTTGAATCTTCTTTATCATGCTAAGAGGAGCAGGAAAAAGCAAAACATTTCAGAATTGCACCTTGCAATGTGGAGAAATTACTGTTTGTGCATTTACAATATTCATTGATTTTTGCCATTGAAAAACGTCCAGAAATGATTGAAGCTACTGACTGAATGAAAGGAGCTGGCATCTCACTCTCTTTGAATCTTCTTTATCATGCTAAGAGGAGCAGGAAAAAGCAAAAAATTTCAGAATTGCACCTTGCAATGCGGAGAAATTACTGTTTGTGCATTTACAATATTCATTGATTTTTGCCATTGAAAAACATGTTATTCATATACCAGAAATGTTTGAAGCTACTGACTGAATGAAAGGAGCTGGCATCTCACTCTCTTTGAATCTTCTTTATCATGCTATGAGGAGCAGGAAAAAGCAAAAAATTTCAGAATTACACCTTGCAATGCTGAGAAATTACTTTGTGCATTTACAATATTCATTGATTTTTGCCATTGAAAAACGTCCAGAAATGTTTGAAGCTACTGACTGAATGAAAGGAGCTGGCATCTCACTCTCTTTGAATCTTCTTTATCATGCTAAGAGGAGCAGGAAAAAGCAAAAAATTTCAGAATTTCACCTTGCAATGCGGAGAAATTACTGTTTGTGCATTTACAATATTCATTGATTTTTGCCATTGAAAAACATCATGTTATTCATATACCAGAAATGTTTGAAGCTACTGACTGAATGAAAGGAGCTGGCATCTCACTCTCTTTGAATCTTCTTTATCATGCTAAGAGGAGCAGGAAAAAGCAAAAAATTTCAGAATTGCACCTTGCAATGCGGAGAAATTACTGTTTGTGCATTTACAATATTCATTGATTTTTGCCATTGAAAAACATCATGTTATTCATATACCAGAAATGATTGAAGCTACTGACTGAATGAAAGGAGCTGGCATCTCACTCTCTTTGAATCTTCTTTATGATGCTAAGAGGAGCAGGAAAAAGCAAAAAAATTCAGAATTGCACCTTGCAATGCGGAGAAATTACTGTTTGTGCATTTACAATATTCATTGATTTTTGCCATTGAAAAACATCATGTTATTCATATACCAGAAATGTTTGAAGCTACTGACTGAATGAAAGGAGCTGGCATCTCACTCTCTTTGAATCTTCTTTATCATGCTAAGAGGAGCAGGAAAAAGCAAAAAATTTCAGAATTGCACCTTGCAATGCGGAGAAATTACTGTTTGTGCATTTACAATATTCATTGATTTTTGCCATTGAAAAACATCATGTTATTCATATACCAGAAATGATTGAAGCTACTGACTGAATGAAAGGAGCTGGCATCTCACTCTCTTTGAATCTTCTTTATCATGCTAAGAGGAGCAGGAAACAGCAAAAAAATTCAGAATTGCACCTTGCAATGCGGAGAAATTACTGTTTGTGCATTTACAATATTCATTGATTTTTGCCATTGAAAAACGTCCAGAAATGATTGAAGCTACTGACTGAATGAAAGGAGCTGGCATCTCACTCTCTTTGAAACTTCTTTATCATGCTAAGAGGAGCAGGAAAAAGCAAAAAATTTCAGAATTGCACCTTGCAATGCGGAGAAATTACTGTTTGTGCATTTACAATATTCATTGATTTTTGCCATTGAAAAACGTCCAGAAATGTTTGAAGCTACTGACTGAATGAAAGGAGCTGGCATCTCACTCTCTTTGAATCTTCTTTACCATGCTAAGAGGAGCAGGAAAAAGCAAAAAATTTCAGAATTGCACCTTGCAATGCGGAGAAATTACTGTTTGTGCATTTACAATATTCATTGATTTTTGCCATTGAAAAACGTCCAGAAATGTTTGAAGCTACTGACTGAATGAAAGGAGCTGGCATCTCACTCTCTTTGAATCTTCTTTATCATGCTAAGTGGAGCAGGAAAAAGCAAAAAATTTCAGAATTGCACCTTGCAATGCGGAGAAATTACTGTTTGTGCATTTACAATATTCATTGATTTTTGCCATTGAAAAACGTCCAGAAATGTTTGAAGCTCCTGACTGAATGAAAGGAGCTGGCATCTCACTCTCTTTGAATCTTCTTTATCATGCTAAGAGGAGCAGGAAAAAGCAAAAAATTTCAGAATTTCACCTTGCAATGCGGAGAAATTACTGTTTGTGCATTTACAATATTCATTGATTTTTGCCATTGAAAAACATCATGTTATTCATATACCAGAAATGTTTGAAGCTACTGACTGAATGAAAGGAGCTGGCATCTCACTCTCTTTGAATCTTCTTTATCATGCTAAGAGGAGCAGGAAAAAGCAAAAAATTTCAGAATTGCACCTTGCAATGCGGAGAAATTACTGTTTGTGCATTTACAATATTCAATGATTTTTGCCATTGAAAAACATCATGTTATTCATATACCAGAAATGATTGAAGCTACTGACTGAATGAAAGGAGCTGGCATCTCACTCTCTTTGAATCTTCTTTATGATGCTAAGAGGAGCAGGAAAAAGCAAAAAAATTCAGAATTGCACCTTGCAATGCGGAGAAATTACTGTTTGTGCATTTACAATATTCATTGATTTTTGCCATTGAAAAACATCATGTTATTCATATACCAGAAATGTTTGAAGCTACTGACTGAATGAAAGGAGCTGGCATCTCACTCTCTTTGAATCTTCTTTATCATGCTAAGAGGAGCAGGAAAAAGCAAAAAATTTCAGAATTGCACCTTGCAATGCGGAGAAATTACTGTTTGTGCATTTACAATATTCATTGATTTTTGCCATTGAAAAACATCATGTTATTCATATACCAGAAATGATTGAAGCTACTGACTGAATGAAAGGAGCTGGCATCTCACTCTCTTTGAATCTTCTTTATCATGCTAAGAGGAGCAGGAAACAGCAAAAAAATTCAGAATTGCACCTTGCAATGCGGAGAAATTACTGTTTGTGCATTTACAATATTCATTGATTTTTGCCATTGAAAAACGTCCAGAAATGATTGAAGCTACTGACTGAATGAAAGGAGCTGGCATCTCACTCTCTTTGAAACTTCTTTATCATGCTAAGAGGAGCAGGAAAAAGCAAAAAATTTCAGAATTGCACCTTGCAATGCGGAGAAATTACTGTTTGTGCATTTACAATATTCATTGATTTTTGCCATTGAAAAACGTCCAGAAATGTTTGAAGCTACTGACTGAATGAAAGGAGCTGGCATCTCACTCTCTTTGAATCTTCTTTACCATGCTAAGAGGAGCAGGAAAAAGCAAAAAATTTCAGAATTGCACCTTGCAATGCGGAGAAATTACTGTTTGTGCATTTACAATATTCATTGATTTTTGCCATTGAAAAACGTCCAGAAATGTTTGAAGCTACTGACTGAATGAAAGGAGCTGGCATCTCACTCTCTTTGAATCTTCTTTATCATGCTAAGTGGAGCAGGAAAAAGCAAAAAATTTCAGAATTGCACCTTGCAATGCGGAGAAATTACTGTTTGTGCATTTACAATATTCATTGATTTTTGCCATTGAAAAACGTCCAGAAATGTTTGAAGCTCCTGACTGAATGAAAGGAGCTGGCATCTCACTCTCTTTGAATCTTCTTTATCATGCTAAGAGGAGCAGGAAAAAGCAAAAAATTTCAGAATTGCACCTTGCAATGCGGAGAAATTACTGTTTGTGCATTTACAATATTCATTGATTTTTGCAATTGAAAAACATCATGTTATTCATATACCAGAAATGTTTGAAGCTACTGACTGAATGAAAGGAGCTGGCATCTCACTCTCTTTGAATCTTCTTTATCATGCTAAGAGGAGCAGGAAAAAGCAAAAAATTTCAGAATTGCACCTTGCAATGCGGAGAAATTACTGTTTGTGCATTTACAATATTCATTGATTTTTGCCATTGAAAAACGTCCAGAAATGATTGAAGCTACTGACTGAATGAAAGGAGCTGACATCTCACTCTCTTTGAATCTTCTTTATCATGCTAAGAGGAGCAGGAAAAAGCAAAAAATTTCAGAATTGCACCTTGCAATGCGGAGAAATTACTGTTTGTGCATTTACAATATTCATTGATTTTTGCAATTGAAAAACGTCCAGAAATGTTTGAAGCTACTGACTGAATGAAAGGAGCTGGCATCTCACTCTCTTTGAATCTTCTTTATCATGCTAAGAGGAGCAGGAAAAAGCAAAAAATTTCTGAATTGCACCTTGCAATGTGGAGAAATTACTGTTTGTGCATTTACAATATTCATTGATTTTTGCCATTGAAAAACGTCCAGAAATGATTGAAGCTACTGACTGAATGAAAGGAGCTGGCATCTCACTCTCTTTGAATCTTCTTTATCATGCTAAGAGGAGCAGGAAAAAGCAAAAAATTTCAGAATTGCACCTTGCAATGCGGAGAAATTACTGTTTGTGCATTTACAATATTCATTGATTTTTGCCATTGAAAAACATCATGTTATTCATATACCAGAAATGTTTGAAGCTACTGACTGAATGAAAGGAGCTGGCATCTCACTCTCTTTGAATCTTCTTTATCATGCTAAGAGGAGCAGGAAAAAGCAAAAAATTTCAGAATTGCACCTTGCAATGCGGAGAAATTACTGTTTGTGCATTTACAATATTCATTGATTTTTGCCATTGAAAAACATCATGTTATTCATATACCAGAAATGATTGAAGCTACTGACTGAATGAAAGGAGCTGGCATCTCACTCTCTTTGAATCTTCTTTATCATGCTAAGAGGAGCAGGAAACAGCAAAAAAATTCAGAATTGCACCTTGCAATGCGGAGAAATTACTGTTTGTGCATTTACAATATTCATTGATTTTTGCCATTGAAAAACGTCCAGAAATGATTGAAGCTACTGACTGAATGAAAGGAGCTGGCATCTCACTCTCTTTGAAACTTCTTTATCATGCTAAGAGGAGCAGGAAAAAGCAAAAAATTTCAGAATTGCACCTTGCAATGCGGAGAAATTACTGTTTGTGCATTTACAATATTCATTGATTTTTGCCATTGAAAAACGTCCAGAAATGTTTGAAGCTACTGACTGAATGAAAGGAGCTGGCATCTCACTCTCTTTGAATCTTCTTTACCATGCTAAGAGGAGCAGGAAAAAGCAAAAAATTTCAGAATTGCACCTTGCAATGCGGAGAAATTACTGTTTGTGCATTTACAATATTCATTGATTTTTGCCATTGAAAAACGTCCAGAAATGTTTGAAGCTACTGACTGAATGAAAGGAGCTGGCATCTCACTCTCTTTGAATCTTCTTTATCATGCTAAGTGGAGCAGGAAAAAGCAAAAAATTTCAGAATTGCACCTTGCAATGCGGAGAAATTACTGTTTGTGCATTTACAATATTCATTGATTTTTGCCATTGAAAAACGTCCAGAAATGTTTGAAGCTCCTGACTGAATGAAAGGAGCTGGCATCTCACTCTCTTTGAATCTTCTTTATCATGCTAAGAGGAGCAGGAAAAAGCAAAAAATTTCAGAATTTCACCTTGCAATGCGGAGAAATTACTGTTTGTGCATTTACAATATTCATTGATTTTTGCCATTGAAAAACATCATGTTATTCATATACCAGAAATGTTTGAAGCTACTGACTGAATGAAAGGAGCTGGCATCTCACTCTCTTTGAATCTTCTTTATCATGCTAAGAGGAGCAGGAAAAAGCAAAAAATTTCAGAATTGCACCTTGCAATGCGGAGAAATTACTGTTTGTGCATTTACAATATTCAATGATTTTTGCCATTGAAAAACATCATGTTATTCATATACCAGAAATGATTGAAGCTACTGACTGAATGAAAGGAGCTGGCATCTCACTCTCTTTGAATCTTCTTTATGATGCTAAGAGGAGCAGGAAAAAGCAAAAAAATTCAGAATTGCACCTTGCAATGCGGAGAAATTACTGTTTGTGCATTTACAATATTCATTGATTTTTGCCATTGAAAAACATCATGTTATTCATATACCAGAAATGTTTGAAGCTACTGACTGAATGAAAGGAGCTGGCATCTCACTCTCTTTGAATCTTCTTTATCATGCTAAGAGGAGCAGGAAAAAGCAAAAAATTTCAGAATTGCACCTTGCAATGCGGAGAAATTACTGTTTGTGCATTTACAATATTCATTGATTTTTGCCATTGAAAAACATCATGTTATTCATATACCAGAAATGATTGAAGCTACTGACTGAATGAAAGGAGCTGGCATCTCACTCTCTTTGAATCTTCTTTATCATGCTAAGAGGAGCAGGAAACAGCAAAAAAATTCAGAATTGCACCTTGCAATGCGGAGAAATTACTGTTTGTGCATTTACAATATTCATTGATTTTTGCCATTGAAAAACGTCCAGAAATGATTGAAGCTACTGACTGAATGAAAGGAGCTGGCATCTCACTCTCTTTGAAACTTCTTTATCATGCTAAGAGGAGCAGGAAAAAGCAAAAAATTTCAGAATTGCACCTTGCAATGCGGAGAAATTACTGTTTGTGCATTTACAATATTCATTGATTTTTGCCATTGAAAAACGTCCAGAAATGTTTGAAGCTACTGACTGAATGAAAGGAGCTGGCATCTCACTCTCTTTGAATCTTCTTTACCATGCTAAGAGGAGCAGGAAAAAGCAAAAAATTTCAGAATTGCACCTTGCAATGCGGAGAAATTACTGTTTGTGCATTTACAATATTCATTGATTTTTGCCATTGAAAAACGTCCAGAAATGTTTGAAGCTACTGACTGAATGAAAGGAGCTGGCATCTCACTCTCTTTGAATCTTCTTTATCATGCTAAGTGGAGCAGGAAAAAGCAAAAAATTTCAGAATTGCACCTTGCAATGCGGAGAAATTACTGTTTGTGCATTTACAATATTCATTGATTTTTGCCATTGAAAAACGTCCAGAAATGTTTGAAGCTCCTGACTGAATGAAAGGAGCTGGCATCTCACTCTCTTTGAATCTTCTTTATCATGCTAAGAGGAGCAGGAAAAAGCAAAAAATTTCAGAATTGCACCTTGCAATGCGGAGAAATTACTGTTTGTGCATTTACAATATTCATTGATTTTTGCCATTGAAAAACATCATGTTATTCATATACCAGAAATGTTTGAAGCTACTGACTGAATGAAAGGAGCTGGCATCTCACTCTCTTTGAATCTTCTTTATCATGCTAAGAGGAGCAGGAAAAAGCAAAAAATTTCAGAATTGCACCTTGCAATGCGGAGAAATTACTGTTTGTGCATTTACAATATTCATTGATTTTTGCCATTGAAAAACGTCCAGAAATGATTGAAGCTACTGACTGAATGAAAGGAGCTGACATCTCACTCTCTTTGAATCTTCTTTATCATGCTAAGAGGAGCAGGAAAAAGCAAAAAATTTCAGAATTGCACCTTGCAATGCGGAGAAATTACTGTTTGTGCATTTACAATATTCATTGATTTTTGCAATTGAAAAACGTCCAGAAATGTTTGAAGCTACTGACTGAATGAAAGGAGCTGGCATCTCACTCTCTTTGAATCTTCTTTATCATGCTAAGAGGAGCAGGAAAAAGCAAAAAATTTCTGAATTGCACCTTGCAATGTGGAGAAATTACTGTTTGTGCATTTACAATATTCATTGATTTTTGCCATTGAAAAACGTCCAGAAATGATTGAAGCTACTGACTGAATGAAAGGAGCTGGCATCTCACTCTCTTTGAATCTTCTTTATCATGCTAAGAGGAGCAGGAAAAAGCAAAAAATTTCAGAATTGCACCTTGCAATGCGGAGAAATTACTGTTTGTGCATTTACAATATTCATTGATTTTTGCCATTGAAAAACATCATGTTATTCATATACCAGAAATGTTTGAAGCTACTGACTGAATGAAAGGAGCTGGCATCTCACTCTCTTTGAATCTTCTTTATCATGCTAAGAGGAGCAGGAAAAAGCAAAAAATTTCAGAATTGCACCTTGCAATGCGGAGAAATTACTGTTTGTGCATTTACAATATTCATTGATTTTTGCCATTGAAAAACATCATGTTATTCATATACCAGAAATGATTGAAGCTACTGACTGAATGAAAGGAGCTGGCATCTCACTCTCTTTGAATCTTCTTTATGATGCTAAGAGGAGCAGGAGAAAGCAAAAAAATTCAGAATTGCACCTTGCAATGCGGAGAAATTACTGTTTGTGCATTTACAATATTCATTGATTTTTGCCATTGAAAAACATCATGTTATTCATATACCAGAAATGTTTGAAGCTACTGACTGAATGAAAGGAGCTGGCATCTCACTCTCTTTGAATCTTCTTTATCATGCTAAGAGGAGCAGGAAAAAGCAAAAAATTTCAGAATTGCACCTTGCAATGCGGAGAAATTACTGTTTGTGCATTTACAATATTCATTGATTTTTGCCATTGAAAAACATCATGTTATTCATATACCAGAAATGATTGAAGCTACTGACTGAATGAAAGGAGCTGGCATCTCACTCTCTTTGAATCTTCTTTATCATGCTAAGAGGAGCAGGAAACAGCAAAAAAATTCAGAATTGCACCTTGCAATGCGGAGAAATTACTGTTTGTGCATTTACAATATTCATTGATTTTTGCCATTGAAAAACGTCCAGAAATGATTGAAGCTACTGACTGAATGAAAGGAGCTGGCATCTCACTCTCTTTGAAACTTCTTTATCATGCTAAGAGGAGCAGGAAAAAGCAAAAAATTTCAGAATTGCACCTTGCAATGCGGAGAAATTACTGTTTGTGCATTTACAATATTCATTGATTTTTGCCATTGAAAAACGTCCAGAAATGTTTGAAGCTACTGACTGAATGAAAAGAGCTGGCATCTCACTCTCTTTGAATCTTCTTTACCATGCTAAGAGGAGCAGGAAAAAGCAAAAAATTTCAGAATTGCACCTTGCAATGCGGAGAAATTACTGTTTGTGCATTTACAATATTCATTGATTTTTGCCATTGAAAAACGTCCAGAAATGTTTGAAGCTACTGACTGAATGAAAGGAGCTGGCATCTCACTCTCTTTGAATCTTCTTTATCATGCTAAGTGGAGCAGGAAAAAGCAAAAAATTTCAGAATTGCACCTTGCAATGCGGAGAAATTACTGTTTGTGCATTTACAATATTCATTGATTTTTGCCATTGAAAAACGTCCAGAAATGTTTGAAGCTCCTGACTGAATGAAAGGAGCTGGCATCTCACTCTCTTTGAATCTTCTTTATCATGCTAAGAGGAGCAGGAAAAAGCAAAAAATTTCAGAATTGCACCTTGCAATGCGGAGAAATTACTGTTTGTGCATTTACAATATTCATTGATTTTTGCCATTGAAAAACATCATGTTATTCATATACCAGAAATGTTTGAAGCTACTGACTGAATGAAAGGAGCTGGCATCTCACTCTCTTTGAATCTTCTTTATCATGCTAAGAGGAGCAGGAAAAAGCAAAAAATTTCAGAATTGCACCTTGCAATGCGGAGAAATTACTGTTTGTGCATTTACAATATTCATTGATTTTTGCCATTGAAAAACGTCCAGAAATGATTGAAGCTACTGACTGAATGAAAGGAGCTGACATCTCACTCTCTTTGAATCTTCTTTATCATGCTAAGAGGAGCAGGAAAAAGCAAAAAATTTCAGAATTGCACCTTGCAATGCGGAGAAATTACTGTTTGTGCATTTACAATATTCATTGATTTTTGCAATTGAAAAACGTCCAGAAATGTTTGAAGCTACTGACTGAATGAAAGGAGCTGGCATCTCACTCTCTTTGAATCTTCTTTATCATGCTAAGAGGAGCAGGAAAAAGCAAAAAATTTCAGAATTGCACCTTGCAATGTGGAGAAATTACTGTTTGTGCATTTACAATATTCATTGATTTTTGCCATTGAAAAACGTCCAGAAATGATTGAAGCTACTGACTGAATGAAAGGAGCTGGCATCTCACTCTCTTTGAATCTTCTTTATCATGCTAAGAGGAGCAGGAAAAAGCAAAAAATTTCAGAATTGCACCTTGCAATGCGGAGAAATTACTGTTTGTGCATTTACAATATTCATTGATTTTTGCCATTGAAAAACATCATGTTATTCATATACCAGAAATGTTTGAAGCTACTGACTGAATGAAAGGAGCTGGCATCTCACTCTCTTTGAATCTTCTTTATCATGCTAAGAGGAGCAGGAAAAAGCAAAAAATTTCAGAATTGCACCTTGCAATGCGGAGAAATTACTGTTTGTGCATTTACAATATTCATTGATTTTTGCCATTGAAAAACGTCCAGAAATGATTGAAGCTACTGACTGAATGAAAGGAGCTGGCATCTCACTCTCTTTGAATCTTCTTTATCATGCTAAGAGGAGCAGGAAAAAGCAAAAAATTTCAGAATTGCACCTTGCAATGCGGAGAAATTACTGTTTGTGCATTTACAATATTCATTGATTTTTGCCATTGAAAAACATGTTATTCATATACCAGAAATGTTTGAAGCTACTGACTGAATGAAAGGAGCTGGCATCTCACTCTCTTTGAATCTTCTTTTTTATGCTAAGAGGAGCAGGAAAAAGCAAAAAATTTCAGAATTGCACCTTGCAATGCGGAGAAATTAGTTTGTGCATTTACAATATTCATTGATTTTTGCCATTGTAAAACGTCCAGAAATGTTTGAAGCTACTGACTGAATGAAAGGAGCTGGCATCTCACTCTCTTTGAATCTTCTTTATCATGCTAAGAGGAGCAGGAAAAAGCAAAACATTTCAGAATTGAACCTTGCAATGCGGAGAAATTACTGTTTGTGCATTTACAATATTCATTGATTTTTGCCATTGAAAAACGTCCAGAAATGATTGAAGCTACTGACTGAATGAAAGGAGCTGGCATCTCACTCTCTTTGAATCTTCTTTATCATGCTAAGAGGAGCAGGAAAAAGCAAAAAATTTCAGAATTGCACCTTGCAATGCGGAGAAATTACTGTTTGTGCATTTACAATATTCATTGATTTTTGCCATTGAAAAACGTCCAGAAATGATTGAAGCTACTGACTGAATGAAAGGAGCTGGCATCTCACTCTCTTTGAATCTTCTTTATCATGCTAAGAGGAGCAGGAAAAAGCAAAAAATTTCAGAATTGCACCTTGCAATGTGGAGAAATTACTGTTTGTGCATTTACAATATTCATTGATTTTTGCCATTGAAAAACATCATGTTATTCATATACCAGAAATGTTTGAAGCTACTTACTGAATGAAAGGAGCTGGCATCTCACTCTCTTTGAATCTTCTTTATCATGCTAAGAGGAGCAGGAAAAAGCAAAAAATTTCAGAATTGCACCTTGCAATGCGGAGAAATTACTGTTTGTGCATTTACAATATTCATTGATTTTTGCCATTGAAAAACGTTCAGAAATGATTGAAGCTACTGACTGAATGAAAGGAGCTGGCATCTCACTCTCTTTGAATCTTCTTTATCATGCTAAGAGGAGCAGGAAAAAGCAAAAAATTTCAGAATTGCACCTTGCAATGCGGAGAAATTACTGTTTGTGCATTTACAATATTCATTGATTTTTGCCATTGAAAAACATGTTATTCATATACCAGAAATGTTTGAAGCTACTGACTGAATGAAAGGAGCTGGCATCTCACTCTCTTTGAATCTTCTTTATCATGCTAAGAGGAGCAGGAAAAAGCAAAAAATTTCAGAATTGCACCTTGCAATGCGGAGAAATTACTTTGTGCATTTACAATATTCATTGATTTTTGCCATTGAAAAACGTCCAGAAATGTTTGAAGCTACTGACTGAATGAAAGGAGCTGGCATCTCACTCTCTTTGAATCTTCTTTATCATGCTAAGAGGAGCAGGAAAAAGCAAAAAATTTCAGAATTTCACCTTGCAATGCGGAGAAATTACTGTTTGTGCATTTACAATATTCATTGATTTTTGCCATTGAAAAACATGCAGAAATGATTGAAGCTACTGACTGAATGAAAGGAGCTGGCATCTCACTCTCTTTGAATCTTCTTTATCATGCTAAGAGGAGCAGGAAAAAGCAAAAAATTTCAGAATTGCACCTTGCAATGTGGAGAAATTACTGTTTGTGCATTTACAATATTCATTGATTTTTGCCATTGAAAAACATCATGTTATTCATATACCAGAAATGTTTGAAGCTACTGACTGAATGAAAGGAGCTGGCATCTCACTCTCTTTGAATCTTCTTTATCATGCTAAGAGGAGCAGGAAAAAGAAAAAAAATTCAGAATTGCACCTTGCAATGCGGAGAAATTACTGTTTGTGCATTTACAATATTCATTGATTTTTGCCATTGAAAAACATCATGTTATTCATATACCAGAAATGATTGAAGCTACTGACTGAATGAAAGGAGCTGGCATCTCACTCTCTTTGAATCTTCTTTATGATGCTAAGAGGAGCAGGAAAAAGCAAAAAATTTCAGAATTGCACCTTGCAATGCGGAAAAATTACTTTGTGCATTTACAATATTCATTGATTTTTGCCATTGAAAAACGTCATGTTATTCATATACCAGAAATGTTTGAAGCTACTGACTGAATGAAAGGAGCTGGCATCTCACTCTCTTTGAATCTTCTTTATCATGCTAAGAGGAGCAGGAAAAAGAAAAAAAATTCAGAATTGCACCTTGCAATGCGGAGAAATTACTGTTTGTGCATTTACAATATTCATTGATTTTTGCCATTGAAAAACATCATGTTATTCATATACCAGAAATGTTTGAAGCTACTGACTGAATGAAAGGAGCTGGCATCTCACTCTCTTTGAATCTTCTTTATCATGCTAAGAGGAGCAGGAAAAAGAAAAAAAATTCAGAATTGCACCTTGCAATGCGGAGAAATTACTGTTTGTGCATTTACAATATTCATTGATTTTTGCCATTGAAAAACATCATGTTATTCATATACCAGAAATGATTGAAGCTACTGACTGAATGAAAGGAGCTGGCATCTCACTCTCTTTGAATCTTCTTTATGATGCTAAGAGGAGCAGGAAAAAGCAAAAAATTTCAGAATTGCACCTTGCAATGCGGAGAAATTACTGTTTGTGCATTTACAATATTCATTGATTTTTGCCATTGAAAAACATCATGTTATTCATATACCAGAAATGATTGAAGCTACTGACTGAATGAAAGGAGCTGGCATCTCACTCTCTTTGAATCTTCTTTATCATGCTAAGAGGAGCAGGAAACAGCAAAAAAATTCAGAATTGCACCTTGCAATGCGGAGAAATTACTGTTTGTGCATTTACAATATTCATTGATTTTTGCCATTGAAAAACGTCCAGAAATGATTGAAGCTACTGACTGAATGAAAGGAGCTGGCATCTCACTCTCTTTGAATCTTCTTTATCATGCTAAGAGGAGCAGGAAAAAGCAAAAAATTTCAGAATTGCACCTTGCAATGCGGAGAAATTACTGTTTGTGCATTTACAATATTCATTGATTTTTGCCATTGAAAAACGTCCAGAAATGTTTGAAGCTACTGACTGAATGAAAGGAGCTGGCATCTCACTCTCTTTGAATCTTCTTTATCATGCTAAGTGGAGCAGGAAAAAGCAAAAAATTTCAGAATTGCACCTTGCAATGCGGAGAAATTACTGTTTGTGCATTTACAATATTCATTGATTTTTGCCATTGAAAAACGTCCAGAAATGTTTGAAGCTCCTGACTGAATGAAAGGAGCTGGCATCTCACTCTCTTTGAATCTTCTTTATCATGCTAAGAGGAGCAGGAAAAAGCAAAAAATTTCAGAATTGCACCTTGCAATGCGGAGAAATTACTGTTTGTGCATTTACAATATTCATTGATTTTTGCCATTGAAAAACATCATGTTATTCATATACCAGAAATGTTTGAAGCTACTGACTGAATGAAAGGAGCTGGCATCTCACTCTCTTTGAATCTTCTTTATCATGCTAAGAGGAGCAGGAAAAAGCAAAAAATTTCAGAATTGCACCTTGCAATGCGGAGAAATTACTGTTTGTGCATTTACAATATTCATTGATTTTTGCCATTGAAAAACGTCCAGAAATGATTGAAGCTACTGACTGAATGAAAGGAGCTGACATCTCACTCTCTTTGAATCTTCTTTATCATGCTAAGAGGAGCAGGAAAAAGCAAAAAATTTCAGAATTGCACCTTGCAATGCGGAGAAATTACTGTTTGTGCATTTACAATATTCATTGATTTTTGCAATTGAAAAACGTCCAGAAATGTTTGAAGCTACTGACTGAATGAAAGGAGCTGGCATCTCACTCTCTTTGAATCTTCTTTATCATGCTAAGAGGAGCAGGAAAAAGCAAAAAATTTCAGAATTGCACCTTGCAATGTGGAGAAATTACTGTTTGTGCATTTACAATATTCATTGATTTTTGCCATTGAAAAACGTCCAGAAATGATTGAAGCTACTGACTGAATGAAAGGAGCTGGCATCTCACTCTCTTTGAATCTTCTTTATCATGCTAAGAGGAGCAGGAAAAAGCAAAAAATTTCAGAATTGCACCTTGCAATGCGGAGAAATTACTGTTTGTGCATTTACAATATTCATTGATTTTTGCCATTGAAAAACATCATGTTATTCATATACCAGAAATGTTTGAAGCTACTGACTGAATGAAAGGAGCTGGCATCTCACTCTCTTTGAATCTTCTTTATCATGCTAAGAGGAGCAGGAAAAAGCAAAAAATTTCAGAATTGCACCTTGCAATGCGGAGAAATTACTGTTTGTGCATTTACAATATTCATTGATTTTTGCCATTGAAAAACGTCCAGAAATGATTGAAGCTACTGACTGAATGAAAGGAGCTGGCATCTCACTCTCTTTGAATCTTCTTTATCATGCTAAGAGGAGCAGGAAAAAGCAAAAAATTTCAGAATTGCACCTTGCAATGCGGAGAAATTACTGTTTGTGCATTTACAATATTCATTGATTTTTGCCATTGAAAAACATGTTATTCATATACCAAAAATGTTTGAAGCTACTGACTGAATGAAAGGAGCTGGCATCTCACTCTCTTTGAATCTTCTTTTTTATGCTAAGAGGAGCAGGAAAAAGCAAAAAATTTCAGAATTGCACCTTGCAATGCGGAGAAATTAGTTTGTGCATTTACAATATTCATTGATTTTTCCATTGAAAAACGTCCAGAAATGTTTAAAGCTACTGACTGAATGAAAGGAGCTGGCATCTCACTCTCTTTGAATCTTCTTTATCATGCTAAGAGGAGCAGGAAAAAGCAAAACATTTCAGAATTGCACCTTGCAATGCGGAGAAATTACTGTTTGTGCATTTACAATATTCATTGATTTTTGCCATTGAAAAACGTTCAGAAATGATTGAAGCTACTGACTGAATGAAAGGAGCTGGCATCTCACTCTCTTTGAATCTTCTTTACCATGCTAAGAGGAGCAGGAAAAAGCAAAAAATTTCAGAATTGCACCTTGCAATGCGGAGAAATTACTGTTTGTGCATTTACAATATTCATTGATTTTTGCCATTGAAAAACGTCCAGAAATGTTTGAAGCTACTGACTGAATGAAAGGAGCTGGCATCTCACTCTCTTTGAATCTTCTTTATCATGCTAAGAGGAGCAGGAAAAAGCAAAACATTTCAGAATTGCACCTTGCAATGTGGAGAAATTACTGTTTGTGCATTTACAATATTCATTGATTTTTGCCATTGAAAAACGTCCAGAAATGATTGAAGCTACTGACTGAATGAAAGGAGCTGGCATCTCACTCTCTTTGAATCTTCTTTATCATGCTAAGAGGAGCAGGAAAAAGCAAAAAATTTCAGAATTGCACCTTGCAATGTGGAGAAATTACTGTTTGTGCATTTACAATATTCATTGATTTTTGCCATTGAAAAACATCATGTTATTCATATACCAGAAATGTTTGAAGCTACTGACTGAATGAAAGGAGCTGGCATCTCACTCTCTTTGAATCTTCTTTATCATGCTAAGAGGAGCAGGAAAAAGCAAAAAAATTCAGAATTGCACCTTGCAATGCGGAGAAATTACTGTTTGTGCATTTACAATATTCATTGATTTTTGCCATTGAAAAACATGTTATTCATATACCAGAAATGTTTGAAGCTACTGACTGAATGAAAAGAGCTGGCAACTCACTCTCTTTGAATCTTCTTTATCATGCTAAGAGGAGCAGGAAAAAGCAAAAAATTTCAGAATTGCACCTTGCAATGCGGAGAAATTACTGTTTGTGCATTTACAATATTCATTGATTTTTGCCATTGAAAAACATTCAGAAATGATTGAAGCTACTGACTGAATGAAAGGAGCTGGCATCTCACTCTCTTTGAATCTTCTTTATCATGCTAAGAGGAGCAGGAAAAAGCAAAAAATTTCAGAATTGCACCTTGCAATGCGGAGAAATTACTGTTTGTGCATTTACAATATTCATTGATTTTTGCCATTGAAAAACATGTTATTCATATACCAGAAATGTTTGAAGCTACTGACTGAATGAAAGGAGCTGGCATCTCACTCTCTTTGAATCTTCTTTATCATGCTAAGAGGAGCAGGAAAAAGCAAAAAATTTCAGAATTACACCTTGCAATGCGGAGAAATTACTTTGTGCATTTACAATATTCATTGATTTTTGCCATTGAAAAACATCCAGAAATGTTTGAAGCTACTGACTGAATGAAAGGAGCTGGCATCTCACTCTCTTTGAATCTTCTTTATCATGCTAAGAGGAGCAGGAAAAAGCAAAAAATTTCAGAATTTCACCTTGCAATGCGGAGAAATTACTGTTTGTGCATTTACAATATTCATTGATTTTTGCCATTGAAAAACATCCAGAAATGATTGAAGCTACTGACTGAATGAAAGGAGCTGGCATCTCACTCTCTTTGAATCTTCTTTATCATGCTAAGAGGAGCAGGAAAAAGCAAAAAATTTCAGAATTGCACCTTGCAATGTGGAGAAATTACTGTTTGTGCATTTACAATATTCATTGATTTTTGCCATTGAAAAACATCATGTTATTCATATACCAGAAATGTTTGAAGCTACTGACTGAATGAAAGGAGCTGGCATCTCACTCTCTTTGAATCTTCTTTATCATGCTAAGAGGAGCAGGAAAAAGCAAAAAATTTCAGAATTGCACCTTGCAATGCGGAGAAATTACTGTTTGTGCATTTACAATATTCATTGATTTTTGCCATTGAAAAACGTCCAGAAATGATTGAAGCTACTGACTGAATGAAAGGAGCTGGCATCTCACTCTCTTTGAATCTTCTTTATCATGCTAAGAGGAGCAGGAAAAAGCAAAAAATTTCAGAATTGCACCTTGCAATGCGGAGAAATTACTGTTTGTGCATTTACAATATTCATTGATTTTTGCCATTGAAAAACATGTTATTCATATACCAGAAATGTTTGAAGCTACTGACTGAATGAAAGGAGCTGGCATCTTACTCTCTTTGAATCTTCTTTTTTATGCTAAGAGGAGCAGGAAAAAGCAAAAAATTTCAGAATTGCACCTTGCAATGCGGAGAAATTAGTTTGTGCATTTACAATATTCATTGATTTTTGCCATTGAAAAACGTCCAGAAATGTTTAAAGCTACTGACTGAATGAAAGGAGCTGGCATCTCACTCTCTTTGAATCTTCTTTATCATGCTAAGAGGAGCAGGAAAAAGCAAAACATTTCAGAATTGCACCTTGCAATGCGGAGAAATTACTGTTTGTGCATTTACAATATTCATTGATTTTTGCCATTGAAAAACGTCCAGAAATGATTGAAGCTACTGACTGAATGAAAGGAGCTGGCATCTCACTCTCTTTGAATCTTCTTTATCATGCTAAGAGGAGCAGGAAAAAGCAAAAAATTTCAGAATTGCACCTTGCAATGCGGAGAAATTACTGTTTGTGCATTTACAATATTCATTGATTTTTGCCATTGAAAAACGTCCAGAAATGTTTGAAGCTACTGACTGAATGAAAGGAGCTGGCATCTCACTCTCTTTGAATCTTCTTTATCATGCTAAGAGGAGCAGGAAAAAGCAAAACATTTCAGAATTGCACCTTGCAATGTGGAGAAATTACTGTTTGTGCATTTACAATATTCATTGATTTTTGCCATTGAAAAACGTCCAGAAATGATTGAAGCTACTGACTGAATGAAAGGAGCTGGCATCTCACTCTCTTTGAATCTTCTTTATCATGCTAAGAGGAGCAGGAAAAAGCAAAAAATTTCAGAATTGCACCTTGCAATGTGGAGAAATTACTGTTTGTGCATTTACAATATTCATTGATTTTTGCCATTGAAAAACATCATGTTATTCATATACCAGAAATGTTTGAAGCTACTGACTGAATGAAAGGAGCTGGCATCTCACTCTCTTTGAATCTTCTTTATCATGCTAAGAGGAGCAGGAAAAAGCAAAAAATTTCAGAATTGCACCTTGCAATGCGGAGAAATTACTGTTTGTGCATTTACAATATTCATTGATTTTTGCCATTGAAAAACATGTTATTCATATACCAGAAATGTTTGAAGCTACTGACTGAATGAAAAGAGCTGGCAACTCACTCTCTTTGAATCTTCTTTATCATGCTAAGAGGAGCAGGAAAAAGCAAAAAATTTCAGAATTGCACCTTGCAATGCGGAGAAATTACTGTTTGTGCATTTACAATATTCATTGATTTTTGCCATTGAAAAACGTTCAGAAATGATTGAAGCTACTGACTGAATGAAAGGAGCTGGCATCTCACTCTCTTTGAATCTTCTTTATCATGCTAAGAGGAGCAGGAAAAAGCAAAAAATTTCAGAATTGCACCTTGCAATGTGGAGAAATTACTGTTTGTGCATTTACAATATTCATTGATTTTTGCCATTGAAAAACATCATGTTATTCATATACCAGAAATGTTTGAAGCTACTGACTGAATGAAAGGAGCTGGCATCTCACTCTCTTTGAATCTTCTTTATCATGCTAAGAGGAGCAGGAAAAAGCAAAAAATTTCAGAATTGCACCTTGCAATGCGGAGAAATTACTGTTTGTGCATTTACAATATTCATTGATTTTTGCCATTGAAAAACATCATGTTATTCATATACCAGAAATGATTGAAGCTACTGACTGAATGAAAGGAGCTGGCATCTCACTCTCTTTGAATCTTCTTTATGATGCTAAGAGGAGCAAGAAAAAGCAAAAAATTTCAGAATTGCACCTTGCAATGCGGAGAAATTACTGTTTGTGCATTTACAATATTCATTGATTTTTGCCATTGAAAAACATCATGTTATTCATATACCAGAAATGTTTGAAGCTACTGACTGAATGAAAGGAGCTGGCATTTCACTCTCTTTGAATCTTCTTTATCATGCTAAGAGGAGCAGGAAAAAGCAAAAAATTTCAGAATTGCACCTTGCAATGCGGAGAAATTACTGTTTGTGCATTTACAATATTCATTGATTTTTGCCATTGAAAAACATCATGTTATTCATATACCAGAAATGATTGAAGCTACTGACTGAATGAAAGGAGCTGGCATCTCACTCTCTTTGAATCTTCTTTATCATGCTAAGAGGAGCAGGAAAAAGCAAAAAATTTCAGAATTGCACCTTGCAATGCGGAGAAATTACTGTTTGTGCATTTACAATATTCATTGATTTTTGCCATTGAAAAACGTCCAGAAATGTTTGAAGCTACTGACTGAATGAAAGGAGCTGGCATCTCACTCTCTTTGAATCTTCTTTACCATGCTAAGAGGAGCAGGAAAAAGCAAAAAATTTCAGAATTGCACCTTGCAATGCGGAGAAATTACTGTTTGTGCATTTACAATATTCATTGATTTTTGCCATTGAAAAACGTCCAGAAATGTTTGAAGCTACTGACTGAATGAAAGGAGCTGGCATCTCACTCTCTTTGAATCTTCTTTATCATGCTAAGTGGAGCAGGAAAAAGCAAAAAAATTCAGAATTGCACCTTGCAATGCGGAGAAATTACTGTTTGTGCATTTACAATATTCATTGATTTTTGCCATTGAAAAACGTCCAGAAATGTTTGAAGCTCCTGACTGAATGAAAGGAGCTGGCATCTCACTCTCTTTGAATCTTCTTTATCATGCTAAGAGGAGCAGGAAAAAGCAAAAAATTTCAGAATTGCACCTTGCAATGCGGAGAAATTACTGTTTGTGCATTTACAATATTCATTGATTTTTGCCATTGAAAAACATCATGTTATTCATATACCAGAAATGTTTGAAGCTACTGACTGAATGAAAGGAGCTGGCATCTCACTCTCTTTGAATCTTCTTTATCATGCTAAGAGGAGCAGGAAAAAGCAAAAAATTTCAGAATTGCACCTTGCAATGCGGAGAAATTACTGTTTGTGCATTTACAATATTCATTGATTTTTGCCATTGAAAAACGTCCAGAAATGATTGAAGCTACTGACTGAATGAAAGGAGCTGGCATCTCATTCTCTTTGAATCTTCTTTATCATGCTAAGAGGAGCAGGAAAAAGCAAAAAATTTCAGAATTGCACCTTGCAATGCGGAGAATTACTGTTTGTGCATTTACAATATTCATTGATTTTTGCAATTGAAAAACGTCCAGAAATGTTTGAAGCTACTGACTGAATGAAAGGAGCTGGCATCTCACTCTCTTTGAATCTTCTTTATCATGGTAAGAGGAGCAGGAAAAAGCAAAAAATTTCAGAATTGCACCTTGCAATGTGGAGAAATTACTGTTTGTGCATTTACAATATTCATTGATTTTTGCCATTGAAAAACATCCAGAAATGATTGAAGCTACTGACTGAATGAAAGGAGCTGGCATCTCACTCTCTTTGAATCTTCTTTATCATGCTAAGAGGAGCAGGAAAAAGCAAAAAATTTCAGAATTGCACCTTGCAATGCGGAGAAATTACTGTTTGTGCATTTACAATATTCATTGATTTTTGCCATTGAAAAACGTCCAGAAATGTTTGAAGCTCCTGACTGAATGAAAGGAGCTGGCATCTCACTCTCTTTGAATCTTCTTTATCATGCTAAGAGGAGCAGGAAAAAGCAAAAAATTTCAGAATTGCACCTTGCAATGCGGAGAAATTACTGTTTGTGCATTTACAATATTCATTGATTTTTGCCATTGAAAAACATCATGTTATTCATATACCAGAAATGTTTGAAGCTACTGACTGAATGAAAGGAGCTGGCATCTCACTCTCTTTGAATCTTCTTTATCATGCTAAGAGGAGCAGGAAAAAGCAAAAAATTTCAGAATTGCACCTTGCAATGCGGAGAAATTACTGTTTGTGCATTTACAATATTCATTGATTTTTGCCATTGAAAAACGTCCAGAAATGATTGAAGCTACTGACTGAATGAAAGGAGCTGGCATCTCACTCTCTTTGAATCTTCTTTATCATGCTAAGAGGAGCAGGAAAAAGCAAAAAATTTCAGAATTGCACCTTGCAATGCGGAGAAATTACTGTTTGTGCATTTACAATATTCATTGATTTTTGGAATTGAAAAACGTCCAGAAATGTTTGAAGCTACTGACTGAATGAAAGGAGCTGGCATCTCACTCTCTTTGAATCTTCTTTATCATGCTAAGAGGAGCAGGAAAAAGCAAAAAATTTCAGAATTGCACCTTGCAATGTGGAGAAATTACTGTTTGTGCATTTACAATATTCATTGATTTTTGCCATTGAAAAACATCCAGAAATGATTGAAGCTACTGACTGAATGAAAGGAGCTGGCATCTCACTCTCTTTGAATCTTCTTTATCATGCTAAGAGGAGCAGGAAAAAGCAAAAAATTTCAGAATTGCACCTTGCAATGCGGAGAAATTACTGTTTGTGCATTTACAATATTCATTGATTTTTGCCATTGAAAAACATCATGTTATTCATATACCAGAAATGTTTGAAGCTACTGACTGAATGAAAGGAGCTGGCATCTCACTCTCTTTGAATCTTCTTTATCATGTTAAGAGGAGCAGGAAAAAGCAAAAAATTTCAGAATTGCACCTTGCAATGCGGAGAAATTACTGTTTGTGCATTTACAATATTCATTGATTTTTGCCATTGAAAAACGTCCAGAAATGATTGAAGCTACTGACTGAATGAAAGGAGCTGGCATCTCACTCTCTTTGAATCTTCTTTATCATGCTAAGAGGAGCAGGAAAAAGCAAAACATTTCAGAATTGCACCTTGCAATGCGGAGAAATTACTGTTTGTGCATTTACAATATTCATTGATTTTTGCCATTGAAAAACATGTTATTCATATACCAGAAATGTTTGAAGCTACTGACTGAATGAAAGGAGCTGGCATCTCACTCTCTTTGAATCTTCTTTTTTATGCTAAGAGGAGCAGGAAAAAGCAAAAAATTTCATAATTGCACCTTGCAATGCGGAGAAATTAGTTTGTGCATTTACAATATTCATTGATTTTTGCCATTGAAAAACGTCCAGAAATGTTTGAAGCTACTGACTGAATGAAAGGAGCTGGCATCTCACTCTCTTTGAATCTTCTTTATCATGCTAAGAGGAGCAGGAAAAAGCAAAAAATTTCAGAATTGCACCTTGCAATGCGGAGAAATTACTGTTTGTGCATTTACAATATTCATTGATTTTTGCCATTGAAAAACGTCCAGAAATGATTGAAGCTACTGACTGAATGAAAGGAGCTGGCATCTCACTCTCTTTGAATCTTCTTTATCATGCTAAGAGGAGCAGGAAAAAGCAAAAAATTTCAGAATTGCACCTTGCAATGCGGAGAAATTACTGTTTGTGCATTTACAATATTCATTGATTTTTGCCATTGAAAAACATCATGTTATTCATATACCAGAAATGGTTGAAGCTACTGACTGAATAAAATGAGCTGGCATCTCACTCTCTTTGAATGTTCTTTATCATGCTAAGAGGAGCAGGAAAAAGCAAAAAATTTCAGAATTGCACCTTGCAATGTGGAGAAATTACTGTTTGTGCATTTACAATATTCATTGATATTTGCCATTGAAAAATGTCCAGAATTGTTTGAAGCTACTGACTGAATGAAAGGAGCTGGCATCTCACTCTCTTTGAATCTTCTTTATCATGCTAAGAGGAGCAGGAAAAAGCAAGAAATTTCAGAATTGCACCTTGCAATGCGGAGAAATTACTGTTTGTGCATTTACAATATTCATTGATTTTTGCCATTGAAAAACGTCCAGAAATGATTGAAGCTACTGACTGAATGAAAGGAGCTGGCATCTCACTCTCTTTGAATCTTCTTTATCATGCTAAGAGGAGCAGGAAAAAGCAAAAAATTTCAGAATTGCACCTTGCAATGCGGAGAAATTACTGTTTGTGCATTTACAATATTCATTGATTTTTGACATTGTAAAACATCATGTTATTCATATACCAGAAATGTTTGAAGCTACTGACTGAATGAAAGGAGCTGGCATCTCATTCTCTTTGAATCTTCTTTATCATGCTAAGAGGAGCAGGAAAAAGCAAAAAATTTCTGAATTGCACCTTGCAATGCGGAGAAATTACTGTTTGTGCATTTACAATATTCATTGATTTTTGCCATTGAAAAACGTCCAGAAATGATTGAAGCTACTGACTGAATGAAAGGAGCTGGCATCTCACTCTCTTTGAATCTTCTTTATCATGCTAAGAGGAGCAGGAAAAAGCAAAATATTTCAGAATTGCGCCTTGCAATGCGGAGAAATTACTGTTTGTGCATTTACAATATTCATTGATTTTTGCCATTGAAAAACATGTTATTAATATACCAGAAATGTTTGAAGCTACTGACTGAATGAAAGGAGCTGGCATCTCACTCTCTTTGAATCTTCTTTATCATGCTAAGAGGAGCAGGAAAAAGCAAAAAATTTCAGAATTGCACCTTGCAATGCGGAGAAATTAGTTTGTGCATTTACAATATTCATTGATTTTTGCCATTGAAAAACGTCCAGAAATGTTTGAAGCTACTGACTGAATGAAAGGACCTGGCATCTCACTCTCTTTGAATCTTCTTTATCATGCTAAGAGGAGCAGGAAAAAGCAAAAAATTTCAGAATTGCACCTTGCAATGCGGAGAAATTACTGTTTGTGCATTTACAATATTTATTGATTTTTGCCATTGAAAAACATCATGTTATTCATATACCAGAAATGATTGAAGCTACTGACTGAATGAAAGGAGCTGGCATCTCACTCTCTTTGAATCTTCTTTATCATGCTAAGAGGAGCAGGAAAAAGCAAAAAATTTCAGAATTGCACCTTGCAATGCGGAGAAATTACTGTTTGTGCATTTACAATATTCATTGATTTTTGCCATTGAAAAACGTCCAGAAATGATTGAAGCTACTGACTGAATGAAAGGAGCTGGCATCTCACTCTCTTTGAATCTTCTTTATCATGCTAAGAGGAGCAGGAAAAAGCAAAAAATTTCAGAATTGCACCTTGCAATGTGGAGAAATTACTGTTTGTGCATTTACAATATTCATTGATTTTTGCCATTGAAAAACATCATGTTATTCATATACCAGAAATGATTGAAGCTACTGACTGAATGAAAGGAGCTGGCATCTCACTCTTTTGAATCTTCTTTATCATGCTAAGAGGAGCAGGAAAAAGCAAAAAATTTCAGAATTGCACCTTGCAATGCGGAGAAATTACTGTTTGTGCATTTACAATATTCATTGATTTTTGCCATTGAAAAACGTCCAGAAATGATTGAAGCTACTGACTGAATGAAAGGAGCTGGCATCTCACTCTCTTTGAATCTTCTTTATCATGCTAAGAGGAGCAGGAAAAAGCAAAAAATTTCAGAATTGCACCTTGCAATGCGGAGAAATTACTGTTTGTGCATTTACAATATTCATTGATTTTTGCCATTGAGAAACATCATGTTATTCATATACCAGAAATGGTTGAAGCTACTGACTGAATAAAATGAGCTGGCATCTCACTCTCTTTGAATGTTCTTTATCATGCTAAGAGGAGCAGGAAAAAGCAAAAAATTTCAGAATTGCACCTTGCAATGTGGAGAAATTACTGTTTGTGCATTTACAATATTCATTGATATTTGCCATTGAAAAACGTCCAGAATTGTTTGAAGCTACTGACTGAATGAAAGGAGCTGGCATCTCACTCTCTTTGAATCTTCTTTATCATGCTAAGAGGAGCAGGAAAAAGCAAGAAATTTCAGAATTGCACCTTGCAATGCGGAGAAATTGCTGTTTGTGCATTTACAATATTCATTGATTTTTGCCATTGAAAAACGTCCAGAAATGATTGAAGCTACTGACTGAATGAAAGGAGCTGGCATCTCACTCTCTTTGAATCTTCTTTATCATGCTAAGAGGAGCAGGAAAAAGCAAAAAATTTCAGAATTGCACCTTGCAATGCGGAGAAATTACTGTTTGTGCATTTACAATATTCATTGATTTTTGACATTGAAAAACATCATGTTATTCATATACCAGAAATGTTTGAAGCTACTGACTGAATGAAAGGAGCTGGCATCTCATTCTCTTTGAATCTTCTTTATCATGCTAAGAGGAGCAGGAAAAAGCAAAAAATTTCTGAATTGCACCTTGCAATGCGGAGAAATTACTGTTTGTGCATTTACAATATTCATTGATTTTTGCCATTGAAAAACGTCCAGAAATGATTGAAGCTACTGACTGAATGAAAGGAGCTGGCATCTCACTCTCTTTGAATCTTCTTTATCATGCTAAGAGGAGCAGGAAAAAGCAAAATATTTCAGAATTGCGCCTTGCAATGCGGAGAAATTACTGTTTGTGCATTTACAATATTCATCGATTTTTGCCATTGAAAAACATGTTATTCATATACCAGAAATGTTTGAAGCTACTGACTGAATGAAAGGAGCTGGCATCTCACTCTCTTTGAATCTTCTTTATCATGCTAAGAGGAGCAGGAAAAAGCAAAAAATTTCAGAATTGCACCTTGCAATGCGGAGAAATTAGTTTGTGCATTTACAATATTCATTGATTTTTGCCATTGAAAAACGTCCAGAAATGTTTGAAGCTACTGACTGAATGAAAGGAGCTGGCATCTCACTCTCTTTGAATCTTCTTTATCATGCTAAGAGGAGCAGGAAAAAGCAAAAAATTTCAGAATTGCACCTTGCAATGCGGAGAAATTACTGTTTGTGCATTTACAATATTCATTGATTTTTGCCATTGAAAAACATCCAGAAATGATTGAAGCTACTGACTGAATGAAAGGAGCTGGCATCTCACTCTCTTTGAATCTTCTTTATCATGCTAAGAGGAGCAGGAAAAAGCAAAAAATTTCAGAATTGCACCTTGCAATGTGGAGAAATTACTGTTTGTGCATTTACAATATTCATTGATTTTTGCCATTGAAAAACATCATGTTATTCATATACCAGAAATGATTGAAGCTACTGACTGAATGAAAGGAGCTGGCATCTCACTCTCTTTGAATCTTCTTTATCATGCTAAGAGGAGCAGGAAAAAGCAAAAAATTTCAGAATTGCACCTTGCAATGCGGAGAAATTACTGTTTGTGCATTTACAATATTCATTGATTTTTGCCATTGAAAAACATCATGTTATTCATATACCAGAAATGATTGAAGCTACTGACTGAATGAAAGGAGCTGGCATCTCACTCTCTTTGAATCTTCTTTATCATGCTAAGAGGAGCAGGAAAAAGCAAAAAATTTCAGAATTGCACCTTGCAATGCGGAGAAATTACTGTTTGTGCATTTACAATATTCATTGATTTTTGCCATTGAAAAACGTCCAGAAATGTTTGAAGCTACTGACTGAATGAAAGGAGCTGGCATCTCACTCTCTTTGAATCTTCTATATCATGCTAAGAGGAGCAGGAAAAAGCAAAAAATTTCAGAATTGCACCTTGCAATGCGGAGAAATTACTGTTTGTGCATTTACAATATTCATTGATTTTTGCCATTGAAAAACGTCCAGAAATGTTTGAAGCTACTGACTGAATGAAAGGAGCTGGCATCTCACTCTCTTTGAATCT
Source organism: Phyllobates terribilis (assembly GCF_046119375.1). NCBI lineage: Eukaryota > Metazoa > Chordata > Amphibia > Anura > Dendrobatidae > Phyllobates > Phyllobates terribilis. The sequence continues at coordinate 198,113 of NW_027363115.1, read as the reverse complement.
TCTTTATCATGCTAAGAGGAGCAGGAAAAAGCAAAAAATTTCAGAATTGCACCTTGCAATGCGGAGAAATTACTGTTTGTGCATTTACAATATTCATTGATTTTTGCCATTGAAAAACGTCCAGAAATGTTTGAAGCTACTGACTGAATGAAAGGAGCTGGCATCTCACTCTCTTTGAATCTTCTTTATCATGCTAAGAGGAGCAGGAAAAAGCAAAAAATTTCAGAATTGCACCTTGCAATGCGGAGAAATTACTGTTTGTGCATTTACAATATTCATTGATTTTTGCCATTGAAAAACGTCCAGAAATGATTGAAGCTACTGACTGAATGAAAGGAGCTGGCATCTCACTCTCTTTGAATCTTCTTTATCATGCTAAGAGGAGCAGGAAAAAGCAAAAAATTTCAGAATTGCACCTTGTAATGCGGAGAAATTACTGTTTGTGCATTTACAATATTCATTGATTTTTGCCATTGAAAAACATCATGTTATTCATATACCAGAAATGGTTGAAGCTACTGACTGAATGAAATGAGCTGGCATCTCACTCTCTTTGAATGTTCTTTATCATGCTAAGAGGAGCAGGAAAAAGCAAAAAATTTCTGAATTGCACCTTGCAATGCGGAGAAATTACTGTTTGTGCATTTACAATATTCATTGATTTTTGCCATTGAAAAACATCCAGAAATGATTTAAGCTACTGACTGAATGAAAGGAGCTGGCATCTCACTCTCTTTGAATCTTCTTTATCATGCTAAGAGGAGCAGGAAAAAGCAAAATATTTCAGAATTGCACCTTGCAATGCGGAGAAATTACTGTTTGTGCATTTACAATATTCATTGATTTTTGCCATTGAAAAACATGTTATTCATATACCAGAAATGTTTGAATCTACTGACTGAATGAAAGGAGCTGGCATCTCACTCTCTTTGAATCTTCTTTATCATGCTAAGAGGAGCAGGAAAAAGTAAAAAATTTCAGAATTGCACCTTGCAATGCGGAGAAATTAGTTTGTGCATTTACAATATTCATTGATTTTTGCCATTGAAAAACGTCCAGAAATGTTTGAAACTACTGACTGAATGAAAGGAGCTGGCATCTCACTCTCTTTGAATCTTCTTTATCATGCCAAGAGGAGCAGGAAAAAGCAAAAAATTTCAGAATTGCACCTTGCAATGCGGAGAAATTACTGTTTGTGCATTTACAATATTCATTGATTTTTGCCATTGAAAAACGTCCAGAAATGATTGAAGCTACTGACTGAATGAAAGGAGCTGGCATCTCACTCTCTTTGAATCTTCTTTATCATGCTAAGAGGAGCAGGAAAAAGCAAAAAATTTCAGAATTGCACCTTGCAATGTGGAGAAATTACTGTTTGTGCATTTACAATATTCATTGATTTTTGCCATTGAAAAACATCATGTTATTCATATACCAGAAATGTTTGAAGCTACTGACTGAATGAAAGGAGCTGGCATCTCACTCTCTTTGAATCTTCTTTATCATGCTAAGAGGAGCAGGAAAAAGCAAAAAATTTCAGAATTGCACCTTGCAATGCGGAGAAATTACTGTTTGTGCATTTACAATATTCATTGATTTTTGCCATTGAAAAACATCATGTTATTCATATACCAGAAATGATTGAAGCTACTGACTGAATGAAAGGAGCTGGCATCTCACTCTCTTTGAATCTTCTTTATCATGCTAAGAGGAGCAGGAAAAAGCAAAAAATTTCAGAATTGCATCTTGCAATGCGGAGAAATTACTGTTTGTGCATTTACAATATTCATTGATTTTTGCCATTGAAAAACATCATGTTATTCATATACCAGAAATGTTTGAAGCTACTGACTGAATGAAAGCAGCTGGCATCTCACTCTCTTTGAATCTTCTTTATCATGCTAAGAGGAGCAGGAAAAAGCAAAAAATTTCAGAATTGCACCTTGCAATGCGGAGAAATTACTGTTTGTGCATTTACAATATTCATTGATTTTTGCCATTGAAAAACATCATGTTATTCATATACCAGAAATGATTGAAGCTACTGACTGAATGAAAGGAGCTGGCATCTCACTCTCTTTGAATCTTCTTTATCATGCTAAGAGGAGCAGGAAAAAGCAAAAAATTTCAGAATTGCACCTTGCAATGCGGAGAAATTACTGTTTGTGCATTTACAATATTCATTGATTTTTGCCATTGAAAAACGTCCAGAAATGTTTGAAGCTACTGACTGAATGAAAGGAGCTGGCATCTCACTCTCTTTGAATCTTCTTTATCATGCTAAGAGGAGCAGGAAAAAGCAAAAAATTTCAGAATTGCACCTTGCAATGCGGAGAAATTACTGTTTGTGCATTTACAATATTCATTGATTTTTGCCATTGAAAAACGTCCAGAAATGTTTGAAGCTACTGACTGAATGAAAGGAGCTGGCATCTCACTCTCTTTGAATCTTCTTTATCATGCTAAGAGGAGCAGGAAAAAGCAAAAAAATTCAGAATTGCACCTTGCAATGCGGAGAAATTACTGTTTGTGCATTTACAATATTCATTGATTTTTGCCATTGAAAAACGTCCAGAAATGTTTGAAGCTACTGACTGAATGAAAGGAGCTGGCATCTCACTCTCTTTGAATCTTCTTTATCATGCTAAGAGGAGCAGGAAAAAGCAAAAAATTTCAGAATTGCACCTTGCAATGCGGAGAAATTACTGTTTGTGCATTTACAATATTCATTGATTTTTGCCATTGAAAAACATCATGTTATTCATATACCAGAAATGTTTGAAGCTACTGACTGAATGAAAGCAGCTGGCATCTCACTCTCTTTGAATCTTCTTTATCATGCTAAGAGGAGCAGGAAAAAGCAAAAAATTTCAGAATTGCACCTTGCAATGCGGAGAAATTACTGTTTGTGCATTTACAATATTCATTGATTTTTGCCATTGAAAAACATCATGTTATTCATATACCAGAAATGATTGAAGCTACTGACTGAATGAAAGGAGCTGGCATCTCACTCTCTTTGAATCTTCTTTATCATGCTAAGAGGAGCAGGAAAAAGCAAAAAATTTCAGAATTGCACCTTGCAATGCGGAGAAATTACTGTTTGTGCATTTACAATATTCATTGATTTTTGCCATTGAAAAACGTCCAGAAATGTTTGAAGCTACTGACTGAATGAAAGGAGCTGGTATCTCACTCTCTTTGAATCTTCTTTATCATGCTAAAAGGAGCAGGAAAAAGCAAAAAATTTCAGAATTGCACCTTGCAATGCGGAGAAATTACTGTTTGTGCATTTACAATATTCATTGATTTTTTGCCATTGAAAAACGTCCAGAAATGTTTGAAGCTACTGACTGAATGAAAGGAGCTGGCATCTCACTCTCTTTGAATCTTCTTTATCATGCTAAGAGGAGCAGGAAAAAGCAAAAAATTTCAGAATTGCACCTTGCAATGCGGAGAAATTACTGTTTGTGCATTTACAATATTCATTGATTTTTGCCATTGAAAAACGTCCAGAAATGTTTGAAGCTACTGACTGAATGAAAGGAGCTGGCATCTCACTCTCTTTGAATCTTCTTTATCATGCTAAGAGGAGCAGGAAAAAGCAAAAAATTTCAGAATTGCACCTTGCAATGCGGAGAAATTACTGTTTGTGCATTTACAATATTCATTGATTTTTGCCATTGAAAAACATCATGTTATTCATATACCAGAAATGTTTGAAGCTACTGACTGAATGAAAGGAGCTGGCATCTCACTCTCTTTGAATCTTCTTTATCATGCTAACAGGAGCAGGAAAAAGCAAAAAATTTCAGAATTGCACCTTGCAATGCGGAGAAATTACTGTTTGTGCATTTACAATATTCATTGATTTTTGCCATTGAAAAACATCATGTTATTCATATACCAGAAATGATTGAAGCTACTGACTGAATGAAAGGAGCTGGCATCTCACTCTCTTTGAATCTTCTTTATCATGCTAAGAGGAGCAGGAAAAAGCAAAAACTTTCAGAATTGCACCTTGCAATGCGGAGAAATTACTGTTTGTGCATTTACAATATTCATTGATTTTTGCCATTGAAAAACATCATGTTATTCATATACCAGAAATGTTTGAAGCTACTGACTGAATGAAAGGAGCTGGCATCTCTCTCTCTTTGAATCTTCTTTATCATGCTAAGAGGAGCAGGAAAAAGCAAAAAATTTCCGAATTGCACCTTGCAATGCGGAGAAATTACTGTTTGTGCATTTACAATATTCATTGATTTTTGCCATTGAAAAACATCATGTTATTCATATACCAGAAATGATTGAAGCTACTGACTGAATGAAAGGAGCTGGCATCTCACTCTCTTTGAATCTTCTTTATCATGCTAAGAGGAGCAGGAAAAAGCAAAAAATTTCAGAATTGCACCTTGCAATGAGGAGAAATTACTGTTTGTGCATTTACAATATTCATTGATTTTTGCCATTGAAAAACGTCCAGAAATGTTTGAAGCTACTGACTGAATGAAAGGAGCTGGCATCTCACTCTCTTTGAATCTTCTTTATCATGCTAAGAGGAGCAGGAAAAAGCAAAAAATTTCAGAATTGCACCTTGCAAAGCGGAGAAATTACTGTTTGTGCATTTACAATATTCATTGATTTTTGCCATTGAAAAACGTCCTGAAATGTTTGAAGCTACTGACTGAATGAAAGGAGCTGGCATCTCACTCTCTTTGAATCTTCTTTATCATGCTAAGAGGAGCAGGAAAAAGCAAAAAATTTCAGAATTGCACCTTGCAATGCGGAGAAATTACTGTTTGTGCATTTACAATATTCATTGATTTTTGCCATTGAAAAACATCATGTTATTCATATACCAGAAATGTTTGAAGCTACTGACTGAATGAAAGGAGCTGGCATCTCACTCTCTTTGAATCTTCTTTATCATGCTAAGAGGAGCAGGAAAAAGCAAAAAATTTCAGAATTGCACCTTGCAATGCGGAGAAATTACTGTTTGTGCATTTACAATATTCATTGATTTTTGCCATTGAAAAACGTCCAGAAATGATTGAAGCTACTGACTGAATGAAAGGAGCTGGCATCTCACTCTCTTTGAATCTTCTTTATCATGCTAAGAGGAGCAGGAAAAAGCAAAAAATTTCAGAATTGCACCTTGCAATGCGGAGAAATTACTGTTTGTGCATTTACAATATTCATTGATTTTTGCCATTGAAAAACGTCCAGAAATGTTTGAAGCTACTGACTGAATGAAAGGAGCTGGCATCTCACTCTCTTTGAATCTTCTTTATCATGCTAAGAGGAGCAGGAAAAAGCAAAAAATTTCAGAATTGCACCTTGCAATGTGGAGAAATTACTGTTTGTGCATTTACAATATTCATTGATTTTTGCCATTGAAAAACGTCCAGAAATGATTGAAGCTACTGACTGAATGAAAGGAGCTGGCATCTCACTCTCTTTGAATCTTCTTTATCATGCTAAGAGGAGCAGGAAAAAGCAAAAAATTTCAGAATTGCACCTTGCAATGCGGAGAAATTACTGTTTGTGCATTTACAATATTCATTGATTTTTGCCATTGAAAAACATCATGTTATTCATATACCAGAAATGTTTGAAGCTACTGACTGAATGAAAGGAGCTGGCATCTCACTCTCTTTGAATCTTCTTTATCATGCTAAGAGGAGCAGGAAAAAGCAAAAAATTTCAGAATTGCACCTTGCAATGCGGAGAAATTACTGTTTGTGCATTTACAATATTCATTGATTTTTGCCATTGAAAAACATGTTATTCATATACCAGAAATGTTTGAAGCTACTGACTGAATGAAAAGAGCTGGCATCTCACTCTCTTTGAATCTTCTTTATCATGCTAAGAGGAGCAGGAAAAAGCAAAAAATTTCAGAATTGCACCTTGCAATGCGGAGAAATTACTGTTTGTGCATTTACAATATTCATTGATTTTTGCCATTGAAAAACGTTCAGAAATGATTGAAGCTACTGACTGAATGAAAGGAGCTGGCATCTCACTCTCTTTGAATCTTCTTTATCATGCTAAGAGGAGCAGGAAAAAGCAAAAAATTTCAGAATTGCACCTTGCAATGCGGAGAAATTACTGTTTGTGCATTTACAATATTCATTGATTTTTGCCATTGAAAAACATGTTATTCATGTAACAGAAATGTTTGAAGCTACTGACTGAATGAAAGGAGCTGGCATCTCACTCTCTTTGAATCTTCTTTATCATGCTAAGAGGAGCAGGAAAAAGCAAAAAATTTCAGAATTACACCTTGCAATGCGGAGAAATTACTTTGTGCATTTACAAAATTCATTGATTTTTGCCATTGAAATACGTCCAGAAATGTTTAAAGCTACTGACTGAATGAAAGGAGCTGGCATCTCACTCTCTTTGAATCTTCTTTATCATGCTAAGAGGAGCAGGAAAAAGCAAAAAATTTCAGAATTTCACCTTGCAATGCGGAGAAATTATTGTTTGTGCATTTACAATATTCATTGATTTTTGCCATTGAAAAACATCCAGAAATGATTGAAGCTACTGACTGAATGAAAGGAGCTGGCATCTCACTCTCTTTGAATCTTCTTTATCATGCTAAGAGGAGCAGGAAAAAGCAAAAAATTTCAGAATTGCACCTTGCAATGTGGAGAAATTACTGTTTGTGCATTTACAATATTCATTGATTTTTGCCATTGAAAAACGTCCAGAAATGATTGAAGCTACTGACTGAATGAAAGGAGCTGGCATCTCACTCTCTTTGAATCTTCTTTATCATGCTAAGAGGAGCAGGAAAAAGCAAAAAATTTCAGAATTGCACCTTGCAATGCGGAGAAATTACTGTTTGTGCATTTACAATATTCATTGATTTTTGCCATTGAAAAACATCATGTTATTCATATACCAGAAATGTTTGAAGCTACTGACTGAATGAAAGGAGCTGGCATCTCACTCTCTTTGAATCTTCTTTATCATGCTAAGAGGAGCAGGAAAAAGCAAAAAATTTCAGAATTGCACCTTGCAATGCGGAGAAATTACTGTTTGTGCATTTACAATATTCATTGATTTTTGCCATTGAAAAACATGTTATTCATATACCAGAAATGTTTGAAGCTACTGACTGAATGAAAAGAGCTGGCATCTCACTCTATTTGAATCTTCTTTATCATGCTAAGAGGAGCAGGAAAAAGCAAAAAATTTCAGAATTGCACCTTGCAATGCGGAGAAATTACTGTTTGTGCATTTACAATATTCATTGATTTTTGCCATTGAAAAACGTTCAGAAATGATTGAAGCTACTGACTGAATGAAAGGAGCTGGCATCTCACTCTCTTTGAATCTTCTTTATCATGCTAAGAGGAGCAGGAAAAAGCAAAAAATTTCAGAATTGCACCTTGCAATGCGGAGAAATTACTGTTTGTGCATTTACAATATTCATTGATTTTTGCCATTGAAAAACATGTTATTCATGTAACAGAAATGTTTGAAGCTACTGACTGAATGAAAGGAGCTGGCATCTCACTCTCTTTGAATCTTCTTTATCATGCTAAGAGGAGCAGGAAAAAGCAAAAAATTTCAGAATTACACCTTGCAATGCGGAGAAATTACTTTGTGCATTTACAAAATTCATTGATTTTTGCCATTGAAATACGTCCAGAAATGTTTAAAGCTACTGACTGAATGAAAGGAGCTGGCATCTCACTCTCTTTGAATCTTCTTTATCATGCTAAGAGGAGCAGGAAAAAGCAAAAAATTTCAGAATTTCACCTTGCAATGCGGAGAAATTACTGTTTGTGCATTTACAATATTCATTGATTTTTGCCATTGAAAAACATCCAGAAATGATTGAAGCTACTGACTGAATGAAAGGAGCTGGCATCTCACTCTCTTTGAATCTTCTTTATCATGCTAAGAGGAGCAGGAAAAAGCAAAAAATTTCAGAATTGCACCTTGCAATGTGGAGAAAATACTGTTTGTGCATTTACAATATTCATTGATTTTTGCCATTGAAAAACATCATGTTATTCATATACCAGAAATGTTTGAAGCTACTGACTGAATGAAAGGAGCTGGCATCTCACTCTCTTTGAATCTTCTTTATCATGCTAAGAGGAGCAGGAAAAAGCAAAAAATTTCAGAATTGCACCTTGCAATGCGGAGAAATTACTGTTTGTGCATTTACAATATTCATTGATTTTTGCCATTGAAAAACATCATGTTATTCATATACCAGAAATGATTGAAGCTACTGACTGAATGAAAGGAGCTGGCATGTCACTCTCTTTGAATCTTCTTTATCATGCTAAGAGGAGCAGGAAAAAGCAAAAAATTTCAGAATTGCACCTTGCAATGCGGAGAAATTACCGTTTGTGCATTTACAATATTCATTGATTTTTGCCATTGAAAAACATCATGTTATTCATATACCAGAAATGTTTGAAGCTACTGACTGAATGAAAGGAGCTGGCATCTCACTCTCTTTGAATCTTCTTTATCATGCTAAGAGGAGCAGGAAAAAGCAAAAAATTTCAGAATTGCACCTTGCAATGCGGAGAAATTACTGTTTGTGCATTTACAATATTCATTGATTTTTGCTATTGAAAAACATCATGTTATTCATATACCAGAAATGATTGAAGCTACTGACTGAATGAAAGGAGCTGGCATCTCACTCTCTTTGAATCTTCTTTATCATGCTAAGAGGAGCAGGAAACACCATAAAAATTCAGAATTGCACCTTGCAATGCGGAGAAATTACTGTTTGTGCATTTACAATATTCATTGATTTTTGCCATTGAAAAACGTCCAGAAATGATTGAAGCTACTGACTGAATGAAAGGAGCTGGCATCTCACTCTCTTTGAATCTTCTTTATCATGCTAAGAGGAGCAGGAAAAAGCAAAAAATTTCAGAATTGCACCTTGCAATGCGGAGAAATTACTGTTTGTGCATTTACAATATTCATTGATTTTTGCCATTGAAAAACATCATGTTATTCATATACCAGAAATGATTGAAGCTACTGACTGAATGAAAGGAGCTGGCATCTCACTCTCTTTGAATCTTCTTTATCATGCTAAAAGGAGCAGGAAAAAGCAAAAAATTTCAGAATTGCACCTTGCAATGCGGAGAAATTACTGTTTGTGCATTTACAATATTCATTGATTTTTTGCCATTGAAAAACGTCCAGAAATGTTTGAAGCTACTGACTGAATGAAAGGAGCTGGCATCTCACTCTCTTTGAATCTTCTTTATCATGCTAAGAGGAGCAGGAAAAAGCAAAAAATTTCAGAATTGCACCTTGCAATGCGGAGAAATTACTGTTTGTGCATTTACAATATTCATTGATTTTTGCCATTGAAAAACATCATGTTATTCATATACCAGAAATGATTGAAGCTACTGACTGAATGAAAGGAGCTGGCATCTCACTCTCTTTGAATCTTCTTTATCATGCTAAAAGGAGCAGGAAAAAGCAAAAAATTTCAGAATTGCACCTTGCAATGCGGAGAAATTACTGTTTGTGCATTTACAATATTCATTGATTTTTTGCCATTGAAAAACGTCCAGAAATGTTTGAAGCTACTGACTGAATGAAAGGAGCTGGCATCTCACTCTCTTTGAATCTTCTTTATCATGCTAAGAGGAGCAGGAAAAAGCAAAAAATTTCAGAATTGCACCTTGCAATGCGGAGAAATTACTGTTTGTGCATTTACAATATTCATTGATTTTTGCCATTGAAAAACGTCCAGAAATGTTTGAAGCTACTGACTGAATGAAAGGAGCTGGCATCTCACTCTCTTTGAATCTTCTTTATCATGCTAAGAGGAGCAGGAAAAAGCAAAAAATTTCAGAATTGCACCTTGCAATGCGGAGAAATTACTGTTTGTGCATTTACAATATTCATTGATTTTTGCCATTGAAAAACATCATGTTATTCATATACCAGAAATGTTTGAAGCTACTGACTGAATGAAAGGAGCTGGCATCTCACTCTCTTTGAATCTTCTTTATCATGCTAAGAGGAGCAGGAAAAAGCAAAAAATTTCAGAATTGCACCTTGCAATGCGGAGAAATTACTGTTTGTGCATTTACAATATTCATTGATTTTTGCCATTGAAAAACATCATGTTATTCATATACCAGAAATGATTGAAGCTACTGACTGAATGAAAGGAGCTGGCATCTCACTCTCTTTGAATCTTCTTTATCATGCTAAGAGGAGCAGGAAAAAGCAAAAAATTTCAGAATTGCACCTTGCAATGCGGAGAAATTACTGTTTGTGCATTTACAATATTCATTGATTTTTGCCATTGAAAAACATCATGTTATTCATATACCAGAAATGTTTGAAGCTACTGACTGAATGAAAGGAGCTGGCATCTCTCTCTCTCTTTGAATCTTCTTTATCATGCTAAGAGGAGCAGGAAAAAGCAAAAAATTTCAGAATTGCACCTTGCAATGCGGAGAAATTACTGTTTGTGCATTTACAATATTCATTGATTTTTGCCATTGAAAAACGTCCAGAAATGTTTGAAGCTACTGACTGAATGAAAGGAGCTGGCATCTCACTCTCTTTGAATCTTCTTTATCATGCTAAGAGGAGCAGGAAAAAGCAAAAAATTTCAGAATTGCACCTTGCAAAGCGGAGAAATTACTGTTTGTGCATTTACAATATTCATTGATTTTTGCCATTGAAAAACGTCCTGAAATGTTTGAAGCTACTGACTGAATGAAAGGAGCTGGCATCTCACTCTCTTTGAATCTTCTTTATCATGCTAAGAGGAGCAGGAAAAAGCAAAAAATTTCAGAATTGCACCTTGCAATGCGGAGAAATTACTGTTTGTGCATTTACAATATTCATTGATTTTTGCCATTGAAAAACATCATGTTATTCATATACCAGAAATGTTTGAAGCTACTGACTGAATGAAAGGAGCTGGCATCTCACTCTCTTTGAATCTTCTTTATCATGCTAAGAGGAGCAGGAAAAAGCAAAAAATTTTAGAATTGCACCTTGCAATGTGGAGAAATTACTGTTTGTGCATTTACAATATTCATTGATTTTTGCCATTGAAAAACGTCCAGAAATGATTGAAGCTACTGACTGAATGAAAGGAGCTGGCATCTCACTCTCTTTGAATCTTCTTTATCATGCTAAGAGGAGCAGGAAAAAGCAAAAAATTTCAGAATTGCACCTTGCAATGCGGAGAAATTACTGTTTGTGCATTTACAATATTCATTGATTTTTGCCATTGAAAAACATCATGTTATTCATATATCAGAAATGTTTGAAGCTACTGACTGAATGAAAGGAGCTGGCATCTCACTCTCTTTGAATCTTCTTTATCATGCTAAGAGGAGCAGGAAAAAGCAAAAAATTTCAGAATTGCACCTTGCAATGCGGAGAAATTACTGTTTGTGCATTTACAATATTCATTGATTTTTGCCATTGAAAAACATGTTATTCATATACCAGAAATGTTTGAAGCTACTGACTGAATGAAAAGAGCTGGCATCTCACTCTCTTTGAATCTTCATTATCATGCTAAGAGGAGCAGGAAAAAGCAAAAAATTTCAGAATTGCACCTTGCAATGCGGAGAAATTACTGTTTGTGCATTTACAATATTCATTGATTTTTGCCATTGAAAAACGTTCAGAAATGATTGAAGCTACTGACTGAATGAAAGGAGCTGGCATCTCACTCTCTTTGAATCTTCTTTATCATGCTAAGAGGAGCAGGAAAAAGCAAAAAATTTCAGAATTGCACCTTGCAATGCGGAGAAATTACTGTTTGTGCATTTACAATATTCATTGATTTTTGCCATTGAAAAACATGTTATTCATATACCAGAAATGTTTGAAGCTACTGACTGAATGAAAGGAGCTGGCATCTCACTCTCTTTGAATCTTCTTTATCATGCTAAGAGGAGCAGGAAAAAGCAAAAAATTTCAGAATCACACCTTGCAATGCGGAGAAATTACTTTGTGCATTTACAATATTCATTGATTTTTGCCATTGAAAAACATCCAGAAATGTTTAAAGCTACTGACTGAATGAAAGGAGCTGGCATCTCACTCTCTTTGAATCTTCTTTATCATGCTAAGAGGAGCAGGAAAAAGCAAAAAATTTCAGAATTTCACCTTGCAATGCGGAGAAATTACTGTTTGTGCATTTACAATATTCATTGATTTTTGCCATTGAAAAACATCCAGAAATGATTGAAGCTACTGACTGAATGAAAGGAGCTGGCATCTCACTCTCTTTGAATCTTCTTTATCATGCTAAGAGGAGCAGGAAAAAGCAAAAAATTTCAGAATTGCACCTTGCAATGTGGAGAAAATACTGTTTGTGCATTTACAATATTCATTGATTTTTGCCATTGAAAAACATCATGTTATTCATATACCAGAAATGATTGAAGCTACTGACTGAATGAAAGGAGCTGGCATCTCACTCTCTTTGAATCTTCTTTATCATGCTAAGAGGAGCAGGAAACACCAAAAAAATTCAGAATTGCACCTTGCAATGCGGAGAAATTACTGTTTGTGCATTTACAATATTCATTGATTTTTGCCATTGAAAAACGTCCAGAAATGATTGAAGCTACTGACTGAATGAAAGGAGCTGGCATCTCACTCTCTTTGAATCTTCTTTATCATGCTAAGAGGAGCAGGAAAAAGTAAAAAATTTCAGAATTGCACCTTGCAATGCGGAGAAATTACTGTTTGTGCATTTACAATATTCATTGATTTTTGCAATTGAAAAACGTCCAGAAATGTTTGAAGCTACTGACTGAATGAAAGGAGCTGGCATCTCACTCTCTTTGAATCTTCTTTATCATGCTAAGAGGAGCAGGAAAAAGCAAAAAATTTCAGAATTGCACCTTGCAATGTGGAGAAATTACTGTTTGTGCATTTACAATATTCATTGATTTTTGCCATTGAAAAACGTCCAGAAATGATTGAAGCTACTGACTGAATGAAAGGAGCTGGCATCTCACTCTCTTTGAATCTTCTTTATCATGCTAAGAGGAGCAGGAAAAAGCAAAAAATTTCAGAATTGCACCTTGCAATGCGGAGAAATTACTGTTTGTGCATTTACAATATTCATTGATTTTTGCCATTGAAAAACATCATGTTATTCATATACCAGAAATGTTTGAAGCTACTGACTGAATGAAAGGAGCTGGCATCTCACTCTCTTTGAATCTTCTTTATCATGCTAAGAGGAGCAGGAAAAAGCAAAAAATTTCAGAATTGCACCTTGCAATGCGGAGAAATTACTGTTTGTGCATTTACAATATTCATTGATTTTTGCCATTGAAAAACGTCCAGAAATGATTGAAGCTACTGACTGAATGAAAGGAGCTGGCATCTCACTCTCTTTGAATCTTCTTTATCATGCTAAGAGGAGCAGGAAAAAGCAAAAAATTTCAGAATTGCACCTTGCAATGCGGAGAAATTACTGTTTGTGCATTTACAATATTCATTGATTTTTGCCATTGAAAAACATCCAGAAATGATTGAAGCTACTGACTGAATGAAAGGAGCTGGCATCTCACTCTCTTTGAATCTTCTTTATCATGCTAAGAGGAGCAGGAAAAAGCAAAAAATTTCAGAATTGCACCTTGCAATGCGGAGAAATTACTGTTTGTGCATTTACAATATTCATTGATTTTTGCCATTGAAAAACATCATGTTATTCATATACCAGAAATGTTTGAAGCTACTGACTGAATGAAATGAGCTGGCATCTCACTCTCTTTGAATCTTCTTTATCATGCTAAGAGTAGCAGGAAAAAGCAAAAAATTTCAGAATTGCACCTTGCAATGTGGAGAAATTACTGTTTGTGCATTTACAATATTCATTGATATTTGCCACTGAAAAACGTCCGGAAATGTTTGAAGCTACTGACTGAATGAAAGGAGCTGGCATCTCACTCTCTTTGAATCTTCTTTATCATGCTAAGAGGAGCAGGAAAAAGCAAAAAATTTCAGAATTACACCTTGCAATGCGGAGAAATTACTTTGTGCATTTACAATATTCATTGATTTTTGCCATTGAAAAACGTCCAGAAATGTTTGAAGCTACTGACTGAATGAAAGGAGCTGGCATCTCACTCTCTTTGAATCTTCTTTATAATGCTAAGAGGAGCAGGAAAAAGCAAAAAATTTCAGAATTTCACCTTGCAATGCGGAGAAATTACTGTTTGTGCATTTACAATATTCATTGATTTTTGCCATTGAAAAACATCCAGAAATGATTGAAGCTACTGACTGAATGAAAGGAGCTGGCATCTCACTCTCTTTGAATCTTCTTTATCATTCTAAGAGGAGCAGGAAAAAGCAAAAAATTTCAGAATTGCACCTTGCAATGTGGAGAAATTACTGTTTGTGCATTTACAATATTCATTGATTTTTGCCATTGAAAAACATCATGTTATTCATATACCAGAAATGTTTGAAGCTACTGACTGAATGAAAGGAGCTGGCATCTCACTCTCTTTGAATCTTCTTTATCATGATAAGAGGAGCAGGAAAAAGCAAAAAATTTCAGAATTGCACCTTGCAATGCGGAGAAATTACTGTTTGTGCATTTACAATATTCATTGATTTTTGCCATTGAAAAACATCATGTTATTCATATACCAGAAATGATTGAAGCTACTGACTGAATGAAAGGAGCTGGCATCTCACTCTCTTTGAATCTTCTTTATCATGCTAAGAGGAGCAGGAAAAAGCAAAAAATTTCAGAATTGCACCTTGCAATGCGGAGAAATTACTGTTTGTGCATTTACAATATTCATTGATTTTTGCCATTGAAAAACATCATGTTATTCATATACCAGAAATGATTGAAGCTACTGACTGAATGAAAGGAGCTGGCATCTCACTCTCTTTGAATCTTCTTTATCATGCTAAGAGGAGCAGGAAACAGCAAAAAAATTCAGAATTGCACCTTGCAATGCGGAGAAATTACTGTTTGTGCATTTACAATATTCATTGATTTTTGCCATTGAAAAACGTCCAGAAATGATTGAAGCTACTGACTGAATGAAAGGAGCTGGCATCTCACTCTCTTTGAATCTTCTTTATCATGCTAAGAGGAGCAGGAAAAAGCAAAAAATTTCAGAATTGCACCTTGTAATGCGGAGAAATTACTGTTTGTGCATTTACAATATTCATTGATTTTTGCCATTGAAAAACATCATGTTATTCATATACCAGAAATGTTTGAAGCTACTGACTGAATGAAAGGAGCTGGCATCTCACTCTCTTTGAATCTTCTTTATCATGCTAAGAGGAGCAGGAAAAAGCAAAAAATTTCAGAATTGCACCTTGCAATGCGGAGAAATTACTGTTTGTGCATTTACAATATTCATTGATTTTTGCCATTGAAAAACATGTTATTCATATACCAGAAATGTTTGAAGCTACTGACTGAATGAAAAGAGCTGGCATCTCACTCTCTTTGAATCTTCATTATCATGCTAAGAGGAGCAGGAAAAAGCAAAAAATTTCAGAATTGCACCTTGCAATGCGGAGAAATTACTGTTTGTGCATTTACAATATTCATTGATTTTTGCCATTGAAAAACGTTCAGAAATGATTGAAGCTACTGACTGAATGAAAGGAGCTGGCATCTCACTCTCTTTGAATCTTCTTTATCATGCTAAGAGGAGCAGGAAAAAGCAAAAAATTTCAGAATTGCACCTTGCAATGCGGAGAAATTACTGTTTGTGCATTTACAATATTCATTGATTTTTGCCATTGAAAAACATGTTATTCATATACCAGAAATGTTTGAAGCTACTGACTGAATGAAAGGAGCTGGCATCTCACTCTCTTTGAATCTTCTTTATCATGCTAAGAGGAGCAGGAAAAAGCAAAAAATTTCAGAATCACACCTTGCAATGCGGAGAAATTACTTTGTGCATTTACAATATTCATTGATTTTTGCCATTGAAAAACATCCAGAAATGTTTAAAGCTACTGACTGAATGAAAGGAGCTGGCATCTCACTCTCTTTGAATCTTCTTTATCATGCTAAGAGGAGCAGGAAAAAGCAAAAAATTTCAGAATTTCACCTTGCAATGCGGAGAAATTACTGTTTGTGCATTTACAATATTCATTGATTTTTGCCATTGAAAAACATCCAGAAATGATTGAAGCTACTGACTGAATGAAAGGAGCTGGCATCTCACTCTCTTTGAATCTTCTTTATCATGCTAAGAGGAGCAGGAAAAAGCAAAAAATTTCAGAATTGCACCTTGCAATGTGGAGAAAATACTGTTTGTGCATTTACAATATTCATTGATTTTTGCCATTGAAAAACATCATGTTATTCATATACCAGAAATGTTTGAAGCTACTGACTGAATGAAAGGAGCTGGCATCTCACTCTCTTTGAATCTTCTTTATCATGCTAAGAGGAGCAGGAAAAAGCAAAAAATTTCAGAATTGCACCTTGCAATGCGGAGAAATTACTGTTTGTGCATTTACAATATTCATTGATTTTTACCATTGAAAAACATCATGTTATTCATATACCAGAAATGATTGAAGCTACTGACTGAATGAAAGGAGCTGGCATCTCACTCTCTTTGAATCTTCTTTATCATGCTAAGAGGAGCAGGAAACACCAAAAAAATTCAGAATTGCACCTTGTAATGCGGAGAAATTACTGTTTGTGCATTTACAATATTCATTGATTTTTGCCATTGAAAAACGTCCAGAAATGATTGAAGCTACTGACTGAATGAAAGGAGCTGGCATCTCACTCTCTTTGAATCTTCTTTATCATGCTAAGAGGAGCAGGAAAAAGTAAAAAATTTCAGAATTGCACCTTGCAATGCGGAGAAATTACTGTTTGTGCATTTACAATATTCATTGATTTTTGCAATTGAAAAACGTCCAGAAATGTTTGAAGCTACTGACTGAATGAAAGGAGCTGGCATCTCACTCTCTTTGAATCTTCTTTATCATGCTAAGAGAAGCAGGAAAAAGCAAAAAATTTCAGAATTGCACCTTGTAATGCGGAGAAATTACTGTTTGTGCATTTACAATATTCATTGATTTTTGCCATTGAAAAACATCATGTTATTCATATACCAGAAATGTTTGAAGCTACTGACTGAATGAAAGGAGCTGGCATCTCACTCTCTTTGAATCTTCTTTATCATGCTAAGAGGAGCAGGAAAAAGCAAAAAATTTCAGAATTGCACCTTGCAATGCGGAGAAATTACTGTTTGTGCATTTACAATATTCATTGATTTTTGCCATTGAAAAACATGTTATTCATATACCAGAAATGTTTGAAGCTACTGACTGAATGAAAAGAGCTGGCATCTCACTCTCTTTGAATCTTCATTATCATGCTAAGAGGAGCAGGAAAAAGCAAAAAATTTCAGAATTGCACCTTGCAATGCGGAGAAATTACTGTTTGTGCATTTACAATATTCATTGATTTTTGCCATTGAAAAACGTTCAGAAATGATTGAAGCTACTGACTGAATGAAAGGAGCTGGCATCTCACTCTCTTTGAATCTTCTTTATCATGCTAAGAGGAGCAGGAAAAAGCAAAAAATTTCAGAATTGCACCTTGCAATGCGGAGAAATTACTGTTTGTGCATTTACAATATTCATTGATTTTTGCCATTGAAAAACATGTTATTCATATACCAGAAATGTTTGAAGCTACTGACTGAATGAAAGGAGCTGGCATCTCACTCTCTTTGAATCTTCTTTATCATGCTAAGAGGAGCAGGAAAAAGCAAAAAATTTCAGAATCACACCTTGCAATGCGGAGAAATTACTTTGTGCATTTACAATATTCATTGATTTTTGCCATTGAAAAACATCCAGAAATGTTTAAAGCTACTGACTGAATGAAAGGAGCTGGCATCTCACTCTCTTTGAATCTTCTTTATCATGCTAAGAGGAGCAGGAAAATGCAAAAAATTTCAGAATTTCACCTTGCAATGCGGAGAAATTACTGTTTGTGCATTTACAATATTCATTGATTTTTGCCATTGAAAAACATCCAGAAATGATTGAAGCTACTGACTGAATGAAAGGAGCTGGCATCTCACTCTCTTTGAATCTTCTTTATCATGCTAAGAGGAGCAGGAAAAAGCAAAAAATTTCAGAATTGCACCTTGCAATGTGGAGAAAATACTGTTTGTGCATTTACAATATTCATTGATTTTTGCCATTGAAAAACATCATGTTATTCATATACCAGAAATGTTTGAAGCTACTGACTGAATGAAAGGAGCTGGCATCTCACTCTCTTTGAATCTTCTTTATCATGCTAAGAGGAGCAGGAAAAAGCAAAAAATTTCAGAATTGCACCTTGCAATGCGGAGAAATTACTGTTTGTGCATTTACAATATTCATTGATTTTTGCCATTGAAAAACATCATGTTATTCATATACCAGAAATGATTGAAGCTACTGACTGAATGAAAGGAGCTGGCATCTCACTCTCTTTGAATCTTCTTTATCATGCTAAGAGGAGCAGGAAACACCAAAAAAATTCAGAATTGCACCTTGCAATGCGGAGAAATTACTGTTTGTGCATTTACAATATTCATTGATTTTTGCCATTGAAAAACGTCCAGAAATGATTGAAGCTACTGACTGAATGAAAGGAGCTGGCATCTCACTCTCTTTGAATCTTCTTTATCATGCTAAGAGGAGCAGGAAAAAGTAAAAAATTTCAGAATTGCACCTTGCAATGCGGAGAAATTACTGTTTGTGCATTTACAATATTCATTGATTTTTGCAATTGAAAAACGTCCAGAAATGTTTGAAGCTACTGACTGAATGAAAGGAGCTGGCATCTCACTCTCTTTGAATCTTCTTTATCATGCTAAGAGGAGCAGGAAAAAGCAAAAAATTTCAGAATTGCACCTTGCAATGTGGAGAAATTACTGTTTGTGCATTTACAATATTCATTGATTTTTGCCATTGAAAAACGTCCAGAAATGATTGAAGCTACTGACTGAATGAAAGGAGCTGGCATCTCACTCTCTTTGAATCTTCTTTATCATGCTAAGAGGAGCAGGAAAAAGCAAAAAATTTCAGAATTGCACCTTGCAATGCGGAGAAATTACTGTTTGTGCATTTACAATATTCATTGATTTTTGCCATTGAAAAACATCATGTTATTCATATACCAGAAATGTTTGAAGCTACTGACTGAATGAAAGGAGCTGGCATCTCACTCTCTTTGAATCTTCTTTATCATGCTAAGAGGAGCAGGAAAAAGCAAAAAATTTCAGAATTGCACCTTGCAATGCGGAGAAATTACTGTTTGTGCATTTACAATATTCATTGATTTTTGCCATTGAAAAACGTCCAGAAATGATTGAAGCTACTGACTGAATGAAAGGAGCTGGCATCTCACTCTCTTTGAATCTTCTTTATCATGCTAAGAGGAGCAGGAAAAAGCAAAAAATTTCAGAATTGCACCTTGCAATGCGGAGAAATTACTGTTTGTGCATTTACAATATTCATTGATTTTTGCCATTGAAAAACATCCAGAAATGGTTGAAGCTACTGACTGAATGAAAGGAGCTGGCATCTCACTCTCTTTGAATCTTCTTTATCATGCTAAGAGGAGCAGGAAAAAGCAAAAAATTTCAGAATTGCACCTTGCAATGCGGAGAAATTACTGTTTGTGCATTTACAATATTCATTGATTTTTGCCATTGAAAAA
This sequence comes from Phyllobates terribilis, assembly GCF_046119375.1. NCBI lineage: Eukaryota > Metazoa > Chordata > Amphibia > Anura > Dendrobatidae > Phyllobates > Phyllobates terribilis. The sequence continues at coordinate 178,375 of NW_027363115.1, read as the reverse complement.
CATCATGTTATTCATATACCAGAAATGTTTGAAGCTACTGACTGAATGAAATGAGCTGGCATCTCACTCTCTTTGAATCTTCTTTATCATGCTAAGAGGAGCAGGAAAAAGCAAAAAATTTCAGAATTGCACCTTGCAATGTGGAGAAATTACTGTTTGTGCATTTACAATATTCATTGATATTTGCCACTGAAAAACGTCCGGAAATGTTTGAAGCTACTGACTGAATGAAAGGAGCTGGCATCTCACTCTCTTTGAATCTTCTTTATCATGCTAAGAGGAGCAGGAAAAAGCAAAAAATTTCAGAATTACACCTTGCAATGCGGAGAAATTACTTTGTGCATTTACAATATTCATTGATTTTTGCCATTGAAAAACGTCCAGAAATGTTTGAAGCTACTGACTGAATGAAAGGAGCTGGCATCTCACTCTCTTTGAATCTTCTTTATAATGCTAAGAGGAGCAGGAAAAAGCAAAAAATTTCAGAATTTCACCTTGCAATGCGGAGAAATTACTGTTTGTGCATTTACAATATTCATTGATTTTTGCCATTGAAAAACATCCAGAAATGATTGAAGCTACTGACTGAATGAAAGGAGCTGGCATCTCACTCTCTTTGAATCTTCTTTATCATGCTAAGAGGAGCAGGAAAAAGCAAAAAATTTCAGAATTGCACCTTGCAATGTGGAGAAATTACTGTTTGTGCATTTACAATATTCATTGATTTTTGCCATTGAAAAACATCATGTTATTCATATACCAGAAATGTTTGAAGCTACTGACTGAATGAAAGGAGCTGGCATCTCACTCTCTTTGAATCTTCTTTATCATGATAAGAGGAGCAGGAAAAAGCAAAAAATTTCAGAATTGCACCTTGCAATGCGGAGAAATTACTGTTTGTGCATTTACAATATTCATTGATTTTTGCCATTGAAAAACATCATGTTATTCATATACCAGAAATGATTGAAGCTACTGACTGAATGAAAGGAGCTGGCATCTCACTCTCTTTGAATCTTCTTTATCATGCTAAGAGGAGCAGGAAAAAGCAAAAAATTTCAGAATTGCACCTTGCAATGCGGAGAAATTACTGTTTGTGCATTTAAAATATTCATTGATTTTTGCCATTGAAAAACATCATGTTATTCATATACCAGAAATGATTGAAGCTACTGACTGAATGAAAGGAGCTGGCATCTCACTCTCTTTGAATCTTCTTTATCATGCTAAGAGGAGCAGGAAACAGCAAAAAAATTCAGAATTGCACCTTGCAATGCGGAGAAATTACTGTTTGTGCATTTACAATATTCATTGATTTTTGCCATTGAAAAACGTCCAGAAATGATTGAAGCTACTGACTGAATGAAAGGAGCTGGCATCTCACTCTCTTTGAATCTTCTTTATCATGCTAAGAGGAGCAGGAAAAAGCAAAAAATTTCAGAATTGCACCTTGTAATGCGGAGAAATTACTGTTTGTGCATTTACAATATTCATTGATTTTTGCCATTGAAAAACGTCCAGAAATGTTTGAAGCTACTGACTGAATGAAAGGAGCTGGCATCTCACTCTCTTTGAATCTTCTTTACCATGCTAAGAGGAGCAGGAAAAAGCAAAAAATTTCAGAATTGCACTTTGCAATGCGGAGAAATTACTGTTTGTGCATTTACAATATTCATTGATTTTTGCCATTGAAAAACGTCCAGAAATGTTTGAAGCTCCTGACTGAATGAAAGGAGCTGGCATCTCACTCTCTTTGAATCTTCTTTATCATGCTAAGAGGAGCAGGAAAAAGCAAAAAATTTCAGAATTGCACCTTGCAATGCGGAGAAATTACTGTTTGTGCATTTACAATATTCATTGATTTTTGCCATTGAAAAACATCATGTTATTTATATACCAGAAGTGTTTGAAGCTACTGACTGAATGAAAGGAGCTGGCATCTCACTCTCTTTGAATCTTCTTTATCATGCTAAGAGGAGCAGGAAAAAGCAAAAAATTTCAGAATTGCACCTTGCAATGCGGAGAAATTACTGTTTGTGCATTTACAATATTCATTGATTTTTGCCATTGAAAAACGTCCAGAAATGATTGAAGCTACTGACTGAATGAAAGGAGCTGGCATCTCACTCTCTTTGAATCTTTATCATGCTAAGAGGAGCAGGAAAAAGCAAAAAATTTCAGAATTGCACCTTGCAATGCGGAGAAATTACTGTTTGTGCATTTACAATATTCATTGATTTTTGCCATTGAAAAACGTCCAGAAATGTTTGAAGCTACTGACTGAATGAAAGGAGCTGGCATCTCACTCTCTTTGAATCTTCTTTATCATGCTAAGAGGAGCAGGAAAAAGCAAAAAATTTCAGAATTGCACCTTGCAATGTGGAGAAATTACTGTTTGTGCATTTACAATATTCATTGATTTTTGCCATTGAAAAACGTCCAGAAATGATTGAAGTTACTGACTGAATGAAAGGAGCTGGCATCTCACTCTCTTTGAATCTTCTTTATCATGCTAAGAGGAGCAGGAAAAAGCAAAAAATTTCAGAATTGCACCTTGCAATGCGGAGAAATTACTGTTTGTGCATTTACAATATTCATTGATTTTTGCCATTGAAAAACGTCCAGAAATGATTGAAGCTACTGACTGAATGAAAGGAGCTGGCATCTCACTCTCTTTGAATCTTCTTTATCATGCTAAGAGGAGCAGCAAAAAGCAAAAAATTTCAGAATTGCACCTTGCAATGCGGAGAAATTACTGTTTGTGCATTTACAATATTCATTGATTTTTGCCATTGAAAAACATGTTATTCATATACCAGAAATGTTTGAAGCTACTGACTGAATGAAAGGAGCTGGCATCTCACTCTCTTTGAATCTTCTTTATCATGCTAAGAGGAGCAGGAAAAAGCAAAAAATTTCAGAATTGCACCTTGCAATGCGGAGAAATTAGTTTGTGCATTTACAATATTCATTGATTTTTGCCATTGAAAAACATCCAGAAATGTTTGAAGCTACTGACTGAATGAAAGGAGCTGGCATCTCACACTCTTTGAATCTTCTTTATCATGCTAAGAGGAGCAGGAAAAAGCAAAAAATTTCCGAATTGCACCTTGCAATGCGGAGAAATTACTGTTTGTGCATTTACAATATTCATTGATTTTTGCCATTGAAAAACGTCCAGAAATGATTGAAGCTACTGACTGAATGAAAGGAGCTGGCATCTCACTCTCTTTGAATCTTCTTTATCATGCAAAGAGGAGCAGGAAAAAGCAAAAAATTTCAGAATTGCACCTTGCAATGCGGAGAAATTACTGTTTGTGCATTTACAATATTCATTGATTTTTGCCATTGAAAAACATCATGTTATTCATATACCAGAAATGTTTGAAGCTACTGACTGAATGAAATGAGCTGGCATCTCACTCTCTTTGAATCTTCTTTATCATGCTAAGAGGAGCAGGAAAAAGCAAAAAATTTCAGAATTGCACCTTGCAATGTGGAGAAATTACTGTTTGTGCATTTACAATATTCATTGATATTTGCCATTGAAAAACGTCATGAAATGTTTGAAGCTACTGACTGAATGAAAGGAGCTGGCATCTCACTCTCTTTGAATCTTCTTTATCATGCTAAGAGGAGCAGGAAAAAGCAAAAAATTTCAGAATTGCACCTTGCAATGCGGAGAAATTACTGTTTGTGCATTTACAATATTCATTGATTTTTGCCATTGAAAAACGTCCAGAAATGATTGAAGCTACTGACTGAATGAAAGGAGCTGGCATCTCACTCTCTTTGAATCTTCTTTATCATGCTAAGAGGAGCAGGAAAAAGCAAAAAATTTCAGAATTGCACCTTGCAATGCGGAGAAATTACTGTTTGTGCATTTACAATATTCATTGATTTTTGACATTGAAAAACATCATGTTATTCATATACCAGAAATGTTTGAAGCTACTGACTGAATGAAAGGAGCTGGCATCTCATTCTCTTTGAATCTTCTTTATCATGCTAAGAGGAGCAGGAAAAAGCAAAAAATTTGAGAATTGCACCTTGCAATGCGGAGAAATTACTGTTTGTGCATTTACAATATTCATTGATTTTTGCCATTGAAAAACCATGTTATTCATATACCAGAAATGTTTGAAGCTACTGACTGAATGAAAGGAGCTGGCATCTCACTCTCTTTTAATCTTCTTTATCATGCTAAGAGCAGGAAAAAGCAAAAAATTTCAGAATTGCACCTTGCAATGCGGAGAAATTACTGTTTGTGCATTTACAATATTCATTGATTTTTGCCATTTAAAAACATCATGTTTTTCATATACCAGAAATGTTTGAAGCTACTGACTGAATAAAAGGAGCTTGCATCTCACTCTCTTTGAATCTTCTTTATCATGCTAAGAGGAGCAGGAAAAAGCAAAAAATTTCAGAATTGCACCTTGCAATGCGGAGAAATTACTGTTTGTGCATTTACAATATTCATTGATTTTTGCCATTGAAAAACGTCCAGAAATGTTTGAAGCTACTGACTGAATGAAAGGAGCTGGCATCTCACTCTCTTTGAATCTTCTTTATCATGCTAGGATTAGCAGGAAAAAGCAAAAAATTTCAGAATTGCACCTTGCAATGTGGAGATATTACTGTTTGTGCATTTACAATATTCATTGATATTTGCCATTGAAAAACGTCCAGAAATGTTTGAAGCTACTGACTGAATGAAAGGAGCTGGCATCTCACTCTTTGAATCTTCTTTATCATGCTAGGATTAGCAGGAAAAAGCAAAAAATTTCAGAATTGCACCTTGCAATGTGGAGATATTACTGTTTGTGCATTTACAATATTCATTGATTTTTGCCATTGAAAAACATCATGTTATTCATATACCAGAAATGTTTGAAGCTACTGACTGAATGAAAGGAGCTGGCATCTCACTCTCTTTGAATCTTCTTTATCATGCTAGGATTAGCAGTAAAAAGCAAAAAATTTCAGAATTGCACCTTGCAATGTGGAGATATTACTGTTTGTGCATTTACAATATTCATTGATTTTTGCCATTGAAAAACGTCTAGAAATGTTTGAAGCTACTGACTGAATGAAAGGAGCTGGCATCTCACTCTCTTTGAATCTTCTTTATCATGCTAGGATTAGCAGGAAAAAGCTAAAAATTTCAGAATTGAACCTTGCAATGTTGAGATATTACTGTTTGTGCATTTACAATATTCATTGATTTTTGCCATTGAAAAACATCATGTTATTCATATACCAGAAATGTTTGAAGCTACTGACTGAATGAAAGGAGCTGGCAACTCACTCTCTTTGAATCTTCTTTATCATGCTAGGATTAGCAGGAAAAAGCAAAACATTTCAGAATTGCACCTTGCAATGTGGAGATATTACTGTTTGTGCATTTACAATATTCATTGATTTTTGCCATTGAAAAACGTCCAGAAATGTTTGAAGCTACTGACTGAATGAAAGGAGCTGGCATCTCACTCTCTTTGAATCTTCTTTATCATGCTAGGATTAGCAGGAAAAAGCAAAAAATTTCAGAATTGCACCTTGCAATGTGGAGATATTACTGTTTGTGCATTTACAATATTCATTGATTTTTGCCATTGAAAAACGTCCAGAAATGTTTGAAGCTACTGACTGAATGAAAGGAGCTGGCATCTCACTCTCTTTGAATCTTCTTTATCATGCTAGGATTAGCAGGAAAAAGCAAAAAATTTCAGAATTGCACCTTGCAATGTGGAGATATTACTGTTTGTGCATTTACAATATTCATTGATTTTTGCCATTGAAAAACGAACAGAAATGTTTGAAGCTACTGACTGAATGAAAGGAGCTGGCATCTCACTCTCTTTGAATCTTCTTTATCATGCTAGGATTAGCAGGAAAAAGCAAAAAATTTCAGAATTGCACCTTGCAATGTGGAGATATTGCTGTTTGTGTATTTACAATATTCATTGATTTTTGCCATTGAAAAACGTCCAGAAATGTTTGAAGCTACTGACTGAATGAAAGGAGCTGGCATCTCACTCTCTTTGAATCTTCTTTATCATGCTAGGATTAGCAGGAAAAAGCAAAAAATTTCAGAATTGCACCTTGCAATGTGGAGATATTACTGTTTGTGCATTTACAATATTCATTGATTTTTGCCATTGAAAAACATGTTATTCATATACCAGAAATGTTTGAAGCTACTAACTGAATGAAAGGAGCTGGCATCTCACTCTCTTTGAATCTTCTTTATCATGCTAGGATTAGCAGGAAAAAGCAAAAAATTTCAGAATTGCACCTTGCAATGTGGAGATATTGCTGTTTGTGCATTTACAATATTCATTGATTTTTGCCATTGAAAAACGTCCAGAAATGTTTGAAGCTACTGACTGAATGAAAGGAGCTGGCATCTCACTCTCTTTGAATCTTCTTTATCATGCTAGGATTAGCAGGAAAAAGCAAAAAATTTCAGAATTGCACCTTACAATGTGGAGATATTACTGTTTGTGCATTTACAATATTCATTGATTTTTGCCATTGAAAAACGTCCAGAAATGTTTGAAGCTACTGACTGAATGAAAGGAGCTGGCATCTCACTCTCTTTGAATCTTCTTTATCATGCTAGGATTAGCAGGAAAAAGCAAAAAATTTCAGAATTGCACCTTGCAATGTGGATATATTACTGTTTGTGCATTTACAATATTCATTGATTTTTGCCATTGAAAAACTTCATGTTATTCATATACCAGAAATGTTTGAAGCTACTGACTGAATGAAAGGAGCTGGCATCTCACTCTCTTTGAATCTTCTTTATCATGCTAGGATTAGCAGGAAAAAGCAAAAAATTTCAGAATTGCACCTTGCAATTTGGAGATATTACTGTTTGTGCATTTACAATATTCATTGATTTTTGCCATTGAAAAACATCATGTTATTCATATACCAGAAATGTTTGAAGCTACTGACTGAATGAAAGGAGCTGGCATCTCACTCTCTTTGAATCTTCTTTATCATGCTAGGATTAGCAGGAAAAATCAAAAAATTTCAGAATTGCACCTTGCAATGTGGAGATATTACTGTTTGAGCATTTACAATATTCATTGATTTTTGCCATTGAAAAACGTCCAGAAATGTTTGAAGCTACTGACTGAATGAAAGGAGCTGGCATCTCACTCTCTTTGAATCTTCTTTATCATGCTAGGATTAGCAGGAAAAAGCAAAAAATTTCAGAATTGCACCTTGCAATGTGGAGATATTACTGTTTGTGCATTTACAATATTCATTGATTTTTGCCGTTGAAAAACGTCTAGAAATGTTTGAAGCTACTGACTGAATTAAAGGAGCTGGCATCTCACTCTCTTTGAATCTTCTTTATCATGCTAGGATTAGCAGGAAAAAGCAAAAAATTTCAGAATTGCACCTTGCAATGTGGAGATATTACTGTTTGTGCATTTACAATATTTATTGATTTTTGCCATTGAAAAACATCATGTTATTCATATACCAGAAATGTTTGAAGCTACTGACTGAATGAAAGGAGCTGGCATCTCATTCTCTTTGAATCTTCTTTATCATGCTAGGATTAGCAGGAAAAAGCAAAAAATTTCAGAATTGCACCTTGCAATGTGGAGATATTACTGTTTGTGCATTTACAATATTCATTGATTTTTGCCATTGAAAAACGTCCAGAAATGATTGAAGCTACTGACTGAATGAAAGGAGCTGGCATCTCACTCTCTTTGAATCTTCTTTATCATGCTAAGAGGAGCAGCAAAAAGCAAAAAATTTCAGAATTGCACCTTGCAATGCGGAGAAATTACTGTTTGTGCATTTACAATATTCATTGATTTTTGCCATTGAAAAACATGTTATTCATATACCAGAAATGTTTGAAGCTACTGACTGAATGAAAGGAGCTGGCATCTCACTCTCTTTGAATCTTCTTTTTTATGCTAAGAGGAGCAGGAAAAAGCAAAAAATTTCAGAATTGCACCTTGCAATGCGGAGAAATTAGTTTGTGCATTTACAATATTCATTGATTTTTGCCATTGAAAAACGTCCAGAAATGTTTGAAGCTACTGACTGAATGAAAGGAGCTGGCATCTCACTCTCTTTGAATCTTCTTTATCATGCTAAGAGGAGCAGGAAAAAGCAAAAAATTTCAGAATTGCACCTTGCAATGCGGAGAAATTACTGTTTGTGCATTTACAATATTCATTGATTTTTGCCATTGAAAAACATCATGTTATTCATATACCAGAAATGTTTGAAGCTACTGACTGAGTGAAAGGAGCTGGCATCTCACTCTCTTTGAATCTTCTTTATCATGCTAGGATTAGCAGGAAAAATCAAAAAATTTCAGAATTGCACCTTGCAATGTGGAGACATTACTGTTTGTGCATTTACAATATTCATTGATTTTTGCCATTGAAAAACGTCCAGAAATGTTTGAAGCTACTGACTGAATGAAAGGAGCTGGCATCTCACTCTCTTTGAATCTTCTTTATCATGCTAGGATTAGCAGGAAAAATCAAAAAATTTCAGAATTGCACCTTGCAATGTGGAGATATTACTGTTTGTGCATTTACAATATTCATTGATTTTTGCCATTGAAAAACGTCCAGAAATGTTTGAAGCTACTGACTGAATGAAAGGAGCTGGCATCTCACTCTCTTTGAATCTTCTTTATCATGCTAGGATTAGCAGGAAAAAGCAAAAAATTTCAGAATTGCACCTTGCAATGTGGAGATATTACTGTTTGTGCATTTACAATATTCATTGATTTTTGCCATTGAAAAACGTCTAGAAATGTTTGAAGCTACTGACTGAATTAAAGGAGCTGGCATCTCACTCTCTTTGAATCTTCTTTATCATGCTAGGATTAGCAGGAAAAAGCAAAAAATTTCAGAATTGCACCTTGCAATGTGGAGATATTACTGTTTGTGCATTTACAATATTTATTGATTTTTGCCATTGAAAAACATCATGTTATTCATATACCAGAAATGTTTGAAGCTACTGACTGAATGAAAGGAGCTGGCATCTCATTCTCTTTGAATCTTCTTTATCATGCTAGGATTAGCAGGAAAAAGCAAAAAATTTCAGAATTGCACCTTGAAATGTGGAGATATTACTGTTTGTGCATTTACAATATTCATTGATTTTTGCCATTGAAAAACGTCCAGAAATGATTGAAGCTACTGACTGAATGAAAGGAGCTGGCATCTCACTCTCTTTGAATCTTCTTTATCATGCTAAGAGGAGCAGCAAAAAGCAAAAAATTTCAGAATTGCACCTTGCAATGCGGAGAAATTACTGTTTGTGCATTTACAATATTCATTGATTTTTGCCATTGAAAAACATGTTATTCATATACCAGAAATGTTTGAAGCTACTGACTGAATGAAAGGAGCTGGCATCTCACTCTCTTTGAATCTTCTTTTTTATGCTAAGAGGAGCAGGAAAAAGCAAAAAATTTCAGAATTGCACCTTGCAATGCGGAGAAATTAGTTTGTGCATTTACAATATTCATTGATTTTTGCCATTGAAAAACGTCCAGATGTTTGAAGCTACTGACTGAATGAAAGGAGCTGGCATCTCACTCTCTTTGAATCTTCTTTTTTATGCTAAGAGGAGCAGGAAAAAGCAAAAAATTTCAGAATTGCACCTTGCAATGCGGAGAAATTACTGTTTGTGCATTTACAATATTGATTGATTTTTGCCATTGAAAAACGTCCAGAAATGTTTGAAGCTACTGACTGAATGAAAGGAGCTGGCATCTCACTCTCTTTGAATCTTCTTTATCATGCTAAGTGGAGCAGGAAAAAGCAAAAAATTTCAGAATTGCACCTTGCAATGCGGAGAAATTACTGTTTGTGCATTTACAATATTCATTGATTTTTGCCATTGAAAAACGTCCAGAAATGTTTGAAGCTCCTGACTGAATGAAAGGAGCTGGCATCTCACTCTCTTTGAATCTTCTTTATCATGCTAAGAGGAGCAGGAAAAAGCAAAAAATTTCAGAATTGCACCTTGCAATGCGGAGAAATTACTGTTTGTGCATTTACAATATTCATTGATTTTTGCCATTGAAAAACATCATGTTATTCATATACCAGAAATGTTTGAAGCTAACTGACTGAATGAAATGAGCTGGCATCTCACTCTCTTTGAATCTTCTTTATCATGCTAAGAGGAGCAGGAAAAAGCAAAAAATTTCAGAATTGCACCTTGCAATGTGGAGAAATTACTGTTTGTGCATTTACAATATTCATTGATATTTGCCATTGAAAAACGTCCAGAAATGTTTGAAGCTACTGACTGAATGAAAGGAGCTGGCATCTCACTCTCTTTGAATCTTCTTTATCATGCTAAGAGGAGCAGGAAAAAGCAAAAAATTTCAGAATTGCACCTTGCAATGCGGAGAAATTACTGTTTGTGCATTTACAATATTCATTGATTTTTGCCATTGAAAAACGTCCAGAAATGATTGAAGCTACTGACTGAATGAAAGGAGCTGGCATCTCACTCTCTTTGAATCTTCTTTATCATGCTAAGAGGAGCAGGAAAAAGCAAAAAATTTCAGAATTGCACCTTGCAATGCGGAGAAATTACTGTTTGTGCATTTACAATATTCATTGATTTTTGACATTGAAAAACATCATGTTATTCATATACCAGAAATGTTTGAAGCTACTGACTGAATGAAGGGAGCTGGCATCTCATTCTCTTTGAATCTTCTTTATCATGCTAAGAGGAGCAGGAAAAAGCAAAAAATTTCAGAATTGCACCTTGCAATGCGGAGAAATTACTGTTTGTGCATTTACAATATTCATTGATTTTTGCCATTGAAAAACCATGTTATTCATATACCAGAAATGTTTGAAGCTACTGACTGAATGAAAGGAGCTGGCATCTCACTCTCTTTTAATCTTCTTTATCATGCTAAGAGCAGGAAAAAGCAAAAAATTTCAGAATTGCACCTTGCAATGCGGAGAAATTACTGTTTGCGCATTTACAATATTCATTGATTTTTGCCATTGAAAAACATCATGTTATTCATATACCAGAAATGTTTGAAGCTACTGACTGAATGAAAGGAGCTTGCATCTCACTCTCTTTGAATCTTCTTTATCATGCTAAGAGGAGCAGGAAAAAGCAAAAAATTTCAGAATTGCACCTTGCAATGCGGAGAAATTACTGTTTGTGCATTTACAATATTCATTGATTTTTGCCATTGAAAAACATCATGTTATTCATATACCAGAAATGTTTGAAGCTACTGACTGAATGAAAGGAGCTGGCATCTCACTCTCTTTGAATCTTCTTTATCATGCTAGGATTAGCAGGAAAAATCAAAAAATTTCAGAATTGCACCTTGCAATGTGGAGATATTACTGTTTGTGCATTTACAATATTCATTGATTTTTGCCATTGAAAAACTTCATGTTATTCATATACCAGAAATGTTTGAAGCTACTGACTGAATGAAAGGAGCTGGCATCTCACTCTCTTTGAATCTTCTTTATCATGCTAGGATTAGCAGGAAAAAGCAAAAAATTTCAGAATTGCACCTTGCAATTTGGAGATATTACTGTTTGTGCATTTACAATATTCATTGATTTTTGCCATTGAAAAACATCATGTTATTCATATACCAGAAATGTTTGAAGCTACTGACTGAATGAAAGGAGCTGGCATCTCACTCTCTTTGAATCTTCTTTATCATGCTAGGATTAGCAGGAAAAATCAAAAAATTTCAGAATTGCACCTTGCAATGTGGAGATATTACTGTTTGTGCATTTACAATATTCATTGATTTTTGCCATTGAAAAACGTCCAGAAATGTTTGAAGCTACTGACTGAATGAAAGGAGCTGGCATCTCACTCTCTTTGAATCTTCTTTATCATGCTAGGATTAGCAGGAAAAAGCAAAAAATTTCAGAATTGCACCTTGCAATGTGGAGATATTACTGTTTGTGCATTTACAATATTCATTGATTTTTGCCATTGAAAAACGTCTAGAAATGTTTGAAGCTACTGACTGAATTAAAGGAGCTGGCATCTCACTCTCTTTGAATCTTCTTTATCATGCTAGGATTAGCAGGAAAAAGCAAAAAATTTCAGAATTGCACCTTGCAATGTGGAGATATTACTGTTTGTGCATTTACAATATTTATTGATTTTTGCCATTGAAAAACATCATGTTATTCATATACCAGAAATGTTTGAAGCTACTGACTGAATGAAAGGAGCTGGCATCTCATTCTCTTTGAATCTTCTTTATCATGCTAGGATTAGCAGGAAAAAGCAAAAAATTTCAGAATTGCACCTTGCAATGTGGAGATATTACTGTTTGTGCATTTACAATATTCATTGATTTTTGCCATTGAAAAACGTCCAGAAATGATTGAAGCTACTGACTGAATGAAAGGAGCTGGCATCTCACTCTCTTTGAATCTTCTTTATCATGCTAAGAGGAGCAGCAAAAAGCAAAAAATTTCAGAATTGCACCTTGCAATGCGGAGAAATTACTGTTTGTGCATTTACAATATTCATTGATTTTTGCCATTGAAAAACATGTTATTCATATACCAGAAATGTTTGAAGCTACTGACTGAATGAAAGGAGCTGGCATCTCACTCTCTTTGAATCTTCTTTTTTATGCTAAGAGGAGCAGGAAAAAGCAAAAAATTTCAGAATTGCACCTTGCAATGCGGAGAAATTAGTTTGTGCATTTACAATATTCATTGATTTTTGCCATTGAAAAACGTCCAGAAATGTTTGAAGCTACTGACTGAATGAAAGGAGCTGGCATCTCACTCTCTTTGAATCTTCTTTATCATGCTAAGAGGAGCAGGAAAAAGCAAAAAATTTCAGAATTGCACCTTGCAATGCGGAGAAATTACTGTTTGTGCATTTACAATATTCATTGATTTTTGCCATTGAAAAACATCATGTTATTCATATACCAGAAATGTTTGAAGCTACTGACTGAGTGAAAGGAGCTGGCATCTCACTCTCTTTGAATCTTCTTTATCATGCTAGGATTAGCAGGAAAAATCAAAAAATTTCAGAATTGCACCTTGCAATGTGGAGACATTACTGTTTGTGCATTTACAATATTCATTGATTTTTGCCATTGAAAAACGTCCAGAAATGTTTGAAGCTACTGACTGAATGAAAGGAGCTGGCATCTCACTCTCTTTGAATCTTCTTTATCATGCTAGGATTAGCAGGAAAAATCAAAAAATTTCAGAATTGCACCTTGCAATGTGGAGATATTACTGTTTGTGCATTTACAATATTCATTGATTTTTGCCATTGAAAAACGTCCAGAAATGTTTGAAGCTACTGACTGAATGAAAGGAGCTGGCATCTCACTCTCTTTGAATCTTCTTTATCATGCTAGGATTAGCAGGAAAAAGCAAAAAATTTCAGAATTGCACCTTGCAATGTGGAGATATTACTGTTTGTGCATTTACAATATTCATTGATTTTTGCCATTGAAAAACGTCTAGAAATGTTTGAAGCTACTGACTGAATTAAAGGAGCTGGCATCTCACTCTCTTTGAATCTTCTTTATCATGCTAGGATTAGCAGGAAAAAGCAAAAAATTTCAGAATTGCACCTTGCAATGTGGAGATATTACTGTTTGTGCATTTACAATATTTATTGATTTTTGCCATTGAAAAACATCATGTTATTCATATACCAGAAATGTTTGAAGCTACTGACTGAATGAAAGGAGCTGGCATCTCATTCTCTTTGAATCTTCTTTATCATGCTAGGATTAGCAGGAAAAAGCAAAAAATTTCAGAATTGCACCTTGAAATGTGGAGATATTACTGTTTGTGCATTTACAATATTCATTGATTTTTGCCATTGAAAAACGTCCAGAAATGATTGAAGCTACTGACTGAATGAAAGGAGCTGGCATCTCACTCTCTTTGAATCTTCTTTATCATGCTAAGAGGAGCAGCAAAAAGCAAAAAATTTCAGAATTGCACCTTGCAATGCGGAGAAATTACTGTTTGTGCATTTACAATATTCATTGATTTTTGCCATTGAAAAACATGTTATTCATATACCAGAAATGTTTGAAGCTACTGACTGAATGAAAGGAGCTGGCATCTCACTCTCTTTGAATCTTCTTTTTTATGCTAAGAGGAGCAGGAAAAAGCAAAAAATTTCAGAATTGCACCTTGCAATGCGGAGAAATTAGTTTGTGCATTTACAATATTCATTGATTTTTGCCATTGAAAAACGTCCAGATGTTTGAAGCTACTGACTGAATGAAAGGAGCTGGCATCTCACTCTCTTTGAATCTTCTTTTTTATGCTAAGAGGAGCAGGAAAAAGCAAAAAATTTCAGAATTGCACCTTGCAATGCGGAGAAATTACTGTTTGTGCATTTACAATATTGATTGATTTTTGCCATTGAAAAACGTCCAGAAATGTTTGAAGCTACTGACTGAATGAAAGGAGCTGGCATCTCACTCTCTTTGAATCTTCTTTATCATGCTAAGTGGAGCAGGAAAAAGCAAAAAATTTCAGAATTGCACCTTGCAATGCGGAGAAATTACTGTTTGTGCATTTACAATATTCATTGATTTTTGCCATTGAAAAACGTCCAGAAATGTTTGAAGCTCCTGACTGAATGAAAGGAGCTGGCATCTCACTCTCTTTGAATCTTCTTTATCATGCTAAGAGGAGCAGGAAAAAGCAAAAAATTTCAGAATTGCACCTTGCAATGCGGAGAAATTACTGTTTGTGCATTTACAATATTCATTGACTTTTGCCATTGAAAAACATCATGTTATTCATATACCAGAAATGTTTGAAGCTAACTGACTGAATGAAATGAGCTGGCATCTCACTCTCTTTGAATCTTCTTTATCATGCTAAGAGGAGCAGGAAAAAGCAAAAAATTTCAGAATTGCACCTTGCAATGTGGAGAAATTACTGTTTGTGCATTTACAATATTCATTGATATTTGCCATTGAAAAACGTCCAGAAATGTTTGAAGCTACTGACTGAATGAAAGGAGCTGGCATCTCACTCTCTTTGAATCTTCTTTATCATGCTAAGAGGAGCAGGAAAAAGCAAAAAATTTCAGAATTGCACCTTGCAATGCGGAGAAATTACTGTTTGTGCATTTACAATATTCATTGATTTTTGCCATTGAAAAACGTCCAGAAATGATTGAAGCTACTGACTGAATGAAAGGAGCTGGCATCTCACTCTCTTTGAATCTTCTTTATCATGCTAAGAGGAGCAGGAAAAAGCAAAAAATTTCAGAATTGCACCTTGCAATGCGGAGAAATTACTGTTTGTGCATTTACAATATTCATTGATTTTTGACATTGAAAAACATCATGTTATTCATATACCAGAAATGTTTGAAGCTACTGACTGAATGAAGGGAGCTGGCATCTCATTCTCTTTGAATCTTCTTTATCATGCTAAGAGGAGCAGGAAAAAGCAAAAAATTTCAGAATTGCACCTTGCAATGCGGAGAAATTACTGTTTGTGCATTTACAATATTCATTGATTTTTGCCATTGAAAAACCATGTTATTCATATACCAGAAATGTTTGAAGCTACTGACTGAATGAAAGGAGCTGGCATCTCACTCTCTTTTAATCTTCTTTATCATGCTAAGAGCAGGAAAAAGCAAAAAATTTCAGAATTGCACCTTGCAATGCGGAGAAATTACTGTTTGCGCATTTACAATATTCATTGATTTTTGCCATTGAAAAACATCATGTTATTCATATACCAGAAATGTTTGAAGCTACTGACTGAATGAAAGGAGCTTGCATCTCACTCTCTTTGAATCTTCTTTATCATGCTAAGAGGAGCAGGAAAAAGCAAAAAATTTCAGAATTGCACCTTGCAATGCGGAGAAATTACTGTTTGTGCATTTACAATATTCATTGATTTTTGCCATTGAAAAACATCATGTTATTCATATACCAGAAATGTTTGAAGCTACTGACTGAATGAAAGGAGCTGGCATCTCACTCTCTTTGAATCTTCTTTATCATGCTAGGATTAGCAGGAAAAATCAAAAAATTTCAGAATTGCACCTTGCAATGTGGAGATATTACTGTTTGTGCATTTACAATATTCATTGATTTTTGCCATTGAAAAACGTCCAGAAATGTTTGAAGCTACTGACTGAATGAAAGGAGCTGGCATCTCACTCTCTTTGAATCTTCTTTATCATGCTAGGATTAGCAGGAAAAATCAAAAAATTTCAGAATTGCACCTTGCAATGTGGAGATATTACTGTTTGTGCATTTACAATATTCATTGATTTTTGCCATTGAAAAACGTCCAGAAATGTTTGAAGCTACTGACTGAATGAAAGGAGCTGGCATCTCACTCTCTTTGAATCTTCTTTATCATGCTAGGATTAGCAGGAAAAAGCAAAAAATTTCAGAATTGCACCTTGCAATGTGGAGATATTACTGTTTGTGCATTTACAATGTTCATTGATTTTTGCCATTGAAAAACGTCTAGAAATGTTTGAAGCTACTGACTGAATTAAAGGAGCTGGCATCTCACTCTCTTTGAATCTTCTTTATCATGCTAGGATTAGCAGGAAAAAGCAAAAAATTTCAGAATTGCACCTTGCAATGTGGAGATATTACTGTTTGTGCATTTACAATATTTATTGATTTTTGCCATTGAAAAACATCATGTTATTCATATACCAGAAATGTTTGAAGCTACTGACTGAATGAAAGGAGCTGGCATCTCATTCTCTTTGAATCTTCTTTATCATGCTAGGATTAGCAGGAAAAAGCAAAAAATTTCAGAATTGCACCTTGAAATGTGGAGATATTACTGTTTGTGCATTTACAATATTCATTGATTTTTGCCATTGAAAAACGTCCAGAAATGATTGAAGCTACTGACTGAATGAAAGGAGCTGGCATCTCACTCTCTTTGAATCTTCTTTATCATGCTAAGAGGAGCAGCAAAAAGCAAAAAATTTCAGAATTGCACCTTGCAATGCGGAGAAATTACTGTTTGTGCATTTACAATATTCATTGATTTTTGCCATTGAAAAACATGTTATTCATATACCAGAAATGTTTGAAGCTACTGACTGAATGAAAGGAGCTGGCATCTCACTCTCTTTGAATCTTCTTTTTTATGCTAAGAGGAGCAGGAAAAAGCAAAAAATTTCAGAATTGCACCTTGCAATGCGGAGAAATTAGTTTGTGCATTTACAATATTCATTGATTTTTGCCATTGAAAAACGTCCAGATGTTTGAAGCTACTGACTGAATGAAAGGAGCTGGCATCTCACTCTCTTTGAATCTTCTTTATCATGCTAAGAGGAGCAGGAAAAAGCAAAAAATTTCAGAATTGCACCTTGCAATGCGGAGAAATTACTGTTTGTGCATTTACAATATTCATTGATTTTTGCCATTGAAAAACATCATGTTATTCATATACCAGAAATGTTTGAAGCTAACTGACTGAATGAAATGAGCTGGCATCTCACTCTCTTTGAATCTTCTTTATCATGCTAAGAGGAGCAGGAAAAAGCAAAAAATTTCAGAATTGCACCTTGCAATGTGGAGAAATTACTGTTTGTGCATTTACAATATTCATTGATATTTGCCATTGAAAAACGTCCAGAAATGTTTGAAGCTACTGACTGAATGAAAGGAGCTGGCATCTCACTCTCTTTGAATCTTCTTTATCATGCTAAGAGGAGCAGGAAAAAGCAAAAAATTTCAGAATTGCACCTTGCAATGCGGAGAAATTACTGTTTGTGCATTTACAATATTCATTGATTTTTGCCATTGAAAAACGTCCAGAAATGATTGAAGCTACTGACTGAATGAAAGGAGCTGGCATCTCACTCTCTTTGAATCTTCTTTATCATGCTAAGAGGAGCAGGAAAAAGCAAAAAATTTCAGAATTGCACCTTGCAATGCGGAGAAATTACTGTTTGTGCATTTACAATATTCATTGATTTTTGACATTGAAAAACATCATGTTATTCATATACCAGAAATGTTTGAAGCTACTGACTGAATGAAAGGAGCTGGCATCTCATTCTCTTTGAATCTTCTTTATCATGCTAAGAGGAGCAGGAAAAAGCAAAAAATTTCAGAATTGCACCTTGCAATGCGGAGAAATTACTGTTTGTGCATTTACAATATTCATTGATTTTTGCCATTGAAAAACCATGTTATTCATATACCAGAAATGTTTGAAGCTACTGACTGAATGAAAGGAGCTGGCATCTCACTCTCTTTTAATCTTCTTTATCATGCTAAGAGCAGGAAAAAGCAAAAAATTTCAGAATTGCACCTTGCAATGCGGAGAAATTACTGTTTGTGCATTTACAATATTCATTGATTTTTGCCATTGAAAAACATCATGTTATTCATATACCAGAAATGTTTGAAGCTACTGACTGAATGAAAGGAGCATGCATCTCACTCTCTTTGAATCTTCTTTATCATGCTAAGAGGAGCAGGAAAAAGCAAAAAATTTCAGAATTGCACATTGCAATGCGGAGAAATTACTGTTTGTGCATTTACAATATTCATTGATTTTTGCCATTGAAAAACGTCCAGAAATGTTTGAAGCTACTGACTGAATGAAAGGAGCTGGCATCTCACTCTCTTTGAATCTTCTTTATCATGCTAAGAGGAGCAGGAAAAAGCAAAAAATTTCAGAATTGCACCTTGCAATGTGGAGATATTACTGTTTGTGCATTTACAATATTCATTGATTTTTGCCATTGAAAAACGTCCAGAAATGTTTGAAGCTACTGACTGAATGAAAGGAGCTGGCATCTCACTCTCTTTGAATCTTCTTTATCATGCTAGGATTAGCAGGAAAAAGCAAAAAATTTCAGAATTGCACCTTGCAATGTGGAGATATTACTGTTTGTGCATTTACAATATTCATTGATATTTGCCATTGAAAAACGTCCAGAAATGTTTGAAGCTACTGACTGAATGAAAGGAGCTGGCATCTCACTCTTTGAATCTTCTTTATCATGCTAGGATTAGCAGGAAAAAGCTAAAAATTTCAGAATTGCACCTTGCAATGTGGAGATATTACTGTTTGTGCATTTACAATATTCATTGATTTTTGCCATTGAAAAACGTTTAGAAATGTTTGAAGCTACTGACTGAATGAAAGGAGCTGGCATCTCACTCTCTTTGAATCTTCTTTATCATGCTAGGATTAGCAGGAAAAAGCAAAAAAATTCAGAATTGCACCTTGCAATGTGGAGATATTACTGTTTGTGCATTTACAATATTCAATGATTTTTGCCATTGAAAAACATCATGTTATTCATATACCAGAAATGTTTGAAGCTACTGACTGAATGAAAGGAGCTGGCATCTCACTCTCTTTGAATCTTCTTTATCATGCTAGGATTAGCAGGAAAAAGCAAAAAATTTCAGAATTGCACCTTGCAATGTGGAGATATTACTGTTTGTGCATTTACAATATTCATTGATTTTTGCCATTGAAAAACGTCCAGAAATGTTTGAAGCTACTGACTGAATGAAAGGAGCTGGCATCTCACTCTCTTTGAATCTTGTTTATCATGCTAGGATTAGCAGGAAAAAGCAAAAAATTTCAGAATTGCACCTTGCAATGTGGAGATATTACTGTTTGTGCATTTACAATATTCATTGATTTTTGCCATTGAAAAACGTCCAGAAATGTTTGAAGCTACTGACTGAATGAAAGGAGCTGGCATCTCACTCTCTTTGAATCTTCTTTATCATGCTAGGATTAGCAGGAAAAAGCAAAAAATTTCAGAATTGCACCTTGCAATGTGCAGATATTACTGTTTGTGCATTTACAATATTCATTGATTTTTGCCATTGAAAAACATCATGTTATTCATATACCAGAAATGTTTGAAGCTACTGACTGAATGAAAGGAGCTGGCATCTCACTCTCTTTGAATCTTCTTTATCATGCTAGGATTAGCAGGAAAAAGCAAAAAATTTCAGAATTGCACCTTGCAATGTGGAGATATTACTGTTTGTGCATTTACAATATTCATTGATTTTTGCCATTGAAAAACATGTTATTCATATACCAGAAATGTTTGAAGCTACTGACTGAATGAAAGGAGCTGGCATCTCACTCTCTTTGAATCTTCTTTATCATGCTAGGATTAGCAGGAAAAAGCAAAAAATTTCAGAATTGCACCTTGCAATGTGGAGATATTGCTGTTTGTGCATTTACAATATTCATTGATTTTTGCCATTGAAAAACGTCCAGAAATGTTTGAAGCTACTGACTGAATGAAAGGAGCTGGCATCTCACTCTCTTTGAATCTTCTTTATCATGCTAGGATTAGCAGGAAAAAGCAAAAAATTTCAGAATTGCACCTTGAAATGTGGAGATATTACTGTTTGTGCATTTACAATATTCATTGATTTTTGCCATTGAAAAACGTCCAGAAATGTTTGAAGCTACTGACTGAATGAAAGGAGCTGGCATCTCACTCTCTTTGAATCTTCTTTATCATGCTAGGATTAGCAGGAAAAAGCAAAAAATTTCAGAATTGCACCTTGCAATGTGGAGATATTACTGTTTGTGCATTTACAATATTCATTGATTTTTGCCATTGAAAAACATCATGTTATTCATATACCAGAAATGTTTGAAGCTACTGACTGAATGAAAGGAGCTGGCATCTCACTCTCTTTGAATCTTCTTTATCATGCTAGGATTAGCAGGAAAAAGCAAAAAATTTCAGAATTGCACCTTGCAATGTGGAGATATTACTGTTTGTGCATTTACAATATTCATTGATTTTTGCCATTGAAAAACATCATGTTATTCATATACCAGAAATGTTTGAAGCTACTGACTGAATGAAAGGAGCTGGCATCTCACTCTCTGTGAATCTTCTTTATCATGCTAGGATTAGCAGGAAAAAGCAAAAAATTTCAGAATTGCACCTTGCAATGTGGAGATATTACTGTTTGTGCATTTACAATATTCATTGATTTTTGCCATTGAAAAACGTCCAGAAATGTTTGAAGCTACTGACTGAATGAAAGGAGCTGGCATCTCACTCTCTTTGAATCTTCTTTATCATGCTAGGATTAGCAGGAAAAAGCAAAAAATTTCAGAATTGCACCTTGCAATGTGGAGATATTACTGTTTGTGCATTTACAATATTCATTGATTTTTGCCATTGAAAAACGTCCAGAAATGTTTGAAGCTACTGACTGAATGAAAGGAGCTGGCATCTCACTCTCTTTGAATCTTCTTTATCATGCTAGGATTAGCAGGAAAAAGCTAAAAATTTCAGAATTGCACCTTGCAATGTGGAGATATTACTGTTTGTGCATTTACAATATTCATTGATTTTTGCCATTGAAAAACGTCCAGAAATGTTTGAAGCTACTGACTGAATGAAAGGAGCTGGCATCTCACTCTCTTTGAATCTTCTTTATCATGCTAGGATTAGCAGGAAAAAGCAAAAAATTTCAGAATTGCACCTTGCAATGTGGAGATATTACTGTTTGTGCATTTACAATATTCATTGATTTTTGCCATTGAAAAACGTCCAGAAATGTTTGAAGCTACTGACTGAATGAAAGGAGCTGGCATCTCACTCTCTTTGAATCTTCTTTATCATGCTAGGATTAGCAGGAAAAAGCAAAAAATTTCAGAATTGCACCTTGCAATGTGGATATATTACTGTTTGTGCATTTACAATATTCATTGATTTTTGCCATTGAAAAACTTCATGTTATTCATATACCAGAAATGTTTGAAGCTACTGACTGAATGAAAGGAGCTGGCATCTCACTCTCTTTGAATCTTCTTTATCATGCTAGGATTAGCAGGAAAAAGCAAAAAATTTCAGAATTGCACCTTGCAATTTGGAGATATTACTGTTTGTGCATTTACAATATTCATTGATTTTTGCCATTGAAAAACATCATGTTATTCATATACCAGAAATGTTTGAAGCTACTGACTGAATGAAAGGAGCTGGCATCTCACTCTCTTTGAATCTTCTTTATCATGCTAGGATTAGCAGGAAAAAGCAAAAAATTTCAGAATTGCACCTTGCAATGTGGAGATATTACTGTTTGTGCATTTACAATATTCATTGATTTTTGCCATTGAAAAACGTCCAGAAATGTTTGAAGCTACTGACTGAATGAAAGGAGCTGGCATCTCACTCTCTTTGAATCTTCTTTATCATGCTAGGATTAGCAGGAAAAAGCAAAAAATTTCAGAATTGCACCTTGCAATGTGGAGATATTACTGTTTGTGCATTTACAATATTCATTGATTTTTGCCATTGAAAAACGTCTAGAAATGTTTGAAGCTACTGACTGAATGAAAGGAGCTGGCATCTCACTCTCTTTGAATCTTCTTTATCATGCTAGGATTAGCAGGAAAAAGCAAAAAATTTCAGAATTGCACCTTGCAATGTGGAGATATTACTGTTTGTGCATTTACAATATTCATTGATTTTTGCCATTGAAAAACATCATGTTATTCATATACCAGAAATGTTTGAAGCTACTGACTGAATGAAAGGAGCTGGCATCTCACTCTCTTTGAATCTTCTTTATCATGCTAGGATTAGCAGGAAAAAGCAAAAAATTTCAGAATTGCACCTTGCATTGTGGAGATATTACTGTTTGTGCATTTACAATATTCATTGATTTTTGCCATTGAAAAACATCATGTTATTCATATACCAGAAATGTTTGAAGCTACTGACTGAATGAAAGGAGCTGGCATCTCACTCTCTTTGAATCTTCTTTATCATGCTAGGATTAGCAGGAAAAAGCAAAAAATTTCAGAATTGCACCTTGCAATGTGGAGATATTACTGTTTGTGCATTTACAATATTCATTGATTTTTGCCATTGAAAAACGTCCAGAAATGTTTGAAGCTACTGACTGAATGAAAGGAGCTGGCATCTCACTCTCTTTGAATCTTCTTTATCATGCTAGGATTAGCAGGAAAAAGCAAAAAATATCAGAATTGCACCTTGCAATGTGGAGATATTACTGTTTGTGCATTTACAATATTCATTGATTTTTGCCATTGAAAAACGTCCAGAAATGTTTGAAGCTACTGACTGAATGAAAGGAGCTGGCATCTCACTCTCTTTGAATCTTCTTTATCATGCTAGGATTAGCAGGAAAAAGCAAAAAATTTCAGAATTGCACCTTGCAATGTGGAGATATTACTGTTTGTGCATTTACAATATTCATTGATTTTTGCCATTGAAAAACGTCCAGAAATGTTTGAAGCTACTGACTGAATGAAAGGAGCTGGCATCTCACTCTCTTTGAATCTTCTTTATCATGCTAGGATTAGCAGGAAAAAGCAAAAAATTTCAGAATTGCACCTTGCAATGTGGAGATTTACTGTTTGTGCATTTACAATATTCATTGATTTTTGCCATTGAAAAACATCATGTTATTCATATACCAGAAATGTTTGAAGCTACTGACTGAATGAAAGGAGCTGGCATCTCACTCTCTTTGAATCTTCTTTATCATGCTAGGATTAGCAGGAAAAAGCAAAAAAATTCAGAATTGCACCTTGCAATGTGGAGATATTACTGTTTGTGCATTTACAATATTCAATGATTTTTGCCATTGAAAAACATCATGTTATTCATATACCAGAAATGTTTGAAGCTACTGACTGAATGAAAGGAGCTGGCATCTCACTCTCTTTGAATCTTCTTTATCATGCTAGGATTAGCAGGAAAAAGCAAAAAATTTCAGAATTGCACCTTGCAATGTGGAGATATTACTGTTTGTGCATTTACAATATTCATTGATTTTTGCCATTGAAAAACGTCCAGAAATGTTTGAAGCTACTGACTGAATGAAAGGAGCTGGCATCTAACTCTCTTTGAATCTTGTTTATCATGCTAGGATTAGCAGGAAAAAGCAAAAAATTTCAGAATTGCACCTTGCAATGTGGAGATATTACTGTTTGTGCATTTACAATATTCATTGATTTTTGCCATTGAAAAACGTCCAGAAATGTTTGAAGCTACTGACTGAATGAAAGGAGCTGGCATCTCACTCTCTTTGAATCTTCTTTATCATGCTAGGATTAGCAGGAAAAAGCAAAAAATTTCAGAATTGCACCTTGCAATGTGCAGATATTACTGTTTGTGCATTTACAATATTCATTGATTTTTGCCATTGAAAAACATCATGTTATTCATATACCAGAAATGTTTGAAGCTACTGACTGAATGAAAGGAGCTGGCATCTCACTCTCTTTGAATCTTCTTTATCATGCTAGGATTAGCAGGAAAAAGCAAAAAATTTCAGAATTGCACCTTGCAATGTGGAGATATTACTGTTTGTGCATTTACAATATTCATTGATTTTTGCCATTGAAAAACATCATGTTATTCATATACCAGAAATGTTTGAAGCTACTGACTGAATGAAAGGAGCTGGCATCTCACTCTCTTTGAATATTCTTTATCATGCTAGGATTAGCAGGAAAAAGCAAAAAATTTCAGAATTGCACCTTGCAATGTGGAGATATTACTGTTTGTGCATTTACAATATTCATTGATTTTTGCCATTGAAAAACGTCCAGAAATGTTTGAAGCTACTGACTGAATGAAAGGAGCTGGCATCTCACTCTCTTTGAATCTTCTTTATCATGCTAGGATTAGCAGGAAAAAGCAAAAAATTTCAGAATTACACCTTGCAATGTGGAGATATTACTGTTTGTGCATTTACAATATTCATTGATTTTTGTCATTGAAAAACGTCCAGAAATGTTTGAAGCTACTGACTGAATGAAAGGAGCTGGCATCTCACTCTCTTTGAATCTTCTTTATCATGCTAGGATTAGCAGGAAAAAGCAAAAAAATTCAGAATTGCACCTTGCAATGTGGAGATATTACTGTTTGTGCATTTACAATATTCATTGATTTTTGCCATTGAAAAACGTCCAGAAATGTTTGAAGCTACTGACTGAATGAAAGGAGCTGGCATCTCACTCTCTTTGAATCTTCTTTATCATGCTAGGATTAGCAGGAAAAAGCAAAAAATTTCAGAATTGCACCTTGCAATGTGGAGATATTACTGTTTGTGCATTTACAATATTCATTGATTTTTGCCATTGAAAAACGTCCAGAAATGTTTGAAGCTACTGACTGAATGAAAGGAGCTGGCATCTCACTCTCTTTGAATCTTCTTTATCATGCTAGGATTAGCAGGAAAAAGCAAAAAATTTCAGAATTGCACCTTGCAATGTGGAGATATTACTGTTTGTGCATTTACAATATTCATTGATTTTTGCCATTGAAAAACATCATGTTATTCATATACCAGAAATGTTTGAAGCTACTGACTGAATGAAAGGAGCTGGCATCTCACTCTCTTTGAATCTTCTTTATCATGCTAGGATTAGCAGGAAAAAGCAAAAAATTTCAGAATTGCACCTTGCAATGTGGAGATATTACTGTTTGTGCATTTACAATATTCATTAATTTTTGCAATTGAAAAACATCATGTTATTCATATACCAGAAATGTTTGAAGCTACTGACTGAATGAAAGGAGCTGGCATCTCACTCTCTTTGAATCTTCTTTATCATGCTAGGATTAGCAGGAAAAAGTAAAAAATTTCAGAATTGCACCTTGCAATGTGGAGATATTACTGTTTGTGCATTTACAATATTCATTGATTTTTGCCATTGAAAAACGTCCAGAAATGTTTGAAGCTACTGACTGAATGAAAGGAGCTGGCATCTCACTCTCTTTGAATCTTCTTTATCATGCTAGGATTAGCAGGAAAAAGCAAAAAATTTCAGAATTGCACCTTGCAATGTGGATATATTACTGTTTGTGCATTTACAATATTCATTGATTTTTGCCATTGAAAAACTTCATGTTATTCATATACCAGAAATGTTTGAAGCTACTGACTGAATGAAAGGAGCTGGCATCTCACTCTCTTTGAATCTTCTTTATCATGCTAGGATTAGCAGGAAAAAGCAAAAAATTTCAGAATTGCACCTTGCAATTTGGAGATATTACTGTTTGTGCATTTACAATATTCATTGATTTTTGCCATTGAAAAACATCATGTTATTCATATACCAGAAATGTTTGAAGCTACTGACTGAATGAAAGGAGCTGGCATCTCACTCTCTTTGAATCTTCTTTATCATGCTAGGATTAGCAGGAAAAAGCTAAAAATTTCAGAATTGCACCTTGCAATGTGGAGATATTACTGTTTGTGCATTTACAATATTCATTGATTTTTGCCATTGAAAAACGTCCAGAAATGTTTGAAGCTACTGACTGAATGAAAGGAGCTGGCATCTCACTCTCTTTGAATCTTCTTTATCATGCTAGGATTAGCAGGAAAAAGCAAAAAATTTCAGAATTGCACCTTGCAATGTGGAGATATTACTGTTTGTGCATTTACAATATTCATTGATTTTTGCCATTGAAAAACGTCCAGAAATGTTTGAAGCTACTGACTGAATGAAAGGAGCTGGCATCTCACTCTCTTTGAATCTTCTTTATCATGCTAGGATTAGCAGGAAAAAGCAAAAAATTTCAGAATTGCACCTTGCAATGTGGACATATTACTGTTTGTGCATTTACAATATTCATTGATTTTTGCCATTGAAAAACTTCATGTTATTCATATACCAGAAATGTTTGAAGCTACTGACTGAATGAAAGGAGCTGGCATCTCACTCTCTTTGAATCTTCTTTATCATGCTAGGATTAGCAGGAAAAAGCAAAAAATTTCAGAATTGCACCTTGCAATTTGGAGATATTACTGTTTGTGCATTTACAATATTCATTGATTTTTGCCATTGAAAAACATCATGTTATTCATATACCAGAAATGTTTGAAGCTACTGACTGAATGAAAGGAGCTGGCATCTCACTCTCTTTGAATCTTCTTTATCATGCTAGGATTAGCAGGAAAAAGCAAAAAATTTCAGAATTGCACCTTGCAATGTGGAGATATTACTGTTTGTGCATTTACAATATTCATTGATTTTTGCCATTGAAAAACGTCCAGAAATGTTTGAAGCTACTGACTGAATGAAAGGAGCTGGCATCTCACTCTCTTTGAATCTTCTTTATCATGCTAGGATTAGCAGGAAAAAGCAAAAAATTTCAGAATTGCACCTTGCAATGTGGAGATATTACTGTTTGTGCATTTACAATATTCATTGATTTTTGCCATTGAAAAACGTCTAGAAATGTTTGAAGCTACTGACTGAATGAAAGGAGCTGGCATCTCACTCTCTTTGAATCTTCTTTATCATGCTAGGATTAGCAGGAAAAAGCAAAAAATTTCAGAATTGCACCTTGCAATGTGGAGATATTACTGTTTGTGCATTTACAATATTCATTGATTTTTGCCATTGAAAAACATCATGTTATTCATATACCAGAAATGTTTGAAGCTACTGACTGAATGAAAGGAGCTGGCATCTCACTCTCTTTGAATCTTCTTTATCATGCTAGGATTAGCAGGAAAAAGCAAAAAATTTCAGAATTGCACCTTGCATTGTGGAGATATTACTGTTTGTGCATTTACAATATTCATTGATTTTTGCCATTGAAAAACATCATGTTATTCATATACCAGAAATGTTTGAAGCTACTGACTGAATGAAAGGAGCTGGCATCTCACTCTCTTTGAATCTTCTTTATCATGCTAGGATTAGCAGGAAAAAGCAAAAAATTTCAGAATTGCACCTTGCAATGTGGAGATATTACTGTTTGTGCATTTACAATATTCATTGATTTTTGCCATTGAAAAACGTCCAGAAATGTTTGAAGCTACTGACTGAATGAAAGGAGCTGGCATCTCACTCTCTTTGAATCTTCTTTATCATGCTAGGATTAGCAGGAAAAAGCAAAAAATTTCAGAATTGCACCTTGCAATGTGGAGATATTACTGTTTGTGCATTTACAATATTCATTGATTTTTGCCATTGAAAAACGTCCAGAAATGTTTGAAGCTACTGACTGAATGAAAGGAGCTGGCATCTCACTCTCTTTGAATCTTCTTTATCATGCTAGGATTAGCAGGAAAAAGCAAAAAATTTCAGAATTGCACCTTGCAATGTGGAGATATTACTGTTTGTGCATTTACAATATTCATTGATTTTTGCCATTGAAAAACGTCCAGAAATGTTTGAAGCTACTGACTGAATGAAAGGAGCTGGCATCTCACTCTCTTTGAATCTTCTTTATCATGCTAGGATTAGCAGGAAAAAGCAAAAAATTTCAGAATTGCACCTTGCAATGTGGAGATATTACTGTTTGTGCATTTACAATATTCATTGATTTTTGCCATTGAAAAACGTCCAGAAATGTTTGAAGCTACTGACTGAATGAAAGGAGCTGGCATCTCACTCTCTTTGAATCTTCTTTATCATGCTAGGATTAGCAGGAAAAAGCAAAAAATTTCAGAATTGCACCTTGCAATGTGGAGATATTACTGTTTGTGCATTTACAATATTCATTGATTTTTGCCATTGAAAAACATCATGTTATTCATATACCAGAAATGTTTGAAGCTACTGACTGAATGAAAGGAGCTGGCATCTCACTCTCTTTGAATCTTCTTTATCATGCTAGGATTAGCAGGAAAAAGCAAAAAAATTCAGAATTGCACCTTGCAATGTGGAGATATTACTGTTTGTGCATTTACAATATTCAATGATTTTTGCCATTGAAAAACATCATGTTATTCATATACCAGAAATGTTTGAAGCTACTGACTGAATGAAAGGAGCTGGCATCTCACTCTCTTTGAATCTTCTTTATCATGCTAGGATTAGCAGGAAAAAGCAAAAAATTTCAGAATTGCACCTTGCAATGTGGAGATATTACTGTTTGTGCATTTACAATATTCATTGATTTTTGCCATTGAAAAACGTCCAGAAATGTTTGAAGCTACTGACTGAATGAAAGGAGCTGGCATCTAACTCTCTTTGAATCTTGTTTATCATGCTAGGATTAGCAGGAAAAAGCAAAAAATTTCAGAATTGCACCTTGCAATGTGGAGATATTACTGTTTGTGCATTTACAATATTCATTGATTTTTGCCATTGAAAAACGTCCAGAAATGTTTGAAGCTACTGACTGAATGAAAGGAGCTGGCATCTCACTCTCTTTGAATCTTCTTTATCATGCTAGGATTAGCAGGAAAAAGCAAAAAATTTCAGAATTGCACCTTGCAATGTGCAGATATTACTGTTTGTGCATTTACAATATTCATTGATTTTTGCCATTGAAAAACATCATGTTATTCATATACCAGAAATGTTTGAAGCTACTGACTGAATGAAAGGAGCTGGCATCTCACTCTCTTTGAATCTTCTTTATCATGCTAGGATTAGCAGGAAAAAGCAAAAAATTTCAGAATTGCACCTTGCAATGTGGAGATATTACTGTTTGTGCATTTACAATATTCATTGATTTTTGCCATTGAAAAACATCATGTTATTCATATACCAGAAATGTTTGAAGCTACTGACTGAATGAAAGGAGCTGGCATCTCACTCTCTTTGAATATTCTTTATCATGCTAGGATTAGCAGGAAAAAGCAAAAAATTTCAGAATTGCACCTTGCAATGTGGAGATATTACTGTTTGTGCATTTACAATATTCATTGATTTTTGCCATTGAAAAACGTCCAGAAATGTTTGAAGCTACTGACTGAATGAAAGGAGCTGGCATCTCACTCTCTTTGAATCTTCTTTATCATGCTAGGATTAGCAGGAAAAAGCAAAAAATTTCAGAATTACACCTTGCAATGTGGAGATATTACTGTTTGTGCATTTACAATATTCATTGATTTTTGTCATTGAAAAACGTCCAGAAATGTTTGAAGCTACTGACTGAATGAAAGGAGCTGGCATCTCACTCTCTTTGAATCTTCTTTATCATGCTAGGATTAGCAGGAAAAAGCAAAAAATTTCAGAATTGCACCTTGCAATGTGGAGATATTACTGTTTGTGCATTTACAATATTCATTGATTTTTGCCATTGAAAAACGTCCAGAAATGTTTGAAGCTACTGACTGAATGAAAGGAGCTGGCATCTCACTCTCTTTGAATCTTCTTTATCATGCTAGGATTAGCAGGAAAAAGCAAAAAATTTCAGAATTGCACCTTGCAATGTGGAGATATTACTGTTTGTGCATTTACAATATTCATTGATTTTTGCCATTGAAAAACGTCCAGAAATGTTTGAAGCTACTGACTGAATGAAAGGAGCTGGCATCTCACTCTCTTTGAATCTTCTTTATCATGCTAGGATTAGCAGGAAAAAGCAAAAAATTTCAGAATTGCACCTTGCAATGTGGAGATATTACTGTTTGTGCATTTACAATATTCATTGATTTTTGCCATTGAAAAACATCATGTTATTCATATACCAGAAATGTTTGAAGCTACTGACTGAATGAAAGGAGCTGGCATCTCACTCTCTTTGAATCTTCTTTATCATGCTAGGATTAGCAGGAAAAAGCAAAAAATTTCAGAATTGCACCTTGCAATGTGGAGATATTACTGTTTGTGCATTTACAATATTCATTAATTTTTGCAATTGAAAAACATCATGTTATTCATATACCAGAAATGTTTGAAGCTACTGACTGAATGAAAGGAGCTGGCATCTCACTCTCTTTGAATCTTCTTTATCATGCTAGGATTAGCAGGAAAAAGTAAAAAATTTCAGAATTGCACCTTGCAATGTGGAGATATTACTGTTTGTGCATTTACAATATTCATTGATTTTTGCCATTGAAAAACGTCCAGAAATGTTTGAAGCTACTGACTGAATGAAAGGAGCTGGCATCTCACTCTCTTTGAATCTTCTTTATCATGCTAGGATTAGCAGGAAAAAGCAAAAAATTTCAGAATTGCACCTTGCAATGTGGATATATTACTGTTTGTGCATTTACAATATTCATTGATTTTTGCCATTGAAAAACTTCATGTTATTCATATACCAGAAATGTTTGAAGCTACTGACTGAATGAAAGGAGCTGGCATCTCACTCTCTTTGAATCTTCTTTATCATGCTAGGATTAGCAGGAAAAAGCAAAAAATTTCAGAATTGCACCTTGCAATTTGGAGATATTACTGTTTGTGCATTTACAATATTCATTGATTTTTGCCATTGAAAAACATCATGTTATTCATATACCAGAAATGTTTGAAGCTACTGACTGAATGAAAGGAGCTGGCATCTCACTCTCTTTGAATCTTCTTTATCATGCTAGGATTAGCAGGAAAAAGCAAAAAATTTCAGAATTGCACCTTGCAATGTGGAGATATTACTGTTTGTGCATTTACAATATTCATTGATTTTTGCCATTGAAAAACGTCCAGAAATGTTTGAAGCTACTGACTGAATGAAAGGAGCTGGCATCTCACTCTCTTTGAATCTTCTTTATCATGCTAGGATTAGCAGGAAAAAGCAAAAAATTTCAGAATTGCACCTTGCAATGTGGAGATATTACTGTTTGTGCATTTACAATATTCATTGATTTTTGCCATTGAAAAACGTCTAGAAATGTTTGAAGCTACTGACTGAATGAAAGGAGCTGGCATCTCACTCTCTTTGAATCTTCTTTATCATGCTAGGATTAGCAGGAAAAAGCAAAAAATTTCAGAATTGCACCTTGCAATGTGGATATATTACTGTTTGTGCATTTACAATATTCATTGATTTTTGCCATTGAAAAACATCATGTTATTCATATACCAGAAATGTTTGAAGCTACTGACTGAATGAAAGGAGCTGGCATCTCACTCTCTTTGAATCTTCTTTATCATGCTAGGATTAGCAGGAAAAAGCAAAAAATTTCAGAATTGCACCTTGCAATGTGGAGATATTACTGTTTGTGCATTTACAATATTCATTGATTTTTGCCATTGAAAAACATCATGTTATTCATATACCAGAAATGTTTGAAGCTACTGACTGAATGAAAGGAGCTGGCATCTCACTCTCTTTGAATCTTCTTTATCATGCTAGGATTAGCAGGAAAAAGCAAAAAATTTCAGAATTGCACCTTGCAATGTGGAGATATTACTGTTTGTGCATTTACAATATTCATTGATTTTTGCCATTGAAAAACGTCCAGAAATGTTTGAAGCTACTGACTGAATGAAAGGAGCTGGCATCTCACTCTCTTTGAATCTTCTTTATCATGCTAGGATTAGCAGGAAAAAGCAAAAAATTTCAGAATTGCACCTTGCAATGTGGAGATATTACTG
Organism: Phyllobates terribilis; assembly: GCF_046119375.1. Taxonomy (NCBI): domain Eukaryota; kingdom Metazoa; phylum Chordata; class Amphibia; order Anura; family Dendrobatidae; genus Phyllobates; species Phyllobates terribilis. The sequence continues at coordinate 146,072 of NW_027363115.1, read as the reverse complement.
TTTGTGCATTTACAATATTCATTGATTTTTGCCATTGAAAAACGTCTAGAAATGTTTGAAGCTAATGACTGAATGAAAGGAGCTGGCATCTCACTCTCTTTGAATCTTCTTTATCATGCTAGGATTAGCAGGAAAAAGCAAAAAATTTCAGAATTGCACCTTGCAATGTGGAGATATTACTGTTTGTGCATTTACAATATTCATTGATTTTTGCCATTGAAAAACATCATGTTATTCATATACCAGAAATGTTTGAAGCTACTGACTGAATGAAAGGAGCTGGCATCTCACTCTCTTTGAATCTTCTTTATCATGCTAGGATTAGCAGGAAAAAGCAAAAAATTTCAGAATTGCACCTTGCAATGTGGAGATATTACTGTTTGTGCATTTACAATATTCATTGATTTTTGCCATTGAAAAACATCATGTTATTCATATACCAGAAATGTTTGAAGCTACTGACTGAATGAAAGGAGCTGGCATCTCACTCTCTTTGAATCTTCTTTATCATGCTAGGATTAGCAGGAAAAAGCAAAAAATTTCAGAATTGCACCTTGCAATGTGGAGATATTACTGTTTGTGCATTTACAATATTCATTGATTTTTGCCATTGAAAAACGTCCAGAAATGTTTGAAGCTACTGACTGAATGAAAGGAGCTGGCATCTCACTCTCTTTGAATCTTCTTTATCATGCTAGGATTAGCAGGAAAAAGCAAAAAATTTCAGAATTGCACCTTGCAATGTGGAGATATTACTGTTTGTGCATTTACAATATTCATTGATTTTTGCCATTGAAAAACGTCCAGAAATGTTTGAAGCTACTGACTGAATGAAAGGAGCTGGCATCTCACTCTCTTTGAATCTTCTTTATCATGCTAGGATTAGCAGGAAAAAGCAAAAAATTTCAGAATTGCACCTTGCAATGTGGAGATATTACTGTTTGTGCATTTACAATATTCATTGATTTTTGCCATTGAAAAACGTCCAGAAATGTTTGAAGCTACTGACTGAATGAAAGGAGCTGGCATCTCACTCTCTTTGAATCTTCTTTATCATGCTAGGATTAGCAGGAAAAAGCAAAAAATTTCAGAATTGCACCTTGCAATGTGGAGATATTACTGTTTGTGCATTTACAATATTCATTGATTTTTGCCATTGAAAAACGTCCAGAAATGTTTGAAGCTACTGACTGAATGAAAGGAGCTGGCATCTCACTCTCTTTGAATCTTCTTTATCATGCTAGGATTAGCAGGAAAAAGCAAAAAATTTCAGAATTGCACCTTGCAATGTGGAGATATTACTGTTTGTGCATTTACAATATTCATTGATTTTTGCCATTGAAAAACATCATGTTATTCATATACCAGAAATGTTTGAAGCTACTGACTGAATGAAAGGAGCTGGCATCTCACTCTCTTTGAATCTTCTTTATCATGCTAGGATTAGCAGGAAAAAGCAAAAAATTTCAGAATTGCACCTTGCAATGTGGAGATATTACTGTTTGTGCATTTACAATATTCATTAATTTTTGCCATTGAAAAACATCATGTTATTCATATACCAGAAATGTTTGAAGCTACTGACTGAATGAAAGGAGCTGGCATCTCACTCTCTTTGAATCTTCTTTATCATGCTAGGATTAGCAGGAAAAAGTAAAAAATTTCAGAATTGCACCTTGCAATGTGGAGATATTACTGTTTGTGCATTTACAATATTCATTGATTTTTGCCATTGAAAAACGTCCAGAAATGTTTGAAGCTACTGACTGAATGAAAGGAGCTGGCATCTCACTCTCTTTGAATCTTCTTTATCATGCTAGGATTAGCAGGAAAAAGCAAAAAATTTCAGAATTGCACCTTGCAATGTGGATATATTACTGTTTGTGCATTTACAATATTCATTGATTTTTGCCATTGAAAAACTTCATGTTATTCATATACCAGAAATGTTTGAAGCTACTGACTGAATGAAAGGAGCTGGCATCTCACTCTCTTTGAATCTTCTTTATCATGCTAGGATTAGCAGGAAAAAGCAAAAAATTTCAGAATTGCACCTTGCAATTTGGAGATATTACTGTTTGTGCATTTACAATATTCATTGATTTTTGCCATTGAAAAACATCATGTTATTCATATACCAGAAATGTTTGAAGCTACTGACTGAATGAAAGGAGCTGGCATCTCACTCTCTTTGAATCTTCTTTATCATGCTAGGATTAGCAGGAAAAAGCAAAAAATTTCAGAATTGCACCTTGCAATGTGGAGATATTACTGTTTGTGCATTTACAATATTCATTGATTTTTGCCATTGAAAAACGTCCAGAAATGTTTGAAGCTACTGACTGAATGAAAGGAGCTGGCATCTCACTCTCTTTGAATCTTCTTTATCATGCTAGGATTAGCAGGAAAAAGCAAAAAATTTCAGAATTGCACCTTGCAATGTGGAGATATTACTGTTTGTGCATTTACAATATTCAATGATTTTTGCCATTGAAAAACGTCTAGAAATGTTTGAAGCTACTGACTGAATGAAAGGAGCTGGCATCTCACTCTCTTTGAATCTTCTTTATCATGCTAGGATTAGCAGGAAAAAGCAAAAAATTTCAGAATTGCACCTTGCAATGTGGAGATATTACTGTTTGTGCATTTACAATATTCATTGATTTTTGCCATTGAAAAACATCATGTTATTCATATACCAGAAATGTTTGAAGCTACTGACTGAATGAAAGGAGCTGGCATCTCACTCTCTTTGAATCTTCTTTATCATGCTAGGATTAGCAGGAAAAAGCAAAAAATTTCAGAATTGCACCTTGCAATGTGGAGATATTACTGTTTGTGCATTTACAATATTCATTGATTTTTGCCATTGAAAAACATCATGTTATTCATATACCAGAAATGTTTGAAGCTACTGACTGAATGAAAGGAGCTGGCATCTCACTCTCTTTGAATCTTCTTTATCATGCTAGGATTAGCAGGAAAAAGCAAAAAATTTCAGAATTGCACCTTGCAATGTGGAGATATTACTGTTTGTGCATTTACAATATTCATTGATTTTTGCCATTGAAAAACGTCCAGAAATGTTTGAAGCTACTGACTGAATGAAAGGAGCTGGCATCTCACTCTCTTTGAATCTTCTTTATCATGCTAGGATTAGCAGGAAAAAGCAAAAAATTTCAGAATTGCACCTTGCAATGTGGAGATATTACTGTTTGTGCATTTACAATATTCATTGATTTTTGCCATTGAAAAACGTCCAGAAATGTTTGAAGCTACTGACTGAATGAAAGGAGCTGGCATCTCACTCTCTTTGAATCTTCTTTATCATGCTAGGATTAGCAGGAAAAAGCTAAAAATTTCAGAATTGCACCTTGCAATGTGGAGATATTACTGTTTGTGCATTTACAATATTCATTGATTTTTGCCATTGAAAAACGTCCAGAAATGTTTGAAGCTACTGACTGAATGAAAGGAGCTGGCATCTCACTCTCTTTGAATCTTCTTTATCATGCTAGGATTAGCAGGAAAAAGCAAAAAATTTCAGAATTGCACCTTGCAATGTGGAGATATTACTGTTTGTGCATTTACAATATTCATTGATTTTTGCCATTGAAAAACGTCCAGAAATGTTTGAAGCTACTGACTGAATGAAAGGAGCTGGCATCTCACTCTCTTTGAATCTTCTTTATCATGCTAGGATTAGCAGGAAAAAGCAAAAAATTTCAGAATTGCACCTTGCAATGTGGATATATTACTGTTTGTGCATTTACAATATTCATTGATTTTTGCCATTGAAAAACTTCATGTTATTCATATACCAGAAATGTTTGAAGCTACTGACTGAATGAAAGGAGCTGGCATCTCACTCTCTTTGAATCTTCTTTATCATGCTAGGATTAGCAGGAAAAAGCAAAAAATTTCAGAATTGCACCTTGCAATTTGGAGATATTACTGTTTGTGCATTTACAATATTCATTGATTTTTGCCATTGAAAAACATCATGTTATTCATATACCAGAAATGTTTGAAGCTACTGACTGAATGAAAGGAGCTGGCATCTCACTCTCTTTGAATCTTCTTCATCATGCTAGGATTAGCAGGAAAAAGCAAAAAATTTCAGAATTGCACCTTGCAATGTGGAGATATTACTGTTTGTGCATTTACAATATTCATTGATTTTTGCCATTGAAAAACGTCTAGAAATGTTTGAAGCTACTGACTGAATGAAAGGAGCTGGCATCTCACTCTCTTTGAATCTTCTTTATCATGCTAGGATTAGCAGGAAAAAGCAAAAAATTTCAGAATTGCACCTTGCAATGTGGAGATATTACTGTTTGTGCATTTACAATATTCATTGATTTTTGCCATTGAAAAACATCATGTTATTCATATACCAGAAATGTTTGAAGCTACTGACTGAATGAAAGGAGCTGGCATCTCACTCTCTTTGAATCTTCTTTATCATGCTAGGATTAGCAGGAAAAAGCAAAAAATTTCAGAATTGCACCTTGCAATGTGGAGATATTACTGTTTGTGCATTTACAATATTCATTGATTTTTGCCATTGAAAAACATCATGTTATTCATATACCAGAAATGTTTGAAGCTACTGACTGAATGAAAGGAGCTGGCATCTCACTCTCTTTGAATCTTCTTTATCATGCTAGGATTAGCAGGAAAAAGCAAAAAATTTCAGAATTGCACCTTGCAATGTGGAGATATTACTGTTTGTGCATTTACAATATTCATTGATTTTTGCCATTGAAAAACGTCCAGAAATGTTTGAAGCTACTGACTGAATGAAAGGAGCTGGCATCTCACTCTCTTTGAATCTTCTTTATCATGCTAGGATTAGCAGGAAAAAGCAAAAAATTTCAGAATTGCACCTTGCAATGTGGAGATATTACTGTTTGTGCATTTACAATATTCATTGATTTTTGCCATTGAAAAACGTCCAGAAATGTTTGAAGCTACTGACTGAATGAAAGGAGCTGGCATCTCACTCTCTTTGAATCTTCTTTATCATGCTAGGATTAGCAGGAAAAAGCAAAAAATTTCAGAATTGCACCTTGCAATGTGGAGATATTACTGTTTGTGCATTTACAATATTCATTGATTTTTGCCATTGAAAAACGTCCAGAAATGTTTGAAGCTACTGACTGAATGAAAGGAGCTGGCATCTCACTCTCTTTGAATCTTCTTTATCATGCTAGGATTAGCAGGAAAAAGCAAAAAATTTCAGAATTGCACCTTGCAATGTGGAGATATTACTGTTTGTGCATTTACAATATTCATTGATTTTTGCCATTGAAAAACGTCCAGAAATGTTTGAAGCTACTGACTGAATGAAAGGAGCTGGCATCTCACTCTCTTTGAATCTTCTTTATCATGCTAGGATTAGCAGGAAAAAGCAAAAAAATTCAGAATTGCACCTTGCAATGTGGAGATATTACTGTTTGTGCATTTACAATATTCAATGATTTTTGCCATTGAAAAACATCATGTTATTCATATACCAGAAATGTTTGAAGCTACTGACTGAATGAAAGGAGCTGGCATCTCACTCTCTTTGAATCTTCTTTATCATGCTAGGATTAGCAGGAAAAAGCAAAAAATTTCAGAATTGCACCTTGCAATGTGGAGATATTACTGTTTGTGCATTTACAATATTCATTGATTTTTGCCATTGAAAAACGTCCAGAAATGTTTGAAGCTACTGACTGAATGAAAGGAGCTGGCATCTCACTCTCTTTGAATCTTGTTTATCATGCTAGGATTAGCAGGAAAAAGCAAAAAATTTCAGAATTGCACCTTGCAATGTGGAGATATTACTGTTTGTGCATTTACAATATTCATTGATTTTTGCCATTGAAAAACGTCCAGAAATGTTTGAAGCTACTGACTGAATGAAAGGAGCTGGCATCTCACTCTCTTTGAATCTTCTTTATCATGCTAGGATTAGCAGGAAAAAGCAAAAAATTTCAGAATTGCACCTTGCAATGTGGAGATATTACTGTTTGTGCATTTACAATATTCATTGATTTTTGCCATTGAAAAACGTCCAGAAATGTTTGAAGCTACTGACTGAATGAAAGGAGCTGGCATCTCACTCTCTTTGAATCTTCTTTATCATGCTAGGATTAGCAGGAAAAAGCAAAAAAATTCAGAATTGCACCTTGCAATGTGGAGATATTACTGTTTGTGCATTTACAATATTCAATGATTTTTGCCATTGAAAAACATCATGTTATTCATATACCAGAAATGTTTGAAGCTACTGACTGAATGAAAGGAGCTGGCATCTCACTCTCTTTGAATCTTCTTTATCATGCTAGGATTAGCAGGAAAAAGCAAAAAATTTCAGAATTGCACCTTGCAATGTGGAGATATTACTGTTTGTGCATTTACAATATTCATTGATTTTTGCCATTGAAAAACGTCCAGAAATGTTTGAAGCTACTGACTGAATGAAAGGAGCTGGCATCTCACTCTCTTTGAATCTTGTTTATCATGCTAGGATTAGCAGGAAAAAGCAAAAAATTTCAGAATTGCACCTTGCAATGTGGAGATATTACTGTTTGTGCATTTACAATATTCATTGATTTTTGCCATTGAAAAACGTCCAGAAATGTTTGAAGCTACTGACTGAATGAAAGGAGCTGGCATCTCACTCTCTTTGAATCTTCTTTATCATGCTAGGATTAGCAGGAAAAAGCAAAAAATTTCAGAATTGCACATTGCAATGTGCAGATATTACTGTTTGTGCATTTACAATATTCATTGATTTTTGCCATTGAAAAACATCATGTTATTCATATACCAGAAATGTTTGAAGGTACTGACTGAATGAAAGGAGCTGGCATCTCACTCTCTTTGAATCTTCTTTATCATGCTAGAATTAGCAGGAAAAAGCAAAAAATTTCAGAATTGCACCTTGCAATGTGGAGATATTACTGTTTGTGCATTTACAATATTCATTGATTTTTGCCATTGAAAAACGTCCAGAAATGTTTGAAGCTACAGACTGAATGAAAGGAGCTGGCATCTCACTCTCTTTGAATCTTCTTTATCATGCTAGGATTAGCAGGAAAAAGCAAAAAATTTCAGAATTGCACCTTGCAATGTGGAGATATTGCTGTTTGTGTATTTACAATATTCATTGATTTTTGCCATTGAAAAACGTCCAGAAATGTTTGAAGCTACTGACTGAATGAATGGAGATGGCATCTCACTCTCTTTGAATCTTCTTTATCATGCTAGGATTAGCAGGAAAAAGCAAAAAATTTCAGAATTGCACCTTGCAATGTGGAGATATTACTGTTTGTGCATTTACAATATTCATTGATTTTTGCCATTGAAAAACATGTTATTCATATACCAGAAATGTTTGAAGCTACTGACTGAATGAAAGGAGCTGGCATCTCACTCTCTTTGAATCTTCTTTATCATGCTAGGATTAGCAGGAAAAAGCAAAAAATTTCAGAATTGCACCTTGCAATTTGGAGATATTACTGTTTGTGCATTTACAATATTCATTGATTTTTGCCATTGAAAAACATCATGTTATTCATATACCAGAAATGTTTGAAGCTACTGACTGAATGAAAGGAGCTGGCATCTCACTCTCTTTGAATCTTCTTTATCATGCTAGGATTAGCAGGAAAAAGCAAAAAATTTCAGAATTGCACCTTGCAATGTGGAGATATTACTGTTTGTGCATTTACAATATTCATTGATTTTTGCCATTGAAAAACGTCCAGAAATGTTTGAAGCTACTGACTGAATGAAAGGAGCTGGCATCTCACTCTCTTTGAATCTTCTTTATCATGCTAGGATTAGCAGGAAAAAGCAAAAAATTTCAGAATTGCACCTTGCAATGTGGAGATATTACTGTTTGTGCATTTACAATATTCAATGATTTTTGCCATTGAAAAACGTCTAGAAATGTTTGAAGCTACTGACTGAATGAAAGGAGCTGGCATCTCACTCTCTTTGAATCTTCTTTATCATGCTAGGATTAGCAGGAAAAAGCAAAAAATTTCAGAATTGCACCTTGCAATGTGGAGATATTACTGTTTGTGCATTTACAATATTCATTGATTTTTGCCATTGAAAAACATCATGTTATTCATATACCAGAAATGTTTGAAGCTACTGACTGAATGAAAGGAGCTGGCATCTCACTCTCTTTGAATCTTCTTTATCATGCTAGGATTAGCAGGAAAAAGCAAAAAATTTCAGAATTGCACCTTGCAATGTGGAGATATTACTGTTTGTGCATTTACAATATTCATTGATTTTTGCCATTGAAAAACATCATGTTATTCATATACCAGAAATGTTTGAAGCTACTGACTGAATGAAAGGAGCTGGCATCTCACTCTCTTTGAATCTTCTTTATCATGCTAGGATTAGCAGGAAAAAGCAAAAAATTTCAGAATTGCACCTTGCAATGTGGAGATATTACTGTTTGTGCATTTACAATATTCATTGATTTTTGCCATTGAAAAACGTCCAGAAATGTTTGAAGCTACTGACTGAATGAAAGGAGCTGGCATCTCACTCTCTTTGAATCTTCTTTATCATGCTAGGATTAGCAGGAAAAAGCAAAAAATTTCAGAATTGCACCTTGCAATGTGGAGATATTACTGTTTGTGCATTTACAATATTCATTGATTTTTGCCATTGAAAAACGTCCAGAAATGTTTGAAGCTACTGACTGAATGAAAGGAGCTGGCATCTCACTCTCTTTGAATCTTCTTTATCATGCTAGGATTAGCAGGAAAAAGCTAAAAATTTCAGAATTGCACCTTGCAATGTGGAGATATTACTGTTTGTGCATTTACAATATTCATTGATTTTTGCCATTGAAAAACGTCCAGAAATGTTTGAAGCTACTGACTGAATGAAAGGAGCTGGCATCTCACTCTCTTTGAATCTTCTTTATCATGCTAGGATTAGCAGGAAAAAGCAAAAAATTTCAGAATTGCACCTTGCAATGTGGAGATATTACTGTTTGTGCATTTACAATATTCATTGATTTTTGCCATTGAAAAACGTCCAGAAATGTTTGAAGCTACTGACTGAATGAAAGGAGCTGGCATCTCACTCTCTTTGAATCTTCTTTATCATGCTAGGATTAGCAGGAAAAAGCAAAAAATTTCAGAATTGCACCTTGCAATGTGGATATATTACTGTTTGTGCATTTACAATATTCATTGATTTTTGCCATTGAAAAACTTCATGTTATTCATATACCAGAAATGTTTGAAGCTACTGACTGAATGAAAGGAGCTGGCATCTCACTCTCTTTGAATCTTCTTTATCATGCTAGGATTAGCAGGAAAAAGCAAAAAATTTCAGAATTGCACCTTGCAATTTGGAGATATTACTGTTTGTGCATTTACAATATTCATTGATTTTTGCCATTGAAAAACATCATGTTATTCATATACCAGAAATGTTTGAAGCTACTGACTGAATGAAAGGAGCTGGCATCTCACTCTCTTTGAATCTTCTTTATCATGCTAGGATTAGCAGGAAAAAGCAAAAAATTTCAGAATTGCACCTTGCAATGTGGAGATATTACTGTTTGTGCATTTACAATATTCATTGATTTTTGCCATTGAAAAACGTCTAGAAATGTTTGAAGCTACTGACTGAATGAAAGGAGCTGGCATCTCACTCTCTTTGAATCTTCTTTATCATGCTAGGATTAGCAGGAAAAAGCAAAAAATTTCAGAATTGCACCTTGCAATGTGGAGATATTACTGTTTGTGCATTTACAATATTCATTGATTTTTGCCATTGAAAAACATCATGTTATTCATATACCAGAAATGTTTGAAGCTACTGACTGAATGAAAGGAGCTGGCATCTCACTCTCTTTGAATCTTCTTTATCATGCTAGGATTAGCAGGAAAAAGCAAAAAATTTCAGAATTGCACCTTGCAATGTGGAGATATTACTGTTTGTGCATTTACAATATTCATTGATTTTTGCCATTGAAAAACATCATGTTATTCATATACCAGAAATGTTTGAAGCTACTGACTGAATGAAAGGAGCTGGCATCTCACTCTCTTTGAATCTTCTTTATCATGCTAGGATTAGCAGGAAAAAGCAAAAAATTTCAGAATTGCACCTTGCAATGTGGAGATATTACTGTTTGTGCATTTACAATATTCATTGATTTTTGCCATTGAAAAACGTCCAGAAATGTTTGAAGCTACTGACTGAATGAAAGGAGCTGGCATCTCACTCTCTTTGAATCTTCTTTATCATGCTAGGATTAGCAGGAAAAAGCAAAAAATTTCAGAATTGCACCTTGCAATGTGGAGATATTACTGTTTGTGCATTTACAATATTCATTGATTTTTGCCATTGAAAAACGTCCAGAAATGTTTGAAGCTACTGACTGAATGAAAGGAGCTGGCATCTCACTCTCTTTGAATCTTCTTTATCATGCTAGGATTAGCAGGAAAAAGCAAAAAATTTCAGAATTGCACCTTGCAATGTGGAGATATTACTGTTTGTGCATTTACAATATTCATTGATTTTTGCCATTGAAAAACGTCCAGAAATGTTTGAAGCTACTGACTGAATGAAAGGAGCTAGCATCTCACTCTCTTTGAATCTTCTTTATCATGCTAGGATTAGCAGGAAAAAGCAAAAAATTTCAGAATTGCACCTTGCAATGTGGAGATATTACTGTTTGTGCATTTACAATATTCATTGATTTTTGCCATTGAAAAACGTCCAGAAATGTTTGAAGCTACTGACTGAATGAAAGGAGCTGGCATCTCACTCTCTTTGAATCTTCTTTATCATGCTAGGATTAGCAGGAAAAAGCAAAAAAATTCAGAATTGCACCTTGCAATGTGGAGATATTACTGTTTGTGCATTTACAATATTCAATGATTTTTGCCATTGAAAAACATCATGTTATTCATATACCAGAAATGTTTGAAGCTACTGACTGAATGAAAGGAGCTGGCATCTCACTCTCTTTGAATCTTCTTTATCATGCTAGGATTAGCAGGAAAAAGCAAAAAATTTCAGAATTGCACATTGCAATGTGCAGATATTACTGTTTGTGCATTTACAATATTCATTGATTTTTGCCATTGAAAAACGTCCAGAAATGTTTGAAGCTACTGACTGAATGAAAGGAGCTGGCATCTCACTCTCTTTGAATCTTCTTTATCATGCTAGGATTAGCAGGAAAAAGCAAAAAATTTCAGAATTGCACCTTGCAATGTGGAGATATTGCTGTTTGTGTATTTACAATATTCATTGATTTTTGCCATTGAAAAACGTCCAGAAATGTTTGAAGCTACTGACTGAATGAATGGAGATGGCATCTCACTCTCTTTGAATCTTCTTTATCATGCTAGGATTAGCAGGAAAAAGCAAAAAATTTCAGAATTGCACCTTGCAATGTGGAGATATTACTGTTTGTGCATTTACAATATTCATTGATTTTTGCCATTGAAAAACATGTTATTCATATACCAGAAATGTTTGAAGCTACTGACTGAATGAAAGGAGCTGGCATCTCACTCTCTTTGAATCTTCTTTATCATGCTAGGATTAGCAGGAAAAAGCAAAAAATTTCAGAATTGCACCTTGCAATGTGGAGATATTGCTGTTTGTGCATTTACAATATTCATTGATTTTTGCCATTGAAAAACGTCCAGAAATGTTTGAAGCTACTGACTGAATGAAAGGAGCAGGCATCTCACTCTCTTTGAATCTTCTTTATCATGCTAGGATTAGCAGGAAAAAGCAAAAAATTTCAGAATTGCACCTTGCAATGTGGAGATATTACTGTTTGTGCATTTACAATATTCATTGATTTTTGCCATTGAAAAACGTCCAGAAATGTTTGAAGCTACTGACTGAATGAAAGGAGCTGGCATCTCACTCTCTTTGAATCTTCTTTATCATGCTAGGATTAGCAGGAAAAAGCAAAAAATTTCAGAATTGCACCTTGCAATGTGGAGATATTACTGTTTGTGCATTTACAATATTCATTGATTTTTGCCATTGAAAAACTTCATGTTATTCATATACCAGAAATGTTTGAAGCTACTGACTGAATGAAAGGAGCTGGCATCTCACTCTCTTTGAATCTTCTTTATCATGCTAGGATTAGCAGGAAAAAGCAAAAAATTTCAGAATTGCACCTTGCAATTTGGAGATATTACTGTTTGTGCATTTACAATATTCATTGATTTTTGCCATTGAAAAACATCATGTTATTCATATACCAGAAATGTTTGAAGCTACTGACTGAATGAAAGGAGCTGGCATCTCACTCTCTTTGAATCTTCTTTATCATGCTAGGATTAGCAGGAAAAAGCAAAAAATTTCAGAATTGCAGCTTGCAATGTGGAGATATTACTGTTTGTGCATTTACAATATTCATTGATTTTTGCCATTGAAAAACGTCCAGAAATGTTTGAAGCTACTGACTGAATGAAAGGAGCTGGCATCTCACTCTCTTTGAATCTTCTTTATCATGCTAGGATTAGCAGGAAAAAGCAAAAAATTTCAGAATTGCACCTTGCAATGTGGAGATATTACTGTTTGTGCATTTACAATATTCATTGATTTTTGCCATTGAAAAACGTCTAGAAATGTTTGAAGCTAATGACTGAATGAAAGGAGCTGGCATCTCACTCTCTTTGAATCTTCTTTATCATGCTAGGATTAGCAGGAAAAAGCAAAAAATTTCAGAATTGCACCTTGCAATGTGGAGATATTACTGTTTGTGCATTTACAATATTCATTGATTTTTGCCATTGAAAAACATCATGTTATTCATATACCAGAAATGTTTGAAGCTACTGACTGAATGAAAGGAGCTGGCATCTCTCTCTCTTTGAATCTTCTTTATCATGCTAGGATTAGCAGGAAAAAGCAAAAAATTTCAGAATTGCACCTTGCAATGTGGAGATATTACTGTTTGTGCATTTACAATATTCATTGATTTTTGCCATTGAAAAACATCATGTTATTCATATACCAGAAATGTTTGAAGCTACTGACTGAATGAAAGGAGCTGGCATCTCACTCTCTTTGAATCTTCTTTATCATGCTAGGATTAGCAGGAAAAAGCAAAAAATTTCAGAATTGCACCTTGCAATGTGGAGATATTACTGTTTGTGCATTTACAATATTCATTGATTTTTGCCATTGAAAAACGTCCAGAAATGTTTGAAGCTACTGACTGAATGAAAGGAGCTGGCATCTCACTCTCTTTGAATCTTCTTTATCATGCTAGGATTAGCAGGAAAAAGCAAAAAATTTCAGAATTGCACCTTGCAATGTGGAGATATTACTGTTTGTGCATTTACAATATTCATTGATTTTTGCCATTGAAAAACGTCCAGAAATGTTAGAAGCTACTGACTGAATGAAAGGAGCTGGCATCTCACTCTCTTTGAATCTTCTTTATCATGCTAGGATTAGCAGGAAAAAGCAAAAAATTTCAGAATTGCACCTTGCAATGTGGAGATATTACTGTTTGTGCATTTACAATATTCATTGATTTTTGCCATTGAAAAACGTCCAGAAATGTTTGAAGCTACTGACTGAATGAAAGGAGCTGGCATCTCACTCTCTTTGAATCTTCTTTATCATGCTAGGATTAGCAGGAAAAAGCAAAAAATTTCAGAATTGCACCTTGCAATGTGGAGATATTACTGTTTGTGCATTTACAATATTCATTGATTTTTGCCATTGAAAAACGTCCAGAAATGTTTGAAGCTACTGACTGAATGAAAGGAGCTGGCATCTCACTCTCTTTGAATCTTCTTTATCATGCTAGGATTAGCAGGAAAAAGCAAAAAATTTCAGAATTGCACCTTGCAATGTGTAGATATTACTGTTTGTGCATTTACAATATTCATTGATTTTTGCCATTGAAAAACATCATGTTATTCATATACCAGAAATGTTTGAAGCTACTGACTGAATGAAAGGAGCTGGCATCTCACTCTCTTTGAATCTTCTTTATCATGCTAGGATTAGCAGGAAAAAGCAAAAAATTTCAGAATTGCACCTTGCAATGTGGAGATATTACTGTTTGTGCATTTACAATATTCATTAATTTTTGCCATTGAAAAACATCATGTTATTCATATACCAGAAATGTTTGAAGCTACTGACTGAATGAAAGGAGCTGGCATCTCACTCTCTTTGAATCTTCTTTATCATGCTAGGATTAGCAGGAAAAAGCAAAAAATTTCAGAATTGCACCTTGCAATGTGTAGATATTACTGTTTGTGCATTTACAATATTCATTGATTTTTGCCATTGAAAAACGTCCAGAAATGTTTGAAGCTACTGACTGAATGAAAGGAGCTGGCATCTCACTCTCTTTGAATCTTCTTTATCATGCTAGGATTAGCAGGAAAAAGCAAAAAATTTCAGAATTGCACCTTGCAATGTGGAGATATTACTGTTTGTGCATTTACAATTTTCATTGATTTTTGCCATTGAAAAACATCCAGAAATGTTTGAAGCTACTGACTGAATGAAAGGAGCTGGCATCTCACTCTCTTTGAATCTTCTTTATCATGCTAGGATTAGCAGGAAAAAGCAAAAAATTTCAGAATTGCACCTTGCAATGTGGAGATATTACTGTTTGTGCATTTACAATATTCATTGATTTTTGCCATTGAAAAACATCATGTTATTCATATACCAGAAATGTTTGAAGCTACTGACTGAATGAAAGGAGCTGGCATCTCACTCTCTTTGAATCTTCTTTATCATGCTAGGATTAGCAGGAAAAAGCAAAAAATTTCAGAATTGCACCTTGCAATGTGGAGATATTACTGTTTGTGCATTTACAATATTCATTGATTTTTGCCATTGAAAAACGTCCAGAAATGTTTGAAGCTACTGACTGAATGAAAGGAGCTGGCATCTCACTCTCTTTGAATCTTCTTTATCATGCTAGGATTAGCAGGAAAAAGCAAAAAATTTCAGAATTACACCTTGCAATGTGGAGATATTACTGTTTGTGCATTTACAATATTCATTGATTTTTGCCATTGAAAAACGTCCAGAAATGTTTGAAGCTACTGACTGAATGAAAGGAGCTGGCATCTCACTCTCTTTGAATCTTTTTTATCATGCTAGGATTAGCAGGAAAAAGCAAAAAATTTCAGAATTGCACCTTGCAATGTGGAGATATTACTGTTTGTGCATTTACAATATTCATTGATTTTTGCCATTGAAAAACATCCAGAAATGTTTGAAGCTACTGACTGAATGAAAGGAGCTGGCATCTCACT
The DNA here is from genome assembly GCF_046119375.1 of Phyllobates terribilis. Taxonomy (NCBI): domain Eukaryota; kingdom Metazoa; phylum Chordata; class Amphibia; order Anura; family Dendrobatidae; genus Phyllobates; species Phyllobates terribilis. The sequence goes on along the minus strand of NW_027363115.1, from coordinate 130,761 downwards.
CTCTTTGAATCTTCTTTATCATGCTAGGATTAGCAGGAAAAAGCAAAAAATTTCAGAATTGCACCTTGCAATGTGGAGATATTACTGTTTGTGCATTTACAATATTCATTGATTTTTGCCATTGAAAAACATCATGTTATTCATATACCAGAAATGTTTGAAGCTACTGACTGAATGAAAGGAGCTGGCATCTCACTCTCTTTGAATCTTCTTTATCATGCTAGGATTAGCAGGAAAAAGCAAATAATTTCAGAATTGCACCTTGCAATGTGGAGATATTACTGTTTGTGCATTTACAATATTCATTGATTTTTGCCATTGAAAAACGTCCAGAAATGTTTGAAGCTACTGACTGAATGAAAGGAGCTGGCATCTCACTCTCTTTGAATCTTCTTTATCATGCTAGGATTAGCAGGAAAAAGCAAAAAATTTCAGAATTGCACCTTGCAATGTGGAGATATTACTGTTTGTGCATTTACAATATTCATTGATTTTTGCCATTGAAAAACGTCCAGAAATGTTTGAAGCTACTGACTGAATGAAAGGAGCTGGCATCTCACTCTCTTTGAATCTTCTTTATCATGCTAGGATTAGCAGGAAAAAGCAAAAAATTTCAGAATTGCACCTTGCAATGTGGAGATATTACTGTTTGTGCATTTACAATATTCATTGATTTTTGCCATTGAAAAACGTCCAGAAATGTTTGAAGATACTGGCTGAATGAAAGGAGCTGGCATCTCACTCTCTTTGAATCTTCTTTATCATGCTAGGATTAGCAGGAAAAAGCAAAAAATTTCAGAATTGCACCTTGCAATGTGGAGATATTACTGTTTGTGCATTTACAATATTCATTGATTTTTGCCATTGAAAAACATCATGTTATTCATATACCAGAAATGTTTGAAGCTACTGACTGAATGAAAGGAGCTGGCATCTCACTCTCTTTGAATCTTCTTTATCATGCTAGGATTAGCAGGAAAAAGCAAAAAATTTCAGAATTGCACCTTGCAATGTGGAGATATTACTGTTTGTGCATTTACAATATTCATTAATTTTTGCCATTGAAAAACATCATGTTATTCATATACCAGAAATGTTTGAAGCTACTGACTGAATGAAAGGAGCTGGCATCTCACTCTCTTTGAATCTTCTTTATCATGCTAGGATTAGCAGGAAAAAGTAAAAAATTTCAGAATTGCACCTTGCAATGTGGAGATATTACTGTTTGTGCATTTACAATATTCATTGATTTTTGCCATTGAAAAACGTCCAGAAATGTTTGAAGCTACTGACTGAATGAAAGGAGCTGGCATCTCACTCTCTTTGAATCTTGTTTATCATGCTAGGATTAGCAGGAAAAAGCAAAAAATTTCAGAATTGCACCTTGCAATGTGGAGATATTACTGTTTGTGCATTTACAATATTCATTGATTTTTGCCATTGAAAAACGTCCAGAAATGTTTGAAGCTACTGACTGAATGAAAGGAGCTGGCATCTCACTCTCTTTGAATCTTCTTTATCATGCTAGGATTAGCAGGAAAAAGCAAAAAATTTCAGAATTGCACCTTGCAATGTGGAGATATTACTGTTTGTGCATTTACAATATTCATTGATTTTTGCCATTGAAAAACGTCCAGAAATGTTTGAAGCTACTGACTGAATGAAAGGAGCTGGCATCTCACTCTCTTTGAATCTTCTTTATCATGCTAGGATTAGCAGGAAAAAGCAAAAAATTTCAGAATTGCACCTTGCAATGTGGAGATATTACTGTTTGTGCATTTACAATATTCATTGATTTTTGCCATTGAAAAACGTCCAGAAATGTTTGAAGCTACTGACTGAATGAAAGGAGCTGGCATCTCACTCTCTTTGAATCTTCTTTATCATGCTAGGATTAGCAGGAAAAAGCAAAAAATTTCAGAATTGCACCTTGCAATGTGGAGATATTACTGTTTGTGCATTTACAATATTCATTGATTTTTGCCATTGAAAAACGTCCAGAAATGTTTGAAGCTACTGACTGAATGAAAGGAGCTGGCATCTCACTCTCTTTGAATCTTCTTTATCATGCTAGGATTAGCAGGAAAAAGCAAAAAATTTCAGAATTGCACCTTGCAATGTGGAGATATTACTGTTTGTGCATTTACAATATTCATTAATTTTTGCCATTGAAAAACATCATGTTATTCATATACCAGAAATGTTTGAAGCTACTGACTGAATGAAAGGAGCTGGCATCTCACTCTCTTTGAATCTTCTTTATCATGCTAGGATTAGCAGGAAAAAGTAAAAAATTTCAGAATTGCACCTTGCAATGTGGAGATATTACTGTTTGTGCATTTACAATATTCATTGATTTTTGCCATTGAAAAACGTCCAGAAATGTTTGAAGCTACTGACTGAATGAAAGGAGCTGGCATCTCACTCTCTTTGAATCTTCTTTATCATGCTAGGATTAGCAGGAAAAAGCAAAAAATTTCAGAATTGCACCTTGCAATGTGGAGATATTACTGTTTGTGCATTTACAATATTCATTGATTTTTGCCATTGAAAAACGTCCAGAAATGTTTGAAGCTACTGACTGAATGAAAGGAGCTGGCATCTCACTCTCTTTGAATCTTCTTTATCATGCTAGGATTAGCAGGAAAAAGCAAAAAATTTCAGAATTGCACCTTGCAATGTGGAGATATTACTGTTTGTGCATTTACAATATTCATTGATTTTTGCCATTGAAAAACGTCCAGAAATGTTTGAAGCTACTGACTGAATGAAAGGAGCTGGCATCTCACTCTCTTTGAATCTTCTTTATCATGCTAGGATTAGCAGGAAAAAGCAAAAAATTTCAGAATTGCACCTTGCAATGTGTAGATATTACTGTTTGTGCATTTACAATATTCATTGATTTTTGCCATTGAAAAACGTCCAGAAATGTTTGAAGCTACTGACTGAATGAAAGGAGCTGGCATCTCACTCTCTTTGAATCTTCTTTATCATGCTAGGATTAGCAGGAAAAAGCAAAAAATTTCAGAATTGCACCTTGCAATGTGGAGATATTACTGTTTGTGCATTTACAATTTTCATTGATTTTTGCCATTGAAAAACATCCAGAAATGTTTGAAGCTACTGACTGAATGAAAGGAGCTGGCATCTCACTCTCTTTGAATCTTCTTTATCATGCTAGGATTAGCAGGAAAAAGCAAAAAATTTCAGAATTGCACCTTGCAATGTGGAGATATTACTGTTTGTGCATTTACAATATTCATTGATTTTTGCCATTGAAAAACATCATGTTATTCATATACCAGAAATGTTTGAAGCTACTGACTGAATGAAAGGAGCTGGCATCTCACTCTCTTTGAATCTTCTTTATCATGCTAGGATTAGCAGGAAAAAGCAAAAAATTTCAGAATTGCACCTTGCAATGTGGAGATATTACTGTTTGTGCATTTACAATATTCATTGATTTTTGCCATTGAAAAACGTCCAGAAATGTTTGAAGCTACTGACTGAATGAAAGGAGCTGGCATCTCACTCTCTTTGAATCTTCTTTATCATGCTAGGATTAGCAGGAAAAAGCAAAAAATTTCAGAATTACACCTTGCAATGTGGAGATATTACTGTTTGTGCATTTACAATATTCATTGATTTTTGCCATTGAAAAACGTCCAGAAATGTTTGAAGCTACTGACTGAATGAAAGGAGCTGGCATCTCACTCTCTTTGAATCTTCTTTATCATGCTAGGATTAGCAGGAAAAAGCAAAAAATTTCAGAATTGCACCTTGCAATGTGGAGATATTACTGTTTGTGCATTTACAATATTCATTGATTTTTGCCATTGAAAAACATCCAGAAATGTTTGAAGCTACTGACTGAATGAAAGGAGCTGGCATCTCACTCTCTTTGAATCTTCTTTATCATGCTAGGATTAGCAGGAAAAAGCAAAAAATTTCAGAATTGCACCTTGCAATGTGGAGATATTACTGTTTGTGCATTTACAATATTCATTGATTTTTGCCATTGAAAAACATCATGTTATTCATATACCAGAAATGTTTGAAGCTACTGACTGAATGAAAGGAGCTGGCATCTCACTCTCTTTGAATCTTCTTTATCATGCTAGGATTAGCAGGAAAAAGCAAAAAATTTCAGAATAGCACCTTGCAATGTGGAGATATTACTGTTTGTGCATTTACAATATTCATTGATTTTTGCCATTGAAAAACGTCCAGAAATGTTTGAAGCTACTGACTGAATGAAAGGAGCTGACATCTCACTCTCTTTGAATCTTCTTTATCATGCTAGGATTAGCAGGAGAAAGAAAAAATTTCAGAATTGCACCTTGCAATGTGGAGATATTACTGTTTGTGCATTTACAATATTCATTGATTTTTGCCATTGAAAAACATCATGTTATTCATATACCAGAAATGTTTGAAGCTACTGACTGAATGAAAGGAGCTGGCATCTCACTCTCTTTGAATCTTCTTTATCATGCTAAGAGGAGCAGGAAAAAGCAAAAATTTCAGAATTGCACCTTGCAATGCGGAGAAATTACTGTTTGTGCATTTACAATATTCATTGATTTTTGCCATTGAAAAACGTCCAGAAATGTTTGAAGCTCCTGACTGAATGAAAGGAGCTGGCATCTCACTCTCTTTGAATCTTCTTTATCATGCTAAGAGGAGCAGGAAAAAGCAAAAAATTTCAGAATTGCACATTGCAATGCGGAGAAATTACTGTTTGTGCATTTACAATATTCATTGATTTTTGCCATTGAAAAACATCATGTTATTCATATACCAGAAATGTTTGAAGCTACTGACTGAATGAAAGGAGCTGGCATCTCACTCTCTTTGAATCTTCTTTATCATGCTAAGAGGAGCAGGAAAAAGCAAAAAATTTCAGAATTGCCCCTTGCAATGCGGAGAAATTACTGTTTGTGCATTTACAATATTCACTGATTTTTGCCATTGAAAAACGTCCAGAAATGATTGAAACTACTGACTGAATGAAAGGAGCTGGCATCTCACTCTCTTTGAATCTTCTTTATCATACTAAGAGGAGCAGGAAAAAGCAAAAAATTTCAGAATTGCACCTTGCAATGCGGAGAAATTACTGTTTGTGCATTTACAATATTCATTGATTTTTGCCATTGAAAAATGTCCAGAAATGATTGAAGCTACTGACTGAATGAAAGGAGCTGGCTTCTCACTATCTTTGAAACTTCTTTATCATGCTAAGAGGAGCAGGAAAAAGCAAAAAATTTCAGAATTGCACATTGCAATGCGGAGAAATTACTGTTTGTGCATTTACAATATTCATTGATTTTTGCCATTGAAAAACATCATGTTATTCATATACCAGAAATGTTTGAAGCTACTGACTGAATGAAAGGAGCTGGCATCTCACTCTCTTTGAATCTTCTTTATCATGCTAAGAGGAGCAGGAAAAAGCAAAAAATTTCAGAATTGCACCTTGCAATGCGGAGAAATTACTGTTTGTGCATTTACAATATTCATTGATTTTTGCCATTGAAAAACGTCCAGAAATGATTGAAGCTACTGACTGAATGAAAGGAGCTGGCATCTCACTCTCTTTGAATCTTCTTTATCATGCTAAGAGGAGCAGCAAAAAGCAAAAAATTTCAGAATTGCACCTTGCAATGCGGAGAAATTACTGTTTGTGCATTTACAATATTCATTGATTTTTGCCATTGAAAAACATGTTATTCATATACCAGAAATGTTTGAAGCTACTGACTGAATGAAAGGAGCTGGCATCTCACTCTCTTTGAATCTTCTTTTTTATGCTAAGAGGAGCAAGAAAAAGCAAAAAATTTCAGAATTGCACCTTGCAATGCGGAGAAATTAGTTTGTGGATTTACAATATTCATTGATTTTTGCCATTGAAAAACGTCCAGAAATGTTTGAAGCTACTGACTGAATGAAAGGAGCTGGCATCTCACTCTCTTTGAATCTTCTTTATCATGCTAAGAGGAGCAGGAAAAAGCAAAAAATTTCAGAATTGCACCTTGCAATGCGGAGAAATTACTGTTTGTGCATTTACAATATTCATTGATTTTTGCCATTGAAAAACGTCCAGAAATGATTGAAGCTACTGACTGAATGAAAGGAGCTGGCATCTCACTCTCTTTGAATCTTCTTTATCATGCTAAGAGGAGCAGGAAAAAGCAAAAAATTTCAGAATTGCACCTTGCAATGCGGAGAAATTACTGTTTGTGCATTTACAATATTCATTGATTTTTGCCATTGAAAAACATCATGTTATTCATATACCAGAAATGTTTGAAGCTACTGACTGAATGAAATGAGCTGGCATCTCACTCTCTTTGAATCTTCTTTATCATGCTAAGAGGAGCAGGAAAAAGCAAAAAATTTCAGAATTGCACCTTGCAATGCGGAGAAATTACTGTTTGTGCATTTACAATATTCATTGATTTTTGCCATTGAAAAACGTCCAGAAATGTTTGAAGCTACTGACTGAATGAAAGGAGCTGGCATCTCACTCTCTTTGAATCTTCTTTATCATGCTAAGAGGAGCAGGAAAAAGCAAAAAATTTCAGAATTGCACCTTGCAATGCGGAGAAATTACTGTTTGTGCATTTACAATATTCATTGATTTTTGCCATTGAAAAACATCATGTTATTCATATACCAGAAATGTTTGAAGCTACTGACTGAATGAAAGGAGCTGGCATCTCACTCTCTTTGAATCTTCTTTATCATGCTAAGAGGAGCAGGAAAAAGCAAAAAATTTCAGAATTGCACCTTGCAATGCGGAGAAATTACTGTTTGTGCATTTACAATATTCATTGATTTTTGCCATTAAAAAACATCATGTTATTCATATACCAGAAATGTTTGAAGCTACTGACTGAATGAAAGGAGCTTGCATCTCACTCTCTTTGAATCTTCTTTATCATGCTAAGAGGAGCAGGAAAAAGCAAAAAATTTCAGAATTGCACCTTGCAATGGGGAGAAATTACTGTTTGTGCATTTACAATGTTCATTGATTTTTGCCATTGAAAAACATCATGTTATTCATATACCAGAAATGTTTGAAGCTACTGACTGAATGAAAGGAGCTGGCATCTCACTCTCTTTGAATCTTCTTTATCATGCTAAGAGGAGCATTAAAAAGCAAAAAATTTCAGAATTGCACCTTGCAATGCGGAGAAATTACTGTTTGTGCATTTACAATATTCATTGATTTTTGCCATTGAAAAACATCATGTTATTCATATACCAGAAATGATTGAAGCTACTGACTGAATGAAAGGAGCTGGCATCTCACTCTCTTTGAATCTTCTTTATCATGCTAAGAGGAGCAGGAAAAAGCCAAAAATTTCAGAATTGCACCTTGCAATGCGGAGAAATTACTGTTTGTGCATTTACAATATTCATTGATTTTTGCCATTGAAAAACGTCCAGAAATGATTGAAGCTACTGACTGAATGAAAGGAGCTGGCATCTCACTCTCTTTGAATCTTCTTTACCATGCTAAGAGGAGCAGGAAAAAGCAAAACATTTCAGAATTGCACCTTGCAATGCGGAGAAATTACTGTTTGTGCATTTACAATATTCATTGATTTTTGCCATTGAAAAACGTCCAGAAATGTTTGAAGCTACTGACTGAATGAAAGGAGCTGGCATCTCACTCTCTTTGAATCTTCTTTATCATGCTAAGAGGAGCAGGAAAAAGCAAAAAATTTCAGAATTGCACCTTGCAATGCGGAGAAATTACTGTTTGTGCATTTACAATATTCATTGATTTTTGCCATTGAAAAACGTCCAGAAATGTTTGAAGCTACTGACTGAATGAAAGGAGCTGGCATCTCACTCTCTTTGAATCTTCTTTATCATGCTAAGAGGAGCAGGAAAAAGCAAAAAATTTCAGAATTGCACCTTGCAATGCGGAGAAATTACTGTTTGTGCATTTACAATATTCATTGATTTTTGCCATTGAAAAACGTCCAGAAATGTTTGAAGCTACTGACTGAATGAAAGGAGTTGGCATCTCACTCTCTTTGAATCTTCTTTACCATGCTAAGAGGAGCAGGAAAAAGCAAAAAATTTCAGAATTGCACCTTGCAATGCGGAGAAATTACTGTTTGTGCATTTACAATATTCATTGATTTTTGCCATTGAAAAACATCATGTTATTCATATACCAGAAATGTTTGAAGCTACTGACTGAATGAAAGGAGCTGGCATCTCACTCTCTTTGAATCTTCTTTATCATGCTAAGAGGAGCAGGAAAAAGCAAAAAATTTCAGAATTGCACCTTGCAATGCGGAGAAATTACTGTTTGTGCATTTACAATATTCATTGATTTTTGCCATTGAAAAACATCATGTTATTCATATACCAGAAATGATTGAAGCTACTGACTGAATGAAAGGAGCTGGCATCTCAATCTCTTTGAATCTTCTTTATCATGCTAAGAGGAGCAGGAAAAAGCAAAAAATTTCAGAATAGCACCTTGCAATGTGGAGATATTACTGTTTGTGCATTTACAATATTCATTGATTTTTGCCATTGAAAAACGTCCAGAAATGTTTGAAGCTACTGACTGAATGAAAGGAGCTGACATCTCACTCTCTTTGAATCTTCTTTATCATGCTAGGATTAGCAGGAGAAAGAAAAAATTTCAGAATTGCACCTTGCAATGTGGAGATATTACTGTTTGTGCATTTACAATATTCATTGATTTTTGCCATTGAAAAACATCATGTTATTCATATACCAGAAATGTTTGAAGCTACTGACTGAATGAAAGGAGCTGGCATCTCACTCTCTTTGAATCTTCTTTATCATGCTAAGAGGAGCAGGAAAAAGCAAAAATTTCAGAATTGCACCTTGCAATGCGGAGAAATTACTGTTTGTGCATTTACAATATTCATTGATTTTTGCCATTGAAAAACGTCCAGAAATGTTTGAAGCTCCTGACTGAATGAAAGGAGCTGGCATCTCACTCTCTTTGAATCTTCTTTATCATGCTAAGAGGAGCAGGAAAAAGCAAAAAATTTCAGAATTGCACATTGCAATGCGGAGAAATTACTGTTTGTGCATTTACAATATTCATTGATTTTTGCCATTGAAAAACATCATGTTATTCATATACCAGAAATGTTTGAAGCTACTGACTGAATGAAAGGAGCTGGCATCTCACTCTCTTTGAATCTTCTTTATCATGCTAAGAGGAGCAGGAAAAAGCAAAAAATTTCAGAATTGCCCCTTGCAATGCGGAGAAATTACTGTTTGTGCATTTACAATATTCACTGATTTTTGCCATTGAAAAACGTCCAGAAATGATTGAAACTACTGACTGAATGAAAGGAGCTGGCATCTCACTCTCTTTGAATCTTCTTTATCATACTAAGAGGAGCAGGAAAAAGCAAAAAATTTCAGAATTGCACCTTGCAATGCGGAGAAATTACTGTTTGTGCATTTACAATATTCATTGATTTTTGCCATTGAAAAATGTCCAGAAATGATTGAAGCTACTGACTGAATGAAAGGAGCTGGCTTCTCACTATCTTTGAAACTTCTTTATCATGCTAAGAGGAGCAGGAAAAAGCAAAAAATTTCAGAATTGCACATTGCAATGCGGAGAAATTACTGTTTGTGCATTTACAATATTCATTGATTTTTGCCATTGAAAAACATCATGTTATTCATATACCAGAAATGTTTGAAGCTACTGACTGAATGAAAGGAGCTGGCATCTCACTCTCTTTGAATCTTCTTTATCATGCTAAGAGGAGCAGGAAAAAGCAAAAAATTTCAGAATTGCACCTTGCAATGCGGAGAAATTACTGTTTGTGCATTTACAATATTCATTGATTTTTGCCATTGAAAAACGTCCAGAAATGATTGAAGCTACTGACTGAATGAAAGGAGCTGGCATCTCACTCTCTTTGAATCTTCTTTATCATGCTAAGAGGAGCAGCAAAAAGCAAAAAATTTCAGAATTGCACCTTGCAATGCGGAGAAATTACTGTTTGTGCATTTACAATATTCATTGATTTTTGCCATTGAAAAACATGTTATTCATATACCAGAAATGTTTGAAGCTACTGACTGAATGAAAGGAGCTGGCATCTCACTCTCTTTGAATCTTCTTTTTTATGCTAAGAGGAGCAAGAAAAAGCAAAAAATTTCAGAATTGCACCTTGCAATGCGGAGAAATTAGTTTGTGGATTTACAATATTCATTGATTTTTGCCATTGAAAAACGTCCAGAAATGTTTGAAGCTACTGACTGAATGAAAGGAGCTGGCATCTCACTCTCTTTGAATCTTCTTTATCATGCTAAGAGGAGCAGGAAAAAGCAAAAAATTTCAGAATTGCACCTTGCAATGCGGAGAAATTACTGTTTGTGCATTTACAATATTCATTGATTTTTGCCATTGAAAAACGTCCAGAAATGATTGAAGCTACTGACTGAATGAAAGGAGCTGGCATCTCACTCTCTTTGAATCTTCTTTATCATGCTAAGAGGAGCAGGAAAAAGCAAAAAATTTCAGAATTGCACCTTGCAATGCGGAGAAATTACTGTTTGTGCATTTACAATATTCATTGATTTTTGCCATTGAAAAACATCATGTTATTCATATACCAGAAATGTTTGAAGCTACTGACTGAATGAAATGAGCTGGCATCTCACTCTCTTTGAATCTTCTTTATCATGCTAAGAGGAGCAGGAAAAAGCAAAAAATTTCAGAATTGCACCTTGCAATGCGGAGAAATTACTGTTTGTGCATTTACAATATTCATTGATTTTTGCCATTGAAAAACGTCCAGAAATGTTTGAAGCTACTGACTGAATGAAAGGAGCTGGCATCTCACTCTCTTTGAATCTTCTTTATCATGCTAAGAGGAGCAGGAAAAAGCAAAAAATTTCAGAATTGCACCTTGCAATGCGGAGAAATTACTGTTTGTGCATTTACAATATTCATTGATTTTTGCCATTGAAAAACATCATGTTATTCATATACCAGAAATGTTTGAAGCTACTGACTGAATGAAAGGAGCTGGCATCTCACTCTCTTTGAATCTTCTTTATCATGCTAAGAGGAGCAGGAAAAAGCAAAAAATTTCAGAATTGCACCTTGCAATGCGGAGAAATTACTGTTTGTGCATTTACAATATTCATTGATTTTTGCCATTAAAAAACATCATGTTATTCATATACCAGAAATGTTTGAAGCTACTGACTGAATGAAAGGAGCTTGCATCTCACTCTCTTTGAATCTTCTTTATCATGCTAAGAGGAGCAGGAAAAAGCAAAAAATTTCAGAATTGCACCTTGCAATGGGGAGAAATTACTGTTTGTGCATTTACAATGTTCATTGATTTTTGCCATTGAAAAACATCATGTTATTCATATACCAGAAATGTTTGAAGCTACTGACTGAATGAAAGGAGCTGGCATCTCACTCTCTTTGAATCTTCTTTATCATGCTAAGAGGAGCATTAAAAAGCAAAAAATTTCAGAATTGCACCTTGCAATGCGGAGAAATTACTGTTTGTGCATTTACAATATTCATTGATTTTTGCCATTGAAAAACATCATGTTATTCATATACCAGAAATGATTGAAGCTACTGACTGAATGAAAGGAGCTGGCATCTCACTCTCTTTGAATCTTCTTTATCATGCTAAGAGGAGCAGGAAAAAGCCAAAAATTTCAGAATTGCACCTTGCAATGCGGAGAAATTACTGTTTGTGCATTTACAATATTCATTGATTTTTGCCATTGAAAAACGTCCAGAAATGATTGAAGCTACTGACTGAATGAAAGGAGCTGGCATCTCACTCTCTTTGAATCTTCTTTACCATGCTAAGAGGAGCAGGAAAAAGCAAAACATTTCAGAATTGCACCTTGCAATGCGGAGAAATTACTGTTTGTGCATTTACAATATTCATTGATTTTTGCCATTGAAAAACGTCCAGAAATGTTTGAAGCTACTGACTGAATGAAAGGAGCTGGCATCTCACTCTCTTTGAATCTTCTTTATCATGCTAAGAGGAGCAGGAAAAAGCAAAAAATTTCAGAATTGCACCTTGCAATGCGGAGAAATTACTGTTTGTGCATTTACAATATTCATTGATTTTTGCCATTGAAAAACGTCCAGAAATGTTTGAAGCTACTGACTGAATGAAAGGAGCTGGCATCTCACTCTCTTTGAATCTTCTTTATCATGCTAAGAGGAGCAGGAAAAAGCAAAAAATTTCAGAATTGCACCTTGCAATGCGGAGAAATTACTGTTTGTGCATTTACAATATTCATTGATTTTTGCCATTGAAAAACGTCCAGAAATGTTTGAAGCTACTGACTGAATGAAAGGAGTTGGCATCTCACTCTCTTTGAATCTTCTTTACCATGCTAAGAGGAGCAGGAAAAAGCAAAAAATTTCAGAATTGCACCTTGCAATGCGGAGAAATTACTGTTTGTGCATTTACAATATTCATTGATTTTTGCCATTGAAAAACATCATGTTATTCATATACCAGAAATGTTTGAAGCTACTGACTGAATGAAAGGAGCTGGCATCTCACTCTCTTTGAATCTTCTTTATCATGCTAAGAGGAGCAGGAAAAAGCAAAAAATTTCAGAATTGCACCTTGCAATGCGGAGAAATTACTGTTTGTGCATTTACAATATTCATTGATTTTTGCCATTGAAAAACATCATGTTATTCATATACCAGAAATGATTGAAGCTACTGACTGAATGAAAGGAGCTGGCATCTCAATCTCTTTGAATCTTCTTTATCATGCTAAGAGGAGCAGGAAAAAGCAAAAAATTTCAGAATTGCACCTTGCAATGCAGAGAAATTACTGTTTGTGCATTTACAATATTCATTGATTTTTGCCATTGAAAAACATCATGTTATTCATATACCAGAAATGTTTGAAGCTACTGACTGAATGAAAGGAGCTGGCATCTCTCTCTCTTTGAATCTTCTTTATCATGATAAGAGGAGCAGGAAAAAGCAAAAAATTTCAGAATTGCACCTTGCAATGCGGAGAAATTACTGTTTGTGCATTTACAATATTCATTGATTTTTGCCATTGAAAAACATCATGTTATTCATATACCAGAAATGATTGAAGGTACTGACTGAATGAAAGGAGCTGGCATCTCACTCTCTTTGAATCTTCTTTATCATGCTAAGAGGAGCAGGAAAAAGCAAAAAATTTCAGAATTGCACCTTGCAATGCGGAGAAATTACTGTTTGTGCATTTACAATATTCATTGATTTTTGCCATTGAAAAACGTCCAGAAATGTTTGAAGCTACTGACTGAATGAAAGGAGCTGGCATCTCACTCTCTTTGAATCTTCTTTATCATGCTAAGAGGAGCAGGAAAAAGCAAAAAATTTCAGAATTGCACCTTGCAAAGCGGAGAAATTACTGTTTGTGCATTTACAATATTCATTGATTTTTGCCATTGGAAAATGTCCTGAAATGTTTGAAGCTACTGACTGAATGAAAGGAGCTGGCATCTCACTCTCTTTGAATCTTCTTTATCATGCTAGGATCAGCAGGAAAAAGCAAAAAATTTCAGAATTGCACCTTGCAATGTGGAGATATTACTGTTTGTGCATTTACAATATTCATTGATTTTTGCCATTGAAAACCGTCCAGAAATGTTTGAAGCTACTGACTGAATGAAACGAGCTGGCATCTCACTCTCTTTGAATCTTCTTTATCATGCTAGGATTAGCAGGAAAAAGCAAAAAATTTCAGAATTACACCTTGCAATGTGGAGATATTACTGTTTGTGCATTTACAATATTCATTGATTTTTGCCATTGAAAAACGTCCAGAAATGTTTGAAGCTACTGACTGAATGAAAGGAGCTGGCATCTCACTCTCTTTGAATCTTCTTTATCATGCTAGGATTAGCAGGAAAAAGCAAAAAATTTCAGAATTGCACCTTGCAATGTGGAGATATTACTGTTTGTGCATTTACAATATTCATTGATTTTTGCCATTGAAAAACATCCAGAAATGTTTGAAGCTACTGACTGAATGAAAGGAGCTGGCATCTCACTCTCTTTGAATCTTCTTTATCATGCTAGGATTAGCAGGAAAAAGCAAAAAATTTCAGAATTGCACCTTGCAATGTGGAGATATTACTGTTTGTGCATTTACAATATTCATTGATTTTTGCCATTGAAAAACATCATGTTATTCATATACCAGAAATGTTTGAAGCTACTGACTGAATGAAAGGAGCTGGCATCTCACTCTCTTTGAATCTTCTTTATCATGCTAGGATTAGCAGGAAAAAGCAAAAAATTTCAGAATTGCACCTTGCAATGTGGAGATATTACTGTTTGTGCATTTACAATATTCATTGATTTTTGCCTTTGAAAAACGTCCAGAAATGTTTGAAGCTACTGACTGAATGAAAGGAGCTGACATCTCACTCTCTTTGAATCTTCTTTATCATGCTAGGATTAGCAGGAGAAAGAAAAAATTTCAGAATTGCACCTTGCAATGTGGAGATATTACTGTTTGTGCATTTACAATATTCATTGATTTTTGCCATTGAAAAACATCATGTTATTCATATACCAGAAATGTTTGAAGCTACTGACTGAATGAAAGGAGCTGGCATCTCACTCTCTTTGAATCTTCTTTATCATGCTAAGAGGAGCAGGAGAAAGCAAAAATTTCAGAATTGCACCTTGCAATGCGGAGAAATTACTGTTTGTGCATTTACAATATTCATTGATTTTTGCCATTGAAAAACGTCCAGAAATGTTTGAAGCTCCTGACTGAATGAAAGGAGCTGGCATCTCACTCTCTTTGAATCTTCTTTATCATGCTAAGAGGAGCAGGAAAAAGCAAAAAATTTCAGAATTGCACCTTGCAATGCGGAGAAATTACTGTTTGTGCATTTACAATATTCATTGATTTTTGCCATTGAAAAACGTCCAGAAATGATTGAAGCTACTGACTGAATGAAAGGAGCTGGCATCTCACTCTCTTTGAATCTTCTTTATCATGCTAAGAGGAGCAGCAAAAAGCAAAAAATTTCAGAATTGCACCTTGCAGTGCGGAGAAATTACTGTTTGTGCATTTACAATATTCATTGATTTTTGCCATTGAAAAACATGTTATTCATATACCAGAAATGTTTGAAGCTACTGACTGAATGAAAGGAGCTGGCATCTCACTCTCTTTGAATCTTCTTTTTATGCTAAGAGGAGCAAGAAAAAGGAAAAAATTTCAGAATTGCACCTTGCAATGCGGAGAAATTAGTTTGTGGATTTACAATATTCATTGATTTTTGCCATTGAAAAACGTCCAGATATGTTTGAAGCTACTGACTGAATGAAAGGAGCTGGCATCTCACTCTCTTTGAATCTTCTTTATCATGCTAAGAGGAGCAGGAAAAAGCAAAAAATTTCAGAATTGCACCTTGCAATGCGGAGAAATTACTGTTTGTGCATTTACAATATTCATTGATTTTTGCCATTGAAAAACGTCCAGAAATGATTGAAGCTACTGACTGAATGAAAGGAGCTGGCATCTCACTCTCTTTGAATCTTCTTTATCATGCTAAGAGGAGCAGGAAAAAGCAAAAAATTTCAGAATTTCACCTTGCAATGCGGAGAAATTACTGTTTGTGCATTTACAATATTCATTGATTTTTGCCATTGAAAAACATCATGTTATTCATATACCAGAAATGTTTGAAGCTACTGACTGAATGAAATGAGCTGGCATCTCACTCTCTTTGAATCTTCTTTATCATGCTAAGAGGAGCAGGAAAAAGCAAAAAATTTCAGAATTGCACCTTGCAATGCGGAGAAATTACTGTTTGTGCATTTACAATATTCATTGATTTTTGCCATTGAAAAACGTCCAGAAATGTTTGAAGCTACTGACTGAATGAAAGGAGCTGGCATCTCACTCTCTTTGAATCTTCTTTATCATGCTAAGAGGAGCAGGAAAAAGCAAAAAATTTCAGAATTGCACCTTGCAATGCGGAGAAATTACTGTTTGTGCATTTACAATATTCATTGATTTTTGCCATTGAAAAACATCATGTTATTCATATACCAGAAATGTTTGAAGCTACTGACTGAATGAAAGGAGCTGGCATCTCAATCTCTTTGAATCTTCTTTATCATGCTAAGAGGAGCAGGAAAAAGCAAAAAATTTCAGAATTGCACCTTGCAATGCGGAGAAATTACTGTTTGTGCATTTACAATATTCATTGATTTTTGCCATTAAAAAACATCATGTTATTCATATACCAGAAATGTTTGAAGCTACTGACTGAATGAAAGGAGCTTGCATCTCACTCTCTTTGAATCTTCTTTATCATGCTAAGAGGAGCAGGAAAAAGCAAAAAATTTCAGAATTGCACCTTGCAATGGGGAGAAATTACTGTTTGTGCATTTACAATGTTCATTGATTTTTGCCATTGAAAAACATCATGTTATTCATATACCAGAAATGTTTGAAGCTACTGACTGAATGAAAGGAGCTGGCATCTCACTCTCTTTGAATCTTCTTTATCATGCTAAGAGGAGCATTAAAAAGCAAAAAATTTCAGAATTGCACCTTGCAATGCGGAGAAATTACTGTTTGTGCATTTACAATATTCATTGATTTTTGCCATTGAAAAACATCATGTTATTCATATACCAGAAATGATTGAAGCTACTGACTGAATGAAAGGAGCTGGCATCTCACTCTCTTTGAATCTTCTTTATCATGCTAAGAGGAACAGGAAAAAGCCAAAAATTTCAGAATTGCACCTTGCAATGCGGAGAAATTACTGTTTGTGCATTTACAATATTCATTGATTTTTGCCATTGAAAAACGTCCAGAAATGATTGAAGCTACTGACTGAATGAAAGGAGCTGGCATCTCACTCTCTTTGAATCTTCTTTACCATGCTAAGAGGAGCAGGAAAAAGCAAAACATTTCAGAATTGCACCTTGCAATGCGGAGAAATTACTGTTTGTGCATTTACAATATTCATTGATTTTTGCCATTGAAAAACGTCCAGAAATGTTTGAAGCTACTGACTGAATGAAAGGAGCTGGCATCTCACTCTCTTTGAATCTTCTTTATCATGCTAAGAGGAGCAGGAAAAAGCAAAAAATTTCAGAATTGCACCTTGCAATGCGGAGAAATTACTGTTTGTGCATTTACAATATTCATTGATTTTTGCCATTGAAAAACGTCCAGAAATGTTTGAAGCTACTGACTGAATGAAAGGAGCTGGCATCTCACTCTCTTTGAATCTTCTTTATCATGCTAAGAGGAGCAGGAAAAAGCAAAAAATTTCAGAATTGCACCTTGCAATGCGGAGAAATTACTGTTTGTGCATTTACAATATTCATTGATTTTTGCCATTGAAAAACGTCCAGAAATGTTTGAAGCTACTGACTGAATGAAAGGAGTTGGCATCTCACTCTCTTTGAATCTTCTTTATCATGCTAAGAGGAGCAGGAAAAAGCAAAAAATTTCAGAATTGCACCTTGCAATGCGGAGAAATTACTGTTTGTGCATTTACAATATTCATTGATTTTTGCCATTGAAAAACATCATGTTATTCATATACCAGAAATGTTTGAAGCTACTGACTGAATGAAAGGAGCTGGCATCTCACTCTCTTTGAATCTTCTTTATCATGCTAAGAGGAGCAGGAAAAAGCAAAAAATTTCAGAATTGCACCTTGCAATGCGGAGAAATTACTGTTTGTGCATTTACAATATTCATTGATTTTTGCCATTGAAAAACATCATGTTATTCATATACCAGAAATGATTGAAGCTACTGACTGAATGAAAGGAGCTGGCATCTCAATCTCTTTGAATCTTCTTTATCATGCTAAGAGGAGCAGGAAAAAGCAAAAAATTTCAGAATTGCACCTTGCAATGCAGAGAAATTACTGTTTGTGCATTTACAATATTCATTGATTTTTGCCATTGAAAAACATCATGTTATTCATATACCAGAAATGTTTGAAGCTACTGACTGAATGAAAGGAGCTGGCATCTCTCTCTCTTTGAATCTTCTTTATCATGATAAGAGGAGCAGGAAAAAGAAAAAAATTTCAGAATTGCACCTTGCAATGCGGAGAAATTACTGTTTGTGCATTTACAATATTCATTGATTTTTGCCATTGAAAAACATCATGTTATTCATATACCAGAAATGATTGAAGGTACTGACTGAATGAAAGGAGCTGGCATCTCACTCTCTTTGAATCTTCTTTATCATGCTAAGAGGAGCAGGAAAAAGCAAAAAATTTCAGAATTGCACCTTGCAATGCGGAGAAATTACTGTTTGTGCATTTACAATATTCATTGATTTTTGCCATTGAAAAACGTCCAGAAATGTTTGAAGCTACTGACTGAATGAAAGGAGCTGGCATCTCACTCTCTTTGAATCTTCTTTATCATGCTAAGAGGAGCAGGAAAAAGCAAAAAATTTCAGAATTGCACCTTGCAAAGCGGAGAAATTACTGTTTGTGCATTTACAATATTCATTGATTTTTGCCATTGGAAAACGTCCTGAAATGTTTGAAGCTACTGACTGAATGAAAGGAGCTGGCATATCACTCTCTTTGAATCTTCTTTATCATGCTAAGAGGAGCAGGAAAAAGCAAAAAATTTCAGAATTGCACCTTGCAATGCGGAGAAATTATTGTTTGTGCATTTACAATATTCATTGATTTTTGCCATTGAAAAACATCATGTTATTCATATACCAGAAATGTTTGAAGCTACTGACTGAATGAAAGGAGCTGGCATCTCACTCTCTTTGAATCTTCTTTTTTATGCTAAGAGGAGCAGGAAAAAGCAAAAAATTTCAGAATTGCACCTTGCAATGCGGAGAAATTAGTTTGTGCATTTACAATATTCATTGATTTTTGCCATTGAAAAACGTCCAGAAATGTTTGAAGCTACTGACTGAATGAAAGGAGCTGGCATCTCACTCTCTTTGAATCTTCTTTATCATGCTAAGAGGAGCAGGAAAACCAAGCAAAATTTCAGAATTGCACCTTGCAATGCGGAGAAATTACTGTTTGTGCATTTACAATATTCATTGATTTTTGCCATTGAAAAACATCATGTTATTCATATACCAGAAATGTTTGAAGCTACTGACTGAATGAAATGAGCTGGCATCTCACTCTCTTTCAATCTTCTTTATCATGCTAAGAGGAGCAGGAAAAAGCAAAAAATTTCAGAATTGCACCTTGCAATGTGGAGAAATTACTGTTTGTGCATTTACAATATTCATTGATATTTGCCATTGAAAAACATCCAGAAATGTTTGAAGCTACTGACTGAATGAAAGGAGCTGGCATCTCACTCTCTTTGAATCTTCTTTATCATGCTAAAAGGAGCAGGAAAAAGCAAAAAATTTCAGAATTGCACCTTGCAATGCGGAGAAATTGCTGTTTGTGCATTTACAATATTCATTGATTTTTGCCATTGAAAAACATCCAGAAATGATTGAAGCTACTGACTGAATGAAAGGAGCTGGCATCTCACTCTCTTTGAATCTTCTTTATCATGCTAAGAGGAGCAGGAAAAAGCAAAAAAATTCAGAATTGCACCTTGCAATGCGGAGAAATTACTGTTTGTGCATTTACAATATTCATTGATTTTTGCCATTGAAAAACATCATGTTATTCATATACCAGAAATGATTGAAGCTACTGACTGAATGAAAGGAGCTGGCATCTCACTCTCTTTGAATCTTCTTTATCATGCTAAGAGGAGCAGGAAAAAGCAAAAAATTTCAGAATTGCACCTTGCAATGTGGAGAAATTACTGTTTGTGCATTTACAATATTCATTGATATTTGCCATTGAAAAACATCCAGAAATGTTTGAAGCTACTGACTGAATGAAAGGAGCTGGCATCTCACTCTCTTTGAATCTTCTTTATCATGCTAAGAGGAGCAGGAAAAAGCAAAAAATTTCAGAATTGCACCTTGCAATGCGGAGAAATTACTGTTTGTGCATTTACAATATTCATTGATTTTTGCCATTGAAAAACATCCAGAAATGATTGAAGCTACTGACTGAATGAAAGGAGCTGGCATCTCACTCTCTTTGAATCTTCTTTATCATGCTAAGAGGAGCAGGAAAAAGCAAAAAATTTCAGAATTGCACCTTGCAATGCGGAGAAATTACTGTTTGTGCATTTACAATATTCATTGATTTTTGCCATTGAAAAAAGTCCAGAAATGATTGAAGCTACTGACTGAATGAAAGGAGCTGGCATCTCACTCTCTTTGAATCTTCTTTATCATGCTAAGAGGAGCAGGAAAAAGCAAAAAATTTCAGAATTGCACGTTGCAATGCGGAGAAATTACTGTTTGTGCATTTACAATATTCATTGATTTTTGCCATTGAAAAACATCATGTTATTCATATACCAGAAATGTTTGAAGCTACTGACTGAATGAAATGAGCTGGCATCTCACTCTCTTTCAATCTTTTTTATCATGCTAAGAGGAGCAGGAAAAAGCAAAAAATTTCAGAATTGCACCTTGCAATGTGGAGAAATTACTGTTTGTGCATTTACAATATTCATTGATATTTGCCATTGAAAAACATCCAGAAATGTTTGAAGCTACTGACTGAATGAAAGGAGCTGGCATCTCACTCTCTTTGAATCTTCTTTATCATGCTAAGAGGAGCAGGAAAAAGCAAAAAATTTCAGAATTGCACCTTGCAATGCGGAGAAATTACTGTTTGTGCATTTACAATATTCATTGATTTTTGCCATTGAAAAACATCCAGAAATGATTGAAGCTACTGACTGAATGAAAGGAGCTGTCATCTCACTCTCTTTTAATCTTCTTTATCATGCTAAGAGGAGCAGGAAAAAGCAAAAAATTTCAGAATTGCACCTTGCAATGCGGAGAAATTACTGTTTGTGCATTTACAATATTCATTGATTTTTGCCATTGAAAAACATCATGTTATTCATATACCAGAAATGATTGAAGCTACTGACTGAATGAAAGGAGCTGGCATCTCACTCTCTTTGAATCTTCTTTATCATGCTAAGAGGAGCAGGAAAAAGCAAAAAATTTCAGAATTGCACCTTGCAATGTGGAGAAATTACTGTTTGTGCATTTACAATATTCATTGATATTTGCCATTGAAAAACATCCAGAAATGTTTGAAGCTACTGACTGAATGAAAGGAGCTGGCATCTCACTCTCTTTGAATCTTCTTTATCATGCTAAGAGGAGCAGGAAAAAGCAAAAAATTTCAGAATTGCACCTTGCAATGCGGAGAAATTACTGTTTGTGCATTTACAATATTCATTGATTTTTGCCATTGAAAAACATCCAGAAATGATTGAAGCTACTGACTGAATGAAAGGAGCTGGCATCTCACTCTCTTTGAATCTTCTTTATCATGCTAAGAGGAGCAGGAAAAAGCAAAAAATTTCAGAATTGCACCTTGCAATGCGGAGAAATTACTGTTTGTGCATTTACAATATTCATTGATTTTTGCCATTGAAAAACATCATGTTATTCATATACCAGAAATGATTGAAGCTACTGACTGAATGAAAGGAGCTGGCATCTCACTCTCTTTGAATCTTCTTTATCATGCTAAGAGGAGCAGGAATAAGCAAAAAATTTCAGAATTGCACCTTGCAATGTGGAGATATTACTGTTTGTGCATTTACAATATTCATTGATTTTTGCCATTGAAAAACATCCAGAAATGTTTGAAGCTACTGACTGAATGAAAGGAGCTGGCATCTCACTCTCTTTGAATCTTCTTTATCATGCTAGGATTAGCAGGAAAAAGCAAAAAATTTCAGAATTGCACCTTGCAATGTGGAGATATTACTGTTTGTGCATTTACAATATTCATTGATTTTTGCCATTGAAAAACATCATGTTATTCATATACCAGAAATGTTTGAAGCTACTGACTGAATGAAAGGAGCTGGCATCTCACTCTCTTTGAATCTTCTTTATCATGCTAGGATTAGCAGGAAAAAGCAAAAAATTTCTGAATTGCACCTTGCAATGTGGAGATATTACTGTTTGTGCATTTACAATATTCATTGATTTTTGCCATTGAAAAACGTCCAGAAATGTTTGAAGCTACTGACTGAATGAAAGGAGCTGGCATCTCACTCTCTTTGAATCTTCTTTATCATGCTAAGAGGAGCAGGAAAAAGCAAAAAATTTCAGAATTGCACCTTGCAATGCGGAGAAATTACTGTTTGTGCATTTACAATATTCATTGATTTTTGCCATTGAAAAACATCATGTTATTCATATACCAGAAATGTTTGAAGCTACTGACTGAATGAAAGGAGCTGGCATCTCACTCTCTTTGAATCTTCTTTATCATGCTAAGAGGAGCAGGAAAAAGCAAAAAATTTCAGAATTGCACCTTGCAATGCGGAGAAATTACTGTTTGTCTATTTGCAATATTCATTGATTTTTGCCATTGAAAAACGTCCAGAAATGATTGAAACTACTGACTGAATGAAAGGAGCTGGCATCTCACTCTCTTTGAATCTTCTTTATCATGCTAAGAGGAGCAGGAAAAAGCAAAAAATTTCAGAATTGCACCTTGCAATGCGGAGAAATTACTGTTTGTGCATTTACAATATTCATTGATTTTTGCCATTGAAAAACGTCCAGAAATGTTTGAAGCTACTGACTGAATGAAAGGAGCTGGCATCTCACTCTCTTTGAATCTTCTTTATCATGCTAAGAGGAGCAGGAAAAAGCAAAAAATTTCAGAATTGCACCTTGCAATGTGGAGAAATTACTGTTTGTGCATTTACAATATTCATTGATTTTTGCCATTGAAAAACGTCCAGAAATGATTGAAGCTACTGACTGAATGAAAGGAGCTGGCTTCTCACTCTCTTTGAATCTTCTTTATCATGCTAAGAGGAGCAGGAAAAAGCAAAAAATTTCAGAATTGCACCTTGCAATGCGGAGAAATTACTGTTTGTGCATTTACAATATTCATTGATTTTTGCCATTGAAAAACATCATGTTATTCATATACCAGAAATGTTTGAAGCTACTGACTGAATGAAAGGAGCTGGCATCTCACTCTCTTTGAATCTTCTTTATCATGCTAAGAGGAGCAGGAAAAAGCAAAAAATTTCAGAATTGCACCTTGCAATGCGGAGAAATTACTGTTTATGCATTTACAATATTCATTGATTTTTGCCATTGAAAAACATCCAGAAATGATTGAAGCTACTGACTGAATGAAAGGAGCTGGCATCTCACTCTCTTTGAATCTTCTTTATCATGCTAAGACGAGCAGCAAAAAGCAAAAAATTTCAGAATTGCACCTTGCAATGCGGAGAAATTACTGTTTGTGCATTTACAATATTCATTGATTTTTGCCATTGAAAAACATGTTATTCATATACCAGAAATGTTTGAAGCTACTGACTGAATGAAAGGAGCTGGCATCTCACTCTCTTTGAATCTTCTTTTTTATGCTAAGAGGAGCAAGAAAAAGCAAAAAATTTCAGAATTGCACCTTGCAATGCGGAGAAATTAGTTTGTGCATTTACAATATTCATTGATTTTTGCCATTGAAAAACGTCCAGAAATGTTTGAAGCTACTGACTGAATGAAAGGAGCTGGCATCTCACTCTCTTTGAATCTTCTTTATCATGCTAAGAGGAGCAGGAAAAAGCAAAAAATTTCAGAATTGCACCTTGCAATGCGGAGAAATTACTGTTTGTGCATTTACAATATTCATTGATTTTTGCCATTGAAAAACGTCCAGAAATGATTGAAGCTACTGACTGAATGAAAGGTGCTGGCATCTCACTCTCTTTGAATCTTCATTATCATGCTAAGAGGAGCAGGAAAAAGCAAAAAATTTCAGAATTGCACCTTGCAATGCGGAGAAATTACTGTTTGTGCATTTACAATATTCATTGATTTTTGCCATTGAAAAACATCATGTTATTCATATACCAGAAATGTTTGAAGCTACTGACTGAATGAAATGAGCTGGCATCTCACTCTCTTTGAATCTTCTTTATCATGCTAAGAGGTGCAGGAAAAAGCAAAAAATTTCAGAATTGCACCTTGCAATGTGGAGAAATTACTGTTTGTGCATTTACAATATTCATTGATATTTGCCATTGAAAAACGTCCAGAAATGTTTGAAGCTACTGACTGAATGAAAGGAGCTGGCATCTCACTCTCTTTGAATCTTCTTTATCATGCTAAGAGGAGCAGGAAAAAGCAAAAAATTTTAGAATTGCACCTTGCAATGCGGAGAAATTACTGTTTGTGCATTTACAATATTCATTGATTTTTGCCATTGAAAAACGTCCAGAAATGTTTGAAGCTACTGACTGAATGAAAGGAGCTGGCATCTCACTCTCTTTGAATCTTCTTTATCATGCTAATAGGAGCAGGAAAAAGCAAAAAATTTCAGAATTGCACCTTGCAATGCGGAGAAATTGCTGTTTGTGCATTTACAATATTCATTGATTTTTGCCATTGAAAAACATCATGTTATTCATATACCAGAAATGTTTGAAGCTACTGACTGAATGAAAGGAGCTGGCATCTCACTCTCTTTGAATCTTCTTTATCATGCTAAGAGGAGCAGGAAAAAGCAAAAAATTTCAGAATTGCACCTTGCAATGCGGAGAAATTACTGTTTGTGCATTTACAATATTCATTGATTTTTGCCATTAAAAAACATCATGTTATTCATATACCAGAAATGTTTGAAGCTACTGACTGAATGAAAGGAGCTTGCATCTCACTCTCTTTGAATCTTCTTTATCATGCTAAGAGGAGCAGGAAAAAGCAAAAAATTTCAGAATTGCACCTTGCAATGCGGAGAAATTACTGTTTGTGCATTTACAATATTCATTGATTTTTGCCATTGAAAAACGTCCAGAAATGATTGAAGCTACTGACTGAATGAAAGGAGCTGGCATCTCACTCTCTTTGAATCTTCTTTATCATGCTAAGAGGAGCAGGAAAAAGCAAAAAATTTCAGAATTGCACCTTGCAATGCGGAGAAATTACTGTTTGTGCATTTACAATATTCATTGATTTTTGCCATTGAAAAACATCATGTTATTCATATACCAGAAATGATTGAAGCTACTGACTGAATGAAAGGAGCTGGCATCTCACTCTCTTTGAATCTTCTTTATCATGCTAAGAGGAGCAGGAAAAAGCAAAAAATTTCAGAATTGCACCTTGCAATGCGGAGAAATTACTGTTTGTGCATTTACAATATTCATTGATTTTTGCCATTGAAAAACATCATGTTATTCATATACCAGAAATGTTTGAAGCTACTGACTGAATGAAAGGAGCTGGCATCTCACTCTCTTTGAATCTTCTTTATCATGCTAAGAGGAGCAGGAAAAAGCAAAAAATTTCAGAATTGCACCTTGCAATGCGGAGAAATTACTGTTTGTGCATTTACAATATTCATTTATTTTTGCCATTGAAAAACATCATGTTATTCATATACCAGAAATGATTGAAGCTACTGACTGAATGAAAGGAGCTGGCATCTCACTCTCTTTGAATCTTCTTTATCATGCTAAGAGGAGCAGGAAAAAGCCAAAAATTTCAGAATTGCACCTTGCAATGCGGAGAA
Organism: Phyllobates terribilis; assembly: GCF_046119375.1. Lineage (NCBI taxonomy): Eukaryota > Metazoa > Chordata > Amphibia > Anura > Dendrobatidae > Phyllobates > Phyllobates terribilis. The sequence goes on along the minus strand of NW_027363115.1, from coordinate 105,087 downwards.
ATTACTGTTTGTGCATTTACAATATTCATTGATTTTTGCCATTGAAAAACGTCCAGAAATGATTGAAGCTACTGACTGAATGAAAGGAGCTGGCATCTCACTCTCTTTGAATCTTCTTTACCATGCTAAGAGGAGCAGGAAAAAGCAAAAAATTTCAGAATTGCACCTTGCAATGCGGAGAAATTACTGTTTGTGCATTTACAATATTCATTGATTTTTGCCATTGAAAAACGTCCAGAAATGTTTGAAGCTACTGACTGAATGAAAGGAGCTGGCATCTCACTCTCTTTGAATCTTCTTTATCATGCTAAGAGGAGCAGGAAAAAGCAAAAAATTTCAGAATTGCACCTTGCAATGCGGAGAAATTACTGTTTGTGCATTTACAATATTCATTGATTTTTGCCATTGAAAAATGTCCAGAAATGTTTGAAGCTACTGACTGAATGAAAGGAGCTGGCATCTCACTCTCTTTGAATCTTCTTTATCATGCTAAGAGGAGCAGGAAAAAGCAAAAAATTTCAGAATTGCACCTTGCAATGCGGAGAAATTACTGTTTGTGCATTTACAATATTCATTGATTTTTGCCATTGAAAAACGTCCAGAAATGTTTGAAGCTACTGACTGAATGAAAGGAGTTGGCATCTCACTCTCTTTGAATCTTCTTTATCATGCTAAGATGAGCAGGAAAAAGCAAAAAATTTCAGAATTGCACCTTGCAATGCGGAGAAATTACTGTTTGTGCATTTACAATATTCATTGATTTTTGCCATTGAAAAACATCATGTTATTCATATACCAGAAATGATTGAAGCTACTGACTGAATGAAAGGAGCTGGCATCTCAATCTCTTTGAATCTTCTTTATCATGCTAAGAGGAGCAGGAAAAAGCAAAAAATTTCAGAATTGCACCTTGCAATGCAGAGAAATTACTGTTTGTGCATTTACAATATTCATTGATTTTTGCCATTGAAAAACATCATGTTATTCATATACCAGAAATGTTTGAAGCTACTGACTGAATGAAAGGAGCTGGCATCTCTCTCTCTTTGAATCTTCTTTATCATGCTAAGAGGAGCAGGAAAAAGCAAAAAATTTCAGAATTGCACCTTGCAATGCGGAGAAATTACTGTTTGTGCATTTACAATATTCATTGATTTTTGCCATTGAAAAACATCATGTTATTCATATACCAGAAATGATTGAAGCTACTGACTGAATGAAAGGAGCTGGCATCTCACTCTCTTTGAATCTTCTTTATCATGCTAAGAGGAGCAGGAAAAAGCAAAAAATTTCAGAATTGCACCTTGCAATGCGGAGAAATTACTGTTTGTGCATTTACAATATTCATTGATTTTTGCCATTGAAAAACGTCCAGAAATGTTTGAAGCTACTGACTGAATGAAAGGAGCTGGCATCTCACTCTCTTTGAATCTTCTTTATCATGCTAAGAGGAGCAGGAAAAAGCAAAAAATTTCAGAATTGCACCTTGCAAAGCGGAGAAATTACTGTTTGTGCATTTACAATATTCATTGATTTTTGCCATTGAAAAACGTCCTGAAATGTTTGAAGCTACTGACTGAATGAAAGGAGCTGGCATCTCACTCTCTTTGAATCTTCTTTATCATGCTAAGAGGAGCAGGAAAAAGCAAAAAATTTCAGAATTGCACCTTGCAATGCGGAGAAATTATTGTTTGTGCATTTACAATATTCATTGATTTTTGCCATTGAAAAACATCATGTTATTCATATACCAGAAATGTTTGAAGCTACTGACTGAATGAAAGGAGCTGGCATCTCACTCTCTTTGAATCTTCTTTTTTATGCTAAGAGGAGCAGGAAAAAGCAAAAAATTTCAGAATTGCACCTTGCAATGCGGAGAAATTAGTTTGTGCATTTACAATATTCATTGATTTTTGCCATTGAAAAACGTCCAGAAATGTTTGAAGCTACTGACTGAATGAAAGGAGCTGGCATCTCACTCTCTTTTAATCTTCTTTATCATGCTAAGAGGAGCAGGAAAACCAAAAAATTTCAGAATTGCACCTTGCAATGCGGAGAAATTACTGTTTGTGCATTTACAATATTCATTGATTTTTGCCATTGAAAAACGTCCAGAAATGATTGAAGCTACTGACTGAATGAAAGGAGCTGGCATCTCACTCTCTTTGAATCTTCTTTATCATGCTAAGAGGAGCAGGAAAAAGCAAAAAATTTCAGAATTGCACCTTGCAATGCGGAGAAATTACTGTTTGTGCATTTACAATATTCATTGATTTTTGCCATTGAAAAACATCATGTTATTCATATACCAGAAATGTTTGAAGCTACTGACTGAATGAAATGAGCTGGCATCTCACTCTCTTTCAATCTTCTTTATCATGCTAAGAGGAGCAGGAAAAAGCAAAAAATTTCAGAATTGCACCTTGCAATGTGGAGAAATTACTGTTTGTGCATTTACAATATTCATTGATATTTGCCATTGAAAAACATCCAGAAATGTTTGAAGCTACTGACTGAATGAAAGGAGCTGGCATCTCACTCTCTTTGAATCTTCTTTATCATGCTAAGAGGAGCAGGAAAAAGCAAAAAATTTCAGAATTGCACCTTGCAATGCGGAGAAATTACTGTTTGTGCATTTACAATATTCATTGATTTTTGCCATTGAAAAACATCCAGAAATGATTGAAGCTACTGACTGAATGAAAGGAGCTGGCATCTCACTCTCTTTGAATCTTCTTTATCATGCTAAGAGGAGCAGGAAAAAGCAAAAAAATTCAGAATTGCACCTTGCAATGCGGAGAAATTACTGTTTGTGCATTTACAATATTCATTGATTTTTGCCATTGAAAAACATCATGTTATTCATATACCAGAAATGATTGAAGCTTCTGACTGAATGAAAGGAGCTGGCATCTCACTCTCTTTGAATCTTCTTTGTCATGCTAAGAGGAGCAGGAAAAAGCAAAAAATTTCAGAATTGCACCTTGCAATGTGGAGAAATTACTGTTTGTGCATTTACAATATTCACTGATATTTGCCATTGAAAAACATCCAGAAATGTTTGAAGCTACTGACTGAATGAAAGGAGCTGGCATCTCACTCTCTTTGAATCTTCTTTATCATGCTAAGAGGAGCAGGAAAAAGCAAAAAATTTCAGAATTGCACCTTGCAATGCGGAGAAATTACTGTTTGTGCATTTACAATATTCACTGATATTTGCCATTGAAAAACATCCAGAAATGTTTGAAGCTACTGACTGAATGAAAGGAGCTGGCATCTCACTCTCTTTGAATCTTCTTTATCATGCTAAGAGGAGCAGGAAAAAGCAAAAAATTTCAGAATTGCACCTTGCAATGCGGAGAAATTACTGTTTGTGCATTTACAATATTCATTGATTTTTGCCATTGAAAAACGTCCAGAAATGATTGAAGCTACTGACTGAATGAAAGGAGCTGGCATCTCACTCTCTTTGAATCTTCTTTATCATGCTAAGAGGAGCAGGAAAAAGCAAAAAATTTCAGAATTGCACCTTGCAATGCGGAGAAATTACTGTTTGTGCATTTACAATATTCATTGATTTTTGCAATTGAAAAACATCATGTTATTCATATACCAGAAATGTTTGAAGCTACTGACTGAATGAAATGAGCTGGCATCTCACTCTCTTTCAATCTTCTTTATCATGCTAAGAGGAGCAGGAAAAAGCAAAAAATTTCAGAATTGCACCTTGCAATGTGGAGAAATTACTGTTTGTGCATTTACAATATTCATTGATTTTTGCCATTGAAAAACATCCAGAAATGATTGAAGCTACTGACTGAATGAAAGGAGCTGGCATCTCACTCTCTTTGAATCTTCTTTATCATGCTAAGAGGAGCAGGAAAAAGCAAAAAATTTCAGAATTGCACCTTGCAATGCGGAGAAATTACTGTTTGTGCATTTACAATATTCATTGATTTTTGCCATTGAAAAACATCATGTTATTCATATACCAGAAATGATTGAAGCTACTGACTGAATGAAAGGAGCTGGCATCTCACTCTCTTTGAATCTTCTTTATCATGCTAAGAGGAGCAGGAAAAAGCAAAAAATTTCAGAATTGCACCTTGCAATGTGGAGAAATTACTGTTTGTGCATTTACAATATTCATTGATATTTGCCATTGAAAAACATCCAGAAATGTTTGAAGCTACTGACTGAATGAAAGGAGCTGGCATCTCACTCTCTTTGAATCTTCTTTATCATGCTAAGAGGAGCAGGAAAAAGCAAAAAATTTCAGAATTGCACCTTGCAATGCGGAGAAATTACTGTTTGTGCATTTACAATATTCATTGATTTTTGCCATTGAAAAACATCCAGAAATGATTGAAGCTACTGACTGAATGAAAGGAGCTGGCATCTCACTCTCTTTGAATCTTCTTTATCATGCTAAGAGGAGCAGGAAAAAGCAAAAAATTTCAGAATTGCACCTTGCAATGCGGAGAAATTACTGTTTGTGCATTTACAATATTCATTGATTTTTGCCATTGAAAAACGTCCAGAAATGATTGAAGCTACTGACTGAATGAAAGGAGCTGGCATCTCACTCTCTTTGAATCTTCTTTACCATGCTAAGAGGAGCAGGAAAAAGCAAAAAATTTCAGAATTGCACCTTGCAATGCGGAGAAATTACTGTTTGTGCATTTACAATATTCATTGATTTTTGCCATTGAAAAACATCATGTTATTCATATACCAGAAATGTTTGAAGCTACTGACTGAATGAAAGGAGCTGGCATCTCACTCTCTTTGAATCTTCTTTATCATGCTAAGAGGAGCAGGAAAAAGCAAAAAATTTCAGAATTGCACCTTGCAATGCGGAGAAATTACTGTTTGTGCATTTACAATATTCATTGATTTTTGCTATTGAAAAACGTCCAGAAATGTTTGAAGCTACTGACTGAATGAAAGGAGCTGGCATCTCACTCTCTTTGAATCTTCTTTATCATGCTAAGAGGAGCAGGATAAAGCAAAAAATTTCAGAATTGCACCTTGCAAAGCGGAGAAATTACTGTTTGTGCATTTACAATATTCATTGATTTTTGCCATTGAAAAACGTCCTGAAATGTTTGAAGCTACTGACTGAATGAAAGGAGCTGGCAACTCACTCTCTTTGAATCTTCTTTATCATGCTAAGAGGAGCAGGAAAAAGCAAAAAATTTCAGAATTGCACCTTGCAATGCGGAGAAATTACTGTTTGTGCATTTACAATATTCATTTATTTTTGCCATTGAAAAACATCATGTTATTCATATACCAGAAATGTTTGAAGCTACTGACTGAATGAAAGGAGCTGGCATCTCACTCTCTTTGAATCTTCTTTATCATGCTAAGAGGAGCAGGAAAAAGCAAAAAATTTCAGAATTGCACCTTGCAATGCGGAGAAATTACTGTTTGTGCATTTACAATATTCATTGATTTTTGCCATTGAAAAACGTCCAGAAATGATTGAAGCTACTGACTGAATGAAAGGAGCTGGCATCTCACTCTCTTTGAATCTTCTTTATCATGCTAAGAGGAGCAGGAAAAAGCAAAAAATTTCAGAATTGCACCTTGCAATGCGGAGAAATTACTGTTTGTGCATTTACAATATTCATTGAGTTTTGCCATTGAAAAACGTCCAGAAATGTTTGAAGCTACTGACTGAATGAAAGGAGCTAGCATCTCACTCTCTTTGAATCTTCTTTATCATGCTAAGAGGAGCAGGAAAAAGCAAAAAATTTCAGAATTGCACCTTGCAATGCGGAGAAATTACTGTTTGTGCATTTACAATATTCATTGATTTTTGCCATTGAAAAACGTCCAGAAATGTTTGAAGCTACTGACTGAATGAAAGGAGCTGGCATCTCACTCTCTTTGAATCTTCTTTATCATGCTAAGAGGAGCAGGAAAAAGCAAAAAATTTCAGAATTGCACGTAGCAATGCGGAGAAATTACTGTTTGTGCATTTACAATATTCATTGATTTTTGCCATTGAAAAATATCATGTTATTCATATACCAGAAATGTTTGAAGCTACTGACTGAATGAAAGGAGCTGGCATCTCACTCTCTTTGAATCTTCTTTATCATGCTAAGAGGAGCAGGAAAAAGCAAAAAATTTCAGAATTGCACCTTGCAATGCGGAGAAATTACTGTTTGTGCATTTACAATATTCATTGATTTTTGCCATTGAAAAACATCATGTTATTCATATACCAGAAATGATTGAAGCTACTGACTGAATGAAAGGAGCTGGCATCTCACTCTCTTTGAATCTTCTTTATCATGCTAAGAGGAGCAGGAAAAAGCAAAAAATTTCAGAATTGCACCTTGCAATGCGGAGAAATTACTGTTTGTGCATTTACAATATTCATTGATTTTTGCCATTGAAAAACATCATGTTATTCATATACCAGAAATGTTTGAAGCTACTGACTGAATGAAAGGAGCTGGCATCTCTCTCTCTTTGAATCTTCTTTATCATGCTAAGAGGAGCAGGAAAAAGCAAAAAATTTCAGAATTGCACCTTGCAATGCGGAGAAATTACTGTTTGTGCATTTACAATATTCATTGATTTTTGCCATTGAAAAACATCATGTTATTCATATACCAGAAATGTTTGAAGCTACTGACTGAATGAAAGGAGCTGGCATCTCTCTCTCTTTGAATCTTCTTTATCATGCTAAGAGGAGCAGGAAAAAGCAAAAAATTTCAGAATTGCACCTTGCAATGCGGAGAAATTACTGTTTGTGCATTTACAATATTCATTGATTTTTGCCATTGAAAAACATCATGTTATTCATATACCAGAAATGTTTGAAGCTACTGACTGAATGAAAGGAGCTGGCATCTCTCTCTCTTTGAATCTTCTTTATCATGCTAAGAGGAGCAGGAAAAAGCAAAAAATTTCAGAATTGCACCTTGCAATGCGGAGAAATTACTGTTTGTGCATTTACAATATTCATTGATTTTTGCCATTGAAAAACATCATGTTATTCATATACCAGAAATGTTTGAAGCTACTGACTGAATGAAAGGAGCTGGCATCTCTCTCTCTTTGAATCTTCTTTATCATGCTAAGAGGAGCAGGAAAAAGCAAAAAATTTCAGAATTGCACCTTGCAATGCGGAGAAATTACTGTTTGTGCATTTACAATATTCATTGATTTTTGCCATTGAAAAACATCATGTTATTCATATACCAGAAATGATTGAAGCTACTGACTGAATGAAAGGAGCTGGCATCTCACTCTCTTTGAATCTTCTTTATCATGCTCAGAGGAGCAGGAAAAAGCAAAAAATTTCAGAATTGCACCTTGCAATGCGGAGAAATTACTGTTTGTGCATTTACAATATTCATTGATTTTTGCCATTGAAAAACATCCAGAAATGTTTGAAGCTACTGACTGAATGAAAGGAGCTGGCATCTCACTCTCTTTGAATCTTCTTTATCATGCTAAGAGGAGCAGGAAAAAGCAAAAAATTTCAGAATTGCACCTTGCAAAGCGGAGAAATTACTGTTTGTGCATTTACAATATTCATTGATTTTTGCCATTGAAAAACGTCCTGAAATGTTTGAAGCTACTGACTGAATGAAAGGAGCTGGCATCTCACTCTCTTTGAATCTTCTTTATCATGCTAAGAGGAGCAGGAAAAAGCAAAAAATTTCAGAATTGCACCTTGCAATGCGGAGAAATTACTGTTTGTGCATTTACAATATTCATTGATTTTTGCCATTGAAAAACATCATGTTATTCATATACCAGAAATGTTTGAAGCTACTGACTGAATGAAAGGAGCTGGCATCTCACTCTCTTTGAATCTTCTTTATCATGCTAAGAGGAGCAGGAAAAAGCAAAAAATTTCAGAATTGCACCTTGCAATGCGGAGAAATTACTGTTTGTGCATTTACAATATTCATTGATTTTTGCCATTGAAAAACGTCCAGAAATGATTGAAGCTACTGACTGAATGAAAGGAGCTGGCATCTCACTCTCTTTGAATCTTCTTTATCATGCTAAGAGGAGCAGGAAAAAGCAAAAAATTTCAGAATTGCACCTTGCAATGCGGAGAAATTACTGTTTGTGCATTTACAATATTCATTGAGTTTTGCCATTGAAAAACGTCCAGAAATGTTTGAAGCTACTGACTGAATGAAAGGAGCTAGCATCTCACTCTCTTTGAATCTTCTTTATCATGCTAAGAGGAGCAGGAAAAAGCAAAAAATTTCAGAATTGCACCTTGCAATGTGGAGAAATTACTGTTTGTGCATTTACAATATTCATTGATTTTTGCCATTGAAAAACGTCCAGAAATGATTGAAGCTACTGACTGAATGAAAGGAGCTGGCATCTCACTCTCTTTGAATCTTCTTTATCATGCTAAGAGGAGCAGGAAAAAGCAAAAAATTTCAGAATTGCACCTTGCAATGCGGAGAAATTACTGTTTGTGCATTTACAATATTCATTGATTTTTGCCATTGAAAAACATCATGTTATTCATATACCAGAAATGTTTGAAGCTACTGACTGAATGAAAGGAGCTGGCATCTCACTCTCTTTGAATCTTCTTTATCATGCTAAGAGGAGCAGGAAAAAGTAAAAAATTTCAGAATTGCACCTTGCAATGCGGAGAAATTACTGTTTGTGCATTTACAATATTCATTGATTTTTGCCATTGAAAAACATCATGTTATTCATATACCAGAAATGATTGAAGCTACTGACTGAATGAAAGGAGCTGGCATCTCACTCTCTTTGAATCTTCTTTACCATGCTAAGAGGAGCAGGAAAAAGCAAAAAATTTCAGAATTGCACCTTGCAATGTGGAGAAATTACTGTCTGTGCATTTACAATATTCATTGATTTTTGCCATTGAAAAACATCATGTTATTCATATACCAGAAATGTTTGAAGCTACTGACTGAATGAAAGGAGCTGGCATCTCTCTCTCTTTGAATCTTCTTTATCATGCTAAGAGGAGCAGGAAAAAGCAAAAAATTTCAGAATTGCACCTTGCAATGCGGAGAAATTACTGTTTGTGCATTTACAATATTCATTGATTTTTGCCATTGAAAAACATCATGTTATTCATATACCAGAAATGTTTGAAGCTACTGACTGAATGAAAGGAGCTGGCATCTCTCTCTCTTTGAATCTTCTTTATCATGCTAAGAGGAGCAGGAAAAAGCAAAAAATTTCAGAATTGCACCTTGCAATGCGGAGAAATTACTGTTTGTGCATTTACAATATTCATTGATTTTTGCCATTGAAAAACATCATGTTATTCATATACCAGAAATGATTGAAGCTACTGACTGAATGAAAGGAGCTGGCATCTCACTCTCTTTGAATCTTCTTTATCATGCTCAGAGGAGCAGGAAAAAGCAAAAAATTTCAGAATTGCACCTTGCAATGCGGAGAAATTACTGTTTGTGCATTTACAATATTCATTGATTTTTGCCATTGAAAAACGTCCAGAAATGTTTGAAGCTACTGACTGAATGAAAGGAGCTGGCATCTCACTCTCTTTGAATCTTCTTTATCATGCTAAGAGGAGCAGGAAAAAGCAAAAAATTTCAGAATTGCACCTTGCAAAGCGGAGAAATTACTGTTTGTGCATTTACAATATTCATTGATTTTTGCCATTGAAAAACGTCCTGAAATGTTTGAAGCTACTGACTGAATGAAAGGAGCTGGCATCTCACTCTCTTTGAATCTTCTTTATCATGCTAAGAGGAGCAGGAAAAAGCAAAAAATTTCAGAATTGCACCTTGCAATGCGGAGAAATTACTGTTTGTGCATTTACAATATTCATTGATTTTTGCCATTGAAAAACATCATGTTATTCATATACCAGAAATGTTTGAAGCTACTGACTGAATGAAAGGAGCTGGCATCTCACTCTCTTTGAATCTTCTTTATCATGCTAAGAGGAGCAGGAAAAAGCAAAAAATTTCAGAATTGCACCTTGCAATGCGGAGAAATTACTGTTTGTGCATTTACAATATTCATTGATTTTTGCCATTGAAAAACGTCCAGAAATGATTGAAGCTACTGACTGAATGAAAGGAGCTGGCATCTCACTCTCTTTGAATCTTCTTTATCATGCTAAGAGGAGCAGGAAAAAGCAAAAAATTTCAGAATTGCACCTTGCAATGCGGAGAAATTACTGTTTGTGCATTTACAATATTCATTGAGTTTTGCCATTGAAAAACGTCCAGAAATGTTTGAAGCTACTGACTGAATGAAAGGAGCTAGCATCTCACTCTCTTTGAATCTTCTTTATCATGCTAAGAGGAGCAGGAAAAAGCAAAAAATTTCAGAATTGCACCTTGCAATGTGGAGAAATTACTGTTTGTGCATTTACAATATTCATTGATTTTTGCCATTGAAAAACGTCCAGAAATGATTGAAGCTACTGACTGAATGAAAGGAGCTGGCATCTCACTCTCTTTGAATCTTCTTTATCATGCTAAGAGGAGCAGGAAAAAGCAAAAAATTTCAGAATTGCACCTTGCAATGCGGAGAAATTACTGTTTGTGCATTTACAATATTCATTGATTTTTGCCATTGAAAAACATCATGTTATTCATATACCAGAAATGTTTGAAGCTACTGACTGAATGAAAGGAGCTGGCATCTCACTCTCTTTGAATCTTCTTTATCATGCTAAGAGGAGCAGGAAAAAGTAAAAAATTTCAGAATTGCACCTTGCAATGCGGAGAAATTACTGTTTGTGCATTTACAATATTCATTGATTTTTGCCATTGAAAAACATCATGTTATTCATATACCAGAAATGATTGAAGCTACTGACTGAATGAAAGGAGCTGGCATCTCACTCTCTTTGAATCTTCTTTACCATGCTAAGAGGAGCAGGAAAAAGCAAAAAATTTCAGAATTGCACCTTGCAATGTGGAGAAATTACTGTTTGTGCATTTACAATATTCATTGATTTTTGCCATTGAAAAACATCCAGAAATGATTGAAGCTACTGACTGAATGAAAGGAGCTGGCATCTCACTCTCTTTGAATCTTATTTACCATGCTAAGAGGAGCAGGAAAAAGCAAAAAATTTCAGAATTGCACCTTGCAATGCGGAGAAATTACTGTTTGTGCATTTACAATATTCATTGATTTTTGCCATTGAAAAACGTCCAGAAATGATTGAAGCTACTGACTGAATGAAAGGAGCTGGCATCTCACTCTCTTTGAATCTTCTTTATCATGCTAAGAGGAGCAGGAAAAAGCAAAAAATTTCAGAATTGCACCTTGCAATGCGGAGAAATTACTGTTTGTGCATTTACAATATTCATTGATTTTTGCCATTGAAAAACATCATGTTATTCATATACCAGAAATGATTGAAGCTACTGACTGAATGAAAGGAGCTGGCATCTCACTCTCTTTGAATCTTCTTTATCATGCTAAGAGGAGCAGGAAAAAGCAAAAAATTTCAGAATTGCACCTTGCAATGCGGAGAAATTACTGTTTGTGCATTTACAATATTCATTGATTTTTGCCATTGAAAAACATCATGTTATTCATATACCAGAAATGTTTGAAGCTACTGACTGAATGAAAGGAGCTGGCATCTCATTCTCTTTGAATCTTCTTTATCATGCTAAGAGGAGCAGTAAAAAGCAAAAAATTTCAGAATTGCACCTTGCAATGCGGAGAAATTACTGTTTGTGCATTTATAATATTCATTGATTTTTGCCATTGAAAAACATCATGTTATTCATATACCAGAAATGATTGAAGCTACTGACTGAATGAAAGGAGCTGGCATCTCACTCTCTTTGAATCTTCTTTATCATGCTAAGAGGAGCAGGAAAAAGCAAAAAATTTCAGAATTGCACCTTGCAATGCGGAGAAATTACTGTTTGTGCATTTACAATATTCATTGATTTTTGCCATTGAAAAACGTCCAGAAATGATTGAAGCTACTGACTGAATGAAAGGAGCTGGCATCTCACTCTCTTTGAATCTTCTTTATCATGCTAGGAGGAGCAGGAAAAAGCAAAAAATGTCAGAATTGCACCTTGCAATGCGGAGAAATTACTGTTTGTGCATTTACAATATTCATTGATTTTTGCCATTGAAAAACATCATGTTATTCATATACCAGAAATGTTTGAAGCTACTGACTGAATGAAAGGAGCTGGCATCTCACTCTCTTTGAATCTTCTTTATCATGCTAAGAGGAGCAGGAAAAAGCAAAAAATTTCAGAATTGCACCTTGCAATGCGGAGAAATTACTGTTTGTGCATTTACAATATTCATTGATTTTTGCCATTGAAAAACGTCCAGAAATGATTGAAGCTACTGACTGAATGAAAGGAGCTGGCATCTCACTCTCTTTGAATCTTCTTTATCATGCTAAGAGGAGCAGGAAAAAGCAAAAAATTTCAGAATTGCACCTTGCAATGCGGAGAAATTACTGTTTGTGCATTTACAATATTCATTGAGTTTTGCCATTGAAAAACGTCCAGAAATGTTTGAAGCTACTGACTGAATGAAAGGAGCTAGCCTCTCACTCTCTTTGAATCTTCTTTATCATGCTAAGAGGAGCAGGAAAAAGCAAAAAATTTCAGAATTGCACCTTGCAATGTGGAGAAATTACTGTTTGTGCATTTACAATATTCATTGATTTTTGCCATTGAAAAACGTCCAGAAATGATTGAAGCTACTGACTGAATGAAAGGAGCTGGCATCTCACTCTCTTTGAATCTTCTTTATCATGCTAAGAGGAGCAGGAAAAAGCAAAAAATTTCAGAATTGCACCTTGCAATGCGGAGAAATTACTGTTTGTGCATTTACAATATTCATTGATTTTTGCCATTGAAAAACATCATGTTATTCATATACCAGAAATGTTTGAAGCTACTGACTGAATGAAAGGAGCTGGCATCTCACTCTCTTTGAATCTTCTTTATCATGCTAAGAGGAGCAGGAAAAAGCAAAAAATTTCAGAATTGCACCTTGCAATGCGGAGAAATTACTGTTTGTGCATTTACAATATTCATTGATTTTTGCCATTGAAAAACATCATGTTATTCATATACCAGAAATGATTGAAGCTACTGACTGAATGAAAGGAGCTGGCATCTCACTCTCTTTGAATCTTCTTTACCATGCTAAGAGGAGCAGGAAAAAGCAAAAAATTTCAGAATTGCACCTTGCAATGTGGAGAAATTACTGTTTGTGCATTTACAATATTCATTGATTTTTGCCATTGAAAAACATCCAGAAATGATTGAAGCTACTGACTGAATGAAAGGAGCTGGCATCTCACTCTCTTTGAATCTTATTTACCATGCTAAGAGGAGCAGGAAAAAGCAAAAAATTTCAGAATTGCACCTTGCAATGCGGAGAAATTACTGTTTGTGCATTTACAATATTCATTGATTTTTGCCATTGAAAAACGTCCAGAAATGATTGAAGCTACTGACTGAATGAAAGGAGCTGGCATCTCACTCTCTTTGAATCTTCTTTATCATGCTAAGAGGAGCAGGAAAAAGCAAAAAATTTCAGAATTGCACCTTGCAATGCGGAGAAATTACTGTTTGTGCATTTACAATATTCATTGATTTTTGCCATTGAAAAACATCATGTTATTCATATACCAGAAATGATTGAAGCTACTGACTGAATGAAAGGAGCTGGCATCTCACTCTCTTTGAATCTTCTTTATCATGCTAAGAGGAGCAGGAAAAAGCAAAAAATTTCAGAATTGCACCTTGCAATGCGGAGAAATTACTGTTTGTGCATTTACAATATTCATTGATTTTTGCCATTGAAAAACGTCCAGAAATGATTGAAGCTACTGACTGAATGAAAGGAGCTGGCATCTCACTCTCTTTGAATCTTCTTTATCATGCTAAGAGGAGCAGGAAAAAGCAAAAAATTTCAGAATTGCACCTTGCAATGCGGAGAAATTACTGTTTGTGCATTTACAATATTCATTGATTTTTGCCATTGAAAAACATCATGTTATTCATATACCAGAAATGTTTGAAGCTACTGACTGAATGAAAGGAGCTGGCATCTCACTCTCTTTGAATCTTCTTTATCATGCTAAGAGGAGCAGGAAAAAGCAAAAAATTTCAGAATTGCACCTTGCAATGCGGAGAAATTACTGTTTGTGCATTTACAATATTCATTGATTTTTGCCATTGAAAAACGTCCAGAAATGATTGAAGCTACTGACTGAATGAAAGGAGCTGGCATCTCACTCTCTTTGAATCTTCTTTATCATGCTAAGAGGAGCAGGAAAAAGCAAAAAATTTCAGAATTGCACCTTGCAATGCGGAGAAATTACTGTTTGTGCATTTACAATATTCATTGAGTTTTGCCATTGAAAAACGTCCAGAAATGTTTGAAGCTACTGACTGAATGAAAGGAGCTAGCATCTCACTCTCTTTGAATCTTCTTTATCATGCTAAGAGGAGCAGGAAAAAGCAAAAAATTTCAGAATTGCACCTTGCAATGTGGAGAAATTACTGTTTGTGCATTTACAATATTCATTGATTTTTGCCATTGAAAAACGTCCAGAAATGATTGAAGCTACTGACTGAATGAAAGGAGCTGGAATCTCACTCTCTTTGAATCTTCTTTATCATGCTAAGAGGAGCAGGAAAAAGCAAAAAATTTCAGAATTGCACCTTGCAATGCGGAGAAATTACTGTTTGTGCATTTACAATATTCATTGATTTTTGCCATTGAAAAACATCATGTTATTCATATACCAGAAATGTTTGAAGCTACTGACTGAATGAAAGGAGCTGGCATCTCACTCTCTTTGAATCTTCTTTATCATGCTAAGAGGAGCAGGAAAAAGCAAAAAATTTCAGAATTGCACCTTGCAATGCGGAGAAATTACTGTTTGTGCATTTACAATATTCATTGATTTTTGCCATTGAAAAACATCATGTTATTCATATACCAGAAATGATTGAAGCTACTGACTGAATGAAAGGAGCTGGCATCTCACTCTCTTTGAATCTTCTTTACCATGCTAAGAGGAGCAGGAAAAAGCAAAAAATTTCAGAATTGCACCTTGCAATGTGGAGAAATTACTGTTTGTGCATTTACAATATTCATTGATTTTTGCCATTGAAAAACATCCAGAAATGATTGAAGCTACTGACTGAATGAAAGGAGCTGGCATCTCACTCTCTTGGAATCTTATTTACCATGCTAAGAGGAGCAGGAAAAAGCAAAAAATTTCAGAATTGCACCTTGCAATGCGGAGAAATTACTGTTTGTGCATTTACAATATTCATTGATTTTTGCCATTGAAAAACGTCCAGAAATGATTGAAGCTACTGACTGAATGAAAGGAGCTGGCATCTCACTCTCTTTGAATCTTCTTTATCATGCTAAGAGGAGCAGGAAAAAGCAAAAAATTTCAGAATTGCACCTTGCAATGCGGAGAAATTACTGTTTGTGCATTTACAATATTCATTGATTTTTGCCATTGAAAAACATCATGTTATTCATATACCAGAAATGATTGAAGCTACTGACTGAATGAAAGGAGCTGGCATCTCACTCTCTTTGAATCTTCTTTATCATGCTAAGAGGAGCAGGAAAAAGCAAAAAATTTCAGAATTGCACCTTGCAATGCGGAGAAATTACTGTTTGTGCATTTACAATATTCATTGATTTTTGCCATTGAAAAACATCATGTTATTCATATACCAGAAATGTTTGAAGCTACTGACTGAATGAAAGGAGCTGGCATCTCATTCTCTTTGAATCTTCTTTATCATGCTAAGAGGAGCAGTAAAAAGCAAAAAATTTCAGAATTGCACCTTGCAATGCGGAGAAATTACTGTTTGTGCATTTATAATATTCATTGATTTTTGCCATTGAAAAACATCATGTTATTCATATACCAGAAATGATTGAAGCTACTGACTGAATGAAAGGAGCTGGCATCTCACTCTCTTTGAATCTTCTTTATCATGCTAAGAGGAGCAGGAAAAAGCAAAAAATTTCAGAATTGCACCTTGCAATGCGGAGAAATTACTGTTTGTGCATTTACAATATTCATTGATTTTTGCCATTGAAAAACATCATGTTATTCATATACCAGAAATGATTGAAGCTACTGACTGAATGAAAGGAGCTGGCATCTCACTCTCTTTGAATCTTCTTTATCATGCTAAGAGGAGCAGGAAAAAGCAATAAATTTCAGAATTGCACCTTGCAATGCGGAGAAATTACTGTTTGTGCATTTACAATATTCATTGATTTTTGCAATTGAAAAACATCATGTTATTCATATACCAGAAATGTTTGAAGCTACTGACTGAATGAAAGGAGCTGGCATCTCACTCTCTTTGAATCTTCTTTATCATGCTAAGAGGAGCAGGAAAAAGCAAAAAATTTCAGAATTGCATCTTGCAATGCGGAGAAATTACTGTTTGTGCATTTACAATATTCATTGATTTTTGCCATTGAAAAACATCATGTTATTCATATACCAGAAATGATTGAAGCTACTGACTGAATGAAAGGAGCTGGCATCTCACTCTCTTTGAATCTTCTTTATCATGCTAAGAGGAGCAGGAAAAAGCAAAAAATTTCAGAATTGCACCTTGCAATGCGGAGAAATTACTGTTTGTGCATTTACAATATTCATTGATTTTTGCCATTGAAAAACATCATGTTATTCATATACCAGAAATGATTGAAGCTACTGACTGAATGAAAGGAGCTGGCATCTCACTCTCTTTGAATCTTCTTTATCATGCTAAGAGGAGCAGGAAAAAGCAAAAAATTTCAGAATTGCACCTTGCAATGCGGAGAAATTACTGTTTGTGCATTTACAATATTCATTGATTTTTGCCATTGAAAAACGTCCAGAAATGATTGAAGCTACTGACTGAATGAAAGGAGCTGGCATCTCACTCTCTTTGAATCTTCTTTACCATGCTAAGAGGAGCAGGAAAAAGCAAAAAATTTCAGAATTGCACCTTGCAATGCGGAGAAATTTCTGTTTGTGCATTTACAATATTCATTGATTTTTGCCATTGAAAAACGTCCAGAAATGATTGAAGCTACTGACTGAATGAAAGGAGCTGGCATCTCACTCTCTTTGAATCTTCTTTATCATGCTAAGAGGAGCAGGAAAAAGCAAAAAATTTCAGAATTGCACCTTGCAATGCGGAGAAATTACTGTTTGTGCATTTACAATATTCATTGATTTTTGCCATTGAAAAACATCATGTTATTCATATACCAGAAATGATTGAAGCTACTGACTGAATGAAAGGAGCTGGCATCTCACTCTCTTTGAATCTTCTTTATCATGCTAAGAGGAGCAGGAAAAAGCAAAAAATTTCAGAATTGCACCTTGCAATGCGGAGAAATTACTGTTTGTGCATTTACAATATTCATTGATTTTTGCCATTGAAAAACGTCCAGAAATGATTGAATCTACTGACTGAATGAAAGGAGCTGGCATCTCACTCTCTTTGAATCTTCTTTACCATGCTAAGAGGAGCAGGAAAAAGCAAAAAATTTCAGAATTGCACCTTGCAATGCGGAGAAATTTCTGTTTGTGCATTTACAATATTCATTGATTTTTGCCATTGAAAAACGTCCAGAAATGATTGAAGCTACTGACTGAATGAAAGGAGCTGGCATCTCACTCTCTTTGAATCTTCTTTATCATGCTAAGAGGAGCAGGAAAAAGCAAAAAATTTCAGAATTGCACCTTGCAATGCGGAGAAATTACTGTTTGTGCATTTACAATATTCATTGATTTTTGCCATTGAAAAACATCATGTTATTCATATACCAGAAATGATTGAAGCTACTGACTGAATGAAAGGAGCTGGCATCTCACTCTCTTTGAATCTTCTTTATCATGCTAAGAGGAGCAGGAAAAAGCAAAAAATTTCAGAATTGCACCTTGCAATGCGGAGAAATTACTGTTTGTGCATTTACAATATTCATTGATTTTTGCCATTGAAAAACGTCCAGAAATGATTGAAGCTACTGACTGAATGAAAGGAGCTGGCATCTCACTCTCTTTGAATCTTCTTTACCATGCTAAGAGGAGCAGGAAAAAGCAAAAAATTTCAGAATTGCACCTTGCAATGCGGAGAAATTACTGTTTGTGCATTTACAATATTCATTGATTTTTGCCATTGAAAAACGTCCAGAAATGATTGAAGCTACTGACTGAATGAAAGGAGCTGGCATCTCACTCTCTTTGAATCTTCTTTACCATGCTAAGAGGAGCAGGAAAAAGCAAAAAATTTCAGAATTGCACCTTGCAATGCGGAGAAATTACTGTTTGTGCATTTACAATATTCATTGATTTTTGCCATTGAAAAACGTCCAGAAATGTTTGAAGCTACTGACTGAATGAAAGGAGCTGGCATCTCACTCTCTTTGAATCTTCTTTATCATGCTAAGAGGAGCAGGAAAAAGCAAAAAATTTCAGAATTGCACCTTGCAATGCGGAGAAATTACTGTTTGTGCATTTACAATATTCATTGATTTTTGCCATTGAAAAACTTCCAGAAATGTTTGAAGCTACTGACTGAATGAAAGGAGCTGGCATCTCACTCTCTTTGAATCTTCTTTATCATGCTAAGAGGAGCAGGAAAAAGCAAAAAATTTCAGAATTGCACCTTGCAATGCGGAGAAATTACTGTTTGTGCATTTACAATATTCATTGATTTTTGCCATTGAAAAACGTCCAGAAATGTTTGAAGCTACTGACTGAATGAAAGGAGCTGGCATCTCACTCTCTTTGAATCTTCTTTATCATGCTAAGAGGAGCAGGAAAAAGCAAAAAATTTCAGAATTGCACCTTACAATGCGGAGAAATTACTGTTTGTGCATTTTCAATATTCATTGATTTTTGCCATTGAAAAACATCATGTTATTCATATACCAGAAATGTTTGAAGCTACTGACTGAATGAAAGGAGCTGGCATCTCACTCTCTTTGAATCTTCTTTATCATGCTAAGAGGAGCAGGAAAAAGCAAAAAATTTCAGAATTGCACCTTGCAATGCGGAGAAATTACTGTTTGTGCATTTACAATATTCATTGATTTTTGCCATTGAAAAACATGTTATTCATATACCAGAAATGATTGAAGCTACTGACTGAATGAAAGGAGCTGGCATCTCACTCTCTTTGAATCTTCTTTATCATGCTAAGAGGAGCAGGAAAAAGCAAAAAATTTCAGAATTGCACCTTGCAATGCGGAGAAATTACTGTTTGTGCATTTACAATATTCATTGATTTTTGCCATTGAAAAACATCATGTTATTCATATACCAGAAATGTTTGAAGCTACTGACTGAATGAAAATAGCTGGCATTTCTCTCTCTTTGAATCTTCTTTATCATGCTAAGAGGAGCAGGAAAAAGCAAAAAATTTCAGAATTGCACCTTGCAATGCCGAGAAATTACTGTTTGTGCATTTACAATATTCATTGATTTTTGCCATTGAAAAACATCATGTTATTCATATACCAGAAATGATTGAAGCTACTGACTGAATGAAAGGAGCTGGCATCTCACTCTCTTTGAATCTTCTTTATCATGCTAAGAGGAGCAGAAAAAAGCAAAAAATTTCAGAATTGCACCTTGCAATGCGGAGAAATTACTGTTTGTGCATTTACAATATTCATTGATTTTTGCCATTGAAAAACGTCCTGAAATGTTTGAAGCTACTGACTGAATGAAAGGAGCTGGCATCTCACTCTCTTTGAATCTTCTTTATCATGCTAAGAGGAGCAGGAAAAAGCAAAAAATTTCCGAATTGCACCTTGCAATGCGGAGAAATTACTGTTTGTGCATTTACAATATTCATTGATTTTTGCCATTGAAAAACATCATGTTATTCATATACCAGAAATGTTTGAAGCTACTGACTGAATGAAAGGAGCTGGCATCTCACTCTCTTTGAATCTTCTTTATCATGCTAAGAGGAGCAGGAAAAAGCAAAAAATTTCAGAATTGCACCTTGCAATGCGGAGAAATTACTGTTTGTGCATTTACAATATTCATTGATTTTTGCCATTGAAAAACGTCCAGAAATGATTGAAGCTACTGACTGAATGAAAGGAGCTGGCATCTCACTCTCTTTGAATCTTCTTTATCATGCTAAGAGGAGCAGGAAAAAGCAAAAAATTTCAGAATTGCACCTTGCAATGCGGAGAAATTACTGTTTGTGCATTTACAATATTCATTGAGTTTTGCCATTGAAAAACGTCCAGAAATGTTTGAAGCTACTGACTGAATGAAAGGAGCTGGCATCTCACTCTCTTTGAATCTTCTTTATCATGCTAAGAGGAGCAGGAAAAAGCAAAAAATTTCAGAATTGCACCTTGCAATGCGGAGAAATTACTGTTTGTGCATTTACAATATTCATTGATTTTTGCCATTGAAAAACATCCAGAAATGTTTGAAGCTACTGACTGAATGAAAGGAGCTGGCATCTCACTCTCTTTGAATCTTCTTTATCATGCTAAGAGGAGCAGTAAAAAGCAAAAAATTTCAGAATTGCACCTTGCAAAGCGGAGAAATTACTGTTTGTGCATTTACAATATTCATTGATTTTTGCCATTGAAAAACGTCCTGAAATGTTTGAAGCTACTGACTGAATGAAAGGAGCTGGCATCTCACTCTCTTTGAATCTTCTTTATCATGCTAAGAGGAGCAGGAAAAAGCAAAAAATTTCAGAATTGCACCTTGCAATGCGGAGAAATTACTGTTTGTGCATTTACAATATTCATTGATTTTTGCCATTGAAAAACATCATGTTATTCATATACCAGAAATGTTTGAAGCTACTGACTGAATGAAAGGAGCTGGCATCTCACTCTCTTTGAATCTTCTTTATCATGCTAAGAGGAGCAGGAAAAAGCAAAAAATTTCAGAATTGCACCTTGCAATGCGGAGAAATTACTGTTTGTGCATTTACAATATTCATTGATTTTTGCCATTGAAAAACGTCCAGAAATGATTGAAGCTACTGACTGAATGAAAGGAGCTGGCATCTCACTCTCTTTGAATCTTCTTTATCATGCTAAGAGGAGCAGGAAAAAGCAAAAAATTTCAGAATTGCACCTTGCAATGCGGAGAAATTACTGTTTGTGCATTTACAATATTCATTGATTTTTGCCATTGAAAAACGTCCAGAAATGTTTGAAGCTACTGACTGAATGAAAGGAGCTGGCATCTCACTCTCTTTGAATCTTCTTTATCATGCTAAGAGGAGCAGGAAAAAGCAAAAAATTTCAGAATTGCACCTTGCAATGTGGAGAAATTACTGTTTGTGCATTTACAATATTCATTGATTTTTGCCATTGAAAAACGTCCAGAAATGATTGAAGCTACTGACTGAATGAAAGGAGCTGGCATCTCACTCTCTTTGAATCTTCTTTATCATGCTAAGAGGAGCAGGAAAAAGCAAAAAATTTCAGAATTGCACCTTGCAATGCGGAGAAATTACTGTTTGTGCATTTACAATATTCATTGATTTTTGCCATTGAAAAACATCATGTTATTCATATACCAGAAATGTTTGAAGCTACTGACTGAATGAAAGGAGCTGGCATCTGACTCTCTTTGAATCTTCTTTATCATGCTAAGAGGAGCAGGAAAAAGCAAAAAATTTCAGAATTGCACCTTGCAATGCGGAGAAATTACTGTTTGTGCATTTACAATATTCATTGATTTTTGCCATTGAAAAACATCATGTTATTCATATACCAGAAATGATTGAAGCTACTGACTGAATGAAAGGAGCTGGCATCTCACTCTCTTTGAATCTTCTTTATCATGCTAAGAGGAGCTGAAAAAAGCAAAAAATTTCAGAATTGCACCTTGCAATGCGGAGAAATTACTGTTTGTGCATTTACAATATTCATTGATTTTTGCCATTGAAAAACGTCCTGAAATGTTTGAAGCTACTGACTGAATGAAAGGAGCTGGCATCTCACTCTCTTTGAATCTTCTTTATCATGCTAAGAGGAGCAGGAAAAAGCAAAAAATTTCAGAATTGCACCTTGCAATGCGGAGAAATTACTGTTTGTGCATTTACAATATTCATTGATTTTTGCCATTGAAAAACGTCCAGAAATGTTTGAAGCTACTGACTGAATGAAAGGAGCTGGCATCTCACTCTCTTTGAATCTTCTTTATCATGCTAAGAGGAGCAGGAAAAAGCAAAAAATTTCAGAATTGCACCTTGCAATGTGGAGAAATTACTGTTTGTGCATTTACAATATTCATTGATTTTTGCCATTGAAAAACGTCCAGAAATGATTGAAGCTACTGACTGAATGAAAGGAGCTGGCATCTCACTCTCTTTGAATCTTCTTTATCATGCTAAGAGGAGCAGGAAAAAGCAAAAAATTTCAGAATTGCACCTTGCAATGCGGAGAAATTACTGTTTGTGCATTTACAATATTCATTGATTTTTGCCATTGAAAAACATCATGTTATTCATATACCAGAAATGTTTGAAGCTACTGACTGAATGAAAGGAGCTGGCATCTCACTCTCTTTGAATCTTCTTTATCATGCTAAGAGGAGCAGGAAAAAGCAAAAAATTTCAGAATTGCACCTTGCAATGCGGAGAAATTACTGTTTGTGCATTTACAATATTCATTGATTTTTGCCATTGAAAAACATCATGTTATTCATATACCAGAAATGATTGAAGCTACTGACTGAATGAAAGGAGCTGGCATCTCACTCTCTTTGAATCTTCTTTATCATGCTAAGAGGAGCTGAAAAAAGCAAAAAATTTCAGAATTGCACCTTGCAATGCGGAGAAATTACTGTTTGTGCATTTACAATATTCATTGATTTTTGCCATTGAAAAACGTCCTGAAATGTTTGAAGCTACTGACTGAATGAAAGGAGCTGGCATCTCACTCTCTTTGAATCTTCTTTATCATGCTAAGAGGAGCAGGAAAAAGCAAAAAATTTCAGAATTGCACCTTGCAATGCGGAGAAATTACTGTTTGTGCATTTACAATATTCATTGATTTTTGCCATTGAAAAACATCATGTTATTCATATACCAGAAATGTTTGAAGCTACTGACTGAATGAAAGGAGCTGGCATCTCACTCTCTTTGAATCTTCTTTATCATGCTAAGAGGAGCAGGAAAAAGCAAAAAATTTCAGAATTGCACCTTGCAATGCGGAGAAATTACTGTTTGTGCATTTACAATATTCATTGATTTTTGCCATTGAAAAACGTCCAGAAATGATTGAAGCTACTGACTGAATGAAAGGAGCTGGCATCTCACTCTCTTTGAATCTTCTTTATCATGCTAAGAGGAGCAGGAAAAAGCAAAAAATTTCAGAATTGCACCTTGCAATGCGGAGAAATTACTGTTTGTGCATTTACAATATTCATTGAGTTTTGCCATTGAAAAACGTCCAGAAATGTTTGAAGCTACTGACTGAATGAAAGGAGCTGGCATCTCACTCTCTTTGAATCTTCTTTATCATGCTAAGAGGAGCAGGAAAAAGCAAAAAATTTCAGAATTGCACCTTGCAATGCGGAGAAATTATTGTTTGTGCATTTACAATATTCATTGATTTTTGCCATTGAAAAACATCCAGAAATGTTTGAAGCTACTGACTGAATGAAAGGAGCTGGCATCTCACTCTCTTTGAATCTTCTTTATCATGCTAAGAGGAGCAGTAAAAAGCAAAAAATTTCAGAATTGCACCTTGCAAAGCGGAGAAATTACTGTTTGTGCATTTACAATATTCATTGATTTTTGCCATTGAAAAACGTCCTGAAATGTTTGAAGCTACTGACTGAATGAAAGGAGCTGGCATCTCACTCTCTTTGAATCTTCTTTATCATGCTAAGAGGAGCAGGAAAAAGCAAAAAATTTCAGAATTGCACCTTGCAATGCGGAGAAATTACTGTTTGTGCATTTACAATATTCATTGATTTTTGCCATTGAAAAACATCATGTTATTCATATACCAGAAATGTTTGAAGCTACTGACTGAATGAAAGGAGCTGGCATCTCACTCTCTTTGAATCTTCTTTATCATGCTAAGAGGAGCAGGAAAAAGCAAAAAATTTCAGAATTGCACCTTGCAATGCGGAGAAATTACTGTTTGTGCATTTACAATATTCATTGATTTTTGCCATTGAAAAACGTCCAGAAATGATTGAAGCTACTGACTGAATGAAAGGAGCTGGCATCTCACTCTCTTTGAATCTTCTTTATCATGCTAAGAGGAGCAGGAAAAAGCAAAAAATTTCAGAATTGCACCTTGCAATGCGGAGAAATTACTGTTTGTGCATTTACAATAGTCATTGATTTTTGCCATTGAAAAACGTCCAGAAATGTTTGAAGCTACTGACTGAATGAAAGGAGCTGGCATCTCACTCTCTTTGAATCTTCTTTATCATGCTAAGAGGAGCAGTAAAAAGCAAAAAATTTCAGAATTGCACCTTGCAAAGCGGAGAAATTACTGTTTGTGCATTTACAATATTCATTGATTTTTGCCATTGAAAAACGTCCTGAAATGTTTGAAGCTACTGACTGAATGAAAGGAGCTGGCATCTCACTC
This sequence comes from Phyllobates terribilis, assembly GCF_046119375.1. Classification (NCBI taxonomy): domain Eukaryota; kingdom Metazoa; phylum Chordata; class Amphibia; order Anura; family Dendrobatidae; genus Phyllobates; species Phyllobates terribilis. Next base: position 80,475 of record NW_027363115.1, on the reverse strand, counting down.
TCTTTGAATCTTCTTTATCATGCTAAGAGGAGCAGGAAAAAGCAAAAAATTTCAGAATTGCACCTTGCAATGCGGAGAAATTACTGTTTGTGCATTTACAATATTCATTGATTTTTGCCATTGAAAAACATCATGTTATTCATATACCAGAAATGTTTGAAGCTACTGACTGAATGAAAGGAGCTGGCATCTCACTCTCTTTGAATCTTCTTTATCATGCTAAGAGGAGCAGGAAAAAGCAAAAAATTTCAGAATTGCACCTTGCAATGCGGAGAAATTACTGTTTGTGCATTTACAATATTCATTGATTTTTGCCATTGAAAAACGTCCAGAAATGATTGAAGCTACTGACTGAATGAAAGGAGCTGGCATCTCACTCTCTTTGAATCTTCTTTATCATGCTAAGAGGAGCAGGAAAAAGCAAAAAATTTCAGAATTGCACCTTGCAATGCGGAGAAATTACTGTTTGTGCATTTACAATATTCATTGATTTTTGCCATTGAAAAACGTCCAGAAATGTTTGAAGCTACTGACTGAATGAAAGGAGCTGGCATCTCACTCTCTTTGAATCTTCTTTATCATGCTAAGAGGAGCAGGAAAAAGCAAAAAATTTCAGAATTGCACCTTGCAATGTGGAGAAATTACTGTTTGTGCATTTACAATATTCATTGATTTTTGCCATTGAAAAACGTCCAGAAATGATTGAAGCTACTGACTGAATGAAAGGAGCTGGCATCTCACTCTCTTTGAATCTTCTTTATCATGCTAAGAGGAGCAGGAAAAAGCAAAAAATTTCAGAATTGCACCTTGCAATGCGGAGAAATTACTGTTTGTGCATTTACAATATTCATTGATTTTTGCCATTGAAAAACATCATGTTATTCATATACCAGAAATGTTTGAAGCTACTGACTGAATGAAAGGAGCTGGCATCTCACTCTCTTTGAATCTTCTTTATCATGCTAAGAGGAGCAGGAAAAAGCAAAAAATTTCAGAATTGCACCTTGCAATGCGGAGAAATTACTGTTTGTGCATTTACAATATTCATTGATTTTTGCCATTGAAAAACGTCCAGAAATGATTGAAGCTACTGACTGAATGAAAGGAGCTGGCATCTCACTCTCTTTGAATCTTCTTTATCATGCTAAGAGGAGCAGGAAAAAGCAAAAAATTTCAGAATTGCACCTTGCAATGCGGAGAAATTACTGTTTGTGCATTTACAATAGTCATTGATTTTTGCCATTGAAAAACGTCCAGAAATGTTTGAAGCTACTGACTGAATGAAAGGAGCTGGCATCTCACTCTCTTTGAATCTTCTTTATCATGCTAAGAGGAGCAGTAAAAAGCAAAAAATTTCAGAATTGCACCTTGCAAAGCGGAGAAATTACTGTTTGTGCATTTACAATATTCATTGATTTTTGCCATTGAAAAACGTCCTGAAATGTTTGAAGCTACTGACTGAATGAAAGGAGCTGGCATCTCACTCTCTTTGAATCTTCTTTATCATGCTAAGAGGAGCAGGAAAAAGCAAAAAATTTCAGAATTGCACCTTGCAATGCGGAGAAATTACTGTTTGTGCATTTACAATATTCATTGATTTTTGCCATTGAAAAACGTCCAGAAATGATTGAAGCTACTGACTGAATGAAAGGAGCTGGCATCTCACTCTCTTTGAATCTTCTTTATCATGCTAAGAGGAGCAGGAAAAAGCAAAAAATTTCAGAATTGCACCTTGCAATGCGGAGAAATTACTGTTTGTGCATTTACAATATTCATTGATTTTTGCCATTGAAAAACGTCCAGAAATGTTTGAAGCTACTGACTGAATGAAAGGAGCTGGCATCTCACTCTCTTTGAATCTTCTTTATCATGCTAAGAGGAGCAGGAAAAAGCAAAAAATTTCAGAATTGCACCTTGCAATGTGGAGAAATTACTGTTTGTGCATTTACAATATTCATTGATTTTTGCCATTGAAAAACGTCCAGAAATGATTGAAGCTACTGACTGAATGAAAGGAGCTGGCATCTCACTCTCTTTGAATCTTCTTTATCATGCTAAGAGGAGCAGGAAAAAGCAAAAAATTTCAGAATTGCACCTTGCAATGCGGAGAAATTACTGTTTGTGCATTTACAATATTCATTGATTTTTGCCATTGAAAAACATCATGTTATTCATATACCAGAAATGTTTGAAGCTACTGACTGAATGAAAGGAGCTGGCATCTCACTCTCTTTGAATCTTCTTTATCATGCTAAGAGGAGCAGGAAAAAGCAAAAAATTTCAGAATTGCACCTTGCAATGCGGAGAAATTACTGTTTGTGCATTTACAATATTCATTGATTTTTGCCATTGAAAAACATGTTATTCGTATACGAAAAATGTTTGAAGCTACTGACTGAATGAAAAGAACTGGCATCTCACTCTCTTTGAATCTTCTTTATCATGCTAAGAGGAGCAGGAAAAAGCAAAAAATTTCAGAATTGCACCTTGCAATGCGGAGAAATTACTGTTTGTGCATTTACAATATTCATTGATTTTTGCCATTGAAAAACGTTCAGAAATGATTGAAGCTACTGACTTAATGAAAGGAGCTGGCATCTCACTCTCTTTGAATCTTCTTTATCATGCTAAGAGGAGCAGGAAAAAGCAAAAAATTTCAGAATTGCACCTTGCAATGCGGAGAAATTACTGTTTGTGCATTTACAATATTCATTGATTTTTGCCATTGAAAAACATGTTATTCATATACCAGAAATGTTTGAAGCTACTGACTGAATGAAAGGAGCTGGCATCTCACTCTCTTTGAATCTTCTTTATCATGCTAAGAGGAGCAGGAAAAAGCAAAAAATTTCAGTATTACACCTTGCAATGCGGAGAAATTACTTTGTGCATTTACAATATTCAATGATTTTTGCCATTGAAAAACGTCCAGAAATGTTTGAAGCTACTGACTGAATGAAAGGAGCTGGCATCTCACTCTCTTTGAATCTTCTTTATCATGCTAAGAGGAGCAGGAAAAAGCAAAAAATTTCAGAATTTCACCTTGCAATGCGGAGAAATTACTGTTTGTGCATTTCCAATATTCATTGATTTTTGCCATTGAAAAATGTCCAGAAATGATTGAAGCTACTGACTGAATGAAAGGAGCTGGCATCTCACTCTCTTTGAATCTTCTTTATCATGCTAAGAGGAGCAGGAAAAAGCAAAAAATTTCAGAATTGCACCTTGCAATGCGGAGAAATTACTGTTTGTGCATTTACAATATTCATTGATTTTTGCCATTGAAAAACATCATGTTATTCATATACCAGAAATGATTGAAGCTACTGACTGAATGAAAGGAGCTGGCATCTCACTCTCTTTGAATCTTCTTTATCATGCAAAGAGGAGCAGGAAAAAGCAAAAAATTTCAGAATTGCACCTTGCAATGCGGAGAAATTACTGTTTGTGCATTTACAATATTCATTGATTTTTGCCATTGAAAAACATCATGTTATTCATATACCAGAAATGTTTGAAGCTACTGACTGAATGAAAGGAGCTGGCATCTCACTCTCTTTGAATCTTCTTTATCATGCTAAGAGGAGCAGGAAAAAGCAAAAAATTTCAGAATTGCACCGTGCAATGCGGAGAAATTACTGTTTGTGCATTTACAATATTCATTGATTTTTGCCATTGAAAAACATCATGTTATTCATATACCAGAAATGATTGAAGCTACTGACTGAATGAAAGGAGCTGGCATCTCACTCTCTTTGAATCTTCTTTATCATGCTAAGAGGAGCAGGAAAAAGCAAAAAATTTCAGAATTGCACCTTGCAATGCGGAGAAATTACTGTTTGTGCATTTACAATATTCATTGATTTTTGCCATTGAAAAACGTCCAGAAATGTTTGAAGCTACTGACTGAATGAAAGGAGCTGGCATCTCACTCTCTTTGAATCTTCTTTATCATGCTAAGAGGAGCAGGAAAAAGCAAAAAATTTCAGAATTGCACCTTGCAATGTGGAGAAATTACTGTTTGTGCATTTACAATATTCATTGATTTTTGCCATTGAAAAACGTCCAGAAATGATTGAAGCTACTGACTGAATGAAAGGAGCTGGCATCTCACTCTCTTTGAATCTTCTTTATCATGCTAAGAGGAGCAGGAAAAAGCAAAAAATTTCAGAATTGCACCTTACAATGCGGAGAAATTACTGTTTGTGCATTTACAATATTCATTGATTTTTGCCATTGAAAAACATCATGTTATTCATATACCAGAAATGTTTGAAGCTACTGACTGAATGAAAGGAGCTGGCATCTGACTCTCTTTGAATCTTCTTTATCATGCTAAGAGGAGCAGGAAAAAGCAAAAAATTTCAGAATTGCACCTTGCAATGCGGAGAAATTACTGTTTGTGCATTTACAATATTCATTGATTTTTGCCATTGAAAAACATCATGTTATTCATATACCAGAAATGATTGAAGCTACTGACTGAATGAAAGGAGCTGGCATCTCACTCTCTTTGAATCTTCTTTATCATGCTAAGAGGAGCTGAAAAAAGCAAAAAATTTCAGAATTGCACCTTGCAATGCGGAGAAATTACTGTTTGTGCATTTACAATATTCATTGATTTTTGCCATTGAAAAACGTCCTGAAATGTTTGAAGCTACTGACTGAATGAAAGGAGCTGGCATCTCACTCTCTTTGAATCTTCTTTATCATGCTAAGAGGAGCAGGAAAAAGCAAAAAATTTCAGAATTGCACCTTGCAATGCGGAGAAATTACTGTTTGTGCATTTACAATATTCATTGATTTTTGCCATTGAAAAACGTCCAGAAATGTTTGAAGCTACTGACTGAATGAAAGGAGCTGGCATCTCACTCTCTTTGAATCTTCTTTATCATGCTAAGAGGAGCAGGAAAAAGCAAAAAATTTCAGAATTGCACCTTGCAATGTGGAGAAATTACTGTTTGTGCATTTACAATATTCATTGATTTTTGCCATTGAAAAACGTCCAGAAATGATTGAAGCTACTGACTGAATGAAAGGAGCTGGCATCTCACAGTCTTTGAATCTTCTTTATCATGCTAAGAGGAGCAGGAAAAAGCAAAAAATTTCAGAATTGCACCTTGCAATGCGGAGAAATTACTGTTTGTGCATTTACAATATTCATTGATTTTTGCCATTGAAAAACATCATGTTATTCATATACCAGAAATGTTTGAAGCTACTGACTGAATGAAAGGAGCTGGCATCTCACTCTCTTTGAATCTTCTTTATCATGCTAAGAGGAGCAGGAAAAAGCAAAAAATTTCAGAATTGCACCTTGCAATGCGGAGAAATTACTGTTTGTGCATTTACAATATTCATTGATTTTTGCCATTGAAAAACATCATGTTATTCATATACCAGAAATGATTGAAGCTACTGACTGAATGAAAGGAGCTGGCATCTCACTCTCTTTGAATCTTCTTTATCATGCTAAGAGGAGCTGAAAAAAGCAAAAAATTTCAGAATTGCACCTTGCAATGCGGAGAAATTACTGTTTGTGCATTTACAATATTCATTGATTTTTGCCATTGAAAAACGTCCTGAAATGTTTGAAGCTACTGACTGAATGAAAGGAGCTGGCATCTCACTCTCTTTGAATCTTCTTTATCATGCTAAGAGGAGCAGGAAAAAGCAAAAAATTTCAGAATTGCACCTTGCAATGCGGAGAAATTACTGTTTGTGCATTTACAATATTCATTGATTTTTGCCATTGAAAAACATCATGTTATTCATATACCAGAAATGTTTGAAGCTACTGACTGAATGAAAGGAGCTGGCATCTCACTCTCTTTGAATCTTCTTTATCATGCTAAGAGGAGCAGGAAAAAGCAAAAAATTTCAGAATTGCACCTTGCAATGCGGAGAAATTACTGTTTGTGCATTTACAATATTCATTGATTTTTGCCATTGAAAAACGTCCAGAAATGATTGAAGCTACTGACTGAATGAAAGGAGCTGGCATCTCACTCTCTTTGAATCTTCTTTATCATGCTAAGAGGAGCAGGAAAAAGCAAAAAATTTCAGAATTGCACCTTGCAATGCGGAGAAATTACTGTTTGTGCATTTACAATATTCATTGAGTTTTGCCATTGAAAAACGTCCAGAAATGTTTGAAGCTACTGACTGAATGAAAGGAGCTGGCATCTCACTCTCTTTGAATCTTCTTTATCATGCTAAGAGGAGCAGGAAAAAGCAAAAAATTTCAGAATTGCACCTTGCAATGCGGAGAAATTACTGTTTGTGCATTTACAATATTCATTGATTTTTGCCATTGAAAAACATCCAGAAATGTTTGAAGCTACTGACTGAATGAAAGGAGCTGGCATCTCACTCTCTTTGAATCTTCTTTATCATGCTAAGAGGAGCAGTAAAAAGCAAAAAATTTCAGAATTGCACCTTGCAAAGCGGAGAAATTACTGTTTGTGCATTTACAATATTCATTGATTTTTGCCATTGAAAAACGTCCTGAAATGTTTGAAGCTACTGACTGAATGAAAGGAGCTGGCATCTCACTCTCTTTGAATCTTCTTTATCATGCTAAGAGGAGCAGGAAAAAGCAAAAAATTTCAGAATTGCACCTTGCAATGCGGAGAAATTACTGTTTGTGCATTTACAATATTCATTGATTTTTGCCATTGAAAAACATCATGTTATTCATATACCAGAAATGTTTGAAGCTACTGACTGAATGAAAGGAGCTGGCATCTCACTCTCTTTGAATCTTCTTTATCATGCTAAGAGGAGCAGGAAAAAGCAAAAAATTTCAGAATTGCACCTTGCAATGCGGAGAAATTACTGTTTGTGCATTTACAATATTCATTGATTTTTGCCATTGAAAAACGTCCAGAAATGATTGAAGCTACTGACTGAATGAAAGGAGCTGGCATCTCACTCTCTTTGAATCTTCTTTATCATGCTAAGAGGAGCAGGAAAAAGCAAAAAATTTCAGAATTGCACCTTGCAATGCGGAGAAATTACTGTTTGTGCATTTACAATATTCATTGATTTTTGCCATTGAAAAACGTCCAGAAATGTTTGAAGCTACTGACTGAATGAAAGGAGCTGGCATCTCACTCTCTTTGAATCTTCTTTATCATGCTAAGAGGAGCAGTAAAAAGCAAAAAATTTCAGAATTGCACCTTGCAAAGCGGAGAAATTACTGTTTGTGCATTTACAATATTCATTGATTTTTGCCATTGAAAAACGTCCTGAAATGTTTGAAGCTACTGACTGAATGAAAGGAGCTGGCATCTCACTCTCTTTGAATCTTCTTTATCATGCTAAGAGGAGCAGGAAAAAGCAAAAAATTTCAGAATTGCACCTTGCAATGCGGAGAAATTACTGTTTGTGCATTTACAATATTCATTGATTTTTGCCATTGAAAAACATCATGTTATTCATATACCAGAAATGTTTGAAGCTACTGACTGAATGAAAGGAGCTGGCATCTCACTCTCTTTGAATCTTCTTTATCATGCTAAGAGGAGCAGGAAAAAGCAAAAAATTTCAGAATTGCACCTTGCAATGCGGAGAAATTACTGTTTGTGCATTTACAATATTCATTGATTTTTGCCATTGAAAAACGTCCAGAAATGATTGAAGCTACTGACTGAATGAAAGGAGCTGGCATCTCACTCTCTTTGAATCTTCTTTATCATGCTAAGAGGAGCAGGAAAAAGCAAAAAATTTCAGAATTGCACCTTGCAATGCGGAGAAATTACTGTTTGTGCATTTACAATATTCATTGATTTTTGCCATTGAAAAACGTCCAGAAATGTTTGAAGCTACTGACTGAATGAAAGGAGCTGGCATCTCACTCTCTTTGAATCTTCTTTATCATGCTAAGAGGAGCAGGAAAAAGCAAAAAATTTCAGAATTGCACCTTGCAATGTGGAGAAATTACTGTTTGTGCATTTACAATATTCATTGATTTTTGCCATTGAAAAACGTCCAGAAATGATTGAAGCTACTGACTGAATGAAAGGAGCTGGCATCTCACTCTCTTTGAATCTTCTTTATCATGCTAAGAGGAGCAGGAAAAAGCAAAAAATTTCAGAATTGCACCTTGCAATGCGGAGAAATTACTGTTTGTGCATTTACAATATTCATTGATTTTTGCCATTGAAAAACATCATGTTATTCATATACCAGAAATGTTTGAAGCTACTGAATGAATGAAAGGAGCTGGCATCTCACTCTCTTTGAATCTTCTTTATCATGCTAAGAGGAGCAGGAAAAAGCAAAAAATTTCAGAATTGCACCTTGCAATGCGGAGAAATTACTGTTTGTGCATTTACAATATTCATTGATTTTTGCCATTGAAAAACATGTTATTCGTATACGAAAAATGTTTGAAGCTACTGACTGAATGAAAAGAACTGGCATCTCACTCTCTTTGAATCTTCTTTATCATGCTAAGAGGAGCAGGAAAAAGCAAAAAATTTCAGAATTGCACCTTGCAATGCGGAGAAATTACTGTTTGTGCATTTACAATATTCATTGATTTTTGCCATTGAAAAACGTTCAGAAATGATTGAAGCTACTGACTTAATGAAAGGAGCTGGCATCTCACTCTCTTTGAATCTTCTTTATCATGCTAAGAGGAGCAGGAAAAAGCAAAAAATTTCAGAATTGCACCTTGCAATGCGGAGAAATTACTGTTTGTGCATTTACAATATTCATTGATTTTTGCCATTGAAAAACATGTTATTCATATACCAGAAATGTTTGAAGCTACTGACTGAATGAAAGGAGCTGGCATCTCACTCTCTTTGAATCTTCTTTATCATGCTAAGAGGAGCAGGAAAAAGCAAAAAATTTCAGTATTACACCTTGCAATGCGGAGAAATTACTTTGTGCATTTACAATATTCAATGATTTTTGCCATTGAAAAACGTCCAGAAATGTTTGAAGCTACTGACTGAATGAAAGGAGCTGGCATCTCACTCTCTTTGAATCTTCTTTATCATGCTAAGAGGAGCAGGAAAAAGCAAAAAATTTCAGAATTTCACCTTGCAATGCGGAGAAATTACTGTTTGTGCATTTCCAATATTCATTGATTTTTGCCATTGAAAAATGTCCAGAAATGATTGAAGCTACTGACTGAATGAAAGGAGCTGGCATCTCACTCTCTTTGAATCTTCTTTATCATGCTAAGAGGAGCAGGAAAAAGCAAAAAATTTCAGAATTGCACCTTGCAATGCGGAGAAATTACTGTTTGTGCATTTACAATATTCATTGATTTTTGCCATTGAAAAACATCATGTTATTCATATACCAGAAATGATTGAAGCTACTGACTGAATGAAAGGAGCTGGCATCTCACTCTCTTTGAATCTTCTTTATCATGCAAAGAGGAGCAGGAAAAAGCAAAAAATTTCAGAATTGCACCTTGCAATGCGGAGAAATTACTGTTTGTGCATTTACAATATTCATTGATTTTTGCCATTGAAAAACATCATGTTATTCATATACCAGAAATGTTTGAAGCTACTGACTGAATGAAAGGAGCTGGCATCTCACTCTCTTTGAATCTTCTTTATCATGCTAAGAGGAGCAGGAAAAAGCAAAAAATTTCAGAATTGCACCGTGCAATGCGGAGAAATTACTGTTTGTGCATTTACAATATTCATTGATTTTTGCCATTGAAAAACATCATGTTATTCATATACCAGAAATGATTGAAGCTACTGACTGAATGAAAGGAGCTGGCATCTCACTCTCTTTGAATCTTCTTTATCATGCTAAGAGGAGCAGGAAACAGCAAAAAGTTTCAGAATTGCACCTTGCAATGCGGAGAAATTACTGTTTGTGCATTTACAATATTCATTGATTTTTGCCATTGAAAAACGTCCAGAAATGATTGAAGCTACTGACTGAATGAAAGGAGCTGGCATCTCACTCTCTTTGAATCTTCTTTATCATGCTAAGAGGAGCAGGAAAAAGCAAAAAATTTCAGAATTGCACCTTGCAATGCGGAGAAATTACTGTTTGTCCATTTACAATATTCATTGATTTTTGCCATTGAAAAACGTCCAGAAATGTTTGAAGCTACTGACTGAATGAAAGGAGCTGGCATCTCAATCTCTTTGAATCTTCTTTATCATGCTAAGAGGAGCAGGAAAAAGCAAAAAAATTCAGAATTGCACCTTGCAATGCGGAGAAATTACTGTTTGTGCATTTACAATATTCATTGATTTTTGCCATTGAAAAACGTCCAGAAATGTTTGAAGCTCCTGACTGAATGAAAGGAGCTGGCATCTCACTCTCTTTGAATCTTCTTTATCATGCTAAGCGGAGCGGGAAAAAGCAAAAAATTTCAGAATTGCACCTTGCAATGCGGAGAAATTACTGTTTGTGCATTTACAATATTCATTGATTTTTGCCATTGAAAAACATCATGTTATTCATATACCAGAAATGTTTGAAGCTACTGACTGAATGAAAGGAGCTGGCATCTCACTCTCTTTGAATCTTCTTTATCATGCTAAGAGGAGCAGGAAAAAGCAAAAAATTTCAGAATTGCACCTTGCAATGCGGAGAAATTACTGTTTGTGCATTTACAATATTCATTGATTTTTGCCATTGAAAAACGTCCAGAAATGATTGAAGCTACTGACTGAATGAAAGGAGCTGGCATCTCACTCTCTTTGAATCTTCTTTATCATGCTAAGAGGGGCAGGAAAAAGCAAAAAATTTCAGAATTGCACCTTGCAATGCGGAGAAATTACTGTTTGTGCATTTACAATATTCATTGATTTTTGCCATTGAAAAACGTCCAGAAATGTTTGAAGCTACTGACTGAATGAAAGGAGCTGGCATCTCACTCTCTTTGAATCTTCTTTATCATGCTAAGAGGAGCAGGAAAAAGCAAAAAATTTCAGAATTGCACCTTGCAATGTGGAGAAATTACTGTTTGTGCATTTACAATATTCATTGATTTTTGCCATTGAAAAACATCCAGAAATGATTGCAGCTACTGACTGAATGAAAGGAGCTGGCATCTCACTCTCTTTGAATCTTCTTTATCATGCTAAGAGGAGCAGGAAAAAGCAAAAAATTTCAGAATTGCACCTTGCAATGCGGAGAAATTACTGTTTGTGCATTTACAATATTCATTGATTTTTGCCATTGAAAAACATCATGTTATTCATATACCAGAAATGTTTGAAGCTACTGACTGAATGAAAGGAGCTGGCATCTCACTCTCTTTGAATCTTCTTTATCATGCTAAGAGGAGCAGGAAAAAGCAAAAAAATTCAGAATTGCACCTTGCAATGCGGAGAAATTACTGTTTGTGCATTTACAATATTCATTGATTTTTGCCATTGAAAAACGTCCAGAAATGATTGAAGCTACTGACTGAATGAAAGGAGCTGGCATCTCACTCTCTTTGAATCTTCTTTATCATGCTAAGAGGAGCAGGAAAAAGCAAAAAATTTCAGAATTGCACCTTGCAATGCGGAGAAATTACTGTTTGTGCATTTACAATATTCATTGATTTTTGCCATTGAAAAACATGTTATTCATATACCAGAAATGTTTGAAGCTACTGACTGAATGAAAGGAGCTGGTATCTCACTCTCTTTGAATCTTCTTTTTTATGCTAAGAGGAGCAGGAAAAAGCAAAAAATTTCAGAATTGCACCTTGCAATGCGGAAAAATTAGTTTGTGCATTTACAATATTCATTGATTTTTGCCATTGAAAAACGTCCAGAAATGTTTGAAGCTACTGACTGAATGAAAGGAGCTGGCATCTCACTCTCTTTGAATCTTCTTTATCATGCTAAGAGGAGCAGGAAAAAGCAAAAAATTTCAGAATTGCACCTTGCAATGCGGAGAAATTACTGTTTGTGCATTTACAATATTCATTGATTTTTGCCATTGAAAAACGTCCAGAAATGATTGAAGCTACTGACTGAATGAAAGGAGCTGGCATCTCACTCTCTTTGAATCTTCTTTATCATGCTAAGAGGAGCAGGAAAAAGCAAAAAATTTCAGAATTGCACCTTGCAATGCGGAGAAATTACTGTTTGTGCATTTACAATATTCATTGATTTTTGACATTGAAAAACATCATGTTATTCATATACCAGAAATGTTTGAAGCTACTGACTGAATGAAAGGAGCTGGCATCTCATTCTCTTTGAATCTTCTTTATCATGCTAAGAGGAGCAGGAAAAAGCAAAAAATTTCAGAATTGCACCTTGCAATGCGGAGAAATTACTGTTTGTGCATTTACAATATTCATTGATTTTTGCCATTGAAAAACATCATGTTATTCATATACCAGAAATGTTTGAAGCTACTGACTGAATGAAAGGAGCCGGCATCTCACTCTCTTTGAATCTTCTTTATCATGCTAAGAGGAGCAGGAAAAAGCAAAAAATTTCAGAATTGCACCTTGCAATGCGGAGAAATTACTGTTTGTGCATTTACAATATTCATTGATTTTTGCCATTGAAAAAAATCATGTTATTCATATACCAGAAATGTTTGAAGCTACAGACTGAATGAAATGAGCTTGCATCTCACTCTCTTTGAATCTTCTTTATCATGCTAAGAGGAGCAGGAAAAAGCAAAAAATTTCAGAATTGCACCTTGCAATGCGGAGAAATTACTGTTTGTGCATTTACAATATTCATTGATTTTTGCCATTGAAAAACGTCCAGAAATGATTGAAGCTACTGACTGAATGAAAGGAGCTGGCATCTCACTCTCTTTGAATCTTCTTTATCATGCTAAGAGGAGCAGGAAAAAGCAAAAAATTTCAGAATTGCACCTTGCAATGCGGAGAAATTACTGTTTGTGCATTTACAATATTCATTGATTTTTGCCATTGAAAAACATGTTATTCATATACCAGAAATGTTTGAAGCTACTGACTGAATGAAAAGAGCTGGCATCTCACTCTCTTTGAATCTTCTTTATCATGCTAAGAGGAGCAGGAAAAAGCAAAAAATTTCAGAATTGCACCTTGCAATGCGGAGAAATTACTGTTTGTGCATTTACAATATTCATTGATTTTTGCCATTGAAAAACGTCCAGAAATGATTGAAGCTACTGACTGAATGAAAGGAGCTGGCATCTCACTCTCTTTGAATCTTCTTTATCATGCTAAGAGGAGCAGGAAAAAGCAAAAAATTTCAGAATTGCACCTTGCAATGCGGAGAAATTACTGTTTGTGCATTTACAATATTCATTGATTTTTGCCATTGAAAAATATGTTATTCATATACCAGAAATGTTTGAAGCTACTGACTGAATGAAAGGAGCTGGCATCTCACTCTCTTTGAATCTTCTTTATCATGCTAAGAGGAGCAGGAAAAAGCAAAAAATTTCAGAATTGCACCTTGCAATGCGGAGAAATTAGTTTGTGCATTTACAATATTCATTGATTTTTGCCATTGAAAAACGTCCAGAAATGTTTGAAGCTACTGACTGAATGAAAGGAGCTGGCATCTCACTCTCTTTGAATCTTCTTTATCATGCTAAGAGGAGCAGGAAAAAGCAAAAAATTTCAGAATTGCACCTTGCAATGCGGAGAAATTACTGTTTGTGCATTTACAATATTCATTGATTTTTGCCATTGAAAAACGTCCAGAAATGTTTGAAGCTACTGACTGAATGAAAGGAGCTGGCATCTCACTCTCTTTGAATCTTCTTTATCATGCTAAGAGGAGCAGGAAAAAGCAAAAAATTTCAGAATTGCACCTTGTAATGCGGAGAAATTACTGTTTGTGCATTTACAATATTCATTGATTTTTGCCATTGAAAAACATCATGTTATTCATATACCAGAAATGATTGAAGCTACTGACTGAATGAAAGGAGCTGGCATCTCACTCTCTTTGAATCTTCTTTATCATGCTAAGAGGAGCAGGACAAAGCAAAAAATTTCAGAATTGCACCTTGCAATGCGGAGAAATTACTGTTTGTGCATTTACAATATTCATTGATTTTTGCCATTGAAAAATGTCCAGAAATGTTTGAAGCTACTGACTGAATGAAAGGAGCTGGCATCTCACTCTCTTTGAATCTTGTTTATCATGCTAAGAGGAGCAGGAAAAAGCAAAAAATTTCAGAATTGCACCTTGCAATGCGGAGAAATTACTGTTTGTGCATTTACAATATTCATTGATTTTTGCCATTGAAAAACGTCCAGAAATGTTTGAAGCTACTGACTGAATGAAAGGAGCTGCCATCTCACTCTCTTTGAATCTTCTTTATCATGCTAAGAGGAGCAGGAAAAAGCAAAAAAATTCAGAATTGCAACTTGCAATGCGGAGAAATTACTGTTTGTGCATTTACAATATTCATTGATTTTTGCCATTGAAAAACGTCCAGAAATGTTTGAAGCTACTGACTGAATGAAAGGAGCTGGCATCTCACTCTCTTTGAATCTTCTTTATCATGCTAAGAGGAGCAGGAAAAAGCAAAAAATTTCAGAATTGCACCTTGCAATGCGGAGAAAATACTGTTTGTGCATTTACAATATTCATTGATTTTTGCCATTGAAAAACATCATGTTATTCATATACCAGAAATGTTTGAAGCTACTGACTGAATGAAAGGAGCTGGCATCTCACTCTCTTTGAATCTTCTTTATCATGCTAAGAGGAGCAGGAAAAAGCAAAAAATTTCAGAATTGCACATTGCAATGCGGAGAAATTACTGTTTGTGCATTTACAATATTCATTGATTTTTGCCATTGAAAAACGTCCAGAAATGATTGAAGCTACTGACTGAATGAAAGGAGCTGGCATCTCACTCTCTTTGAATCTTCTTTATCATGCTAAGAGGAGCAGGAAAAAGCAAAAAATTTCAGAATTGCACCTTGCAATGCGGAGAAATTACTGTTTGTGCATTTTCAATATTCATTGATTTTTGCTATTGAAAAACGTCCAGAAATGTTTGAAGCTACTGACTGAATGAAAGGAGCTGGCATCTCACTCTCTTTGAATCTTCTTTATCATGCTAAGAGGAGAAGGAAAAAGCAAAAAAATTCAGAATTGCACCTTGCAATGTGGAGAAATTACTGTTTGTGCATTTACAATATTCATTGATTTTTGCCATTGAAAAACGTCCAGAAATGATTGAAGCTACTGACTGAATGAAAGGAGCTGGCATCTCACTCTCTTTGAATCTTCTTTATCATGCTAAGAGGAGCAGAAAAAAGCAAAAAATTTCAGAATTGCACCTTGCAATGCGGAGAAATTACTGTTTGTGCATTTACAATATTCATTGAATTTGCCATTGAAAAACATCATGTTATTCATATACCAGAAATGTTTGAAGCTACTGACTGAATGAAAGGAGCTGGCATCTCACTCTCTTTGAATCTTCTTTATCATGCTAAGAGGAGCAGGAAAAAGCAAAAAATTTCAGAATTGCACCTTGCAATGCGGAGAAATTACTGTTTGTGCATTTACAATATTCATTGATTTTTGCCATTGAAAAACGTCCAGAAATGATTGAAGCTACTGACTGAATGAAAGGAGCTGGCATCTCACTCTCTTTGAATCTTCTTTATCATGCTAAGAGGAGCAGGAAAAAGCAAAAATTTCAGAATTGCACCTTGCAATGCGGAGAAATTACTGTTTGTGCATTTACAATATTCATTGATTTTTGCCATTGAAAAACATCATGTTATTCATATACCAGAAATGTTTGAAGCTACTGACTGAATGAAATGAGCTGGCATCTCACTCTCTTTGAATCTTCTTTATCATGCTAAGAGGAGCAGGAAAAAGCAAAAAATTTCAGAATTGCACCTTGCAATGTGGAGAAATTACTGTTTGTGCATTTACAATATTCATTGATATTTGCCATTGAAAAACGTCCAGAAATGTTTGAAGCTACTGACTGAATGAAAGGAGCTGGCATCTCACTCTCTTTGAATCTTCTTTATCATGCTAAGAGGAGCAGGAAAAAGCAAAAAAAATCAGAATTGCACCTTGCAATGCGGAGAAATTACTGTTTGTGCATTTACAATATTCATTGATTTTTGCCATTGAAAAACGTCCAGAAATGATTGAAGCTACTGACTGAATAAAAGGAGCTGGCATCTCACTCTCTTTGAATCTTCTTTATCATGCTAAGAGGAGCAGGAAAAAGCAAAAAATTTCAGAATTGCACCTTGCAATGCGGAGAAATTACTGTTTGTGCCTTTACAATATTCATTGATTTTTGCCTTTGAAAAACATCATGTTATTCATATACCAGAAATGTTTGAAGCTACTGACTGAATGAAAGGAGCTGGCATCTCACTCTCTTTGAATCTTCTTTATCATGCTAAGAGGAGCAGGAAAAAGCAAAAAATTTCAGAATTGCACCTTGCAATGCGGAGAAATTACTGTTTGTGCATTTACAATATTCATTGATTTTTGCCATTGAAAAACGTCCAGAAATGATTGAAGCTACTGACTGAATGAAAGGAGCTGGCATCTCACTCTCTTTGAATCTTCTTTATCATGCTAAGAGGAGCAGGAAAAAGCAAAAAATTTCAGAATTGCACCTTGCAATGCGGAGAAATTACTGTTTGTGCATTTACAATATTCATTGATTTTTGCCATTGAAAAACGTCCAGAAATGTTTGAAGCTACTGACTGAATGAAAGGAGCTGGCATCTCACTCTCTTTCAATCTTCTTTATCATGCTAAGAGGAGCAGGAAAAAGCAAAAAATTTCAGAATTGCACCTTGCAATGCGGAGAAATTACTGTTTGTGCATTTACAATATTCATTGATTTTTGCCATTGAAAAACGTCCAGAAATGTTTGAAGCTCCTGACTGAATGAAAGGAGCTGGCATCTCACTCTCTTTGAATCTTCTTTATCATGCTAAGAGGAGCAGGAAAAAGCAAAAAATTTCAGAATTGCACCTTGCAATGCGGAGAAATTACTGTTTGTGCATTTACAATATTCATTGATTTTTGCCATTGAAAAACGTCCAGAAATGTTTGAAGCTACTGACTGAATGAAAGGAGCTGGCATCTCACTCTCTTTGAATCTTCTTTATCATGCTAGGATTAGCAGGAAAAAGCAAAAAATTTCAGAATTGCACCTTGCAATGTGGAGATATTACTGTTTGTGCATTTACAATATTCATTGATTTTCGCCATTGAAAAACGTCCAGAAATGTTTGAAGCTACTGACTGAATGAAAGGAGCTGGCATCTCACTCTCTTTGAATCTTCTTTATCATGCTAGGATTAGCAGGAAAAAGCAAAAAATTTCAGAATTGCACCTTGCAATGTGGAGATATTACTGTTTGTGCATTTACAATATTCATTGATTTTTGCCATTGAAAAACGTCCAGAAATGTTTGAAGCTACTGACTGAATGAAAGGAGCTGGCATCTCACTCTCTTTGAATCTTCTTTATCATGCTAGGATTAGCAGGAAAAAGCAAAAAATTTCAGAATTGCACCTTGCAATGTGGAGATATTACTGTTTGTGCATTTACAATATTCATTGATTTTTGCCATTGAAAAACGTCCAGAAATGTTTGAAGCTACTGACTGAATGAAAGGAGCTGGCATCTCACTCTCTTTGAATCTTCTTTATCATGCTAGGATTAGCAGGAAAAAGCAAAAAATTTCAGAATTGCACCTTGCAATGTGGAGATATTACTGTTTGTGCATTTACAATATTCATTGATTTTTGCCATTGAAAAACATCATGTTATTCATTTACCAGAAATGTTTGAAGCTACTGACTGAATGAAAGGAGCTGGCATCTCACTCTCTTTAAATCTTCTTTATCATGCTAGGATTAGCAGGAAAAAGCAAAAAATTTCAGAATTGCACCTTGCAATGTGGAGATATTACTGTTTGTGCATTTACAATATTCATTGATTTTTGCCATTGAAAAACGTCCAGAAATGTTTGAAGCTACTGACTGAATGAAAGTAGCTGGCATCTCACTCTCTTTGAATCTTCTTTATCATGCTAAGAGGAGCAGGAAAAAGCAAAAAATTTCAGAATTGCACCTTGCAATGCGGAGAAATTACTGTTTGTGCATTTACAATATTCATTGATTTTTGCCATTGAAAAACGTCCAGAAATGATTGAAGCTACTGACTGAATGAAAGGAGCTGGCATCTCACTCTCTTTGAATCTTCTTTATCATGCTAAGAGGAGCAGGAAAAAGTAAAAAATTTCAGAATTGCACCTTGCAATGCGGAGAAATTACTGTTTGTGCATTTACAATATTCATTGATTTTTGCCATTGAAAAACGTCCAGAAATGTTTGAAGCTACTGACTGAATGAAAGGAGCTGGCATCTCACTCTCTTTGAATCTTCTTTATCATGCTAAGAGGAGCAGGAAAAAGCAAAAAATTTCAGAATTGCACCTTGCAATGCGGAGAAATTACTGTTTGTGCATTTACAATATTCATTGATTTTTGCCATTGAAAAACGTCCAGAAATGTTTGAAGCTACTGACTGAATGAAAGGAGCTGGCATCTCACTCTCTTTCAATCTTCTTTATCATGCTAAGAGGAGCAGGAAAAAGCAAAAAATTTCAGAATTGCACCTTGCAATGCGGAGAAATTACTGTTTGTGCATTTACAATATTCATTGATTTTTGCCATTGAAAAACGTCCAGAAATGTTTGAAGCTCCTGACTGAATGAAAGGAGCTGGCATCTCACTCTCTTTGAATCTTCTTTATCATGCTAAGAGGAGCAGGAAAAAGCAAAAAATTTCAGAATTGCACCTTGCAATGCGGAGAAATTACTGTTTGTGCATTTACAATATTCATTGATTTTTGCCATTGAAAAACGTCCAGAAATGTTTGAAGCTACTGACTGAATGAAAGGAGCTGGCATCTCACTCTCTTTGAATCTTCTTTATCATGCTAGGATTAGCAGGAAAAAGCAAAAAATTTCAGAATTGCACCTTGCAATGTGGAGATATTACTGTTTGTGCATTTACAATATTCATTGATTTTTGCCATTGAAAAACGTCCAGAAATGTTTGAAGCTACTGACTGAATGAAAGGAGCTGGCATCTCACTCTCTTTGAATCTTCTTTATCATGCTAGGATTAGCAGGAAAAAGCAAAAAATTTCAGAATTGCACCTTGCAATGTGGAGATATTACTGTTTGTGCATTTACAATATTCATTGATTTTTGCCATTGAAAAACATCATGTTATTCATATACCAGAAATGTTTGAAGCTACTGACTGAATGAAAGGAGCTGGCATCTCACTCTCTTTAAATCTTCTTTATCATGCTAGGATTAGCAGGAAAAAGCAAAAAATTTCAGAATTGCACCTTGCAATGTGGAGATATTACTGTTTGTGCATTTACAATATTCATTGATTTTTGCCATTGAAAAACATCCAGAAATGTTTGAAGCTACTGACTGAATGAAAGGAGCTGGCATCTCACTCTCTTTGAATCTTCTTTATCATGCTAGGATTAGCAGGAAAAAGCAAAAAATTTCAGAATTGCACCTTGCAATGTGGAGATATTACTGTTTGTGCATTTACAATATTCATTGATTTTTGCCATTGAAAAACGTCCAGAAATGTTTGAAGCTACTGACTGAATGAAAGGAGCTGGCATCTCACTCTCTTTGAATCTTCTTTATCATGCTAGGATTAGCAGGAAAAAGAAAAAAATTTCAGAATTGCACCTTGCAATGTGGAGATATTACTGTTTGTGCATTTACAATATTCATTGATTTTTGCCATTGAAAAACGTCCAGAAATGTTTGAAGCTACTGACTGAATGAAAGGAGCTGGCATCTCACTCTCTTTGAATCTTCTTTATCATGCTAGGATTAGCAGGAAAAAGCAAAAAATTTCAGAATTGCACCTTGCAATGTGGAGATATTACTGTTTGTGCATTTACAATATTCATTGATTTTTGCCATTGAAAAACGTCCAGAAATGTTTGAAGCTACTGACTGAATGAAAGGAGCTGGCATCTCACTCTCTTTGAATCTTCTTTATCATGGTAGGATTAGCAGGAAAAAGCAAAAAATTTCAGAATTGCACCTTGCAATGTGGAGATATTACTGTTTGTGCATTTACAATATTCATTGATTTTTGCCATTGAAAAACGTCCAGAAATGTTTGAAGCTACTGACTGAATGAAAGGAGCTGGCATCTCACTCTCTTTGAATCTTCTTTATCATGCTAGGATTAGCAGGAAAAAGCAAAAAATTTCAGAATTGCACCTTGCAATGTGGAGATATTACTGTTTGTGCATTTACAATATTCATTGATTTTTGCCATTGAAAAACGTCCAGAAATGTTTGAAGCTACTGACTGAATGAAAGGAGCTGGCATCTCACTCTCTTTGAATCTTCTTTATCATGCTAGGATTAGCAGGAAAAAGCAAAAAATTTCAGAATTGCACCTTGCAATGTGGAGATATTACTGTTTGTGCATTTACAATATTCATTGATTTTTGCCATTGAAAAACGTCCAGAAATGTTTGAAGCTACTGACTGAATGAAAGGAGCAGGCATCTCACTCTCTTTGAATCTTCTTTATCATGCTAGGATTAGCAGGAAAAAGCAAAAAATTTCAGAATTGCACCTTGCAATGTGGAGATATTACTGTTTGTGCATTTACAATATTCATTGATTTTTGCCATTGAAAAACGTCCAGAAATGTTTGAAGCTACTGACTGAATGAAAGGAGCTGGCATCTCACTCTCTTTGAATCTTCTTTATCATGCTAGGATTAGCAGGAAAAAGCAAAAAATTTCAGAATTGCACCTTGCAATGTGGAGATATTACTGTTTGTGCATTTACAATATTCATTGATTTTTGCCATTGAAAAACGTCCAGAAATGTTTGAAGCTACTGACTGAATGAAAGGAGCTGGCATCTCACTCTCTTTGAATCTTCTTTATCATGCTAGGATTAGCAGGAAAAAGCAAAAAATTTCAGAATTGCACCTTGCAATGTGGAGATATTACTGTTTGTGCATTTACAATATTCATTGATTTTTGCCATTGAAAAACGTCCAGAAATGTTTGAAGCTACTGACTGAATGAAAGGAGCTGGCATCTCACTCTCTTTGAATCTTCTTTATCATGCTAGGATTAGCAGGAAAAAGCAAAAAATTTCAGAATTGCACCTTGCAATGTGGAGATATTACTGTTTGTGCATTTACAATATTCATTGATTTTTGCCATTGAAAAACGTCCAGAAATGTTTGAAGCTACTGACTGAATGAAAGGAGCTGGCATCTCACTCTCTTTGAATCTTCTTTATCATGCTAGGATTAGCAGGAAAAAGCAAAAAATTTCAGAATTGCACCTTGCAATGTGGAGATATTACTGTTTGTGCATTTACAATATTAATTGATTTTTGCCATTGAAAAACATCATGTTATTCATATACCAGAAATGTTTGAAGCTACTGACTGAATGAAAGGAGCTGGCATCTCACTCTCTTTAAATCTTCTTTATCATGCTAGGATTAGCAGGAAAAAGCAAAAAATTTCAGAATTGCACCTTGCAATGTGGAGATATTACTGTTTGTGCATTTACAATATTCATTGATTTTTGCCATTGAAAAACGTCCAGAAATGTTTGAAGCTACTGACTGAATGAAAGGAGCTGGCATCTCACTCTCTTTGAATCTTCTTTATCATGCTAAGAGGAGCAGGAAAAAGCAAAAAATTTCAGAATTGCACCTTGCAATGCGTAGAAATTACTGTTTGTGCATTTACAATATTCATTGATTTTTGCCATTGAAAAACGTCCAGAAATGATTGAAGCTACTGACTGAATGAAAGGAGCTGGCATCTCATTCTCTTTGAATCTTCTTTATCATGCTAAGAGGAGCAGGAAAAAGCAGAAAATTTCAGAATTGCACCTTGCAATGCGGAGAAATTACTGTTTGTGCATTTACAATATTCATTGATTTTTGCCATTGAAAAACGTCCAGAAATGTTTGAAGCTACTGACTGAATGAAAGGAGCTGGCATCTCACTCTCTTTGAATCTTCTTTATCATGCTAAGAGGAGCAGGAAAAAGCAAAAAATTTCAGAATTGCACCTTGCAATGCGGAGAAATTACTGTTTGTGCATTTACAATATTCATTGATTTTTGCCATTGAAAAACGTCCAGAAATGTTTGAAGCTACTGACTGAATGAAAGGAGCTGGCATCTCACTCTCTTTCAATCTTCTTTATCATGCTAAGAGGAGCAGGAAAAAGCAAAAAATTTCAGAATTGCACCTTGCAATGCGGAGAAATTACTGTTTGTGCATTTACAATATTCATTGATTTTTGCCATTGAAAAACGTCCAGAAATGTTTGAAGCTCCTGACTGAATGAAAGGAGCTGGCATCTCACTCTCTTTGAATCTTCTTTATCATGCTAAGAGGAGCAGGAAAAAGCAAAAAATTTCAGAATTGCACCTTGCAATGCGGAGAAATTACTGTTTGTGCATTTACAATATTCATTGATTTTTGCCATTGAAAAACGTCCAGAAATGTTTGAAGCTACTGACTGAATGAAAGGAGCTGGCATCTCACTCTCTTTGAATCTTCTTTATCATGCTAGGATTAGCAGGAAAAAGCAAAAAATTTCAGAATTGCACCTTGCAATGTGGAGATATTACTGTTTGTGCATTTACAATATTCATTGATTTTTGCCATTGAAAAACGTCCAGAAATGTTTGAAGCTAATGACTGAATGAAAGGAGCTGGCATCTCACTCTCTTTGAATCTTCTTTATCATGCTAGGATTAGCAGGAAAAAGCAAAAAATTGCAGAATTGCACCTTGCAATGTGGAGATATTACTGTTTGTGCATTTACAATATTCATTGATTTTTGCCATTGAAAAACATCATGTTATTCATATACCAGAAATGTTTGAAGCTACTGACTGAATGAAAGGAGCTGGCATCTCACTCTCTTTAAATCTTCTTTATCATGCTAGGATTAGCAGGAAAAAGCAAAAAATTTCAGAATTGCACCTTGCAATGTGGAGATATTACTGTTTGTGCATTTACAATATTCATTGATTTTTGCCATTGAAAAACATCCAGAAATGTTTGAAGCTACTGACTGAATGAAAGGAGCTGGCATCTCACTCTCTTTGAATCTTCTTTATCATGCTAGGATTAGCAGGAAAAAGCAAAAAATTTCAGAATTGCACCTTGCAATGTGGAGATATTACTGTTTGTGCATTTACAATATTCATTGATTTTTGCCATTGAAAAACGTCCAGAAATGTTTGAAGCTACTGACTGAATGAAAGGAGCTGGCATCTCACTCTCTTTGAATCTTCTTTATCATGCTAGGATTAGCAGGAAAAAGCAAAAAATTTCAGAATTGCACCTTGCAATGTGGAGATATTACTGTTTGTGCATTTACAATATTCATTGATTTTTGCCATTGAAAAACGTCCAGAAATGTTTGAAGCTATTGACTGAATGAAAGGAGCTGGCATCTCACTCTCTTTGAATCTTCTTTATCATGCTAGGTTAGCAGGAAAAAGCAAAAAATTTCAGAATTGCACCTTGCAATGTGGAGATATTACTGTTTGTGCATTTACAATATTCATTGATTTTTGCCATTGAAAAACGTCCAGAAATGTTTGAAGCTACTGACTGAATGAAAGGAGCTGGCATCTCACTCTCTTTGAATCTTCTTTATCATGCTAGGATTAGCAGGAAAAAGCAAAAAATTTCAGAATTGCACCTTGCAATGTGGAGATATTACTGTTTGTGCATTTACAATATTCATTGATTTTTGCCATTGAAAAACGTCCAGAAATGTTTGAAGCTACTGACTGAATGAAAGGAGCTGGCATCTCACTCTCTTTGAATCTTCTTTATCATGCTAGGATTAGCAGGAAAAAGCAAAAAATTTCAGAATTGCACCTTGCAATGTGGAGATATTACTGTTTGTGCATTTACAATATTCATTGATTTTTGCCATTGAAAAACGTCCAGAAATGTTTGAAGCTACTGACTGAATGAAAGGAGCTGGCATCTCACTCTCTTTGAATCTTCTTTATCATGCTAGGATTAGCAGGAAAAAGCAAAAAATTTCAGAATTGCACCTTGCAATGTGGAGATATTACTGTTTGTGCATTTACAATATTCATTGATTTTTGCCATTGAAAAACGTCCAGAAATGTTTGAAGCTACTGACTGAATGGAAGGAGCTGGCATCTCACTCTCTTTGAATCTTCTTTATCATGCTAGGATTAGCAGGAAAAAGCAAAAAATTTCAGAATTGCACCTTGCAATGTGGAGATATTACTGTTTGTGCATTTACAATATTCATTGATTTTTGCCATTGAAAAACGTCCAGAAATGTTTGAAGCTACTGACTGAATGAAAGGAGCTGGCATCTCACTCTCTTTGAATCTTCTTTATCATGCTAGGATTAGCAGGAAAAAGCAAAAAATTTCAGAATTGCACCTTGCAATGTGGAGATATTACTGTTTGTGCATTTACAATATTCATTGATTTTTGCCATTGAAAAAGTCCAGAAATGTTTGAAGCTACTGACTGAATGAAAGGAGCTGGCATCTCACTCTCTTTGAATCTTCTTTATCATGCTAGGATTAGCAGGAAAAAGCAAAAAATTTCAGAATTGCACCTTGCAATGTGGAGATATTACTGTTTGTGCATTTACAATATTCATTGATTTTTGCCATTGAAAAACATCATGTTATTCATATACCAGAAATGTTTGAAGCTACTGACTGAATGAAAGGAGCTGGCATCTCACTCTCTTTAAATCTTCTTTATCATGCTAGGATTAGCAGGAAAAAGCAAAAAATTTCAGAATTGCACCTTGCAATGTGGAGATATTACTGTTTGTGCATTTACAATATTCATTGATTTTTGCCATTGAAAAACGTCCAGAAATGTTTGAAGCTACTGACTGAATGAAAGGAGCTGGCATCTCACTCTCTTTGAATCTTCTTTATCATGCTAAGAGGAGCAGGAAAAAGCAAAAAATTTCAGAATTGCACCTTGCAATGCGGAGAAATTACTGTTTGTGCATTTACAATATTCATTGATTTTTGCCATTGAAAAACGTCCAGAAATGATTGAAGCTACTGACTGAATGAAAGGAGCTGGCATCTCACTCTCTTTGAATCTTCTTTATCATGCTAAGAGGAGCAGGAAAAAGCAAAAAATTTCAGAATTGCACCTTGCAATGCGGAGAAATTACTGTTTGTGCATTTACAATATTCATTGATTTTTGCCATTGAAAAACGTCCAGAAATGTTTGAAGCTACTGACTGAATGAAAGGAGCTGGCATCTCACTCTCTTTGAATCTTCTTTATCATGCTAAGAGGAGCAGGAAAAAGCAAAAAATTTCAGAATTGCACCTTGCAATGCGGAGAAATTACTGTTTGTGCATTTACAATATTCATTGATTTTTGCCATTGAAAAACGTCCAGAAATGTTTTAAGCTACTGACTGAATGAAAGGAGCTGGCATCTCACTCTCTTTCAATCTTCTTTATCATGCTAAGAGGAGCAGGAAAAAGCAAAAAATTTCAGAATTGCACCTTGCAATGCGGAGAAATTACTGTTTGTGCATTTACAATATTCATTGATTTTTGCCATTGAAAAACGTCCAGAAATGTTTGAAGCTCCTGACTGAATGAAAGGAGCTGGCATCTCACTCTCTTTGAATCTTCTTTATCATGCTAAGAGGAGCAGGAAAAAGCAAAAAATTTCAGAATTGCACCTTGCAATGCGGAGAAATTACTGTTTGTGCATTTACAATATTCATTGATTTTTGCCATTGAAAAACGTCCAGAAATGTTTGAAGCTACTGACTGAATGAAAGGAGCTGGCATCTCACTCTCTTTGAATCTTCTTTATCATGCTAGGATTAGCAGGAAAAAGCAAAAAATTTCAGAATTGCACCTTGCAATGTGGAGATATTACTGTTTGTGCATTTACAATATTCATTGATTTTTGCCATTGAAAAACGTCCAGAAATGTTTGAAGCTACTGACTGAATGAAAGGAGCTGGCATCTCACTCTCTTTGAATCTTCTTTATCATGCTAGGATTAGCAGTAAAAAGCAAAAAATTTCAGAATTGCACCTTGCAATGTGGAGATATTACTGTTTGTTCATTTACAATATTCATTGATTTTTGCCACTGAAAAACATCATGTTATTCATATACCAGAAATGTTTGAAGCTACTGACTGAATGAAAGGAGCTGGCATGTCACTCTCTTTAAATCTTCTTTGTCATGCTAGGATTAGCAGGAAAAAGCAAAAAATTTCAGAATTGCACCTTGCAATGTGGAGATATTACTGTTTGTGCATTTACAATATTCATTGATTTTTGCCATTGAAAAACGTCCAGAAATGTTTGAAGCTACTGACTGAATGAAAGGAGCTGGCATCTCACTCTCTTTGAATCTTCTTTATCATGCTAGGATTAGCAGGAAAAAGCAAAAAATTTCAGAATTGCACCTTGCAATGTGGAGATATTACTGTTTGTTCATTTACAATATTCATTGATTTTTGCCATTGAAAAACATCATGTTATTCATATACCAGAAATGTTTGAAGCTACTGACTGAATGAAAGGAGCTGGCATCTCACTCTCTTTAAATCTTCTTTATCATGCTAGGATTAGCAGGAAAAAGCAAAAAATTTCAGAATTGCACCTTGCAATGTGGAGATATTACTGTTTGTGCATTTACAATATTCATTGATTTTTGCCATTGAAAAACGTCCAGAAATGTTTGAAGCTACTGACTGAATGAAAGGAGCTGGCATCTCACTCTCTTTGAATCTTCTTTATCATGCTAGGATTAGCAGGAAAAAGCAAAAAATTTCAGAATTGCACCTTGCAATGTGGAGATATTACTGTTTGTGCATTTACAATATTCATTGATTTTTGCCATTGAAAAACGTCCAGAAATGTTTGAAGCTACTGACTGAATGAAAGGAGCTGGCATCTCACTCTCTTTGAATCTTCTTTATCATTCTAGGATTAGCAGGAAAAAGCAAAAAATTTCAGAATTGCACCTTGCAATGTGGAGATATTACTGTTTGTGCATTTACAATATTCATTGATTTTTGCCATTGAAAAATGTCCAGAAATGTTTGAAGCTACTGACTGAATGAAAGGAGCTGGCATCTCACTCTCTTTGAATCTTCTTTATCATGCTAGGATTAGCAGGAAAAAGCAAAAAATTTCAGAATTGCACCTTGCAATGTGGAGATATTACTGTTTGTGCATTTACAATATTCATTGATTTTTGCCATTGAAAAACATCATGTTATTCATATACCAGAAATGTTTGAAGCTACTGACTGAATGAAAGGAGCTGGCATCTCACTCTCTTTAAATCTTCTTTATCATGCTAGGATTAGCAGGAAAAAGCAAAAAATTTCAGAATTGCACCTTGCAATGTGGAGATATTACTGTTTGTGCATTTACAATATTCATTGATTTTTGCCATTGAAAAACGTCCAGAAATGTTTGAAGCTACTGACTGAATGAAAGGAGCTGGCATCTCACTCTCTTTGAATCTTCTTTATCATGCTAAGAGGAGCAGGAAAAAGCAAAAAATTTCAGAATTGCACCTTGCAATGCGGAGAAATTACTGTTTGTGCATTTACAATATTCATTGATTTTTGCCATTGAAAAACGTCCAGAAATGATTGAAGCTACTGACTGAATGAAAGGAGCTGGCATCTCACTCTCTTTGAATCTTCTTTATCATGCTAAGAGGAGCAGGAAAAAGCAAAAAATTTCAGAATTGCACCTTGCAATGCGGAGAAATTACTGTTTGTGCATTTACAATATTCATTGATTTTTGCCATTGAAAAACGTCCAGAAATGTTTGAAGCTACTGACTGAATGAAAGGAGCTGGCATCTCACTCTCTTTGAATCTTCTTTATCATGCTAAGAGGAGCAGGAAAAAGCAAAAAATTTCAGAATTGCACCTTGCAATGCGGAGAAATTACTGTTTGTGCATTTACAATATTCATTGATTTTTGCCATTGAAAAACGTCCAGAAATGTTTGAAGCTACTGACTGAATGAAAGGAGCTGGCATCTCACTCTCTTTGAATCTTCTTTATCATGCTAAGAGGAGCAGGAAAAAGCAAAAAATTTCAGAATTGCACCTTGCAATGCGGAGAAATTACTGTTTGTGCATTTACAATATTCATTGATTTTTGCCATTGAAAAACGTCCAGAAATGTTTGAAGCTACTGACTGAATGAAAGGAGCTGGCATCTCACTCTCTTTGAATCTTCTTTATCATGCTAGGATTAGCAGGAAAAAGCAAAAAATTTCAGAATTGCACCTTGCAATGTGGAGATATTACTGTTTGTGCATTTACAATATTCATTGATTTTTGCCATTGAAAAACGTCCAGAAATGTTTGAAGCTACTGACTGAATGAAAGGAGCTGGCATCTCACTCTCTTTGAATCTTCTTTATCATGCTAGGATTAGCAGGAAAAAGCAAAAAATTTCAGAATTGCACCTTGCAATGTGGAGATATTACTGTTTGTTCATTTACAATATTCATTGATTTTTGCCATTGAAAAACATCATGTTATTCATATACCAGAAATGTTTGAAGCTACTGACTGAATGAAAGGAGCTGGCATCTCACTCTCTTTAAATCTTCTTTATCATGCTAGGATTAGCAGGAAAAAGCAAAAAATTTCAGAATTGCACCTTGCAATGTGGAGATATTACTGTTTGTGCATTTACAATATTCATTGATTTTTGCCATTGAAAAACGTCCAGAAATGTTTGAAGCTACTGACTGAATGAAAGGAGCTGGCATCTCACTCTCTTTGAATCTTCTTTATCATGCTAGGATTAGCAGGAAAAAGCAAAAAATTTCAGAATTGCACCTTGCAATGTGGAGATATTACTGTTTGTTCATTTACAATATTCATTGATTTTTGCCATTGAAAAACATCATGTTATTCATATACCAGAAATGTTTGAAGCTACTGACTGAATGAAAGGAGCTGGCATCTCACTCTCTTTAAATCTTCTTTATCATGCTAGGATTAGCAGGAAAAAGCAAAAAATTTCAGAATTGCACCTTGCAATGTGGAGATATTACTGTTTGTGCATTTACAATATTCATTGATTTTTGCCATTGAAAAACGTCCAGAAATGTTTGAAGCTACTGACTGAATGAAAGGAGCTGGCATCTCACTCTCTTTGAATCTTCTTTATCATGCTAGGATTAGCAGGAAAAAGCAAAAAATTTCAGAATTGCACCTTGCAATGTGGAGATATTACTGTTTGTGCATTTACAATATTCATTGATTTTTGCCATTGAAAAACGTCCAGAAATGTTTGAAGCTACTGACTGAATGAAAGGAGCTGGCATCTCACTCTCTTTGAATCTTCTTTATCATTCTAGGATTAGCAGGAAAAAGCAAAAAATTTCAGAATTGCACCTTGCAATGTGGAGATATTACTGTTTGTGCATTTACAATATTCATTGATTTTTGCCATTGAAAAACGTCCAGAAATGTTTGAAGCTACTGACTGAATGAAAGGAGCTGGCATCTCACTCTCTTTGAATCTTCTTTATCATGCTAGGATTAGCAGGAAAAAGCAAAAAATTTCAGAATTGCACCTTGCAATGTGGAGATATTACTGTTTGTGCATTTACAATATTCATTGATTTTTGCCATTGAAAAACGTCCAGAAATGTTTGAAGCTACTGACTGAATGAAAGGAGCTGGCATCTCACTCTCTTTGAATCTTCTTTATCATGCTAGGATTAGCAGGAAAAAGCAAAAAATTTCAGAATTGCACCTTGCAATGTGGAGATATTACTGTTTGTGCATTTACAATATTCATTGATTTTTGCCATTGAAAAACGTCCAGAAATGTTTGAAGCTACTGACTGAATGAAAGGAGCTGGCATCTCACTCTCTTTGAATCTTCTTTATCATGCTAGGATTAGCAGGAAAAAGCAAAAAATTTCAGAATTGCACCTTGCAATGTGGAGATATTACTGTTTGTGCATTTACAATATTCATTGATTTTTGCCATTGAAAAACATCATGTTATTCATATACCAGAAATGTTTGAAGCTACTGACTGAATGAAAGGAGCTGGCATCTCACTCTCTTTAAATCTTCTTTATCATGCTAGGATTAGCAGGAAAAAGCAAAAAATTTCAGAATTGCACCTTGCAATGTGGAGATATTACTGTTTGTGCATTTACAATATTCATTGATTTTTGCCATTGAAAAACGTCCAGAAATGTTTGAAGCTACTGACTGAATGAAAGGAGCTGGCATCTCACTCTCTTTGAATCTTCTTTATCATGCTAGGATTAGCAGGAAAAAGCAAAAAATTTCAGAATTGCACCTTGCAATGTGGAGATATTACTGTTTGTGCATTTACAATATTCATTGATTTTTGCCATTGAAAAACGTCCAGAAATGTTTGAAGCTACTGACTGAATGAAAGGAGCTGGCATCTCACTCTCTTTGAATCTTCTTTATCATGCTAGGATTAGCAGGAAAAAGCAAAAAATTTCAGAATTGCACCTTACAATGTGGAGATATTACTGTTTGTGCATTTACAATATTCATTGATTTTTGCCATTGAAAAACGTCCAGAAATGTTTGAAGCTACTGACTGAATGAAAGGAGCTGGCATCTCACTCTCTTTGAATCTTCTTTATCATGCTAGGATTAGCAGGAAAAAGCAAAAAATTTCAGAATAGCACCTTGCAATGTGGAGATATTACTGTTTGTGCATTTACAATATTCATTGATTTTTGCCATTGAAAAACATCGTTATTCATATACCAGAAATGTTTGAAGCTACTGACTGAATGAAAGGAGCTGGCATCTCAATCTCTTTGAATCTTCTTTATCATGCTAGGATTAGCAGGAAAAAGCAAAAAATTTCAGAATTGCACCTTGCAATGTGGAGATATTACTGTTTGTGCATTTACAATATTCATTGATTTTTGCCATTGAAAAACGTCCAGAAATGTTTGAAGCAACTGACTGAATGAAAGGAGCTGGCATCTCACTCTCTTTGAATCTTCTTTATCATGCTAGGATTAGCAGGAAAAAGCAAAAAATTTCAGAATTGCACCTTGCAATGTGGAGATATTACTGTTTGTGCATTTACAATATTCATTGATTTTTGCCATTGAAAAACGTCCAGAAATGTTTGAAGCTACTGACTGAATGAAAGGAGCTGGCATCTCACTCTCTTTGAATCTTCTTTATCATGCTAGGATTAGCAGGAAAAAGCAAAAAATTTCAGAATTGCACCTTGCAATGTGGAGATATTACTGTTTGTGCATTTACAATATTCATTGATTTTTGCCATTGAAAAACATCCAGAAATGTTTGAAGCTACTGACTGAATGAAAGGAGCTGGCATCTCACTCTCTTTGAATCTTCTTTATCATGCTAGGATTAGCAGGAAAAAGCAAAAAATTTCAGAATTGCACCTTGCAATGTGGAGATATTACTGTTTGTGCATTTACAATATTCATTGATTTTTGCCATTGAAAAACATCATGTTATTCATATACCAGAAATGTTTGAAGCTACTGACTGAATGAAAGGAGCTGGCATCTCACTCTCTTTGAATCTTCTTTATCATGCTAGGATTAGCAGGAAAAAGCAAAAAATTTCAGAATTGCACGTTGCAATGTGGAGATATTACTGTTTGTGCATTTACAATATTCATTGTTTTTTGCCATTGAAAAACATCGTTATTCATATACCAGAAATGTTTGAAGCTACTGACTGAATGAAAGGAGCTGGCACCTCAATCTCTTTGAATCTTCTTTATCATGCTAGGATTAGCAGGAAAAAGCAAAAAATTTCAGAATTGCACCTTGCAATGTGGAGATATTACTGTTTGTGCATTTACAATATTCATTGATTTTTGCCATTGAAAAACGTCCAGAAATGTTTGAAGCAACTGACTGAATGAAAGGAGCTGGCATCTCACTCTCTTTGAATCTTCTTTATCATGCTAGGATTAGCAGGAAAAAGCAAAAAATTTCAGAATTGCACCTTGCAATGTGGAGATATTACTGTTTGTGCATTTACAATATTCATTGATTTTTGCCATTGAAAAACGTCCAGAAATGTTTGAAGCTACTGACTGAATGAAAGGAGCTGGCATCTCACTCTCTTTGAATCTTCTTTATCATGCTAGGATTAGCAGGAAAAAGCAAAAAATTTCAGAATTGCACCTTGCAATGTGGAGATATTACTGTTTGTGCATTTACAATATTCATTGATTTTTGCCATTGAAAAACATCATGTTATTCATATACCAGAAATGTTTGAAGCTACTGACTGAATGAAAGGAGCTGGCATCTCACTCTCTTTGAATCTTCTTTATCATGCTAGGATTAGCAGGAAAAAGCAAAAAATTTCAGAATTGCACCTTGCAATGTGGAGATATTACTGTTTGTGCATTTACAATATTCATTGATTTTTGCCATTGAAAAACGTCCAGAAATGTTTGAAGCTACTGACTGAATGAAAGGAGCTGGCATCTCACTCTCTTTGAATCTTCTTTATCATGCTAGGATTAGCAGGAAAAAGCAAAAAATTTCAGAATTGCACCTTGCAATGTGGAGATATTACTGTTTGTGCATTTACAATATTCATTGATTTTTCCCATTGAAAAACATCCAGAAATGTTTGAAGCTACTGACTGAATGAAAGGAGCTGGCATCTCACTCTCTTTGAATCTTCTTTATCATGCTAGGATTAGCAGGAAAAATCAAAAAATTTCAGAATTGCACCTTGCAATGTGGAGATATTACTGTTTGTGCATTTACAATATTCATTGATTTTTGCCATTGAAAAACATCATGTTATTCATATACCAGAAATGTTTGAAGCTACTGACTGAATGAAAGGAGCTGGCATCTCACTCTCTTTGAATCTTCTTTATCATGCTAGGATTAGCAGGAAAAAGCAAAAAATTTCAGAATTGCACCTTGCAATGTGGAGATATTACTGTTTGTGCATTTACAATATTCATTGATTTTTGCCATTGAAAAACGTCCAGAAATGTTTGAAGCTACTGACTGAATGAAAGGAGCTGGCATCTCACTCTCTTTGAATCTTCTTTATCATGCTAGGATTAGCAGGAAAAAGCAAAAAATTTCAGAATTGCACCTTGCAATGTGGAGATATTACTGTTTGTGCATTTACAATATTCATTGATTTTTGCCATTGAAAAACATCCAGAAATGTTTGAAGCTACTGACTGAATGAAAGGAGTTGGCATCTCACTCTCTTTGAATCTTCTTTATCATGCAAGGATTAGCAGGAAAAAGCAAAAAATTTCAGAATTGCACCTTGCAATGTGGAGATATTACTGTTTGTGCATTTACAATATTCATTGATTTTTGCCATTGAAAAACATCATGTTATTCATATACCAGAAATGTTTGAAGCTACTGACTGAATGAAAGGAGCTGGCATCTCACTCTCTTTGAATCTTCTTTATCATGCTAGGATTAGCAGGAAAAAGCAAAAAATTTCAGAATTGCACCTTGCAATGTGGTGATATTACTGTTTGTGCATTTACAATATTCATTGATTTTTGCCATTGAAAAACGTCCAGAAATGTTTGAAGCTACTGACTGAATGAAAGGAGCTGACATCTCACTCTCTTTGAATCTTCTTTATCATGCTAGGATTAGCAGGAAAAAGCAAAAAATTTCAGAATTGCACCTTGCAATGTGGAGATATTACTGTTTGTGCATTTACAATATTCATTGATTTTTGCCATTGAAAAACATCATGTTATTCATATACTAGAAATGTTTGAAGCTACTGACTGAATGAAAGGAGCTGGCATCTCACTCTCTTTGAATCTTCTTTATCATGCTAGGATTAGCAGGAAAAAGCAAAAAATTTCAGAATTGCACCTTGCAATGTGGAGATATTACTGTTTGTGCATTTACAATATTCATTGATTTTTGCCATTGAAAAACATGTTATTCATATACCAGAAATGTTTGAAGCTACTGACTGAATGAAAGGAGCTGGCATCTCACTCTCTTTGAATCTTCTTTATCATGCTAGGATTAGCAGGAAAAAGCAAGAAATTTCAGAATTGCACCTTGCAATGTGGAGATATTGCTATTTGTGCATTTACAATATTCATTGATTTTTGCCATTGAAAAACGTCCAGAAATGTTTGAAGCTACTGACTGAATGAAAGGAGCTGGCATCTCACTCTCTTTTAATCTTCTTTATCATGCTAGGATTAGCAGGAAAAAGCAAAAAATTTCAGAATTGCACCTTGCAATGTGGAGAAATTACTGTTTGTGCATTTACAATATTCATTGATTTTTGCCATTGAAAAACGTCCAGAAATGTTTGAAGCTACTGACTGAATGAAAGGAGCTGGCATCTCACTCTCTTTGAATCTTCTTTATCATGCTAGGATTAGCAGGAAAAAGCAAAAAATTTCAGAATTGCACCTTGCAATGTGGAGATATTACTGTTTGTGCATTTACAATATTCATTGATTTTTGCCATTGAAAAACGTCCAGAAATGTTTGAAGCTACTGACTGAATGAAAGGAGCTGGCATCTCACTCTCTTTGAATCTTCTTTATCATGCTAGGATTAGCAGGAAAAAGCAAAAAATTTCAGAAATGCACCTTGCAATGTGGAGATATTACTGTTTGTGCATTTACAATATTCATTGATTTTTGCCATTGAAAAACATCATGTTATTCATATACCAGAAATGTTTGAAGCTACTGACTCAATGAAAGGAGCTGGCATCTCACTCTCTTTGAATCTTCTTTATCATGCTAGGATTAGCAGGAAAAAGCAAAAAATTTCAGAATTGCACCTTGCAATGTGGAGATATTACTGTTTGTGCATTTACAATATTCATTGATTTTTGCCATTGAAAAACGTCCAGAAATGTTTGAAGCTACTGACTGAATGAAAGGAGCTGGCATCTCAATCTCTTTGAATCTTCTTTATCATGATAGGATTAGCAGGAAAAAGCAAAAAATTTCAGAATTGCACCTTGCAATGTGGAGATATTACTGTTTGTGCATTTACAATATTCATTGATTTTTGCCATTGAAAAACGTCCAGAAATGTTTGAAGCAACTGACTGAATGAAAGGAGCTGGCATCTCACTCTCTTTGAATCTTCTTTATCATGCTAGGATTAGCAGGAAAAAGCAAAAAATTTCAGAATTGCACCTTGCAATGTGGAGATATTACTGTTTGTGCATTTACAATATTCATTGATTTTTGCCATTGAAAAACGTCCAGAAATGTTTGAAGCTACTGACTGAATGAAAGGAGCTGGCATCTCACTCTCTTTGAATCTTCTTTATCATGCTAGGATTAGCAGGAAAAAGCAAAAAATTTCAGAATTGCACCTTGCAATGTGGAGATATTACTGTTTGTGCATTTACAATATTCATTGATTTTTGCCATTGAAAAACATCATGTTATTCATATACCAGAAATGTTTGAAGCTACTGACTGAATGAAAGGAGCTGGCATCTCACTCTCTTTGAATCTTCTTTATCATGCTAGGATTAGCAGGAAAAAGCAAAAAATTTCAGAATTGCACCTTGCAATGTGGAGATATTACTGTTTGTGCATTTACAATATTCATTGATTTTTGCCATTGAAAAACGTCCAGAAATGTTTGAAGCTACTGACTGAATGAAAGGAGCTGGCATCTCACTCTCTTTGAATCTTCTTTATCATGCTAGGATTAGCAGGAAAAAGCAAAAAATTTCAGAATTGCACCTTGCAATGTGGAGATATTACTGTTTGTGCATTTACAATATTCATTGATTTTTCCCATTGAAAAACATCCAGAAATGTTTGAAGCTACTGACTGAATGAAAGGAGCTGGCATCTCACTCTCTTTGAATCTTCTTTATCATGCTAGGATTAGCAGGAAAAATCAAAAAATTTCAGAATTGCACCTTGCAATGTGGAGATATTACTGTTTGTGCATTTACAATATTCATTGATTTTTGCCATTGAAAAACATCATGTTATTCATATACCAGAAATGTTTGAAGCTACTGACTGAATGAAAGGAGCTGGCATCTCACTCTCTTTGAATCTTCTTTATCATGCTAGGATTAGCAGGAAAAAGCAAAAAATTTCAGAATTGCACCTTGCAATGTGGAGATATTACTGTTTGTGCATTTACAATATTCATTGATTTTTGCCATTGAAAAACGTCCAGAAATGTTTGAAGCTACTGACTGAATGAAAGGAGCTGGCATCTCACTCTCT
Organism: Phyllobates terribilis; assembly: GCF_046119375.1. Classification (NCBI taxonomy): domain Eukaryota; kingdom Metazoa; phylum Chordata; class Amphibia; order Anura; family Dendrobatidae; genus Phyllobates; species Phyllobates terribilis. The sequence continues at coordinate 44,182 of NW_027363115.1, read as the reverse complement.
TTGAATCTTCTTTATCATGCTAGGATTAGCAGGAAAAAGCAAAAAATTTCAGAATTGCACCTTGCAATGTGGAGATATTACTGTTTGTGCATTTACAATATTCATTGATTTTTGCCATTGAAAAACATCCAGAAATGTTTGAAGCTACTGACTGAATGAAAGGAGTTGGCATCTCACTCTCTTTGAATCTTCTTTATCATGCTAGGATTAGCAGGAAAAAGCAAAAAATTTCAGAATTGCACCTTGCAATGTGGAGATATTACTGTTTGTGCATTTACAATATTCATTGATTTTTGCCATTGAAAAACATCATGTTATTCATATACTAGAAATGTTTGAAGCTACTGACTGAATGAAAGGAGCTGGCATCTCACTCTCTTTGAATCTTCTTTATCATGCTAGGATTAGCAGGAAAAAGCAAAAAATTTCAGAATTGCACCTTGCAATGTGGAGATATTACTGTTTGTGCATTTACAATATTCATTGATTTTTGCCATTGAAAAACGTCCAGAAATGTTTGAAGCTACTGACTGAATGAAAGGAGCTGGCATCTCACTCTCTTTGAATCTTCTTTATCATGCTAGGATTAGCAGGAAAAAGCAAAAAATTTCAGAATTGCACCTTGCAATGTGGAGATATTACTGTTTGTGCATTTACAATATTCATTGATTTTTGCCATTGAAAAACATGTTATTCATATACCAGAAATGTTTGAAGCTACTGACTGAATGAAAGGAGCTGGCATCTCACTCTCTTTGAATCTTCTTTATCATGCTAGGATTAGCAGGAAAAAGCAAGAAATTTCAGAATTGCACCTTGCAATGTGGAGATATTGCTATTTGTGCATTTACAATATTCATTGATTTTTGCCATTGAAAAACGTCCAGAAATGTTTGAAGCTACTGACTGAATGAAAGGAGCTGGCATCTCACTCTCTTTTAATCTTCTTTATCATGCTAGGATTAGCAGGAAAAAGCAAAAAATTTCAGAATTGCACCTTGCAATGTGGAGAAATTACTGTTTGTGCATTTACAATATTCATTGATTTTTGCCATTGAAAAACGTCCAGAAATGTTTGAAGCTACTGACTGAATGAAAGGAGCTGGCATCTCACTCTCTTTGAATCTTCTTTATCATGCTAGGATTAGCAGGAAAAAGCAAAAAATTTCAGAATTGCACCTTGCAATGTGGAGATATTACTGTTTGTGCATTTACAATATTCATTGATTTTTGCCATTGAAAAACGTCCAGAAATGTTTGAAGCTACTGACTGAATGAAAGGAGCTGGCATCTCACTCTCTTTGAATCTTCTTTATCATGCTAGGATTAGCAGGAAAAAGCAAAAAATTTCAGAAATGCACCTTGCAATGTGGAGATATTACTGTTTGTGCATTTACAATATTCATTGATTTTTGCCATTGAAAAACATCATGTTATTCATATACCAGAAATGTTTGAAGCTACTGACTCAATGAAAGGAGCTGGCATCTCACTCTCTTTGAATCTTCTTTATCATGCTAGGATTAGCAGGAAAAAGCAAAAAATTTCAGAATTGCACCTTGCAATGTGGAGATATTACTGTTTGTGCATTTACAATATTCATTGATTTTTGCCATTGAAAAACGTCCAGAAATGTTTGAAGCTACTGACTGAATGAAAGGAGCTGGCATCTCACTCTCTTTGAATCTTCTTTATCATGCTAGGATTAGCAGGAAAAAGCAAAAAATTTCAGAATTGCACCTTGCAATGTGGAGATATTACTGTTTGTGCATTTACAATATTCATTGATTTTTGCCATTGAAAAACATCCAGAAATGTTTGAAGCTACTGACTGAATGAACGGAGCTGGCATCTCACTCTCTTTGAATCTTCTTTATCATGCTAGGATTATCAGGAAAAAGCAAAAAATTTCAGAATTGCACCTTGCAATGTGGAGATATTACTGTTTGTGCATTTACAATATTCATTGATTTTTGCCATTGAAAAACATCATGTTATTCATATACCAGAAATGTTTGAAGCTACTGACTGAATGAAAGGAGCTGGCATCTCACTCTCTTTGAATCTTCTTTATCATGCTAGGATTAGCAGGAAAAAGCAAAAAATTTCAGAATTGCACCTTGCAATGTGGAGATATTACTGTTTGTGCATTTACAATATTCATTGATTTTTGCCATTGAAAAACGTCCAGAAATGTTTGAAGCTACTGACTGAATGAAAGGAGCTGACATCTCACTCTCTTTGAATCTTCTTTATCATGCTAGGATTAGCAGGAAAAAGCAAAAAATTTCAGAATTGCACCTTGCAATGTGGAGATATTACTGTTTGTGCATTTACAATATTCATTGATTTTTGCCATTGAAAAACGTCCAGAAATGTTTGAAGCTACTGACTGAATGAAAGGAGCTGGCATCTCACTCTCTTTGAATCTTCTTTATCAAGCTAGGATTAGCAGGAAAAAGCAAAAAATTTCAGAATTGCACCTTGCAATGTGGAGATATTACTGTTTGTGCATTTACAATATTCATTGATTTTTGCCATTGAAAAACATGTTATTCATATACCAGAAATGTTTGAAGCTACTGACTGAATGAAAGGAGCTGGCATCTCACTCTCTTTGAATCTTCTTTATCATGCTAGGATTAGCAGGAAAAAGCAAAAAATTTCAGAATTGCACCTTGCAATGTGGAGATATTGCTGTTTGTGCATTTACAATATTCATTGATTTTTGCCATTGAAAAATGTCCAGAAATGTTTGAAGCTACTGACTGAATGAAAGGAGCTGGCATCTCACTCTCTTTGAATCTTCTTTATCATGCTAGGATTAGCAGGAAAAAGCAAAAAATTTCAGAATTGCACCTTGCAATGTGGAGAAATTACTGTTTGTGCATTTACAATATTCATTGATTTTTGCCATTGAAAAACGTCCAGAAATGTTTGAAGCTACTGACTGAATGAAAGGAGCTGGCATCTCACTCTCTTTGAATCTTCTTTATCATGCTAGGATTAGCAGGAAAAAGCAAAAAATTTCAGAATTGCACCTTGCAATGTGGAGATATTACTGTTTGTGCATTTACAATATTCATTGATTTTTGCCATTGAAAAACTTCATGTTATTCATATACCAGAAATGTTTGAAGCTACTGACTGAATGAAAGGAGCTGGCATCTCACTCTCTTTGAATCTTCTTTATCATGCTAGGATTAGCAGGAAAAAGCAAAAAATTTCAGAATTGCACCTTGCAATGTGGAGATATTACTGTTTGTGCATTTACAATATTCATTGATTTTTGCCATTGAAAAACATCATGTTATTCATATACCAGAAATGTTTGAAGCTACTGACTGAATGAAAGGAGCTGGCATCTCACTCTCTTTGAATCTTCTTTATCATGCTAGGATTAGCAGGAAAAAATAAAAAATTTCAGAATTGCACCTTGCAATGTGGAGATATTACTGTTTGTGCATTTAGAATATTCATTGATTTTTGCCATTGAAAAACGTCCAGAAATGTTTGAAGCTACTGACTGAATGAAAGGAGCTGGCATCTCACTCTCTTTGAATCTTCTTTATCATGCTAGGATTAGCAGGAAAAAGCAAAAAATTTCAGAATTGCACCTTGCAATGTGGAGATATTACTGTTTGTGCATTTACAATATTCATTGATTTTTGCCATTGAAAAACGTCCAGAAATGTTTGAAGCTACTGACTGAATGAAAGGAGCTGGCATCTCACTCTCTTTGAATCTTCTTTATCATGCTAGGATTAGCAGGAAAAAGCAAAAAATTTCCGAATTGCACCTTGCAATGTGGAGATATTACTGTTTGTGCATTTACAATATTCATTGATTTTTGCCATTGAAAAACGTCCAGAAATGTTTGAAGCTACTGACTGAATGAAAGGAGCTGGCATCTCACTCTCTTTGAATCTTCTTTATCATGCTAGGATTAGCAGGAAAAAGCAAAAAATTTCAGAATTGCACCTTGCAATGTGGAGATATTACTGTTTGTGCATTTACAATATTCATTGATTTTTGCCATTGAAAAACGTCCAGAAATGTTTGAAGCTACTGACTGAATGAAAGGAGCTGGCATCTCACTCTCTTTGAATCTTCTTTATCATGCTAGGATTAGCAGGAAAAAGCAAAAAATTTCAGAATTGCACCTTGCAATGTGGAGATATTACTGTTTGTGCATTTACAATATTCATTGATTTTTGCCATTGAAAAACGTCCAGAAATGTTTGAAGCTACTGACTGAATGAAAGGAGCTGGCATCTCACTCTCTTTGAATCTTCTTTGTCATGCTAGGATTAGCAGGAAAAAGCAAAAAATTTCAGAATTGCACCTTGCAATGTGGAGATATTACTGTTTGTGCATTTACAATATTCATTGATTTTTGCCATTGAAAAACGTCCAGAAATGTTTGAAGCTACTGACTGAATGAAAGGAGCTGGCATCTCACTCTCTTTGAATCTTCTTTATCATGCTAGGATTAGCAGGAAAAAGCAAAACATTTCAGAATTGCACCTTGCAATGTGGAGATATTACTGTTTGTGCATTTACAATATTCATTGATTTTTGCCATTGAAAACCGTCCAGAAATGTTTGAAGCTACTGACTGAATGAAAGGAGCTGACATCTCACTCTCTTTGAATCTTCTTTATCATGCTAGGATTAGCAGGAAAAAGCAAAAAATTTCAGAATTGCACCTTGCAATGTGGAGATATTACTGTTTGTGCATTTACAATATTCATTGATTTTTGCCATTGAAAAACATCATGTTATTCATATACCAGAAATGTTTGAAGCTACTGACTGAATGAAAGGAGCTGGCATCTCACTCTCTTTGAATCTTCTTTACCATGCTAGGATTAGCAGGAAAAAGCAAAAAATTTCAGAATTGCACCTTGCAATGTGGAGATATTACTGTTTGTGCATTTACAATATTCATTGATTTTTGCCATTGAAAAACGTCCAGAAATGTTTGAAGCTACTGACTGAATGAAAGGAGCTGGCATCTCACTCTCTTTGAATCTTCTTTATCATGCTAGGATTAGCAGGAAAAAGCAAAAAATTTCAGAATTGCACCTTGCAATGTGGAGAAATTACTGTTTGTGCATTTACAATATTCATTGATTTTTGCCATTGAAAAACGTCCAGAAATGTTTGAAGCTACTGACTGAATGAAAGGAGCTGGCATCTCACTCTCTTTGAATCTTCTTTATCATGCTAGGATTAGCAGGAAAAAGCAAAAAATTTCAGAATTGCACCTTGCAATGTGGAGATATTACTGTTTGTGCATTTACAATATTCATTGATTTTTGCCATTGAAAAACTTCATGTTATTCATATACCAGAAATGTTTGAAGCTACTGACTGAATGAAAGGAGCTGGCATCTCACTCTCTTTGAATCTTCTTTATCATGCTAGGATTAGCAGGAAAAAGCAAAAAATTTCAGAATTGCACCTTGCAATGTGGAGATATTACTGTTTGTGCATTTACAATATTCATTGATTTTTGCCATTGAAAAACATGTTATTCATATACCAGAAATGTTTGAAGCTACTGATTGAATGAAAGGAGCTGGCATCTCACTCTCTTTGAATCTTCTTTATCATGCTAGGATTAGCAGGAAAAAATAAAAAATTTCAGAATTGCACCTTGCAATGTGGAGATATTACTGTTTGTGCATTTACAATATTCATTGATTTTTGCCATTGAAAAACGTCCAGAAATGTTTGAAGCTACTGACTGAATGAAAGGAGCTGGCATCTCACTCTCTTTGAATCTTCTTTATCATGCTAGGATTAGCAGGAAAAAGCAAAAAATTTCAGAATTGCACCTTGCAATGTGGAGATATTACTGTTTGTGCATTTACAATATTCATTGATTTTTGCCATTGAAAAACGTCCAGAAATGTTTGAAGCTACTGACTGAATGAAAGGAGCTGGCATCTCAATCTCTTTGAATCTTCTTTATCATGCTATGATTAGCAGGAAAAAGCAAAAAATTTCAGAATTGCACCTTGCAATGTGGAGATATTACTGTTTGTGCATTTACAATATTCATTGATTTTTGCCATTGAAAAACGTCCAGAAATGTTTGAAGCTACTGACTGAATGAAAGGAGCTGGCATCTCACTCTCTTTGAATCTTCTTTATCATGCTAGGATCAGCAGGAAAAAGCAAAAAATTTCAGAATTGCACCTTGCAATGTGGAGATATTACTGTTTGTGCATTTACAATATTCATTGATTTTTGCCATTGAAAAACGTCCAGAAATGTTTGAAGCTACTGACTGAATGAAAGGAGCTGGCATCTCACTCTCTTTGAATCTTCTTTATCATGCTAGGATTAGCAGGAAAAAGCAAAAAATTTCAGAATTGCACCTTGCAATGTGGAGATATTACTGTTTGTGCATTTACAATATTCATTGATTTTTGCCATTGAAAAACGTCCAGAAATGTTTGAAGCTACTGACTGAATGAAAGGAGCTGGCATCTCACTCTCTTTGAATCTTCTTTATCATGCTAGGATTAGCAGGAAAAAGCAAAAAATTTCAGAATTGCACCTTGCAATGTGGAGATATTACTGTTTGTGCATTTACAATATTCATTGATTTTTGCCATTGAAAAACGTCCAGAAATGTTTGAAGCTACTGACTGAATGAAAGAGCTGGCATCTCACTCTCTTTGAATCTTCTTTATCATGCTAGGATTAGCAGGAAAAAGCAAAAAATTTCAGAATTGCACCTTGCAATGTGGAGATATTACTGTTTGTGCATTTACAATATTCATTGATTTTTGCCATTGAAAAACTTCATGTTATTCATATACCAGAAATGTTTGAAGCTACTGACTGAATGAAAGGAGCTGGCATCTCACTCTCTTTGAATCTTCTTTATCATGCTAGGATTAGCAGGAAAAAGCAAAAAATTTCAGAATTGCACCTTGCAATGTGGAGATATTACTGTTTGTGCATTTACAATATTCATTGATTTTTGCCATTGAAAAACATGTTATTCATATACCAGAAATGTTTGAAGCTACTGATTGAATGAAAGGAGCTGGCATCTCACTCTCTTTGAATCTTCTTTATCATGCTAGGATTAGCAGGAAAAAATAAAAAATTTCAGAATTGCACCTTGCAATGTGGAGATATTACTGTTTGTGCATTTACAATATTCATTGATTTTTGCCATTGAAAAACGTCCAGAAATGTTTGAAGCTACTGACTGAATGAAAGGAGCTGGCATCTCACTCTCTTTGAATCTTCTTTATCATGCTAGGATTAGCAGGAAAAAGCAAAAAATTTCAGAATTGCACCTTGCAATGTGGAGATATTACTGTTTGTGCATTTACAATATTCATTGATTTTTGCCATTGAAAAACGTCCAGAAATGTTTGAAGCTACTGACTGAATGAAAGGAGCTGGCATCTCACTCTCTTTGAATCTTCTTTATCATGCTAGGATCAGCAGGAAAAAGCAAAAAATTTCAGAATTGCACCTTGCAATGTGGAGATATTACTGTTTGTGCATTTACAATATTCATTGATTTTTGCCATTGAAAAACGTCCAGAAATGTTTGAAGCTACTGACTGAATGAAAGGAGCTGGCATCTCACTCTCTTTGAATCTTCTTTATCATGCTAGGATTAGCAGGAAAAAGCAAAAAATTTCAGAATTGCACCTTGCAATGTGGAGATATTACTGTTTGTGCATTTACAATATTCATTGATTTTTGCCATTGAAAAACGTCCAGAAATGTTTGAAGCTACTGACTGAATGAAAGGAGCTGGCATCTCACTCTCTTTGAATCTTCTTTATCATGCTAGGATTAGCAGGAAAAAGCAAAAAATTTCAGAATTGCACCTTGCAATGTGGAGATATTACTGTTTGTGCATTTACAATATTCATTGATTTTTGCCATTGAAAAACGTCCAGAAATGTTTGAAGCTACTGACTGAATGAAAGAGCTGGCATCTCACTCTCTTTGAATCTTCTTTATCATGCTAGGATTAGCAGGAAAAAGCAAAAAATTTCAGAATTGCACCTTGCAATGTGGAGATATTACTGTTTGTGCATTTACAATATTCATTGATATTTGCCATTGAAAAACATCATGTTATTCATATACCAGAAATGTTTGAAGCTACGGACTGAATGAAAGGAGCTGGCATCTCACTCTCTTTGAATCTTCTTTATCATGCTAGGATTAGCAGGAAAAAGCAAAAAATTTCAGAATTGCACCTTGCAATGTGGAGATATTACTGTTTGTGCATTTACAATATTCATTGATTTTTGCCATTGAAAAACGTCCAGAAATGTTTGAAGCTACTGACTGAATGAAAGGAGCTGGCATCTCACTCTCTTTGAATCTTCTTTATCATGCTAGGATTAGCAGGAAAAAGCAAAAAATTTCAGAATTGTACCTTGCAATGTGGAGATATTACTGTTTGTGCATTTACAATATTCATTGATTTTTGCCATTGAAAAACGTCCAGAAATGTTTGAAGCTACTGACTGAATGAAAGGAGCTGGCATCTCACTCTCTTTGAATCTTCTTTATCATGCTAGGATTAGCAGGAAAAAGCAAAAAATTTCAGAATTGCACCTTGCAATGTGGAGATATTACTGTTTGTGCATTTACAATATTCATTGATTTTTGCCATTGAAAAACGTCCAGAAATGTTTGAAGCTACTGACTGAATGAAAGGAGCTGGCATCTCACTCTCTTTGAATCTTCTTTATCATGCTAGGATTAGCAGGAAAAAGCAAAAAATTTCAGAATTGCACCTTGCAATGTGGAGATATTACTGTTTGTGCATTTACAATATTCATTGATTTTTGCCATTGAAAAACATCATGTTATTCATATACCAGAAATGTTTGAAGCTACTGACTGAAAGAAAGGAGCTGGCATCTCACTCTCTTTGAATCTTCTTTATCATGCTAGGATTAGCAGGAAAAAGCAAAAAATTTCAGAATTGCACCTTGCAATGTGGAGATATTACTGTTTGTGCATTTACAATATTCATTGATTTTTGCCATTGAAAAACGTCCAGAAATGTTTGAAGCTACTGACTGAATGAAAGGAGCTGGCATCTCACTCTCTTTGAATCTTCTTTATCATGCTAGGATTAGCAGGAAAAAGCAAAAAATTTCAGAATTACACCTTGCAATGTGGAGATATTACTGTTTGTGCATTTACTATATTCATTGATTTTTGCCATTGAAAAACATCCAGAAATGTTTGAAGCTACTGACTGAATGAAAGGAGCTGGCATCTCACTCTCTTTGAATCTTCTTTATCATGCTAGGATTAGCAGGAAAAAGCAAAAAATTTCAGAATTGCACATTGCAATGTGGAGATATTACTGTTTTTGCATTTACAATATTCATTGATTTTTGCCATTGAAAAACATCATGTTATTCATATACCAGAAATGTTTGAAGCTACTGACTGAATGAAAGGAGCTGGCATCTCACTCTCTTTGAATCTTCTTTATCATGCTAGGATTAGCAGGAAAAAGCAAAAAATTTCAGAATTGCACCTTGCAATGTGGAGTTATTACTGTTTGTGCATTTACAATATTCATTGATTTTTGCCATTGAAAAACGTCCAGAAATGTTTGAAGCTACTGACTGAATGAAAGGAGCTGGCATCTCACTCTCTTTGAATCTTCTTTATCATGCTAGGATTAGCAGGAAAAATCAAAAAATTTCAGAATTGCACCTTGCAATGTGGAGATATTACTGTTTGTGCATTTACAATATTCATTGATTTTTGCCATTGAAAAACGTTCAGAAATGTTTGAAGCTACTGACTGAATGAAAGGAGCTGGCATCTCACTCTCTTTGAATCTTCTTTATCATGCTAGGATTAGCAGGAAAAAGCAAAAAATTTCAGAATTGCACCTTGCAATGTGGAGATATTACTGTTTGTGCATTTACAATATTCATTGATTTTTGCCATTGAAAAACGTCCAGAAATGTTTGAAGCTACTGACTGAATGAAAGGAGCTGGCATCTCACTCTCTTTGAATCTTCTTTATCATGCTAGGTTTAGCAGGAAAAAGCAAAAAATTTCAGAATTGCACCTTGCAATGTGGAGATATTACTGTTTGTGCATTTACAATATTCATTGATTTTTGCCATTGAAAAACGTCCAGAAATGTTTGAAGCTACTGACTGAATGAAAGGAGCTGGCATCTCACTATCTTTGAATCTTCTTTATCATGCTAGGTTTAGCAGGAAAAAGCAAAAAATTTCAGAATTGCACCTTGCAATGTGGAGATATTACTGTTTGTGCATTTACAATATTCATTGATTTTTGCCATTGAAAAACATCATGTTATTCATATACCAGAAATGTTTGAAGCTACTGACTGAATGAAAGGAGCTGGCATCTCACTCTCTTTGAATCTTCTTTATCATGCTAGGATTAGCAGGAAAAAGCAAAAAATTTCAGAATTGCACCTTGCAATGTGGAGATATTACTGTTTGTGCATTTACAATATTCATTGATTTTTGCCATTGAAAAACATCCAGAAATGTTTGAAGCTACTGACTGAATGAAAGGAGCTGACATCTCACTCTCTTTGAATCTTCTTTATCATGCTAGGATTAGCAGGAAAAAGCAAAAAATTTCAGAATTGCACCTTGCAATGTGGAGATATTACTGTTTGTGCATTTACAATATTCATTGATTTTTGCCATTGAGAAACATCATGTTATTCATATACCAGAAATGTTTGAAGCTACTGACTGAATGAAAGGAGCTGGCATCTCACTCTCTTTGAATCTTCTTTATCATGCTAGGATTAGCAGGAAAAAGCAAAACATTTCAGAATTGCACCTTGCAATGTGGAGATATTACTGTTTGTGCATTTACAATATTCATTGATTTTTGCCATTGAAAAACGTCCAGAAATGTTTGAAGCTACTGACTGAATGAAAGGAGCTGGCATCTCACTCTCTTTGAATCTTCTTTATCATGCTAGGATTAGCAGGAAAAAGCAAAAAATTTCAGAATTGCACCTTGCAATGTGGAGATATTACTGTTTGTGCATTTACAATATTCATTGATTTTTGCCATTGAAAAACATGTTATTCATATACCAGAAATGTTTGAAGCTACTGACTGAATGAAAGGAGCTGGCATCTCGCTCTCTTTGAATCTTCTTTATCATGCTAGGATTAGCAGGAAAAAGCAAAAAATTTCAGAATTGCACCTTGCAATGTGGAGATATTGCTGTTTGTGCATTTACAATATTCATTGATTTTTGCCATTGAAAAACGTCCAGAAATGTTTGAAGCTACTGACTGAATGAAAGGAGTTGGCATCTCACTCTCTTTGAATCTTCTTTATCATGCTAGGATTAGCAGGAAAAAGCAAAAAATTTCAGAATTGCACCTTGCAATGTGGAGAAATTACTGTTTGTGCATTTACAATATTCATTGATTTTTGCCATTGAAAAACGTCCAGAAATGTTTGAAGCTACTGACTGAATGAAAGGAGCTGGCATCTCACTCTCTTTGAATCTTCTTTATCATGCTAGGATTAGCAGGAAAAAGCAAAAAATTTCAGAATTGCACCTTGCAATGTGGAGATATTACTGTTTGTGCATTTACAATATTCATTGATTTTTGCCATTGAAAAACTTCATGTTATTCATATACCAGAAAAGTTTGAAGCTACTGACTGAATGAAAGGAGCTGGCATCTCACTCTCTTTGAATCTTCTTTATCATGCTAGGATTAGCAGGAAAAAGCAAAAAATTTCAGAATTGCACCTTGCAATGTGGAGATATTACTGTTTGTGCATTTACAATATTCATTGATTTTTGCCATTGAAAAACATCATGTTATTCATATACCAGAAATGTTTGAAGCTACTGACTGAATGAAAGGAGCTGGCATCTCACTCTCTTTGAATCTTCTTTATCATGCTAGGATTAGCAGGAAAAATAAAAAATTTCAGAATTGCACCTTGCAATGTGGAGATATTACTGTTTGTGCATTTACAATATTCATTGATTTTTGCCATTGAAAAACGTCCAGAAATGTTTGAAGCTACTGACTGAATGAAAGGAGCTGGCATCTCACTCTCTTTGAATCTTCTTTATCATGCTAGGATTAGCAGGAAAAAGCAAAAAATTTCAGAATTGCACCTTGCAATGTGGAGATATTACTGTTTGTGCATTTACAATATTCATTGATTTTTGCCATTGAAAAACATCATGTTATTCATATACCAGAAATGTTGGAAGCTACTGACTGAATGAAAGGAGCTGGCATCTCACTCTCTTTGAATCTTCTTTATCATGCTAGGATTAGCAGGAAAAAGCAAAAAATTTCAGAATTGCACCTTGCAATGTGGAGATATTACTGTTTGTGCATTTACAATATTCATTGATTTTTGCCATTGAAAAACATCCAGAAATGTTTGAAGCTACTGACTGAATGAAAGGAGCTGACATCTCACTCTCTTTGAATCTTCTTTATCATGCTAGGATTAGCAGGAAAAAGCAAAAAATTTCAGAATTGCACCTTGCAATGTGGAGATATTACTGTTTGTGCATTTACAATATTCATTGATTTTTGCCATTGAGAAACATCATGTTATTCATATACCAGAAATGTTTGAAGCTACTGACTGAATGAAAGGAGCTGGCATCTCACTCTCTTTGAATCTTCTTTATCATGCTAGGATTAGCAGGAAAAAGCAAAACATTTCAGAATTGCACCTTGCAATGTGGAGATATTACTGTTTGTGCATTTACAATATTCATTGATTTTTGCCATTGAAAAACGTCCAGAAATGTTTGAAGCTACTGACTGAATGAAAGGAGCTGGCATCTCACTCTCTTTGAATCTTCTTTATCATGCTAGGATTAGCAGGAAAAAGCAAAAAATTTCAGAATTGCACCTTGCAATGTGGAGATATTACTGTTTGTGCATTTACAATATTCATTGATTTTTGCCATTGAAAAACATGTTATTCATATACCAGAAATGTTTGAAGCTACTGACTGAATGAAAGGAGCTGGCATCTCGCTCTCTTTGAATCTTCTTTATCATGCTAGGATTAGCAGGAAAAAGCAAAAAATTTCAGAATTGCACCTTGCAATGTGGAGATATTGCTGTTTGTGCATTTACAATATTCATTGATTTTTGCCATTGAAAAACGTCCAGAAATGTTTGAAGCTACTGACTGAATGAAAGGAGTTGGCATCTCACTCTCTTTGAATCTTCTTTATCATGCTAGGATTAGCAGGAAAAAGCAAAAAATTTCAGAATTGCACCTTGCAATGTGGAGAAATTACTGTTTGTGCATTTACAATATTCATTGATTTTTGCCATTGAAAAACGTCCAGAAATGTTTGAAGCTACTGACTGAATGAAAGGAGCTGGCATCTCACTCTCTTTGAATCTTCTTTATCATGCTAGGATTAGCAGGAAAAAGCAAAAAATTTCAGAATTGCACCTTGCAATGTGGAGATATTACTGTTTGTGCATTTACAATATTCATTGATTTTTGCCATTGAAAAACTTCATGTTATTCATATACCAGAAAAGTTTGAAGCTACTGACTGAATGAAAGGAGCTGGCATCTCACTCTCTTTGAATCTTCTTTATCATGCTAGGATTAGCAGGAAAAAGCAAAAAATTTCAGAATTGCACCTTGCAATGTGGAGATATTACTGTTTGTGCATTTACAATATTCATTGATTTTTGCCATTGAAAAACATCATGTTATTCATATACCAGAAATGTTTGAAGCTACTGACTGAATGAAAGGAGCTGGCATCTCACTCTCTTTGAATCTTCTTTATCATGCTAGGATTAGCAGGAAAAATAAAAAATTTCAGAATTGCACCTTGCAATGTGGAGATATTACTGTTTGTGCATTTACAATATTCATTGATTTTTGCCATTGAAAAACGTCCAGAAATGTTTGAAGCTACTGACTGAATGAAAGGAGCTGGCATCTCACTCTCTTTGAATCTTCTTTATCATGCTAGGATTAGCAGGAAAAAGCAAAAAATTTCAGAATTGCACCTTGCAATGTGGAGATATTACTGTTTGTGCATTTACAATATTCATTGATTTTTGCCATTGAAAAACGTCCAGAAATGTTTGAAGCTACTGACTGAATCAAAGGAGCTGGCATCTCACTCTCATTGAATCTTCTTTATCATGCTAGGATTAGCAGGAAAAAGCAAAAAATTTCAGAATTGCACCTTGCAATGTGGAGATATTACTGTTTGTGCATTTACAATATTCATTGATTTTTGCCATTGAAAAACGTCCAGAAATGTTTGAAGCTACTGACTGAATGAAAGGAGCTGGCATCTCACTCTCTTTGAATTTTCTTTATCATGCTAGGATTAGCAGGAAAAAGCAAAAAATTTCCGAATTGCACCTTGCAATGTGGAGATATTACTGTATGTGCATTTACAATATTCATTGATTTTTGCCATTGAAAAACGTCCAGAAATGTTTGAAGCTACTGACTGAATGAAAGGAGCTGGCATCTCACTCTCTTTGAATCTTCTTTATCATGCTAGGATTAGCAGGAAAAAGCAAAAAATTTCAGAATTGCACCTTGCAATGTGGAGATATTACTGTTTGTGCATTTACAATATTCATTGATTTTTGCCATTGAAAAACGTCCAGAAATGTTTGAAGCTACTGACTGAATGAAAGGAGCTGGCATCTCACTCTCTTTGAATCTTCTTTATCATGCTAGGATTAGCAGGAAAAAGCAAAAAATTTCAGAATTGCACCTTGCAATGTGGAGATATTACTGTTTGTGCATTTACAATATTCATTGATTTTTGCCATTGAAAAACATCATGTTATTCATATACCAGAAATGTTTGAAGCTACTGACTGAATGAAAGGAGCTGGCATCTCACTCTCTTTGAATCTTCTATATCATGCTAGGATTAGCAGGAAAAAGCAAAAAATTTCAGAATTGCACCTTGCAATGTGGAGATATTACTGTTTGAGCATTTACAATATTCATTGATTTTTGCCATTGAAAAACGTCTAGAAATGTTTGAAGCTACTGACTGAATGAAAGGAGCTGGCATCTCACTCTCTTTGAATCTTCTTTATCATGCTAGGATTAGCAGGAAAAAGCAAAAAATTTCAGAATTGCACCTTGCAATGTGGAGATATTACTGTTTGTGCATTTACAATATTCATTGATTTTTGCCATTGAAAAACGTCCAGAAATGTTTGAAGCTACTGACTGAATGAAAGGAGCTGGCATCTCACTCTCTTTGAATCTTCTTTATCATGCTAGGATTAGCAGGAAAAAGCAAAAAATTTCAGAATTGCACCTTGCAATGTGGAGATATTACTGTTTGTGCATTTACAATATTCATTGATTTTTGCCATTGAAAAACGTCCAGAAATGTTTGAAGCTACTGACTGAATGAAAGGAGCTGGCATCTCACTCTCTTTGAATCTTCTTTATCATGCTAGGATTAGCAGGAAAAAGCAAAAAATTTCAGAATTGCACCTTGCAATGTGGAGATATTACTGTTTGTGCATTTACAATATTCATTGATTTTTGCCATTGAAAAACATCATGTTATTCATATACCAGAAATGTTTGAAGCTACTGACTGAATGAAAGGAGCTGGCATCTCACTCTCTTTGAATCTTCTTTATCATGCTAGGATTAGCAGGAAAAAGCAAAAAATTTCAGAATTGCACCTTGCAATGTGGAGATATTACTGTTTGTGCATTTACAATATTCATTGATTTTTGCCATTGAAAAACGTCTAGAAATGTTTGAAGCTACTGACTGAATGAAAGGAGCTGGCATCTCACTCTCTTTGAATCTTCTTTATCATGCTAGGATTAGCAGGAAAAAGCAAAAAAATTCAGAATTGCACCTTGCAATGTGGAGATATTACTGTTTTGCATTTACAATATTCATTGATTTTTGCCATTGAAAAACATCATGTTATTCATATACCAGAAATGTTTGAAGCTACTGACTGAATGAAAGGAGCTGGCATCTCACTCTCTTTGAATCTTCTTTATCATGCTAGGATTAGCAGGAAAAAGCAAAAAATTTCAGAATTGCACCTTGCAATGTGGAGATATTACTGTTTGTGCATTTACAATATTCATTGATTTTTGCCATTGAAAAACGTCTAGAAATGTTTGAAGCTACTGACTGAATGAAAGGAGCTGGCATCTCACTCTCTTTGAATCTTCTTTATCATGCTAGGATTAGCAGGAAAAAGCAAAAAATTTCAGAATTGCACCTTGCAATGTGGAGATATTACTGTTTGTGAATTTACAATATTCATTGATTTTTGCCATTGAAAAACATCATGTTATTCATATACCAGAAATGTTTGAAGCTACTGACTGAATGAAAGGAGCTGGCATCTCACTCTCTTTGAATCTTCTTTATCATGCTAGGATTAGCAGGAAAAAGCAAAAAATTTCAGAATTGCACCTTGCAATGTGGAGATATTACTGTTTGTGCATTTACAATATTCATTGATTTTTGCCATTGAAAAACGTCCAGAAATGTTTGAAGCTACTGACTGAATGAAAGGAGCTGGCATCTCACTCTCTTTGAATCTTCTTTATCATGCTAGGATTAGCAGGAAAAAGCAAAAAATTTCAGAATTGCACCTTGCAATGTGGAGATATTACTGTTTGTGCATTTACAATATTCATTGATTTTTGCCATTGAAAAACGTCCAGAAATGTTTGAAGCTACTGACTGAATGAAAGGAGCTGGCATCTCACTCTCTTTGAATCTTCTTTATCATGCTAGGATTAGCAGGAAAAAGCAAAAAATTTCAGAATTGCACCTTGCAATGTGGAGATATTACTGTTTGTGCATTTACAATATTCATTGATTTTTGCCATTGAAAAACGTCCAGAAATGTTTGAAGCTACTGACTGAATGAAAGGAGCTGGCATCTCACTCTTTGAATCTTCTTTATCATGCTAGGATTAGCAGGAAAAAGCAAAAAATTTCAGAATTGCACCTTGCAATGTGGAGATATTACTGTTTGTGCATTTACAATATTCATTGATTTTTGCCATTGAAAAACATCATGTTATTCATATACCAGAAATGTTTGAAGCTACTGACTGAATGAAAGGAGCTGGCATCTCACTCTCTTTGAATCTTCTTTATCATGCTAGGATTAGCAGGAAAAAGCAAAAAATTTCAGAATTGCACCTTGCAATGTGGAGATATTACTGTTTGTGCATTTACAATATTCATTGATTTTTGCCATTGAAAAACGTCTAGAAATGTTTGAAGCTACTGACTCAATGAAAAGAGCTGGCATCTCACTCTCTTTGAATCTTCTTTATCATGCTAGGATTAGCAGGAAAAAGCAAAAAATTTCAGAATTGCACCTTGCAATGTGGAGATATTACTGTTTGTGCATTTACAATATTCATTGATTTTTGCCATTGAAAAACGTCCAGAAATGTTTGAAGCTACTGACTGAATAAAAGGAGCTGGCATCTCACTCTCTTTGAATCTTCTTTATCATGCTAGGATTAGCAGGAAAAAGCAAAAAATTTCAGAATTGCACCTTGCAATGTGAAGATATTACTGTTTGTGCATTTACAATATTCATTGATTTTTGCCATTGAAAAACGTCCAGAAATGTTTGAAGCTACTGACTGAATGAAAGGAGCTGGCATCTCAGTCTCTTTGAATCTTCTTTATCATGCTAGGATTAGCAGGAAAAAGCAAAAAATTTCAGAATTGCACCTTGCAATGTGGAGATATTACTGTTTGTGCATTTACAATATTCATTGATTTTTGCCATTGAAAAACATCATGTTATTCATATACCAGAAATGTTTGAAGCTACTGACTGAATGAAAGGAGCTGGCATCTCACTCTTTGAATCTTCTTTATCGTGCTAGGATTAGCAGGAAAAAGCAAAAAATTTCAGAATTGCACCTTGCAATGTGGAGATATTACTGTTTGTGCATTTACAATATTCATTGATTTTTGCCATTGAAAAACGTCCAGAAATGTTTGAAGCTACTGACTGAATGAAAGGAGCTGGCATCTCACTCTCTTTGAATCTTCTTTATAATGCTAGGATTAGAAGGAAAAAGCAAAAAATTTCAGAATTGCACCTTGTAATGTGGAGATATTGCTGTTTGTGCATTTACAATATTCATTGATTTTTGCCATTGAAAAACGTCCAGAAATGTTTGAAGCTACTGACTGAATGAAAGGAGCTGGCATCTCACTCTCTTTGAATCTTCTTTATCATGCTAAGAGGAGCAGGAAAAAGCAAAAAATTTCAGAATTGCACCTTGCAATGCGGAGAAATTACTGTTTGTGCATTTACAATATTCATTGATTTTTGCCATTGAAAAACTTCATGTTATTCATATACCAGAAATGTTTGAAGCTACTGACTGAATGAAAGGAGCTGGCATCTCACTCTCTTTGAATCTTCTTTATCATGCTAGGATTAGCAGGAAAAAGCAAAAAATTTCAGAATTGCACCTTGCAATGTGGAGATATTACTGTTTGTGCATTTACAATATTCATTGATTTTTGCCATTGAAAAACGTCTAGAAATGTTTGAAGCTACTGACTGAATGAAAAGAGCTGGCATCTCACTCTCTTTGAATCTTTTTTATCATGCTAGGATTAGCAGGAAAAAGCAAAAAATTTCAGAATTGCACCTTGCAATGTGGAGATATTACTGTTTGTGCATTTACAATATTCATTGATTTTTGCCATTGAAAAACATCATGTTATTCATATACCAGAAATGTTTGAAGCTACTGACTGAATGAAAGGAGCTGGCATCTCACTCTCTTTGAATCTTCTTTATCATGCTAGGATTAGCAGGAAAAAGCAAAAAATTTCAGAATTGCACCTTGCAATGTGGAGATATTACTGTTTGTGCATTTACAATATTCATTGATTTTTGCCATTGAAAAACATCATGTTATTCATATACCAGAAATGTTTGAAGCTACTGACTGAATGAAAGGAGCTGGTATCTCACTCTCTTTGAATCTTCTTTATCATGCTAGGATTAGCAGGAAAAAGCAAAAAATTTCAGAATTGCACCTTGCAATGTGGAGATATTACTGTTTGTGCATTTACAATATTCATTGATTTTTGCCATTGAATAACGTCTAGAAATGTTTGAAGCTACTGACTGAATGAAAGGAGCTGGCATCTCACTCTCTTTGAATCTTCTTTATCATGCTAGGATTAGCAGGAAAAAGCAAAAAATTTCAGAATTGCACCTTGCAATGTGGAGATATTACTGTTTGTGCATTTACAATATTCATTGATTTTTGCCATTGAAAAACATCATGTTATTCATATACCAGAAATGTTTGAAGCTACTGACTGAATGAAAGGAGCTGGCATCTCACTCTCTTTGAATCTTCTTTATCATGCTAGGATTAGCAGGAAAAAGCAAAAAATTTCAGAATTGCACCTTGCAATGTGGAGATATTACTGTTTGTGCATTTACAATATTCATTGATTTTTGCCATTGAAAAACGTCCAGAAATGTTTGAAGCTACTGACTGAATGAAAGGAGCTGGCATCTCACTCTCTTTGAATCTTCTTTATCATGCTAGGATTAGCAGGAAAAAGCAAAAAATTTCAGAATTGCACCTTGCAATGTGGAGATATTACTGTTTGTGCATTTACAATATTCATTGATTTTTGCCATTGAAAAACATCATGTTATTCATATACCAGAAATGTTTGAAGCTACTGACTGAATGAAAGGAGCTGGCATCTCACTCTCTTTGAATCTTCTTTATCATGCTAGGATTAGCAGGAAAAAGCAAAAAATTTCCGAATTGCACCTTGCAATGTGGAGATATTACTGTTTGTGCATTTACAATATTCATTGATTTTTGCCATTGAAAAACGTCCAGAAATGTTTGAAGCTACTGACTGAATGAAAGGAGCTGGCATCTCACTCTCTTTGAATCTTCTTTATCATGCTAGGATTAGCAGGAAAAAGCAAAAAATTTCAGAATTGCACCTTGCAATGTGGAGATATTACTGTTTGTGCATTTACAATATTCATTGATTTTTGCCATTGAAAAACGTCCAGAAATGTTTGAAGCTACTGACTGAATGAAAGGAGCTGGCATCTCACTCTCTTTGAATCTTCTTTATCATGCTAGGATTAGCAGGAAAAAGCAAAAAATTTCAGAATTGCACCTTGCAATGTGGAGATATTACTGTTTGTGCATTTACAATATTCATTGATTTTTGCCATTGAAAAACGTCCAGAAATGTTTGAAGCTACTGACTGAATGAAAGGAGCTGGCATCTCACTCTCTTTGAATCTTCTTTATCATGCTAGGATTAGCAGGAAAAAGCAAAAAATTTCAGAATTGCACCTTGCAATGTGGAGATATTACTGTTTGTGCATTTACAATATTCATTGATTTTTGCCATTGAAAAACATCATGTTATTCATATACCAGAAATGTTTGAAGCTACTGACTGAATGAAAGGAGCTGGCATCTCACTCTCTTTGAATCTTCTTTATCATGCTAGGATTAGCAGGAAAAAGCAAAAAATTTCAGAATTGCACCTTGCAATGTGGAGATATTACTGTTTGTGCATTTACAATATTCATTGATTTTTGCCATTGAAAAACGTCCAGAAATGTTTGAAGCTACTGACTGAATGAAAGGAGCTGGCATCTCACTCTCTTTGAATCTTCTTTATCATGCTAAGAGGAGCAGGAAAAAGCAAAAAATTTCAGAATTGCACCTTGCAATGCGGAGAAATTACTGTTTGTGCATTTACAATATTCATTGATTTTTGCCATTGAAAAACTTCATGTTATTCATATACCAGAAATGTTTGAAGCTACTGACTGAATGAAAGGAGCTGGCATCTCACTCTCTTTGAATCTTCTTTATCATGCTAGGATTAGCAGGAAAAAGCAAAAAATTTCAGAATTGCACCTTGCAATGTGGAGATATTACTGTTTGTGCATTTACAATATTCATTGATTTTTGCCATTGAAAAACGTCTAGAAATGTTTGAAGCTACTGACTGAATGAAAGGAGCTGGCATCTCACTCTCTTTGAATCTTCTTTATCATGCTAGGATTAGCAGGAAAAAGCAAAAAATTTCAGAATTGCACCTTGCAATGTGGAGATATTACTGTTTGTGCATTTACAATATTCATTGATTTTTGCCATTGAAAAACATCATGTTATTCATATACCAGAAATGTTTGAAGCTACTGACTGAATGAAAGGAGCTGGCATCTCACTCTCTTTGAATCTTCTTTATCATGCTAGGATTAGCAGGAAAAAGCAAAAAATTTCAGAATTGCACCTTGCAATGTGGAGATATTAATGTTTGTGCATTTACAATATTCATTGATTTTTGCCATTGAAAAACATCATGTTATTCATATACCAGAAATGTTTGAAGCTACTGACTGAATGAAAGGAGCTGGCATCTCACTCTCTTTGAATCTTCTTTATCATGCTAGGATTAGCAGGAAAAAGCAATAAATTTCAGAATTGCATCTTGCAATGTGGAGATATTACTGTTTGTGCATTTACAATATTCATTGATTTTTGCCATTGAAAAACGTCTAGAAATGTTTGAAGCTACTGACTGAATGAAAGGAGCTGGCATCTCACTCTCTTTGAATCTTCTTTATCATGCTAGGATTAGCAGGAAAAAGCAAAAAATTTCAGAATTGCACCTTGCAATGTGGAGATATTACTGTTTGTGCATTTACAATATTCATTGATTTTTGCCATTGAAAAACATCATGTTATTCATATACCAGAAATGTTTGAAGCTACTGACTGAATGAAAGGAGCTGGCATCTCACTCTCTTTGAATCTTCTTTATCATGCTAGGATTAGCAGGAAAAAGCAAAAAATTTCAGAATTGCACCTTGCAATGTGGAGATATTACTGTTTGTGCATTTACAATATTCATTGATTTTTGCCATTGAAAAACGTCCAGAAATGTTTGAAGCTACTGACTGAATGAAAGGAGCTGGCATCTCACTCTCTTTGAATCTTCTTTATCATGCTAGGATTAGCAGGAAAAAGCAAAAAATTTCAGAATTGCACCTTGCAATGTGGAGATATTACTGTTTGTGCATTTACAATATTCATTGATTTTTGCCATTGAAAAACGTCCAGAAATGTTTGAAGCTACTGACTGAATGAAAGGAGCTGGCATCTCACTCTCTTTGAATCTTCTTTATCATGCTAGGATTAGCAGGAAAAAGCAAAAAATTTCAGAATTGCACCTTGCAATGTGGAGATATTACTGTTTGTGCATTTACAATATTCATTGATTTTTGCCATTGAAAAACGTTCAGAAATGTTTGAAGCTACTGACTGAATGAAAGGAGCTGGCATCTCACTCTTTGAATCTTCTTTATCATGCTAGGATTAGCAGGAAAAAGCAAAAAATTTCAGAATTGCACCTTGCAATGTGGAGATATTACTGTTTGTGCATTTACAATATTCATTGATTTTTGCCATTGAAAAACATCATGTTATTCATATACCAGAAATGTTTGAAGCTACTGACTGAATGAAAGGAGCTGGCATCTCACTCTCTTTGAATCTTCTTTATCATGCTAGGATTAGCAGGAAAAAGCAAAAAATTTCAGAATTGCACCTTGCAATGTGGAGATATTACTGTTTGTGCATTTACAATATTCATTGATTTTTGCCATTGAAAAACGTCTAGAAATGTTTGAAGCTACTGACTCAATGAAAAGAGCTGGCAACTCACTCTCTTTGAATCTTCTTTATCATGCTAGGATTAGCAGGAAAAAGCAAAAAATTTCAGAATTGCACCTTGCAATGTGGAGATATTACTGTTTGTGCATTTACAATATTCATTGATTTTTGCCATTGAAAAACGTCCAGAAATGTTTGAAGCTACTGACTGAATAAAAGGAGCTGGCATCTCACTCTCTTTGAATCTTCTTTATCATGCTAGGATTAGCAGGAAAAAGCAAAAAATTTCAGAATTGCACCTTGCAATGTGGAGATATTACTGTTTGTGCATTTACAATATTCATTGATTTTTGCCATTGAAAAACATCCAGAAATGTTTGAAGCTACTGACTGAATGAAAGGAGCTGGCATCTCACTCTCTTTGAATCTTCTTTATCATGCTAGGATTAGCAGGAAAAAGCAAAAAATTTCAGAATTGCACCTTGCAATGTGGAGATATTACTGTTTGTGCATTTACAATATTCATTGATTTTTGCCATTGAAAAACGTCTAGAAATGTTTGAAGCTACTGACTCAATGAAAAGAGCTGGCAACTCACTCTCTTTGAATCTTCTTTATCATGCTAGGATTAGCAGGAAAAAGCAAAAAATTTCAGAATTGCACGTTGCAATGTGGAGATATTACTGTTTGTGCATTTACAATATTCATTGATTTTTGCCATTGAAAAACGTCCAGAAATGTTTGAAGCTACTGACTGAATAAAAGGAGCTGGCATCTCACTCTCTTTGAATCTTCTTTATCATGCTAGGATTAGCAGGAAAAAGCAAAAAATTTCAGAATTGCACCTTGCAATGTGGAGATATTACTGTTTGTGCATTTACAATATTCATTGATTTTTGCCATTGAAAAACATCCAGAAATGTTTGAAGCTACTGACTGAATGAAAGGAGCTGGCATCTCACTCTCTTTGAATCTTCTTTATCATGCTAGGATTAGCAGGAAAAAGCAAAAAATTTCAGAATTGCACCTTGCAATGTGGAGATATTACTGTTTGTGCATTTACAATATTCATTGATTTTTGCCATTGAAAAACATCATGTTATTCATATACCAGAAATGTTTGAAGCTACTGACTGAATGAAAGGAGCTGGCATCTCACTCTTTGAATCTTCTTTATCGTGCTAGGATTAGCAGGAAAAAGCAAAAAATTTCAGAATTGCACCTTGCAATGTGGAGATATTACTGTTTGTGCATTTACAATATTCATTGATTTTTGCCATTGAAAAACGTCCAGAAATGTTTGAAGCTACTGACTGAATGAAAGGAGCTGGCATCTCACTCTCTTTGAATCTTCTTTATCATGCTAGGATTAGCAGGAAAAAGCAAAAAATTTCAGAATTGCACCTTGCAATGTGGAGATATTACTGTTTGTGCATTTACAATATTCATTGATTTTTGCCATTGAAAAACGTCTAGAAATGTTTGAAGCTACTGACTCAATGAAAAGAGCTGGCAACTCACTCTCTTTGAATCTTCTTTATCATGCTAGGATTAGCAGGAAAAAGCAAAAAATTTCAGAATTGCACCTTGCAATGTGGAGATATTACTGTTTGTGCATTTACAATATTCATTGATTTTTGCCATTGAAAAACGTCCAGAAATGTTTGAAGCTACTGACTGAATAAAAGGAGCTGGCATCTCACTCTCTTTGAATCTTCTTTATCATGCTAGGATTAGCAGGAAAAAGCAAAAAATTTCAGAATTGCACCTTGCAATGTGGAGATATTACTGTTTGTGCATTTACAATATTCATTGATTTTTGCCATTGAAAAACATCCAGAAATGTTTGAAGCTACTGACTGAATGAAAGGAGCTGGCATCTCACTCTCTTTGAGTCTTCTTTATCATGCTAGGATTAGCAGGAAAAAGCAAAAAATTTCAGAATTGCACCTTGCAATGTGGAGATATTACTGTTTGTGCATTTACAATATTCATTGATTTTTGCCATTGAAAAACATCATGTTATTCATATACCAGAAATGTTTGAAGCTACTGACTGAATGAAAGGAGCTGGCATCTCACTCTTTGAATCTTCTTTATCGTGCTAGGATTAGCAGGAAAAAGCAAAAAATTTCAGAATTGCACCTTGCAATGTGGAGATATTACTGTTTGTGCATTTACAATATTCATTGATTTTTGCCATTGAAAAACGTCCAGAAATGTTTGAAGCTACTGACTGAATGAAAGGAGCTGGCATCTCACTCTCTTTGAATCTTCTTTATCATGCTAGGATTAGCAGGAAAAAGCAAAAAATTTCAGAATTGCACCTTGCAATGTGGAGATATTGCTGTTTGTGCATTTACAATATTCATTGATTTTTGCCATTGAAAAACGTCCAGAAATGTTTGAAGCTACTGACTGAATGAAAGGAGCTGGCATCTCACTCTCTTTGAATCTTCTTTATCATGCTAAGAGGAGCAGGAAAAAGCAAAAAATTTCAGAATTGCACCTTGCAATGCGGAGAAATTACTGTTTGTGCATTTACAATATTCATTGATTTTTGCCATTGAAAAACTTCATGTTATTCATATACCAGAAATGTTTGAAGCTACTGACTGAATGAAAGGAGCTGGCATCTCACTCTCTTTGAATCTTCTTTATCATGCTAGGATTAGCAGGTAAAAGCAAAAAATTTCAGAATTGCACCTTGCAATGTGGAGATATTACTGTTTGTGCATTTACAATATTCATTGATTTTTGCCATTGAAAAACATCATGTTATTCATATACCAGAAATGTTTGAAACTACTGACTGAATGAAAGGAGCTGGCATCTCACTCTCTTTGAATCTTCTTTATCATGCTAGGATTAGCAGGAAAAATCAAAAAATTTCAGAATTGCACCTTGCAATGTGGAGATATTACTGTTTGTGCATTTACAATATTCATTGATTTTTGCCATTGAAAAACGTCCAGAAATGTTTGAAGCTACTGACTGAATGAAAGGAGCTGGCATCTCAATCTCTTTGAATCTTCTTTATCATGTTAGGATTAGCAGGAAAAAGTAAAAAATTTCAGAATTGCACCTTGCAATGTGGAGATATTACTGTTTGTGCATTTACAATATTCATTGATTTTTGCCATTGAAAAACGTCTAGAAATGTTTGAAGCTACTGACTGAATGAAAGGAGCTGGCATCTCACTCTCTGAATCTTCTTTATCATGCTAGGATTAGCAGGAAAAAGCAAAAAATTTCAGAATTGCACCTTGCAATGTGGAGATATTACTGTTTGTGCATTTACAATATTCATTGATTTTTGCCATTGAAAAACATCATGTTATTCATATACCAGAAATGTTTAAAGCTACTGACTGAATGAAAGGAGCTGGCATCTCACTCTCTTTGAATCTTCTTTATCATGCTAGGATTAGCAGGAAAAAGCAAAAAATTTCAGAATTGCACCTTGCAATGTGGAGATATTACTGT
Organism: Phyllobates terribilis; assembly: GCF_046119375.1. Classification (NCBI taxonomy): domain Eukaryota; kingdom Metazoa; phylum Chordata; class Amphibia; order Anura; family Dendrobatidae; genus Phyllobates; species Phyllobates terribilis. The sequence continues at coordinate 17,948 of NW_027363115.1, read as the reverse complement.
TTGTGCATTTACAATATTCATTGATTTTTGCCATTGAAAAACATCATGTTATTCATATACCAGAAATGTTTGAAGCTACTGACTGAATGAAAGGAGCTGGCATCTCACTCTCTTTGAATCTTCTTTATCATGCTAGGATTAGCAGGAAAAAGCAAAAAAATTCAGAATTGCACCTTGCAATGTGGAGATATTACTGTTTGTGCATTTACAATATTCATTGATTTTTGCCATTGAAAAACGTCCAGAAATGTTTGAAGCTACTGACTGAATGAAAGGAGCTGGCATCTCACTCTCTTTGAATCTTCTTTATCATGCTAGGATTAGCAGGAAAAAGCAAAAAATTTCAGAATTGCACCTTGCAATGTGGAGATATTACTGTTTGTGCATTTACAATATTCATTGATTTTTGCCATTGAAAAACGTCAAGAAATGTTTGAAGCTACTGACTGAATGAAAGGAGCTGGCATCTCACTCTCTTTGAATCTTCTTTATCATGCTAGGATTAGCAGGAAAAAGCAAAAAAATTTCAGAATTGCACCTTGCAATGTGGAGATATTACTGTTTGTGCATTTACAATATTCATTGATTTTTGCCATTGAAAAACGTCCAGAAATGTTTGAAGCTACTGACTGAATGAAAGGAGCTGGCATCTCACTCTCTTTGAATCTTCTTTATCATGCTAGGATTAGCAGGAAAAAGCAAAAAATTTCAGAATTGCACCTTGCAATGTGGAGATATTACTGTTTGTGCATTTACAATATTCATTGATTTTTGCCATTGAAAAACGTCCAGAAATGTTTGAAGCTACTGACTGAATGAAAGGAGCTGGCATCTCACTCTCTCTGAATCTTCTTTATCATGCTAGGATTAGCAGGAAAAAGCAAAAAATTTCAGAATTGCACCTTGCAATGTGGAGATATTACTGTTTGTGCATATACAATATTCATTGATTATTGCCATTGAAAAACATCATGTTATTCATATACCAGAAATGTTTGAAGCTACTGACTGAATGAAAGGAGCTGGCATCTCACTCTCTTTGAATCTTCTTTATCATGCTAGGATTAGCAGGAAAAAGCAAAAAATTTCAGAATTGCACCTTGCAATGTGGAGATATTACTGTTTGTGCATTTACAATATTCATTGATTTTTGCCATTGAAAAACATGTTATTCATATACCAGAAATGTTTGAAGCTACTGACTGAATGAAAGGAGCTGGCATCTCACTCTCTTTGAATCTTCTTTATCATGCTAGGATTAACAGGAAAAAGTAAAAAATTTCAGAATTGCACCTTGCAATGTGGAGATATTACTGTTTGTGCATTTACAATATTCATTGATTTTTGCCCTTGAAAAACGTCCAGAAATATTTGAAGCTACTGACTGAATGAAAGGAGCTGGCATCTCACTCTCTTTGAATCTTCTTTATCATGCTAGGATTAGCAGGAAAAAGCAAAAAATTTCAGAATTGCACCTTGCAATGTGGAGATATTACTGTTTGTGCATTTACAATATTCATTGATTTTTGCCATTGAAAAACGTCCAGAAATGTTTGAAGCTACTGACTGAATGAAAGGAGCTGGCATCTCACTCTCTTTGAATCTTCTTTATCATGCTAGGATTAGCAGGCAAAAGCAAAAAATTTCAGAATTGCAACTTGCAATGTGGAGATATTACTGTTTGTGCATTAACAATATTCATTGATTTTTGCCATTGAAAAACGTCCAGAAATGTTTGAAGCTACTGACTGAATGAAAGGAGCTGGCATCTCACTCTCTTTGAATCTTCTTTATCATGCTAGGATTAGCAGGAAAAAGCAAAAAATTTCAGAATTGCACCTTGCAATGTGGAGATATTACTGTTTGTGCATTTACAATATTCATTGATTTTTGCCATTGAAAAACATCATGTTATTCATATACCAGAAATGTTTGAAGCTACTGACTGAATGAAAGGTGCTGGCATCTCACTCTCTTTGAATCTTCTTTATCATGCTAGGATTAGCAGGAAAAAGCCAAAAATTTCAGAATTGCACCTTGCAATGTGGAGATATTACTGTTTGTGCATTTACAATATTCATTGATTTTTGCCATTGAAAAACGTCCAGAAATGTTTGAAGCTACTGACTGAATGAAAGGAGCTGGCATCTCACTCTCTTTGAATCTTCTTTATCATGCTAGGATTAGCAGGAAAAAGCAAAAAATTTCAGAATTGCACCTTGCAATGTGGAGATATTACTGTTTGTGCATTTACAATATTCATTGATTTTTGCCATTGAAAAACATCCAGAAATGTTTGAAGCTACTGACTGAATGAAAGGAGCTGGCATCTCACTCTCTTTGAATCTTCTTTATCATGCTAGGATTAGCAGGAAAAAGCAAAAAATTTCAGAATTGCACCTTGCAATGTGGAGATATTACTGTTTGTGCATTTACAATATTCATTGATTTTTGCCATTGAAAAACATCATGTTATTCATATACCAGAAATGTTTAAAGCTACTGACTGAATGAAAGGAGCTGGCATCTCACTCTCTTTGAATCTTCTTTATCATACTAGGATTAGCAGGAAAAAGCAAAAAATTTCAGAATTGCAACTTGCAATGTGGAGATATTACTGTTTGTGCATTTACAATATTCATTGATTTTTGCCATTGAAAAATGTCCAGAAATGTTTGAAGCTACTGACTGAATGAAAGGAGCTGGCATCTCACTCTCTTTGAATCTTCTTTATCATGCTAGGATTAGCAGGAAAAAGCAAAAAATTTCAGAATTGCACCTTGCAATGTGGAGATATTACTGTTTGTGCATTTACAATATTCATTGATTTTTGCCATTGAAAAACATCATGTTATTCATATACCAGAAATGTTTGAAGCTACTGACTGAATGAAAGGAGCTGGCATCTCACTCTCTTTGAATCTTCTTTATCATGCTAGGATTAGCAGGAAAAAGCAAAAAATTTCAGAATTGCACCTTGCAATGTGGAGATATTACTGTTTGTGCATTTACAATATTCATTGATTTTTGCCATTGAAAAACGTCCAGAAATGTTTGAAGCTACTGACTGAATGAAAGGAGCTGGCATCTCACTCTCTTTGAATCTTCTTTATCATGCTAGGAGTAGCAGGAAAAAGCAAAAAATTTCAGAATTGCACCTTGCAATGTGGAGATATTACTGTTTGTGCATTTACAATATTCATTGATTTTTGCCATTGAAAAACATCCAGAAATGTTTGAAGCTACTGACTGAATGAAAGGAGCTGGCATCTCACTCTCTTTGAATCTTCTTTATCATGCTAGGATTAGCAGGAAAAAGCAAAAAATTTCAGAATTGCACCTTGCAATGTGGAGATATTACTGTTTGTGCATTTACAATATTCATTGATTTTTGCCATTGAAAAACGTCCAGAAATGTTTGAAGCTACTGACTGAATGAAAAGAGCTGGCATCTCACTCTCTTTGAATCTTCTTTAACATGCTAGCATTAGCAGGAAAAAGCAAAAAATTTCAGAATTGCACCTTGCAATGTGGAGATATTGCTGTTTGTGCATTTACAATATTCATTGATTTTTGCCATTGAAAAACGTCCAGAAATGTTTGAAGCTACTGACTGAATGAAAGGAGCTGGCATCTCACTCTCTTTGAATCTTCTTTATCATGCTAAGAGGAGCAGGAAAAAGCAAAAAATTTCAGAATTGCACCTTGCAATGCGGAGAAATTACTGTTTGTGCATTTACAATATTCATTGATTTTTGCCATTGAAAAACTTCATGTTATTCATATACCAGAAATGTTTGAAGCTACTGACTGAATGAAAGGAGCTGGCATCTCACTCTCTTTGAATCTTCTTTATCATGCTAGGATTAGCAGGAAAAAGCAAAAAATTTCAGAATTGCACCTTGCAATGTGGAGATATTACTGTTTGTGCATTTACAATATTCATTGATTTTTGCCATTGAAAAACATCATGTTATTCATATACCAGAAATGTTTGAAGCTACTGACTGAATGAAAGGAGCTGGCATCTCACTCTCTTTGAATCTTCTTTATCATGCTAGGATTAGCAGGAAAAATCAAAAAATTTCAGAATTGCACCTTGCAATGTGGAGATATTACTGTTTGTGCATTTACAATATTCATTGATTTTTGCCATTGAAAAACGTCCAGAAATGTTTGAAGCTACTGACTGAATGAAAGGAGCTGGCATCTCACTCTCTTTGAATCTTCTTTATCATGCTAGGATTAGCAGGAAAAAGCAAAAAATTTCAGAATTGCACCTTGCAATGTGGAGATATTACTGTTTGTGCATTTACAATATTCATTGATTTTTGCCATTGAAAAACATCATGTTATTCATATACCAGAAATGTTTGAAGCTACTGACTGAATGAAAGGAGCTGGCATCTCACTCTCTTTGAATCTTCTTTATCATGCTAGGATTAGCAGGAAAAATCAAAAAAATTCAGAATTGCACCTTGCAATGTGGAGATATTACTGTTTGTGCATTTACAATATTCATTGATTTTTGCCATTGAAAAACGTCCAGAAATGTTTGAAGCTACTGACTGAATGAAAGGAGCTGGCATCTCACTCTCTTTGAATCTTCTTTATCATGCTAGGATTAGCAGGAAAAAGCAAAAAATTTCAGAATTGCACCTTGCAATGTGGAGATATTACTGTTTGTGCATTTACAATATTCATTGATTTTTGCCATTGAAAAACGTCTAGAAATGTTTGAAGCTACTGACTGAATGAAAGGAGCTGGCATCTCACTCTCTGAATCTTCTTTATCATGCTAGGATTAGCAGGAAAAAGCAAAAAATTTCAGAATTGCACCTTGCAATGTGGAGATATTACTGTTTGTGCATTTACAATATTCATTGATTTTTGCCATTGAAAAACATCATGTTATTCATATACCAGAAATGTTTAAAGCTACTGACTGAATGAAAGGAGCTGGCATCTCACTCTCTTTGAATCTTCTTTATCATGCTAGGATTAGCAGGAAAAAGCAAAAAATTTCAGAATTGCACCTTGCAATGTGGAGATATTACTGTTTGTGCATTTACAATATTCATTGATTTTTGCCATTGAAAAACATCATGTTATTCATATACCAGAAATGTTTGAAGCTACTGACTGAATGAAAGGAGCTGGCATCTCACTCTCTTTGAATCTTCTTTATCATGCTAGGATTAGCAGGAAAAAGCAAAAAAATTCAGAATTGCACCTTGCAATGTGGAGATATTACTGTTTGTGCATTTACAATATTCATTGATTTTTGCCATTGAAAAACGTCCAGAAATGTTTGAAGCTACTGACTGAATGAAAGGAGCTGGCATCTCACTCTCTTTGAATCTTCTTTATCATGCTAGGATTAGCAGGAAAAACAAAAAATTTCAGAATTGCACCTTGCAATGTGGAGATATTACTGTTTGTGCATTTACAATATTCATTGATTTTTGCCATTGAAAAACGTCAAGAAATGTTTGAAGCTACTGACTGAATGAAAGGAGCTGGCATCTCACTCTCTTTGAATCTTCTTTATCATGCTAGGATTAGCAGGAAAAAGCAAAAAATTTCAGAATTGCACCTTGCAATGTGGAGATATTACTGTTTGTGCATTTACAATATTCATTCATTTTTGCCATTGAAAAACGTCCAGAAATGTTTGAAGCTACTGACTGAATGAAAGGAGCTGGCATCTCACTCTCTTTGAATCTTCTTTATCATGCTAGGATTAGCAGGAAAAAGCAAAAAAATTCAGAATTGCACCTTGCAATGTGGAGATATTACTGTTTGTGCATTTACAATATTCATTGATTTTTGCCATTGAAAAACGTCCAGAAATGTTTGAAGCTACTGACTGAATGAAAGGAGCTGGCATCTCACTCTCTCTGAATCTTCTTTATCATGCTAGGATTAGCAGGAAAAAGCAAAAAATTTCAGAATTGCACCTTGCAATGTGGAGATATTACTGTTTGTGCATTTACAATATTCATTGATTTTTGCCATTGAAAAACATCATGTTATTCATATACCAGAAATGTTTGAAGCTACTGACTGAATGAAAGGAGCTGGCATCTCACTCTCTTTGAATCTTCTTTATCATGCTAGGATTAGCAGGAAAAAGCAAAAAAATTCAGAATTGCACCTTGCAATGTGGAGATATTACTGTTTGTGCATTTACAATATTCATTGATTTTTGCCATTGAAAAACGTCCAGAAATGTTTGAAGCTACTGACTGAATGAAAGGAGCTGGCATCTCACTCTCTTTGAATCTTCTTTATCATGCTAGGATTAGCAGGAAAAAGCAAAAAATTTCAGAATTGCACCTTGCAATGTGGAGATATTACTGTTTGTGCATTTACAATATTCATTGATTTTTGCCATTGAAAAACGTCAAGAAATGTTTGAAGCTACTGACTGAATGAAAGGAGCTGGCATCTCACTCTCTTTGAATCTTCTTTATCATGCTAGGATTAGCAGGAAAAAGCAAAAAATTTCAGAATTGCACCTTGCAATGTGGAGATATTACTGTTTGTGCATTTACAATATTCATTGATTTTTGCCATTGAAAAACGTCCAGAAATGTTTGAAGCTACTGACTGAATGAAAGGAGCTGGCATCTCACTCTCTTTGAATCTTCTTTATCATGCTAGGATTAGCAGGAAAAAGCAAAAAATTTCAGAATTGCACCTTGCAATGTGGAGATATTACTGTTTGTGCATTTACAATATTCATTGATTTTTGCCATTGAAAAACGTCCAGAAATGTTTGAAGCTACTGACTGAATGAAAGGAGCTGGCATCTCACTCTCTCTGAATCTTCTTTATCATGCTAGGATTAGCAGGAAAAAGCAAAAAATTTCAGAATTGCACCTTGCAATGTGGAGATATTACTGTTTGTGCATTTACAATATTCATTGATTTTTGCCATTGAAAAACATCATGTTATTCATATACCAGAAATGTTTGAAGCTACTGACTGAATGAAAGGAGCTGGCATCTCACTCTCTTTGAATCTTCTTTATCATGCTAGGATTAGCAGGAAAAAGCAAAAAATTTCAGAATTGCACCTTGCAATGTGGAGATATTACTGTTTGTGCATTTACAATATTCATTGATTTTTGCCATTGAAAAACATGTTATTCATATACCAGAAATGTTTGAAGCTACTGACTGAATGAAAGGAGCTGGCATCTCACTCTCTTTGAATCTTCTTTATCATGCTAGGATTAACAGGAAAAAGTAAAAAATTTCAGAATTGCACCTTGCAATGTGGAGATATTACTGTTTGTGCATTTACAATATTCATTGATTTTTGCCATTGAAAAACGTCCAGAAATGTTTGAAGCTACTGACTGAATGAAAGGAGCTGGCATCTCACTCTCTTTGAATCTTCTTTATCATGCTAGGATTAGCAGGAAAAAGCAAAAAATTTCAGAATTGCACCTTGCAATGTGGAGATATTACTGTTTGTGCATTTACAATATTCATTGATTTTTGCCATTGAAAAATGTCCAGAAATGTTTGAAGCTACTGACTGAATGAAAGGAGCTGGCATCTCACTCTCTTTGAATCTTCTTTATCATGCTAGGATTAGCAGGAAAAAGCAAAAAATTTCAGAATTGCACCTTGCAATGTGGAGATATTACTGTTTGTGCATTTACAATATTCATTGATTTTTGCCATTGAAAAACATGTTATTCATATACCAGAAATGTTTGAAGCTACTGACTGAATGAAAGGAGCTGGCATCTCACTCTCTTTGAATCTTCTTTATCATGCTAGGATTAACAGGAAAAAGTAAAAAATTTCAGAATTGCACCTTGCAATGTGGAGATATTACTGTTTGTGCATTTACAATATTCATTGATTTTTGCCATTGAAAAACGTCCAGAAATGTTTGAAGCTACTGACTGAATGAAAGGAGCTGGCATCTCACTCTCTTTGAATCTTCTGTATCATGCTAGGATTAGCAGGAAAAAGCAAAAAATTTCAGAATTGCACCTTGCAATGTGGAGATATTACTGTTTGTGCATTTACAATATTCATTGATTTTTGCCATTGAAAAACGTCCAGAAATGTTTGAAGCTACTGACTGAATGAAAGGAGCTGGCATCTCACTCTCTTTGAATCTTCTTTATCATGCTAGGAGCAGGAAAAAGCAAAAAATTTCAGAATTGCAACTTGCAATGTGGAGATATTACTGTTTGTGCATTTACAATATTCATTGATTTTTGCCATTGAAAAACGTCCAGAAATGTTTGAAACTACTGACTGAATGAAAGGAGCTGGCATCTCACTCTCTTTGAATCTTCTTTATCATGCTAGGATTAGCAGGAAAAAGCAAAAAATTTCAGAATTGCACCTTGCAATGTGGAGATATTACTGTTTGTGCATTTACAATATTCATTGATTTTTGCCATTGAAAAACATCATGTTATTCATATACCAGAAATGTTTGAAGCTACTGACTGAATGAAAGGAGCTGGCATCTCACTCTCTTTGAATCTTCTTTATCATGCTAGGATTAGCAGGAAAAAGCAAAAAATTTCAGAATTGCACCTTGCAATGTGGAGATATTACTGTTTGTGCATTTACAATATTCATTGATTTTTGCCATTGAAAAACGTCCAGAAATGTTTGAAGCTACTGACTGAATGAAAGGATCTGGCATCTCACTCTCTTTGAATCTTCTTTATCATGCTAGGAGTAGCAGGAAAAAGCAAAAAATTTCAGAATTGCACCTTGCAATGTGGAGATATTACTGTTTGTGCATTTACAATATTCATTGATTTTTGCCATTGAAAAACATCCAGAAATGTTTGAAGCTACTGACTGAATGAAAGGAGCTGGCATCTCACTCTCTTTGAATCTTCTTTATCATGCTAGGAGTAGCAGGAAAAAGCAAAAAATTTCAGAATTGCACCTTGCAATGTGGAGATAATACTGTTTGTGCATTTACAATATTCATTGATTTTTGCCATTGAAAAACGTCCAGAAATGTTTGAAGCTACTGACTGAATGAAAGGAGCTGGCATCTCACTCTCTTTGAATCTTCTTTATCATGCTAGGATTAGCAGGAAAAAGTAAAAAATTTCAGAATTGCACCTTGCAATGTGGAGATATTACTGTTTGTGCATTTACAATATTCATTGATTTTTGCCATTGAAAAACGTCCAGAAATGTTTGAAGCTACTGACTGAATGAAAGGAGCTGGCATCTCACTCTCTTTGAATCTTCTTTATCATGCCAGGATTAGCAGGAAAAAGCAAAAAATTTCAGAATTGCACCTTGCAATGTGGAGATATTACTGTTTGTGCATTTACAATATTCATTGATTTTTGCCATTGAAAAACGTCCAGAAATGTTTGAAGCTACTGACTGAATGAAAGGAGCTGGCATCTCACTCTCTTTGAATCTTCTTTAACATGCTAGGAATAGCAGGAAAAAGCAAAAAATTTCAGAATTGCACCTTGCAATGTGGAGATATTACTGTTTGTGCATTTACAATATTCATTGATTTTTGCCATTGAAAAACGTCCAGAAATGTTTGAAGCTACTGACTGAATGAAAGGAGCTGGCATCTCACTCTCTTTGAATCTTCTTTATCATGCTAGGATTAGCAGGAAAAAGCAAAAAATTTCAGAATTGCACCTTGCAATGTGGAGATATTACTGTTTGTGCATTTACAATATTCATTGATTTTTGCCATTGAAAAACATCATGTTATTCATATACCAGAAATGTTTGAAGCTACTGACTGAATGAAAGGAGCTGGCATCTCACTCTCTTTGAATCTTCTTTATCATGCTAGGATTAGCAGGAAAAAGCAAAAAATTTCAGAATTGCACCTTGCAATGTGGAGATATTACTGTTTGTGCAATTACAATATTCATTGATTTTTGCCATTGAAAAACATCATGTTATTCATATACCAGAAATGTTTGAAGCTACTGACTGAATGAAAGGAGCTGGCATCTCACTCTCTTTGAATGTTCTTTATCATGCTAGGATTAGCAGGAAAAAGCAAAAAATTTCAGAATTGCACCTTGCAATGTGGAGATATTACTGTTTGTGCATTTACAATATTCATTGATTTTTGCCATTGAAAAACGTCCAGAAATGTTTGAAGCTACTGACTGAATGAAAGGAGCTGGCATCTCACTCTCTTTGAATCTTCTTTATCATGCTAGGATTAGCAGGAAAAAGCAAAAAATTTCAGAATTGCACCTTGCAATGTGGAGATATTACTGTTTGTGCATTTACAATATTCATTGATTTTTGCCATTGAAAAACGTCCAGAAATGTTTGAAGCTACTGACTGAATGAAAGGAGCTGGCATCTCACTCTCTTTGAATCTTCTTTATCATGCTAGGATTAGCAGGAAAAAGCAAAAAATTTCAGAATTGCACCTTGCAATGTGGAGATATTACTGTTTGTGCATTTACAATATTCATTGATTTTTGCCATTGAAAAACGTCCAGAAATGTTTGAAGCTACTGACTGAATGAAAGGAGCTGGCATCTCACTCTCTTTGAATCTTCTTTATCATGCTAGGAGCAGGAAAAAGCAAAAAATTTCAGAATTGCAACTTGCAATGTGGAGATATTACTGTTTGTGCATTTACAATATTCATTGATTTTTGCCATTGAAAAACGTCCAGAAATGTTTGAAACTACTGACTGAATGAAAGGAGCTGGCATCTCACTCTCTTTGAATCTTCTTTATCATGCTAGGATTAGCAGGAAAAAGCAAAAAATTTCAGAATTGCACCTTGCAATGTGGAGATATTACTGTTTGTGCATTTACAATATTCATTGATTTTTGCCATTGAAAAACATCATGTTATTCATATACCAGAAATGTTTGAAGCTACTGACTGAATGAAAGGAGCTGGCATCTCACTCTCTTTGAATCTTCTTTATCATGCTAGGATTAGCAGGAAAAAGCAAAAAATTTCAGAATTGCACCTTGCAATGTGGAGATATTACTGTTTGTGCATTTACAATTTTCATTGATTTTTGCCATTGAAAAACGTCCAGAAATGTTTGAAGCTACTGACTGAATGAAAGGAGCTGGCATCTCACTCTCTTTGAATCTTCTTTATCATGCTAGGATTAGCAGGAAAAAGCAAAAAATTTCAGAATTGCACCTTGCAATGTGGAGATATTACTGTTTGTGCATTTACAATATTCATTGATTTTTGCCATTGAAAAACGTCCAGAAATGTTTGAAGCTACTGACTGAATGAAAGGAGCTGGCATCTCACTCTCTTTGAATCTTCTTTATCATGCTAGGATTAGCAGGAAAAAGCAAAAAATTTCAGAATTGCACCTTGCAATGTGGAGATATTACTGTTTGTGCATTTACAATATTCATTGATTTTTGCCATTGAAAAATGTCCAGAAATGTTTGAAGCTACTGACTGAATGAAAGGAGCTGGCATCTCACTCTCTTTGAATCTTCTTTATCATGCTAGGATTAGCAGGAAAAAGCAAAAAATTTCAGAATTGCACCTTGCAATGTGGAGATATTACTGTTTGTGCATTTACAATATTCATTGATTTTTGCCATTGAAAAACGTCCAGAAATGTTTGAAGCTACTGACTGAATGAAAGGAGCTGGCATCTCACTCTCTTTGAATCTTCTTTATCATGCTAGGATTAGCAGGAAAAAGCAAAAAATTTCAGAATTGCAACTTGCAATGTGGAGATATTACTGTTTGTGCATTTACAATATTCATTGATTTTTGCCATTGAAAAACGTCCAGAAATGTTTGAAACTACTGACTGAATGAAAGGAGCTGGCATCTCACTCTCTTTGAATCTTCTTTATCATGCTAGGATTAGCAGGAAAAAGCAAAAAATTTCAGAATTGCACCTTGCAATGTGGAGATATTACTGTTTGTGCATTTACAATATTCATTGATTTTTGCCATTGAAAAACATCATGTTATTCATATACCAGAAATGTTTGAAGCTACTGACTGAATGAAAGGAGCTGGCATCTCACTCTCTTTGAATCTTCTTTATCATGCTAGGATTAGCAGGAAAAAGCAAAAAATTTCAGAATTGCACCTTGCAATGTGGAGATATTACTGTTTGTGCATTTACAATATTCATTGATTTTTGCCATTGAAAAACGTCCAGAAATGTTTGAAGCTACTGACTGAATGAAAGGAGCTGGCATCTCACTCTCTTTGAATCTTCTTTATCATGCTAGGATTAGCAGGAAAAAGCAAAAAATTTCAGAATTGCACCTTGCAATGTGGAGATATTACTGTTTGTGCATTTACAATATTCATTGATTTTTGCCATTGAAAAACGTCCAGAAATGTTTGAAGCTACTGACTGAATGAAAGGAGCTGGCATCTCACTCTCTTTGAATCTTCTTTATCATGCTAGGAGCAGGAAAAAGCAAAAAATTTCAGAATTGCAACTTGCAATGTGGAGATATTACTGTTTGAGCATTTACAATATTCATTGATTTTTGCCATTGAAAAACGTCCAGAAATGTTTGAAACTACTGACTGAATGAAAGGAGCTGGCATCTCACTCTCTTTGAATCTTCTTTATCATGCTAGGATTAGCAGGAAAAAGCAAAAAATTTCAGAATTGCACCTTGCAATGTGGAGATATTACTGTTTGTGCATTTACAATATTCATTGATTTTTGCCATTGAAAAACATCATGTTATTCATATACCAGAAATGTTTGAAGCTACTGACTGAATGAAAGGAGCTGGCATCTCACTCTCTTTGAATCTTCTTTATCATGCTAGGATTAGCAGGAAAAAGCAAAAAATTTCAGAATTGCACCTTGCAATGTGGAGATATTACTGTTTGTGCATTTACAATATTCATTGATTTTTGCCATTGAAAAACGTCCAGAAATGTTTGAAGCTACTGACTGAATGAAAGGAGCTGGCATCTCACTCTCTTTGAATCTTCTTTATCATGCTAGGATTAGCAGGAAAAAGTAAAAAATTTCAGAATTGCACCTTGCAATGTGGAGATATTACTGTTTGTGCATTTACAATATTCATTGATTTTTGCCATTGAAAAACGTCCAGAAATGTTTGAAGCTACTGACTGAATGAAAGGAGCTGGCATCTCACTCTCTTTGAATCTTCTTTATCATGCCAGGATTAGCAGGAAAAAGCAAAAAATTTCAGAATTGCACCTTGCAATGTGGAGATATTACTGTTTGTGCATTTACAATATTCATTGATTTTTGCCATTGAAAAACGTCCAGAAATGTTTGAAGCTACTGACTGAATGAAAGGAGCTGGCATCTCACTCTCTTTGAATCTTCTTTAACATGCTAGGAATAGCAGGAAAAAGCAAAAAATTTCAGAATTGCACCTTGCAATGTGGAGATATTACTGTTTGTGCATTTACAATATTCATTGATTTTTGCCATTGAAAAACGTCCAGAAATGTTTGAAGCTACTGACTGAATGAAAGGAGCTGGCATCTCACTCTCTTTGAATCTTCTTTATCATGCTAGGAAGCAGGAAAAAGCAAAAAATTTCAGAATTGCAACTTGCAATGTGGAGATATTACTGTTTGTGCATTTACAATATTCATTGATTTTTGCCATTGAAAAACGTCCAGAAATGTTTGAAACTACTGACTGAATGAAAGGAGCTGGCATCTCACTCTCTTTGAATCTTCTTTATCATGCTAGGATTAGCAGGAAAAAGCAAAAAATTTCAGAATTGCACCTTGCAATGTGGAGATATTACTGTTTGTGCATTTACAATATTCATTGATTTTTGCCATTGAAAAACATCATGTTATTCATATACCAGAAATGTTTGAAGCTACTGACTGAATGAAAGGAGCTGGCATCTCACTCTCTTTGAATCTTCTTTATCATGCTAGGATTAGCAGGAAAAAGCAAAAAATTTCAGAATTGCACCTTGCAATGTGGAGATATTACTGTTTGTGCATTTACAATATTCATTGATTTTTGCCATTGAAAAACGTCCAGAAATGTTTGAAGCTACTGACTGAATGAAAGGAGCTGGCATCTCACTCTCTTTGAATCTTCTTTATCATGCTAGGATTAGCAGGAAAAAGTAAAAAATTTCAGAATTGCACCTTGCAATGTGGAGATATTACTGTTTGTGCATTTACAATATTCATTGATTTTTGCCATTGAAAAACGTCCAGAAATGTTTGAAGCTACTGACTGAATGAAAGGAGCTGGCATCTCACTCTCTTTGAATCTTCTTTATCATGCCAGGATTAGCAGGAAAAAGCAAAAAATTTCAGAATTGCACCTTGCAATGTGGAGATATTACTGTTTGTGCATTTACAATATTCATTGATTTTTGCCATTGAAAAACGTCCAGAAATGTTTGAAGCTACTGACTGAATGAAAGGAGCTGGCATCTCACTCTCTTTGAATCTTCTTTAACATGCTAGGAATAGCAGGAAAAAGCAAAAAATTTCAGAATTGCACCTTGCAATGTGGAGATATTACTGTTTGTGCATTTACAATATTCATTGATTTTTGCCATTGAAAAACGTCCAGAAATGTTTGAAGCTACTGACTGAATGAAAGGAGCTGGCATCTCACTCTCTTTGAATCTTCTTTATCATGCTAGGATTAGCAGGAAAAAGCAAAAAATTTCAGAATTGCACCTTGCAATGTGGAGATATTACTGTTTGTGCATTTACAATATTCATTGATTTTTGCCATTGAAAAACGTCCAGAAATGTTTGAAGCTACTGACTGAATGAAAGGAGCTGGCATCTCACTCTCTTTGAATCTTCTTTATCATGCTAGGATTAGCAGGAAAAAGCAAAAAATTTCAGAATTGCACCTTGCAATGTGGAGATATTACTGTTTGTGCATTTACAATATTCATTGATTTTTGCCATTGAAAAACGTCCAGAAATGTTTGAAGCTACTGACTGAATGAAAGGAGCTGGCATCTCACTCTCTTTGAATCTTCTTTATCATGCTAGGATTAGCAGGAAAAAGCAAAAAATTTCAGAATTGCACCTTGCAATGTGGAGATATTACTGTTTGTGCATTTACAATATTCATTGATTTTTGCCATTGAAAAACGTCCAGAAATGTTTGAAGCTACTGACTGAATGAAAGGAGCTGGCATCTCACTCTCTTTGAATCTTCTTTATCATGCTAGGAGCAGGAAAAAGCAAAAAATTTCAGAATTGCAACTTGCAATGTGGAGATATTACTGTTTGTGCATTTACAATATTCATTGATTTTTGCCATTGAAAAACGTCCAGAAATGTTTGAAACTACTGACTGAATGAAAGGAGCTGGCATCTCACTCTCTTTGAATCTTCTTTATCATGCTAGGATTAGCAGGAAAAAGCAAAAAATTTCAGAATTGCACCTTGCAATGTGGAGATATTACTGTTTGTGCATTTACAATATTCATTGATTTTTGCCATTGAAAAACATCATGTTATTCATATACCAGAAATGTTTGAAGCTACTGACTGAATGAAAGGAGCTGGCATCTCCACTCTCTTTGAATCTTCTTTATCATGCTAGGATTAGCAGGAAAAAGCAAAAATTTCAGAATTGCACCTTGCAATGTGGAGATATTACTGTTTGTGCATTTACAATATTCATTGATTTTTGCCATTGAAAAACGTCCAGAAATGTTTGAAGCTACTGACTGAATGAAAGGAGCTGGCATCTCACTCTCTTTGAATCTTCTTTATCATGCTAGGATTAGCAGGAAAAAGCAAAAAATTTCAGAATTGCACCTTGCAATGTGGAGATATTACTGGTTTGTGCATTTACAATATTCATTGATTTTTGCCATTGAAAAACGTCCAGAAATGTTTGAAGCTACTGACTGAATGAAAGGAGCTGGCATCTCACTCTCTTTGAATCTTCTTTATCATGCTAGGAGCAGGAAAAAGCAAAAAATTTCAGAATTGCAACTTGCAATGTGGAGATATTACTGTTTGTGCATTTACAATATTCATTGATTTTTGCCATTGAAAAACGTCCAGAAATGTTTGAAACTACTGACTGAATGAAAGGAGCTGGCATCTCACTCTCTTTGAATCTTCTTTATCATGCTAGGATTAGCAGGAAAAAGCAAAAAATTTCAGAATTGCACCTTGCAATGTGGAGATATTACTGTTTGTGCATTTACAATATTCATTGATTTTTGCCATTGAAAAACATCATGTTATTCATATACCAGAAATGTTTGAAGCTACTGACTGAATGAAAGGAGCTGGCATCTCACTCTCTTTGAATCTTCTTTATCATGCTAGGATTAGCAGGAAAAAGCAAAAAATTTCAGAATTGCACCTTGCAATGTGGAGATATTACTGTTTGTGCATTTACAATATTCATTGATTTTTGCCATTGAAAAACGTCCAGAAATGTTTGAAGCTACTGACTGAATGAAAGGAGCTGGCATCTCACTCTCTTTGAATCTCTTTATCATGCTAGGATTAGCAGGAAAAAGTAAAAAATTTCAGAATTGCACCTTGCAATGTGGAGATATTACTGTTTGTGCATTTACAATATTCATTGATTTTTGCCATTGAAAAACGTCCAGAAATGTTTGAAGCTACTGACTGAATGAAAGGAGCTGGCATCTCACTCTCTTTGAATCTTCTTTATCATGCCAGGATTAGCAGGAAAAAGCAAAAAATTTCAGAATTGCACCTTGCAATGTGGAGATATTACTGTTTGTGCATTTACAATATTCATTGATTTTTGCCATTGAAAAACGTCCAGAAATGTTTGAAGCTACTGACTGAATGAAAGGAGCTGGCATCTCACTCTCTTTGAATCTTCTTTAACCATGCTAGGAATAGCAGGAAAAAGCAAAAAATTTCAGAATTGCACCTTGCAATGTGGAGATATTACTGTTTGTGCATTTACAATATTCATTGATTTTTGCCATTGAAAAACGTCCAGAAATGTTTGAAGCTACTGACTGAATGAAAGGAGCTGGCATCTCACTCTCTTTGAATCTTCTTTATCATGCTAGGATTAGCAGGAAAAAGCAAAAAATTTCAGAATTGCACCTTGCAATGTGGAGATATTACTGTTTGTGCATTTACAATATTCATTGATTTTTGCCATTGAAAAACGTCCAGAAAGTTTGAAACTACTGACTGAATGAAAGGAGCTGGCATCTCACTCTCTTTGAATCTTCTTTATCATGCTAGGATTAGCAGGAAAAAGCAAAAAATTTCAGAATTGCACCTTGCCAATGTGGAGATATTACTGTTTGTGCATTTACAATATTCATTGATTTTTGCCATTGAAAAACATGTTATTCATATACCAGAAATGTTTGAAGCTACTGACTGAATGAAAGGAGCTGGCATCTCACTCTCTTTGAATCTTCTTTATCATGCTAGGATTAACAGGAAAAAGTAAAAAATTTCAGAATTGCACCTTGCAATGTGGAGATATTACTGTTTGTGCATTTACAATATTCATTGATTTTTGCCATTGAAAAACGTCCAGAAATGTTTGAAGCTACTGACTGAATGAAAGGAGCTGGCATCTCACTCTCTTTGAATCTTCTTTATCATGCTAGGATTAGCAGGAAAAAGCAAAAAATTTCAGAATTGCACTTGCAATGTGGAGATATTACTGTTTGTGCATTTACAATATTCATTGATTTTTGCCATTGAAAAACGTCCAGAAATGTTTGAAACTCTGACTGAATGAAAGGAGCTGGCATCTCACTCTCTTTGAATCTTCTTTATCATGCTAGGATTAGCAGGAAAAAGCAAAAAATTTCAGAATTGCACCTTGCAATGTGGAGATATTACTGTTTGTGCATTTACAATATTCATTGATTTTTGCCATTGAAAAACATGTTATTCATATACCAGAAATGTTTGAAGCTACTGACTGAATGAAAGGAGCTGGCCATCTCACTCTCTTTGAATCTTCTTTATCATGCCT